>NC_063359.1:21321062-21423375 GCF_021869965.1 Rhincodon typus | reverse complement strand
GAAACGTCAGCCTTCCTGCTCCTATGATGCTGCTTGGCCTGCTGTGTTCATCCAGCTCTGCACCTTGTTGTCTCGGATTCTCCAGCATCTGCAGTTCCTACTATCTCTGATCCACTTCCAATCTACTCACTTTTGTGTTTAACATGGGAGAAACAAAGGGTGGGCAGATTACTTAATGTCAGGAGGTGAGTTGGCAACTGAAATATTTTAACGAGGCTAGAAGCCTCCGACACAATGTACTTTGTAGGTTTTATTGTGAGCAGCCAGGTCTCCCAGCTCTCAGCAAAAACAGAAGCTGCAAGAGAAAGAGAGAGCTTTAGACAAAAGGTTCGTAACTACATTTGTGTCGGGATCTGTGGCAGGAAGAGCTGAATATCCTTTTGTCTCAAATAAGAGTCACCCCCCAAGGTCACGGATCAGACCACTCCACTACGGTGTGGAGCTGTGCTTGTGATCTGCTCCAGGGTCAAAACTGTCAGTCAAGCTTTCGGATGGGGAACCTGTCAGTCACAAAATATATAAACTGTGGAGTTGAAATGGTATCACACTTGGGAAACTAGGATTTACAGCTTTCTCCTCTAAAGCTCTGGCCCCCTCTGCCCAATGAAACCACTTTGGTTATATCCAGCTTTATATGTTTTATGAAATAACCATTTTTGTGATCATCGTGTGATGAATGTCAATCTTCAGCGTGTGGTTAGTTAGTTCAGTTGGCTGGATGGCAGTGTGGAGTGATGTCGAGAGCGTGGGTTCAATTCCTGCATGGGCTGAGGTTACCATGAACCTCGCCCCTTGCCTGAGGTGTTGTTAAACCACTACCTCTGTAATGAGACAGCAGTCGTACGGGAGTTATGGTGACTTGACTCTGCTATCACTATCTGCACTCCCAGGTTAGATTTCCTTTGCTCTGCCCTAGCAAATAGTTCAATCCAACAAAACAAATTCTCATTTTCCCAGATTCTGCACCCTGGGCCTTCTCTCGACAGGTTGCCAATTTATGTTGAATTAGAAACATTTTTATGCTGTTTGTTCCCAGATTCCAAATCCAGGATCAAACTCAAATACAGATAGTCTCATATTATAGCAGGTATTAGCTGCCATCTTAATGTGTTAAATAGTACCATTTTAACTGAAGTTAAATACATACTACAACATTCAAACTTGTTTTTAACAACACTCATTATATTTTTAATAAGAAGTGGAAATCAAGAATTCGATGTCAACATTGATCCACCAAAGCTTTGCTGGAACTGTATTTTTTCAAGTTCGTCTCCATTCAAATATATCTTTGTGCGTGATGTTCTAGCACTTACTAACAACTGATAGTGAGATATTTGCTTGACAGATAAAGCTAGGGCTTGTCTATTTGAGTGTCAATGTATTTTTAACATGTTAAAATTTAAATATTGCCAAACAGTATCTGTCTGTAAGTCATTTATATGTCAACAGTTGGAAAAACTGTTGCTTTTGAGTCTTTAGGTTTAAGACCCACTCCAAGATTTGAGTACAAAAATCAACATTGTCACACTCCAGTGCAGCACTGATAGTGTGCTGCTCTGTCAGAGACCTTCTCCTTTGGACTAGGAGTTAAACAGGTACCTGTTCTGCCTGTGTCAGTGCATGGAAATAATCTCATGGCACTGTTGTACTGGATCATGGCACATGCACTTGAATCCCCATTTTGGCAGATTGAACTCAATAAAATTTGTTAAATTGGGCAGACTTCAATAAACCTAGCAACTCAAATTTGGTCATACATGAAGTGTTGTGGGCCATCAGCTGGAGCCGAACTGTATTCAACTATAATCTGCAATCTCATGGCCCAGCGTATCCCTCATTCTAGCATTACCATCAAGCTGGGAGATCAACCCTGGTTCAACGGAGGGTGCAGGAGGACATGCCATCAGTAATGCCAGGCATACATCATAAATGAGGCGTCAACTTGGTAAAGCTACAACACCCAAGCCACTTGCATGCCAATCCTTAGAAGCAGCATGCAATAGACAGAAATAAGTTATCCCAAAATCAACGGCTCAGATTCTAGCTACGAACTGCCATCTAACTAGCAATGTGGAAATTCTGCAAGTATTGCCTGTACACAAGAAGAAAATGAAATGCAACCCAGTCAATTACTATCCTATCAGTCTGTTGTCAATCAACAGCAAAATGATAGAAGTGGTCATCAACAGTTTTATCGAGCAACATTTGCAAAGGAATATCCTATTCAGTTTGGGTTCTGTCAGTACCACTTCATTCCTGACTTAATTACAGCCTTAGACCAAACATGGAAAAAAGAGTTAAATTGAAGGAGTGAGGACAGAGTGACTGCCCTTAACATTAAGGCAGCATTTGACTGAGTACAGGATCAAGGAGCCCTAGCAAAACGGAAGTCAATGGGAATCAGGTAAAAACTTCCCGCTGGTTGAAGCTATACATAGCATGAAGGAAGATGGTTTGATCAACTCAGACATAGGACATCAGTGGAGGAGTTCTTCAGGATGGTATCCTCGGCTCAATCCTCTTCAGCTACTTTATCAATCACCTTCCCGTCATCATAAGCTCAGAAGTGGGGATCTTCGATGACTAATGCACAATGTTCAGCACCATTTGCGTCTCCTCAGAATCTGAAACATCCCTGTCTATTTGTGGTAAGGTGTGGACAAGGCTTGGGATACTGCGTGGAAAATAACATTCACTCTGCTCAAGTGCCAGGCAATGACCATCCCCAACAAGACAGGGTCTAAGCATTGTCCCTTTACATTCAATGGCTCCATCCACAGCTGTACAGGGACATACTCTGCTATTGGAACACAATGTTACATATCAGGTATTGAATGAGTTGGGCAGGGGAAGGAGCAGTGAGAGTGTTTTGTGTTTCCAAATTCCTTCGCCGATATCCCTCTCACATACTTTACTGCTGTCATGGTGAGATCAACGTGATACACTAAGGCTGAGGTTATCAGTCATCCTGTTTATGTCAGCAGCTATGTTTGTATCCAGAGTTTGCACAGCTATGGTTAAAGCATGTAAGGAATCACTTGATTTGCTGTTTTCGACATTTTGTGGATCTGGCCATTCTATCTGTGTAAGACAACATCATCAGAATGCCCAGCAACACTCCTGCACAAAGCAGATTCCTATATTCTCTAAAGTATATATTTTCTGTTTGTCCTCAATGATTCTCCTTTTCTCCGACAGCCCTCAGGATGCAGCATCTGTGTCCAATTGGACAGGGCTGAGAAGAGTTGCATAGTCCAACGGGAACTCTCCACTGCTGTCCCTGTCACGGAAACGTGCTGAGTTTTGGGATGTGGATCACCAAATGAAAATCCATCTATCTGTCTTGGTTGAACCACAAAAGTATGACCATCTGATCTGGTGACGAAGAATCCTCAAAAGAAGACAGCTCCGTGAGGTCTGTTGATTCTTTCCGGAGAGCCCTGGCGCAAGACAGGGTATCAGTCAGGACAGTATTGTCAAACCAGGAATTTTGCAGTTTATCAATGTGAAGATGACCTGATTTCACTTCCTGTTGAAATCAAGTCAGCATGACTGACCTTTGTATGTCATCTATAGATTGGTGATCTTTAATCATCACCAGGCAGTCTCTCCATCTCCAATGGTCAAGACAGCACTCAACTCCTAAAACCATTGGAAAACCATTTCAGATTTTCACCCTTTCCCCGGTGTTCTCCTGCTGGGGAAAAGAACAAACCTACATGTCTCTGCAATGACATTTGCTCAGCCAAAGGGCGCACAGTTTTTTGTTGAAGGTGACTATCAGGAAGAGGCATGCAACTGCATTGGGCTGAGGGTCATTGCCAGCGGTGAATGGATAAGTGCAGATATGAGGAAGTGCATAGAAAGATTACCCTTGCAAGGTAATTGGATCTGATATAATGGAGTAGGCGTGACAATGCAGAATGCTAAAATGGGATTATCTGCACACCAAGCTACAGATGCAGCTCTATTCACTTTTTCCTAGTTCCTAGTTCATCAAAGGAGAGTCAAACTGGACTCAAAACATTAACTCTGTTTCACTCTTCACAGATGCCCCCAGACCTGCTGAGTTTCTCCAGCATTCTCTGCGTCAGTTTGTTATGGTGTTTCCTGCTCTGAATCCATGAGCATTGCACAATGATACTGTTACTGATCATTTCTAGTCATGTACAGCGCTGGGTTCTTCATCCCTTGCTGGGATAGCTATTCAAAGCTTCACAGACCCCAGCAGCATGTTAAGGGGGGGTGTAATTGACGTGGGGTGTATTCAATCCATTATCAAAGATTCCAGCTCACTTGTTTCCAATTTCACGCTCCTCCAATTTCCATATTTGGAGCAGCCCTTTAAGTACTTGAGTTGCAATTGAGCAGGTGCCCTCACGCACAGCCATGCAACTGTCACAAACTCACAATGGAAATTAGTTGGCTGTACTAGCAAACCACTGACAGATGTTTGCAATCACACACTGCTAATCTTTTAGCAAGTCCAGCCCATTGTATCATGAAGGAAAACACGGTTAAACTTTTGTTCCAAGATTTTTTTTTTATTTTCTAATCAATCTACCCAGAAATGCTCAGTCAACTTCGGTGTTTTAAGTGACGTTGTCCCGTATGGCGCAGTGGTCAGTTTAGCCGCTATTCTGTTGCTGTTGTTTGTCAGGTCACTAGAGGGCAGCAATGACATACATTCGAGACCAAAACAGTCACAATGATAGGTGATACGACACTTGCCATGACATTGGGGTTCATGTGATAATATACTTGTTTTCAAAACCTGTTTATTGTAAAAGATATATAAAGGAACAAAACATTTCCTTTATAATCTCCGTTTTATTCCACAACAGGCCTGTTTTATGCTGTAATGCTTTTACTACTTAGTAAAATTAGAATTGAAAATCTAGTTTTAATCCAAAACTAGAAATATTACTGGAATTCATAAAGGGCTTGGCATCAGTCTTATTGAAGCAGCTATGCATAACACTCCTTCCAGCTTCTCAACTGTTAATTAAGGTCAACATGTTTAAGTATTATATAATATCTACTATTTTAAAATTAGTGATTGAGTTCCATCTGTACACCTCTGTTCAATAATTTCCTGTTGAATTTCAGGACAACTATGTAGGACTGAATTATGTTACTAAAAGAAATAAGTTAGAGCACGTGAAGCACTATGTTACTTCCAAAATAGTAACCGGTTGTGGTTTCAGTTTCATGGAAAGTAATCATATGGAGACTACTATTTTTAGTTTATCTTTGCTAATGAAATCTGAAGGTTGCTCTTATCTCCTTTTTTGGTAAAGAACAGAACAATTTAACAGCAATTTGATAACATTCACTCCACAATGCGTGACAAAATTTAGATGCTCATTTTTAGACATGCTGCAGTGCTCAACTGTTTCAAAACATTAGGGTCTGAGACAAGTCTGATACTGGATCGTGTCATATTTATATCAAAGCAGCAAGCTGCAAGACTAACAATCAACTTTCAGGCAAGACACGATTGAAGATTTACAGCTGCCGGTATCGTAAGGACTCTCAAATAAATTGGGAACAAAGGCAACCGGATGGGGAAGTAGCTCTGGCAATGGGTTAAACATGACTGGAGTTAGGAACAGTGATCAGCCAAAAACGGCAGACAGAGCTAGACAGTGCTAACAGAATTATTGGTACATGAGCACCTGTAACAGTGATTGGTGGAGGGGCTGCAATGACAGTGATGGGTGAAGGTATAGCAGTGACAGTGATTGGTGGAGGGGCAATGGGTACTGATTGGTGGAGGGATAGTGATGACAGTGATTGGTGGAGGGACAACGATGGCAATGACTGGGTGGCGTGGTACTGATGACAGTGATTGGTGGAGGGTGAGTGATGACAGTGATTGGTAGAGGATGAATGATGACAGTGATTGGTGCAGGGACAATAATGTGATTGGAGGAGGAGCAGTAGTGACAGTGATTGGTGGAGAGGCTGCGGTGACAATGATTGGTGGAGGGGCAGTGGTGACAATGATTGGTGGAGGGGCTGTGATGACAGTGGTTGGTGGAGGGACAATGATGGCAATGATTGGTGAACAGGCATTGATGGCAGTGATTGGTGGAGGGTGTATGATGACAGTGATTGGCATTGTGGCAGTGGTGACAATGACTGGTGGAGGGAGAGAGATGGCAGTGATTAGTGGTGGGGCAGTGTTGACAATGTAAGTAATGGCCCACATTTTTTGGACTATTATGGAGCTGTAGAGGAGCATTCCTGCTGTGGCTCCATATTCAGATAAATATTTAATTAGAAGTGTGTATTTTGTTGTTTGGAGTGATCCTATGATGAACAGCCTTTCAGAGTATATATAAAGCTGGTTTTCCTCAGTGCAGCTGATGCAGGAACTAACTGTGTATAGGTAAACTAATTGTACAGAGGGTCTCCAGTGGGTGTTTCCATTCTGATATGCATATACAGGGGTATCTGTTTTAGGTTTGGGTCCAGCACACCAGTTTGCATTTTAGTATTTGTCAACATGCACGTGGTGAACTTTCAGCTTGTAATGTGCACTGCTATATTGGAGGCTTTTCCTCTACCGAAGCAAAGCAAGTAGGTCCTTAGCACCATCAAGGAGAGAGGATAGTGGCACCAAACAATCCCATCCACAAGCTGGTACTGGTTGGCTTTGCAGCACATAAAGAAGCATGAAGATTTGAAAGCCAGTGCACACAAAGCATGATGAATTGAAGGAGGATGTGTTCAGTCTGCCAAGCTGTAAATCTCAGTTACTGGGCAGCAAAGCCTGAACAGAGTCCAGATGCTGTTGTGCAGGAAACGGGTGAAGACAAATCATTGTTGGACTGTGTTCTCAGAGGACTACCAAAAGAATGGAATTAATTGTTTCTTGCCTGACCTCTTGTTTGAAAGGGATGGGCGTTCAGTGAGCCTTAAAGCAACAAATGATCGTACAACGTTTAAAAACTAAAAGAAAAACTTTGAGGCTGCATGTACCTGAACCAACCAGTATGTGTCAGCCGAAGACAAGAATAAGTTAACCATTTGGGAAAACCCAAATCCTTTCATGATGGAAAGCTTCTCTGCCGCTCATCCTTATATGGAACTATCATAAAGTTAACACCGCTGTATATTTTACTGCTCAGCTCTCTCCTTATGTGAACTGTCATGCCAATCTAAACATGACAGCTTCTGTTTGGTTTCATACATACATAGAAAAGTCATATTTCTAAAGCTTTATGAAAGTATACTCAATAAGGACAAGGCTATTGAACGATGTCACCATCTGTTTGGTCATTGAATGGAGCTATGAATGTCTGCTTAACAGCTGATTTGTGAAAAAAGAAGCTTGCAGTTGTATATAGAACCTTTCACAACTTCAAGACATCATGACCAAGGAAGTATTTTGAAATAAAGTCACTGTTGTAATGTAGGAAAATGAGACAACTAATTTTCACATAGCAAGCGTTTGCAACCAGCATTGTGAATGACACCAGATACTCTATTTTTGTGAGGTTGCTTGAGGGATAAATATTGATCAGAGCACCATGGATAAGTCCTTTGCTCTTCAAAATGATGCCCTTAAATTTTTAACCTCTGCCTCACAGGGGAGTTAGAGCCTCAGTTTCATGTCTCAATCAAAAAGGTTGCACATTACACAATGTAGCATGTCAAAACTTTATTGGAATGTCAGCTTGGATTTTATTTTAAAGTCTCAGGTGGGACTTAAACCCACAACTTAGCAGCAAGACTGCTGCTGACTGAGCCACAGTTTACACCTGTGAATATATGAAATAAATATAATCAAAAGAAAGGTGACCAGGGATATGAAACTAGAGTTTGAAAGCGGCAGTAAAGGCTACAATTTGAAAAGGCAGAAGAAAACAAATTTTTAGGGATTAAAAGGAAAGAAGGCAAAAACAGCAAAGAGATTGACAAGTCAACACTAAGTAGACAGAAGACAATGAAGGAATATTTGAAGTACACATGAAGAAAATGGAAGAAAAAAAGAGAGGAGTAAATTGGCAGACGATATTAAACAGTACGAGGATAAATTCAAATAGTACCATCATTTATTCCAAATGGTGGGAGGATTTAACGTTTGGCTACTGATGTCAGTGGTAATGATAAAGCTGTGTTAGTTGCTTGGCTGCCAACAACTGGCAGAGAGATCAATGGAATTACACATAATGGTGGGAGTTGGGCTCAATTAAATCATTTCATTCTTTTTCAAATCCTCTACAATTTTTGATAAATTACAATTAAATTAATAATCCCACAATATAAATGACTGGCAATTTCACTAGATGCATCAGCATCATTATATTTCGGAGTATCATCTGTGAGATTGCAATTCCTGAGTTTCTTTTTATTCAACTGGCAATTTATGGCACTTTAAATATTTTCTTTCACTGCAGCCAAAGAAAGAAATTAATGTTGTGTAAGGCTATTCCCACAGTGAAAATTTTGTGTTAAACTATCAACTCAGGAGTATTTTCTTGAGGTTCAGTCAGGAGTGAGAGAGGGTCAGAGTCATAAACACAGAACATAGAACAGTACAGTACAGCACAGTACAGGCCCTTCGGCCCATGATGTTGTGCCGACCTATTATCCTACTAAGATCAATCTGCCCTTCATACCCCACATTTTACTATCCTCCATGTGCCTATCCAAGAGTCGCTTAAAAGTCTCTAAAGTATCTGACTCCACTACCACTGCCGGCAGCGCATTCCACACGCCCACCACTCTCTGTGTGAACAACATACCTCTGACATCTCCCCTACACCTTCCTCCAATCACCTTAAAATTATGCCCCCTCCTAATAGACTTTCTCCCAGGGCAGAAATGACTCTGACTATCCACTCTATCTATGCCTCTCATCATCTTGTACACCTGTATCAAGTCACCTCTCATCCATCTTCGCTCCAATGAGAAAAGCCCTAGCTCCCTCAACCTTTCCTTAAGACCTGCCCTCCAGCCCAGGCAGCATCCTTATAAATCTCCTCTGCACCCTCTCTAAAGCTCCCACATCTTTCCTATAAAGAGGTGACCAGAACTGAACACAATATTACAAGTGTGGTCTAACCAGAGTTTTATAGAGCTGCAGCATAACCTCACGGCTCTTAAACTCAATTCCCCTGCCAATGAAAGCCAAAAAGAGCAGCCTGGCTGAGACTTGGTCTCCAGTCTATGCTGACAGGGTCGGATTCAGGTGGGACAGCGGCTCAACCATTAATCTCAGTGATTCTTAGGAGGTGAAAAACAGCCAAGAGAAGAGTGAAAGGGACAAAAGATTTTGAGAGAAAAAACAAACAAGGATCTCACAGCTTTAACAGAGAACTTCCAGAAATGCATGCTGTAAACAGTGTAATTTGTATTGTATGGGTTCTATCCCATGCTTCCCCTCCTTTGCCCAAAATTCATCATTTTTTGTGAAGCACCTACCAACTTACTCCCCTTCTGTCAACCACCAGCACCACCCCTAGCACTATACATTCATTCTTTTTAATTAATTCACGGGATGAGGGCATCGCTGGCTGGCAGTATTTATAGCCCATCCCTAATTGCCCAGAAGCCAGTTAAGAGTCAACCACGTTGCTGTGGGTCTGGAGTCACATGTAGGCCACACCAGGTAAGGGTACCAATTTCCTTCCCTAAAGTACCTTAGTGAACTGGATGGCTTTTTCTGATAATCGACAATGGATTCAAGGTCATCTTTAGACTCTTAATTCCTGATTTCCATATAGAATATCTGTGCCACAGTGAGAAAAATGAAATTGCTGGCATATCCCTGGGCTATGTGGAAGAAAGAGAAATACAGGAAGAAAAAGGTGAAAGACATGTTATAAGAGGCCAGTTATGAAATTCACTACAGAGATAGAGAGAAAACAATAATCAGTGAAGACAATGCCCCACTGCTTACCCATTGTTGTTGCCAAGAGGCCAAGCTATTTAAAGACCGAGACTGTGTCTTAAAACTGGAAGTAGTGTTACCGCTACCAGTTGCTTATTCTCTTACTATTTAATAGATTTGTTCTCCAGTTGAAGCCTCAGTCAAACTCTTGTGTAATGTTACTCTGTTGCCTTCCAAAGACAAACAGAGTTTTGTGCAAGGACAGGGTAGAACAAGAAATTATATGGAAAGGATTCTCTTTTAGTTTCCTGGGTGTACTGTGAAGGTTCTCTTGATTAACAGTCAGAAGAGGAAACATTCTCTGTTGAATAGGAATTCTGTTGAATAGGAAAGCTGGATTCATCTACAACAGTGGGAAACACAGAGACAAAATATATCTTAGAGTAGTAAGTAAAGGAATCTGAAAAAATCGTTAAGTGCTGTCTCGCATCTTCAGGGTATCCCAAAGTGCTTTAGAACCAGTGAAGTTTGTTTTGAACTCCAGTTGTTGTTGTTACATAAACATACTTGGAACAAGCTGAATGCAGCAACTGACAGAGCAGGAACTTTTCTGCTTCTTGTGATGATGTTTGAAGGAGGAACATTCATCAGGAGAGCTGTTCTTTTAAGAATAGTGCCTTGGGATCTTTTACAATTGACTGACTGGTTACATGGGCATCCAATGATGGTCTAAACCATCCAATCAGTGCCAGAATCCCTACTTCCAGACACACATCAGACAAAACATTGTATCTACATGTTTCAGGTCCATTTCCCAATTGAGAGTCCCCAGACGTTTCCACATGCAGAATACTTGCAGAAAAGAACACAGGGAAATCTTTGTGGAGGCCATGCCCCCTTTATACAGCATTGCCACTGCATTCTGTTAATAATTAAATTTTACAGGTCTCAGATCTCTTTCAAATGCTACGGAGAGAAGTAAAGTATGTTAGGTAAATGGGTGAGAGAATGGGGTGGCATGTTGGTGCGGTGTTTCCTGGCAGGTGGTAGAGTGAACAGATAGAGTGACAGATGGGTTGGAGAGTGGGATGATAGATAAGTGAGGAGGTCAGGTAAGGGCTTAGGGTGACAGGCAGGGTAGATCAGGAAATCATGGGGTTGTTGGGTGGTGAGATTCCGTAAATTTAGTTTAGGAGGGGCAGGGGCTGGTTTGGGGTGGGAGAGGGGGAGTCAGACGACTGGAGGGAGGGAGATTCCAGTGTCAGGTATGCGAGGTGGTAGAGAAGGGCCAGTGAGACTAATTAGAGAGTCAATTAAATAGTTACCCAGGAGTTAGAGCAGGTTTTAATATCAAAGTTTTCCTGGGTAACTGTACAGATCAGTGAGTCAGAACCCTCTATCATCGCCGACTCTAGCTCAGAACTGGAGACTTTCCATAAGGTTTGAAATGCCCATTGAAATTGCCCATTGGAACTGTAAACCTCACAAACAATTGCCCTGTAGTCAGTTTACCAGGATTTACACTGGGGTCTTGTGGTGCATCTTTCAGGGTATATCTAGTCTCCATATATCCAGAGACCAGTATATTTGGGCCATGGTCTTGTTAGAATGTAATATTTTTAACAATACAATGAAGTGTCAGCCTGATTTATTTTGTAGTGAGGTTTGAACCTGCAATATTCCGACAAGAGAAATCCAATAAATGTATGGCAGCAGAATTCCACATAATTGTTCCCTTCAGCACTGTGGCTGCCACAGTGTCAGCAGAGCCTTGGAAGGACTTTTCATTTAGATGGGTCTCTGGCACCCATTTGCCTCTGAGTGGCATTGCCCAACTCTTCCCTGGTGTGGTCCTATTTGTCATTTGTGTCTATTGTACAATGCACTGGGTTTGGGGATGTCAGGGGTTGATGGTCATGTTACGTTGGCTGCACCCCCATTCTGATGGCTCATACAAGCTGTGGGTGGAGACAAGGACTACAATTCTGGGGGAGCATAATGTATCTTTATAGATCCCTAAGATCCCAGTGATTTCCTCTAACCCAATGTTGTTGCTCTTATTTATTGGTTCTTATTATCTTAGAACACTACCACTTCTGTGGAACTCTACAGTGGTGGATCCTCTATTACTAATATTAAGACCGTAAGATATAGGAGCATAATTAGGCCATTGACTCCACTGAGTCTGCTCCACCATTTGATAGTGGCAGATATGTTTCTTAACCCCATACTGCTGCTTTCTCCTCACAACCCTTGATTCCATTGCCAATCAAGTATCTATCTATCTCTGTCTTAAAGACACTCAATGACTTGGCTTACACAGCCCTCTGCAGCAATGAGTTCCATTGATTAACCACCCTCTAGCTGAAGAAATTGCCCCTCACCTCTCAACGGTTATTCTTTCACTCTAAGGCTGTGCACTCAGCTCCTAGTCTCTCCTACTAGCGGAAATATCTTCTCCATATCCACTCTATTCCAGGCCTGTCAGTATTCTGCAAGTTCTAATCAGATCCCCTTCATCCTTCTGAGTTCAATCGAGTACAGAGCCAGAGTCCTCAAATGCTCCTCATGTGAAAATTGCTAGTTAGTCCCAAAGCAAAGCAAAGACAAGGGAAAATTGGTGGCAATGAACTACCTCAAGCAACCCTTACCCAATACCAGATATTACTAGATGTGACCAATTCCAGAAAGAACCAGGAGGTATCTGGGAAACTACCTCAAAGACTACATAAGAAACAGGAGCAAGTGTAGGCCTTTTGGCCCCTAAAGGCTGCTCTGCCATTCAATAAGATCTTGGCTGATCAGACTCCCCACTCTAAGACATATACCAAGGCTTCAATCATTCCAGATACTCAAATACAAAATCTAGGCTGAAACAAGGTCATAAGGAGCTTCAAGAGATGTTAAAGACCTCATATCTTTAATTGTTCACTAAACATTCAAATAATTTGGATGTGGGAACCAGTTAATTTGGATGTGGGAACCAGTTAACATATTTCAATATTTAGTGAGGACACAGCTAGGTTTGTATGTAAATTGTGAGGAAGATGCAAGGAAGCTTCGAGTTTCAAAAGGCTTAGTGAATGGATAAGAACATGGCAGATGGAATATAATGTGAATAAGTGTAAAGTTAACCACTTTGGTAGATGAAAAAAACAGAAAGGCAGAATATTTCTTAAATGCTGAGAGTTTGGGAAGTGTGAATATCCAACAGGACCTCATGTCCTTCTTCGTGAGTCAATAAAAGCCAGCACGGAGGTATTACAATCATAGAGGAAGGCAAACAGTCAGTTAGCCTTCATCACAAGGTGATTCGAGAGTGGATGACCTCTAGCAGCACTTGTACAGAGTCTCAGTGAGACTGTACCTGAAGTATTGTGTACAATTTTGGCCTTTTTTTTTGAAGGAAGGATATATTTCCCATTAAGGGAGTACAATGGCAGCTCACCGGACTAATCCCAGAGATGAGACAAAAAACTGCAGATGGTAGAATTCAATGTGTGACAGGAATCCCAGGGATGGCAGGAATGATTTCTGTGGGGAGACTTAGAGAATACAGATCCAGTTTCCTCACGTTTCAAAGAATGAGAGGTGGTTCCATTGAAACTTTAAACAATTCCTACAGAACGTGACGGGATGGATGAAATTAGGATTTTCCTCCTACTGGTGAGTCTAAAACCAATGAACATAATCTCAGAATAAGAGGAAGGCCATTTAAGACTTTGATGAAAAAATACCTGGACATTCAGATGATAGCAAATCTTTGGCGTTCTCTATCCCGGGGTGGGGGTCTGTGGAAGATCAATTATTGAGCATCTTCAAGGCAGAAATCTGTAGATTTCTGGAGACTAATGACACCAAGGGACGTGGAGATAACATGAGAGAATGGTGTTGAGGTGATAGTGGAGCAGGCTTGAAGGGCTGAATGGCTTACTCCTCCTCCTATTTCTTCTAATATATTCCAGGGGAAAGCCTACAAGTGTGCCCTTGTCTGCAAGAAAATGGCTTGTGCAGATATTTTGAAATTGGTGAAATTTCTTCAGCATCTAAATGTAGGAGTTTGCAACTGTAAACAGCAATGGAAAGTACCAGACACATGTAGAACAATAGCTAAAATGATTCAGCCAGCAATTAACCTGTAAATAGTTGATACCCCTTTAAATAGCACTATTGGAAGTCCTTCCTATATTGAGCAAAATTAAAATAGGCTACTGCCTGGTGCTTTGACTTCCAAAATGATACTCCTAATATCAAATCAAGGTTACATCATGATCTGCCTGCTCTGTCTAATTCTGGTTGACGTTCCCTGCACTCAAAATGGGCTGCCCAGTTTGATTTACCAAAAGTTATGTGGATGCAATATTGGAGCTCTAATGACACTCATGGAATCCAACCAAATGACACACACAATCCCAATCACTTAGCTCGAATCTTCTATCACTATGGAATTGATAAGCTTCCTTCCTCAGCCCACCCTCTACCTCACACATCCCATCTCCCCCTTCAGGCCATTTCATGTGTTTTGATGCCAATTTTTTTTTGCCAGTGTCCCCATATTCTCCAAGAATGCCAATGCTTTAAACTTACTCAGTTTTCTTTTATAAAACCTTCATGTTTGAATTCATTCTAAAAATATACATGAATACATAATTTGCTTTCTCGTGCTTCAATGTGGATTGAGATGAGTGAGTATTGGTCATGTCTTCTCAATCTCAATCCACATGGACAAGGAGAGCCACGACTTCGACTGGGACAACACCAAGATCCTGGGACAGGCGAGGCAGAGACAAGCATGAGAATTCCTGGAAGCATAGCACTCCACGAAGCATGCTATTAATAAACACATTGAACTCGACCCCATATACATGCCACTACGGAGGAAACCCGGAAATGAGGCAATCCATTGCAACGGACCCCAGAGTTTAAAAATCAGGTGGGAAAACACACCGACGCTTCATCAGAGGCTGCACTGAGGATGTTACCAAGCACGGTAACGAAACGTCTGCGGAACAACAAACCAGCTTGGCGCGCCAACCAACCTCAACACCCACAACCTGAGCTACAGATCTACTCCAAAACCTTAGGAAGCTTCTGTGTAAATTTGAATTTTTTCTTTAAATTGAACAGAGACTATATTTTGAAAGTATATCCTTGAGGCTTTGGAGTCCTGAGTCTTGAATGCCTGAAGTCACAATATGAGCTAAATAGAAGTTTCATTTACCTATATACAAAAAGTTTAGAATTAAAAGGATGATTGTATTAAATGTGCATGTTGCATTGAAACTTATCAAAATAGTTTACAGTATATATTACTTTTAATTACTAGTGATTATTAAGCTAACATGATGTGCAAACTAAGAATGAAATAAATATGGAAACATGTTTCTGACTGATTTTTAAAGTGTAAAAGCAATATGTTGCAGCATATGGATAGTGAGAATAGTGGGTGTAGACTAAGAAAAAACTTCTGTGCATTTGGAGATAAACAAATCTTTCATCCTGTTACATTCTTACATGCTGGAGTGCTGTGTGAAAGAAAGCAGAGAAACGAATTCGAGTAGCCTGAGTAATGCATATAAGTTTAGATATAAATATGCCAGTTTTTTATATAAACATTTTGAAGTTAGCACAGAATGTTCCTGAAAGCTGAAATGCTTTGGAAATTAAACACTAATTATGTAAGCTGTTTTAAGAGTCCAATGGAAAGGAAAATTCTTCCAAGTTTACTAACGTATGTGATTAATCTGTTCTACCATTAAAATGTCTTACCTGTCATTAAATTATAATTTAATATCATCCTTGATTAATATGAAGCATTTAGATCTTAATTAAGAAATAAACGTATTAATTTGTCAGGTGGTTAAACAAAACCACATATTTCTAATATACATTCAATACCAACATTAACTTACACGGTATGGTGCACAGTTGCTCCATTTCTTTATTTGGTGCATCTCCCAGCCACACTTGCTTAACAGTGGCCTAATTTTACCATCACAAACATGATGCAGATTTGCAGCAAGCTATGATGATTCTAGGCAGGGATTCAAAGCCAGTGTTACATTGCTTTATCATTACTGTTCAGCTTTCAAATGTCACCTATCAAGCAAAGATGAGGAAAAAAAATGCTGTTTTCAATTCAACTAAACATTATTAATGAAGAGTTTCAGGTGGACCAATCCTAGAGGTGAGTTTTTCAGTGAGACCAGCAAATATATCCCCATTCCTCCAGCATCACTGGGTCAACATCCTGGAACTCCCTCCCCAATAGCATTGTGGCATACCTAAGCAAATGCACTGCAGTGGTTCATCTCCTGCACCACCTTCTCAAGGGTAACTAGGAATGGGCAATAAATGCTGGCCAATGATACCCACATCAAAAAAACAAAGTATGGAACAGTTTATTAATGAAAAGATCTGCAGCAGGGTCCACTACATGGTAAAAGACTTGGTGAATATGGCTTACCTTTTACAGGATAGAGCCTAGCGCTTTCATTGTGCTAAGGCATTTAATGCAGAGTACAGTTCTAAACATTGAGCTCCTTTTGATACCTTATTCTCTCGTCCAATATAATAGTGTCCATCCATTCCCATGTTCAACAACACCAATGACAACTTGCACTTGTACTATACCATAGTAAAACAACCCAAGGAATTTTATGAGTATAATTCTTAAAAAAATTAACACCAAGCCATGTAAAGTAATGTTGGGACAGCTGACCAAAACCTTGGTCAACAGGTAGATTTTAGGCACTCCCTAAAAAGTAATTGGGAGTGGCATAAAAGTTTATAGAGCAAATTTCAGAACTTAGGGAGCAGACAGCTGAAAGCACGACCACTAATGGTGTTACAGTGGAAGTTGGAGATGCATAAGAAGAGGCCAGAATTAAAACAGCACAGGAATACTATAGTGTTGTAAGTTCTGAAAGCAGTTGGAGGCAGTTTTGAGGAGGGGGAGTTGGTGGAGGTGAGTGAGTTGATGCAGGGAAGATGGAAGGGGCTTTGAAAAAGGCCCTGAGGCGATTTGAAAACAATCATGAGAATTATAACAGCTGACCAGGAACCAGTGTAGGTCTGCAAGAGCAGGGCTGATCACTGTGAGTTAGGGATGGACAACAGAGTTTTGTGATGAGTTGGAGGGTTACAAAGGGGTCACAAAGCTTTTAACAGTACAGGATGCAGTTGAAAATGCCTTATGAATAGTACATTTAGAAACAAACATTTTCCTTTTGGGAGTTAGGATTGCAACATATAGAACAGACAGACCAGATTTACTGATTTATAACAGGATGTCTTCAACCCACAAAGAACTTCTGTATTCACTGTCTTCAGCTTTCATTCCCAGATGTTTGCACAGGGAGCATCTGGCTGCTGCCAATAGCTCTCACTAATGAAGTAGACCAGAGTCATTCCCCTAGCCCCCACTCCACATGGGAAAACTGCAGCACTCATTTTTCCCACTGACAACACAAAGACAGAATAAAGTGTTTAGCCCCAGTAAAAATCAATCTGTACATAAGCTCATTTCATCTTGTAATTATTATTGGAGGAGTGGGGAGGTGCTGATCTGCACCAGCCTTTTGATGCACTGTTGCATCTTTCGATTCGGTAGGATTTGGTCTTGAGCTGAAGTATTGGTTTAGCTTGCATTTTGGGAAAGACACTAGCTTGGTAAAGGATTTAAAGTGCCGCTAGGTTTGGTAAGGGGCTGGTTTCCACTTTAAAAGCCTGCTAGCTCTGGAAACTGCTTGACTTAAAGCTCCATCATGATGGCGACTATTACATAGAAATAAATAAGTCATCGCAAACAGTATTGAGTGCTTCTTAAAAGCAAACGCAGTTTTCAATTTTTACCTGCTGTTTGTAAAGGACTTCTGAGACACACGGGGAGACATTCTGGGACAGTTTGTCAAGGCTTTGCATATATTCTGTCAACAACTATTTTGGAAATTCTCCAAGGTCTGCCACTAAAAAGAGTGACTCCAATGCTACTGTATCTTATTGGGCAGAATCAGGAGTCACCAAGCAGGAGAGAGTGCTCGGTCATGGATATTTTTCCAGGAGTCCTCTGCAGTTTTCAGAGGGAACAGGAGAAGCACATAAGTCCCGGGAACACAGCACCAGCTGCATCAGGATAGAGAGACAGAGAGAGAGAGACAGGAGGTCAAGGTAGCCTCCTTCTTTGCTGTGGGTGTAACAAAGCCTTTCTGCATCGGGACCTCCTGTACTGTGTGCCTGTGTGTGAAGCTATACATTGTCTCTTTTAGTCCCTAAACAATTCTAAACCCTGCTGTTATGTGCCAGCCAGCACACTGCACCTTCAGTGGAAGTGGGTGTGTGGTGTGCTTATAAATTATATAGATGTATAAATTATTTCTATTCAGCACCTTATTACTAAACCCTCAAGTGTTTCTTCGGTGATCCCAGGCATATTTCAATGATGGTAACAGCAATATGAGCAAAATTGTAAGCTCAAACCAGACTTTAAAGAAGCATTATTAGCAAAACCCACTTCATGTCAATTTTCTCTCATTTACCAAAATATCCCTTAGTATCTCCTTATCTAAAGATAGTATCAAGACAGATATTTTCCTTGAAGTGCAGTTTTGAGTAACATCAAACAAATTAGCCCAAATAATCTGTAGAATAGTGGACCTATCTGAGCTTGTACTCAGCAGAGAAATATTTTCCTTAGTCATTGTTAGTATGAGGGAGTTTTTGCAAAATCAGTGATGGTGGAGACCCTTTAACTTTGTCATTCCGCTGTGTTTAGCAGAAATTAAAAATGCAGTTCAAGTTAAAATTGAAAAGGAAGCTAAAGTAATGGATAGAAAGTTCATATGAAGGATTTCATATTGAGTGAGATGAGAAATAAATCTTTTTATGTGACATACAACCAGCATAAAATGTTGAAATTCAAATGTTCTGTAACAACATCCCTTTTTACTTTCAGGCACAATCTGGAAACTGGAACATTATAATAGCATTCAGGTCTTTGTTTTGCAAAATTGTTAAAAAGCCAGGCTGAATTTCTTGTAGAAAAATGTAAATCCTTGAATCAGTGTTTGTTGTTGAAGATAAATTTGAAACAAGAACTAGGAGCAAGAGTAGACAATTCAGCCCCTTGAACCTGCCTCACCATTTAATATGATCATGGCCGATCCCATTCCATAAGGTACTACAGAAACCCGCTGTCAAAAATCTGTACCCATTTTTCACCTAATTTTTAAACACAGAACAAAGGGGCTAGTGCTCCATTCAGAAGAGGTGAACTTCTGATTATTCCACTTCACTTCCTGCAGATTTCTCCAATAACTTTACCACCTGTGCTATATACAATTGGGGAAACAACTGCCATGCCATACATGGTGTTGTATCGGACTTGGAATTCTCAAATTGTCAGACACTTTATACACACGACAG
Organism: Rhincodon typus; assembly: GCF_021869965.1. Lineage (NCBI taxonomy): Eukaryota > Metazoa > Chordata > Chondrichthyes > Orectolobiformes > Rhincodontidae > Rhincodon > Rhincodon typus. The sequence continues at coordinate 21,404,108 of NC_063359.1, read as the reverse complement.
ATATTTGGAAGGAAGGAAGAGTTTCAGCAGACAGCTAAGTAGTATTCAGACTAGGGGCCTAATAAGGGAAACGACAAGGAAGTGGATTTGGAACAGTAGTAAACCTGATAGCAACTTGTGTGCAATGCTCAGGTTTGCGTCAATATAAAATGACTCCTGGTTTAGCAGGTAAATTTTGTAGATGAAGCTGATTTGTACTTAACAAACAGCAATTCCACAAGCTTGCATTAAAGTTAGAGGTCTTGGGTATTTGTACTTCTACTCATCCTCCTCTTCATTTCACATGATTACTGGGTATCAAGCACAATTGTAAACTTCTGAACCTGGATTTTAGAGGAATAATTAAACTGTTTTTGTACTTCTTTGGTATTAAATTCTATAATGTTGAAAGACAACTGAAAGAAAATATATTTAGCTTAGAGGAAAAACAAATTGTTTGCAAACTTCAACTCCATGGTGAAGTTTGGGTGATCTGGCTACCAGTTTTAAAGCAAAATGGCATCTATGCTGCTCCTACCAACTTCCAGTGCAACAGACTACCATGTAAGCAAGGGATTTATGGGCAGGCACCAGAAAGATGCAGAAGCGGCAGATTGTGATGTCAGTCAGTGTTTAAGTCGATTTGACACTAGTGCAACTATTTTGAACTTTGCCATTCTAGCTAATGCTGTCTCTTAAGCATGCACAGCTGAGCACACATTCAATAGCATGAAGTGGTGTATGTGTTGTGGAAAAAATCAGCACCAGCTAATGGTTAGCGTGGAGTGCTGCCACTAATTCTTCTTCCTACTCTTTTAACTTACTGGGTTAAAGGCCTATTTGGTTAACAGTGGTAAAGGATGAATCACTGGTGAGTCTTAAGATGTTATTGTATTGTTGTAGTGATTGGAACCAGGTGAATATTATTGACTATCAGATCTTTGGGGCTGTTAACCTGGGCCAACCAGGGAGCCCTGGCTGACAGATATAAACAGGAGATTGGGGCCCTCCTGTGACACAGTGGTAGTGTCCCTACCTCTGGACCAGAGGGCTTGGGTTCAAGTCTACCAGCTCCAGAGGTGTATCGTAACACCTCTGAACAGGTTGACTAGAGAAAAAAAATAAACAGGAGGTTCAGGGACTGGGGCTCTGAGCTGGCTGGTCACAGCCCATGTACTGTGCACATGTAAGTGAAGGGTGGCTTGGTGACAGGATACCAGCCTCTGTGCAGTTATAACAATTGTGTAACAGTATTAGGTTCAAGTTACATTTGTTTGTTAAATAGTAGTAATAACTAAGATTATCAAGAGACAATGATGACCATTCTGCCATCATCAAGATCTCGAGCTGGGCTCTTATTTTCCCTCACACAAGGCTGTGTGACATCATCAGATCAGCTGGAGCTGAATGCAATCTCCAACATTAACCTTTTAAGCACCATTAGCTTACAGAACACCTCCCCCCAACTCCCAAGCAGCTGGTCTGCTGATTCTTCAACAACTACCATTCCTGTTGATGTCCCTAGTCCTTACCCATTACCCTCAGCCAGAGTGTGCCAATCATCATACATAGTGGCATCAATTATAGTGAGTGGCTTGCCAATCAGGCAGTTCTTTCTTACAAACAGTTTTATAGCACTATGGACTCCACTGCCAAGTCAGTTTTTTTTTAGAAGCAAAGGATTTCATTCTTCAATTTCTTCCCATCAACAATTCTGACGATAATAAGTCACAGTGGAATGGTAATTTGAAAAAGCTGTGTAAAAGTCAGCAATTTCCTTCCAAAGGAATTTGACCTCCTGATTCCCATGCTCAGTTTGCCCATTTGACTGTGGGTATCTTGGTAAGCTTGTTACATGTTCCAGCCCAGAAGTGGCTGAAAGTCTTGCTAGCAAGTTGTGGTTTATTGTCTAACATGAGCATATCAGAGATCCCTTGTGTAGTGAATATTTTATGCAAGACCCTGACAACTACTTCTGTGGTAGTGGTATGTAAATAACTCACCTCTATCCTCAAGGAGAAATAATCAACTGTAGCAAGATAAAACGGTCCATGAAATATAAATATGTTGGTTTCCATAGTCTGGTGGAGATCAGTGGTTCCCTCTTTCAGGGTTTGCGAATACTGCAAGTTTCACAGTTAGCTACAAAATCTTTAATTACCTTTGAGATCTTTGGCCTGCACACCAGTGCCCGAGCTCTGGCAGTGCACTTGATGGTACCTAAGTGCCCCTGGTGTATCTTGCCTAGACTATCTTCTGCAGTGAAGCTAAAATGGCCAGCCTTTCATCAAACATCGGCAAGTCATCAAAATTCAAAATAAGCCTTTGAAGGTAACCCACTGGGTCTTTGCTCTAGTCAATGTTTGACACAATACCAATGAAGAGCAACACATTTTTCGTCTTTCTCTTATTTCTGTTGGATTTGATTGAACCTGGTTTGGTTGTACAATTATAGTCTGAAATTACAGCTCAATTTCACAAACAAATTTCTCAGCAGTCCTTGAAACAGTCAACAATCATTCCACAGAGTGCATCTTCCATTGTTTCTAGCTGGTCTGCACATATTTGGTTTCATAGGAAACCTCATAAGATAAAGTTATCCATGAATCCATGGAGGCATCCTTGCCAACTCTTTCTTATCTCATCAGGAAACCAATGGTTTATGATCCATTTCTATGAGCACTTTCAGATCAATAAAATAGTCTGAAAATCTCTTGCAGGCCCAGGCAAATGAGAGTTCCTCCTTTTCTAAACTATGTTGCATGTCGCTGTGTCTGATAATACCCTGGAGGAATAATACACCAGATTCTAGCCCACATCCAAATACTCCTGAGAAAGCACTGCTTCTATTCTTATAACTATGGTAGTTAGAAAGGATGGATTGTATTGGGCCAGGGCATGTGTGGATATTAACATATCCTTGATCTTTTGGAATGTATTCCCCAATGCAATATCTTGTGTACTGTGGCCCTAAACCTCTGCACATCAGGATCCTTGTTCACTGACCATTGCTGTAGCTGGGGGTGACAGTGATTCTGCACACCAAACTTCACTGTCTCTTTGAACAAGCAGAAGCATTTGGAGCACATACATGACTTTACCAGGATAACAGACTTGCCCATGATGGACTGTGCCCCACCAACTCAACACATGTGCCTATTAAGCCACTGCATTTTAGTGCTGAAATTTATAGGAACTGCAAAGGTTACCATTCACTTCTTTCGGTTAACCTTCCTGAAATTAAAGCCAACACAAGACAGCCATTCCATACTAAATTTTATACAAGACATCCATAATCCATACAAAACTGAACTAATAACGCATGTGTGTACTATTGCTGTCTGTCCTCTGTATGTCTTTCGCTGTCCTGGTGCTCTAATATGTTGATGCTCTAGTGGTTGCAGCAGGACTGTGGAGTGATGCTGACTTTCAACGGGGCAGATTGTATCTGACCTTGTAGGACACTCTTGAGAAGCACTAGCCTTACAAGGCCCAGCTTCACTCTGCACCACCTCAGCAATGATAGCAGCAGTCCAGGCTGGCTGGCATTCAGGCAACTGTAAGGATATTGGGGAAGTGAAGAGCTGGGACATAAATGCAGTCATCCTGAGAGAGATGAACAGGTTTCTACTGCCTGGAGCCACTATCACTCACCCAGGATGGCTCCTCAGCAGTCTGGTAAAGGAAAGTACATTTGAGCACTGGGATTAGCAACCAGGATGAAAACAGTCTGAGTCTGCATATCAGACAGCTCAGATTTCATGAGCTCAGCCTGAAATTACACTGACACACTCAGATGTTGTTTGTGCTTTAATAATAAGCAGAGACACCAGCCACGACATTGCATCCAGGTCAGATCCCTAAATATTCGCATGGCCAACACTTCTGGCTGGAGAGGATGGGCCCAAACTCTGCACGAAGTCCTAATCCCTGGTTAACCACCTTCCGCCATGTTCCTGAACGGTGACAATGGGCTTTCTGGCAGGATTACCAAGGTACCAGGTGTGAGGAGGCAATGGCATATTGGTAATGTCACTGGACTAGTAATCCAGAAGTGCAGGCTAATGCTCTGGGTTCAAATCCCAGCACGGCAACTTGTCAATTTGGAATTAAAATCTGAAATGAAACCTTGTCGGCTGTTGTAAAGACTCATCTAGATTACTTATGTCCTGTAGGGAAGGAAATGTTTCATCTGTAAATCTTACTTGACCCACATGTGACTCCAGACACTTACCCATTTAATTTAAATAGCCTCCAAATGGTATAGAAAGCCACTCAGTTGTATCAAACTGATACAAAAATCAAAAAGGAATGAAACCAGGTGAATCAACTGGAAACATTTTCACAGTTGCTGGATGAAAATCCTAAAAGGTTTTCCTTACAGCATTCTATGGGAAATACCCGCACCACATGAAGTGCAGCGATTCAAAAAGGCAGCTCACTATCACCTTCTCAAGGATAACTGGAATGGGCCATAAATGCAGGACTAGTTACACCCACATGCTGTGAATGAATAAACCTTAGAAAATGTCCATTAGCATCTCTCCATACACTACCCCATCAGAGACTTAATCAGAACTGTGCATGATCTCACCTACTTGGAGATGGCACTCACAATCCTTTCCTGCTGCCCTGATGGGTGACCACCTGTGCCTGGTAGCATACCATGCCCAGACTCCCCCTCTGTGCTTCTCCCTAAAGTAAGCACAGTACCAGTACTAGCAGGTGGCTGTGAATCTCAGAGTGAGATACAATGTTTCTTCCTCATTAATTACTCTACCATTCCCCAGGCCATTTGCTTCCTACCCCTCTGGCTGACCAGGTGGTAGTTCTTGAGAACAGTTTGAGAGAACTGGCATGAGCAACAGGCATGTGGTTATAAACCTTGTAAACTGGAACAGTTTGTGTGATGTTGGGAGAAAGTTTGGTCTGAGGAGATGGATCAAGCAGGAACAGATCATCATCTTTCAGTCCAACTGCTAACCACTGTCTCAATCATGGCTGCTCCAACTACTTCCAGTACCGTATCCTCCAGGGAAATGGAACATAGGAAGCTGTGCATGCCACCTTAGAGTTAGCTGTTGTTGCTGCCTATTATGGGTCACCTTTGAAAGAGAAAATCTTGCCAATGAATGTGCTGCATGATGTTTGGGCAGTGTGTCTATATCCTGGGACTAGCCAACAACGTGCGCAAGCTGTCAGATGCCATTGTATGGCTTACAGCAGAGCAAAGTGTGTGAGGCTCAGTTGAGTCTATGATTGTGAGACATGAGTCATGGTTGACTGAAATGCTCGGTAATCAAGTGAAGGACCTCAATGAAAGCAGGAGTGCAAGAAAGTGCATTTGGTCAGCAGTTAGTAAGATATGGCATTTGAAGATGTATTCATTCACCTTGATCATGTGTGCATTCACATGGACTGCTAGCATCGATGGCAAAATCTATCTGGTTCAAATCAGTATCTGAATGGAGGGCCCCAGGAGAATGGGACTCTGCCCTCTTGTGTGCTTCCTGCACTAACTACATGGGTACGACATAAGGCTTGCTCCCTGGTTTAGTCAACACTTTCTGTACAATTGTGTGGCTTTTCAATTCTTTTACTAATCAGTTCCAGCCCCTAAAACAGCCAGAACATTCCTCATCTTTAAAGAGGTGTTGTCTGTCTTTAAGCAGTGTTGGCTAGCTTTAATAAGTGCTGTGTTTGCATCGAACTTGGTTCCCCTGCTGAGGCAGTGTGCTGCTCTACAAGGCGCAATCATTCTAATTAGCAGGATGCTGCAAACTGCCAGCACTTCTTTGAACAACAGCAGATAACTTTGCAGCATGATTCCATCCTTGATTCTGGGTGGGGAGTGGTGTGTTGGGGTCTATCCAATTTAGTCCCATTAGATTTGAGACAAATTTAGTGACTCTGTGTCTCCAACAAAAGACATACCTTAGGGAATTCGGGTGAGGGTTATAATTGTCTTCAGCCTACAGTTGTTTTGCATTTGGAATCAGTGACATTTTACAAATCTGAACAGGGCATATTTTCATTTTTCAGTTGACCCGACGTGTTCTGAAGCTATTCCCAAATGATGTAGAATTAAGAGGTTTACAGAGCAATGGTCTGCATTGCAGATACACCTGACCTACTTACATTCACGGCATAAGCAAAACACCAGCAGTGTGTGTGAAGGTTCACTTATAGCTGCAAGATTTCAGCTTGTTCCCTTCAAGTCTCCTCTATCATGTGATGTAAGGCATGTAATCCATTGGATTCAATTTCAATGGCAAAGCAGAACTGGAACGCGGTTTGTTCTTGCAGTGGACACAGACCCGATTTCAAGTTTCAAGGGAGTGCTGCAAATGCACCTATCCCAAGCTGCTATAGCTACTGCACCTGAGGTGATCCCAACCCTTTGAGACCAAAGGTAAAACCAAGTTTTGAGTTTTCAGCTCCAGGCGGAGGCAAATAATCCATTTTGAATAAAGTTTGGAGCATTTTTTTAAGGTCAATTGGCTGCAAATGTAATTTAAGCAAATGAAGGATAAAATTCCTGGGTTACCTCAGGAGCTTTTCAATAAGTGCCCTTTGTGCCATGATTCACCACAGTGGCTTTCCCACAGAAAATTGCTGACGATAAAATGCATAAGAATCACAATGGGACCAAAGCATATCGATCTGACTACTCTCCATCTTCTGCTTCTGTTTTAGTTTGTCATCATCACTGACTAATATCCTTAATTTGCCAACATTTATAGGAGTAGCATCAGCCAAACCAGACATGAAAACCTATAAATAGAGACAATTTAAACATGGGTCTTGAAGAATTCAAGGCTGTGACTATCTCCTTTGTCAGCTTGTTCTTTTGTGGGATTGTCCTTGGGAAGAAAGATTATTGACACACCATCTCGAAACAAAACATCTGTTGTTTACAGCAACCTCATGTTTTGTCATTGCCAAAGGGTACCAGATATACATTTCTGTCAATTCCCACAGACTTGTCCATTCCATATTTTATAGATTGTGTTCAGGCTATTTTCCTCCCTCCTTTGCATTTGTGATTGCCATTCCAAACCATCTTGTTAAGGATATGACACTCAGATATTGTTAATACTGATTTGTGCAAATTTGTGCAACACGTCCTCAGATCACTTTAATCCTACTTATATCATTTGTCACACTAGGATCCTACGTACTCCTGGATTAAATGAACAAATACTTGATAAACTATAATTCTATTATTTTTGCTGGATTTTCAAAGATTTCTTTTTAGAAACCCAAGAATTTTGTTTGCTTTGGGTGCATTTATCTTCTGAATGTGCAAACCCACTGAAGATTGTCTTTTAGATGAATCCCCAGGTATGGTTATATATCTACCTACTGGAGAACTTAATTACAGAACTTAAAGCCTCTGTTGGTAGATCATTTTTGTTTATAATGCACATTACAATGCATTTTTGGGCATTCCATGCCATTTCCTATTGATCTTGCCATTTAATTCTAGTAGATCACCTGGACGAATATGATCTTGTGTTTGCCCTGATGTGTAAATCACTCAGTCGTCTGCAGTTAGTCACTTCCTATTTTTAAACTTATTGTGAAAGGTGTTCATGTATGTAAAGAAGGTTTATGTTCCCAACACAATTCTCTGGGCAGGACATCTTTAGCTGAGGATGATTCTCCGTCACACACCACTCTTTGTCTTTTGTTGGGAGAAAATGTTAGATCCAAATTAATAATGTCCCCCAGATTCTATAGCAGAGAGGTTTGACAAGAGCCGTTCATGAGGAACTTTGGGCCTTAGTTTAGTTTGGATTCTAATTTGTCCACAACCCCTCCAACAGAATAAAACACCTTTCATTTTCCCTGGTAGAATCTTTTAAAATAATGTAAAATGTGCAGCATATAGTCTGAGACCCATCAGTATCTTTATTCCTACTGAACTATATCTGTAGGTTAGAGATAACAAGGTGTAGAGCTGGATGAACACAGCAGGCCAAGCAGCATCGGAGGAGCAGGAAGGCTGACGTTTCGGGCCTAGACCCTCCTTCAGAAATGTACCTGTAGGTTGTTTGGAAATGAGATCTACAAATCTCAAAACAAGGCATTCAAAACTAAACACATTCTGCTTGGCATAAATGTAATTAATTCCTTTAGATAGTCCCACTGCGTAGGGAGTCATAGACTCATACAGCACAGAAACAGACCCTTTGGTCCAACTCGTCCATGTTGAGCAAGTTTCCAAAACTAAATGAGTCTCACTTACCTCAAGTTGGCCCATATCTCTCAAACCTTTCCTATTCATGTGCCTATCCAAATGTCTTTTAAATGTTGTAACTGCACCTGCATCTACCACTTCCTACAAGTGCTTGAATTCTCTACACACAGCACATTCTGCAAGGAGTGGAATTCTGCAAGGAACTTCTTGTTGTTTACATGTTGCGAACATGCTGGCAAGATCACATTTATTGCCCGCTGTTGGTTGTCCCAAGAAGGAGATTGGTAGCTTTCTCTTTGAACTACTGCAGTTCTTGCAATGTCGGTGCTTCCATGACAGTGTTAGTCAAGGAATTCCAGTGTGTGAGCCACTGATAAATATGGAACAAGATGTACGTTTGTCCTGTTCAGAATTGTGGCTTGGAGACGATGATGTTCCCAACATATGAATATTTGTTAATCTTGTCTTTCTTGACTGTGAAAGCCATGGAACTTGGAGATTAAAACTTCCAAGTGAATAGAAACAAAAAGGAGGCTTTCTTATCATTTTGTAAATTCTCATTTTGCTTGACACACTCTAATCCTCTTTCTCTGTTTGTTAGCAAACTGACTATTTTCCAACTAAACTTACATTTAGTCTAATAATACAAATGGAAAGTGCTAGAAGAACTCAGCAGTTCTGGCAACATCTGTGGTGAGAAAGACAGAGTTATTATTTCAGATCTAATGACATCTTCGGAACACTTTTTCATTTCTGTGTCAAGACCTCTCTCCCCCCAACCTGGACACTCCTGGTGTGGCTCAATTCTGCCCAGTATATTTTTTATTGCATTGAGGCTCTAAACCAATCCCCAGGACTGCTCACTTTGTTTTGAAATGGCTGGATAGGGATTTTGCAACTTACAAAGCTGCTGGGAAACAATAAGGGTCAACGGCAAAGGGGTTATAGCTGTTATCCAGTATATTTTGCCAAAAATGTCAGTATTTGCAGACATCCAGTGAAACCCATCAAATCATTACTTACCTTGGGCCTGGATTTAATGCAACTTGCTGGAGTGAGCTAGGTGCATGGCAAGCCTGCCCAATCATAGGGGAGGTCCTCAATCCTTCAACCATATGAACAGCTTCTCTTTGTTTACTCTATATAAATTCTCCATCGTTTTAAATAATGCTTTCAAATCTCACAGAATCATAACATCTGGGTAGAAAGAGCCCATCGAGTCTGCACTCACCTCCCAAACAGCATCCCACCCAGACCCACCCCACAGGGGTTTTTTAACATGGCCAATCCACCGGACCTGCGGAAAGAAACCAGAGCACCCAGATAAAACCCACGCAGATACGGGGAGAATGTGCAAACTCCACACAGTCACTCAAGGCTGGAATTGAACCTGGGCCCCTGACACTGTGAGGCAGCTATGCCTAACCATTGAGCCACCGCTTCCCTTAACCTTCACTTCTCTGATGCAATTTGTATGGTACGATCTGCCTGCATAGCATGCAAAACAACACTTTTCATTGTATCTTGGTACATGTAAGAAGAATAAATCAAATCAACTCAAATCAAATCAAGAAAACAACCCCAGCTTTTCTGTATGACTGCCAACCTTTATCGTCATGGCATCATTCTTAGAGCCATACAGTACAGACGAAGCCCTTTAGTAATCAAGTCTGCACTGTCAAAAAAAATCACCTATCTACACTTATCCCTTGTAATTTTTGAACATTTTTTTCATAACCTGCCTAAAGCCGTCATACGTTTGTTCTAAAATACAGCACCCAGAATTGCACGCAGTAATCCAGATAGCACCACATTAATATTTATCTAGGTTTAGCATAACTTCCTGGCTTTTCTATTCTGTCTATTTTTAAAGCTGAGGATCCCACACGCTTTATTAACTGCTTTGTTAATCTGTCCTGCTACCGTCAAAGATTTGTGCAAACACATCCTCCCTTTCATATTTGATTCCTTACTTTCTCAAACTTCTAAAATGCACCAAGCCTCACTTCTTTACATTGAATTTTATCTTTTCCTCCAACCTGTCTGTCTTTGTTACATGGAATTCCTTAGAGTATGGAAAGAGGCCATTCCGTCCATCAAGTCCACACTGACCCTCCATAAAGCATCCCACCCAGACACAGGCCACTACCCTATCCCTGTAACCCTACATTTACCATGGTTAATCAACCTAGCTCTGTACAACCCTGGACGTTATGGACAATTTAGTATGGCCAATTCATCTGCACGTCTTCAGACTGTGGGAGGAAACTGGAGCACTTCCCAGAGGAAAGCCACACAGACATGGGGAGAATGTGCAACCTCCACACAGTCACCCCGGGGTGGAATCAAATCCAGGTCACTAGCGCTGTGAGACAGCAATGCTAACCACTGAGCTCCCGTGTCAAAGTTTCATCTCCTCTGAAAACTTCAAATATGTGTTCAGTACCCCAGAGTCAATGCCATCAAATCATAACCATAACACAGGCATGGTCCTGGTACTGAACCCTGGCAAAAGCCACTGTGTATCACCTTGCAGTCTTGTTTATCTCTATAAGTTTGAATATTTTAAAATAACAAAACTTAATTAACTTGATTCTGTAAATTAATGTCATATTGGTATGTGAAATGGACGGCACGCTGGCTCAGTGGTTAGCACTGCTGCCTCACAACATCAGGAACTGGGTTCGATTTCCCCCTCGGGCAACTGTCTGTGTGGAGTTTGCATGTTCTCCCCGCGTCTGCGTGGGTTTCCTTCAGATGCTCTGGTTTCCTCCCACAGTCCAAAGATTGGCTAGGTGGATTGGCCATGCTAAATTGCCCATAGTGTATCAGGGATGTGTAGATTAGGTGGGTTTGGGGAATGGGTCTGGGTGGGATGCTCTGAGGGTCAGTGTGGACCTGTTGGGCCTGTTTCCACACTGTAGAGATTCTATGGATTTTATCACCCACTTGTGATTTAGTGAAAGATAAGACTACGCTGACAATTCAATAGATTATACATGTATTTTTACACATTGCACATAATAAGGAAGGTGGAGATTATTAACACAGTGATTCCAGTATAATCATTGTATCTCCTATAATCTGCATTAATGATATGAGCTCTCCACTGAAGCTTTGCTGTTGAGTTTGCAAAGTTATTGTAAAATAATTACTTTAATGGATTGTATAATTTGGAAGTATTTGACATTCCTGCTTTCCTCGTTAACAAGTTAGTGGCTTCTTATTCACCAATAACTGGGATCCTTTACCTTTAGCTAGTCATAACGTGCTCAATCAAGTGAATTGATTATTGGCCCAAATTACTTGTTCAATGTCAATAAGTACTTAAAATAGATGGTTCAATACACTTAACATGATTCACAAACAAGAGATATCCAATTTCTGCAAGAAAGAAATGTAACTTCAAAAATGATTATGTAACTGATTTACTTCCAGAAAGTGCTTACTGAGCTTGCCTCAGATGCAAATATCCCTGTAGAGCTGAATCAGCAAAAACTGACATGCTTGCCTTAAGGTTGTCGACAGTGAGCAGATGGGTTGCCTCACGAATGAGTTCAGCAAACTGTTCTACCATGAATGCACCAGAGGTTCAGAATGTTCAGCTTGTTACCATCGTCACATCAAAATACTCCAATCAGTGTCAGTTATGGTCTATTTCCATAATTCGATGCACTGTTTGCCAACACTTTAGCACTAGGTGTGGGTGCCACTGATGTCGATGTGTGCCTGCATGTCTTCCCCTCACCACCCCACCCAATATGGACACTGTTTCACCAAAGCTTGCAGTTTCACTCAGCCTCCCTCTCCTCCATTCACTAGCTCCTGGGTCACCCTATTCTCAGGGTCAGAGAACAGCAAGGCAGCTCCAGGATCTGGATGCATTTAAGACATTTGCTATGAACTCTTTTTATTGCTTGCTATTCTTTGATGCAAGCACTTTGCTGTGCTGGTTAGACCACAACCCAACCCCACAGTTGGAATTAAAAATGCAACCTTGATCTTCTTTCTAGAAGGCACTTTGCAACACATTTCTACCGATACATTAGCTCCATGGTTGTTCTCCAAGGGCCTTGAACTGGTACAGAAAACAATTGTTACTTTGACAGTGGATGCAGTACAGATGACTGCACAGTGTCCCTTGTAGTTTACTGTGATTTACTCTGTTTCATGTCGCTTTCCTTACCTGCTCTGAGAAACTGAGTTGTCACGGTTGCTAGGCACTGTACTCCATATGGAAATCAGTTTTTGAAAAAGAGCACTGAAAGTGCAACACTGTCAGATCATCTCTGAAGATAAATCACTTAATGTCCCTTGTGCCACAGAGAGGTGTGTTGCGATAATTGTTGTAGTGCTGCATTGTTTTCCTACTCCTACTGCCGAATAGCTGCAACAACATTCCCACTGGGATTACTCCTGGATCTCTGTTTTGGAGAGGATCAAAAGGAAGTATTCAGGGAAGATCAGCACCAACTTATTGGTACCTAAAGGACGCATCTACATTCTGGTGTTTGAGAATATACGGATGCACAAGACCAAAAAGCATAATTCACAGTTCATTACGAATACAGTAGTCCTCAATTCAGCAAATGCCTCTGGGACATTTTCTTTAAATTACTGATGGCATCAGCTGTACTCTCCTCCTTCCACTCCAAACATTCCCCATCTTGTACAGAATAGATTTATCAGATCTGTCATTCACTTCTCTTGAGCTTCATGCCTCTTCATTCCGTGGCTGTGGTGAACTGTTTCTCAAAGTTTGGTTTATTGATGACATTAAGGATCTTGAATAAATTAATAAAGAAAGATGCCATCTCACTCTATCGTTTGCTGGTGTAGACAAACCAAGCTCTGTGGTCATATCTTGCTGTCAGGCCTCTGACAGCGGGTATTAAACAGGGAATTCTTTCCTGGAACATTGGTTGGAATTTGACTGAGATGACTGAAAGTCTTGACCACTAGTTGGAGAGCCAGCAAGAGCCTCATGTTGCCTCCTATGAAGGAGAACCAGTGCATTAAGTGTTTCCCCACAGGAGGCCATCCCTAGAATTAAGGACCCAGGTTGGAAATCTTGCCTGAGAGCAGCTGGCCAGTCCACAGCAGTCCATAATAGGCAGCACCAGTAGGAGTGGTGGTATCTGCGGATAGTGAACCTACCAGAGGCCCAGCAACAAGTGACCCAAAACCAAAGATGAATGACAGTGAAATAGGGATCACAGCATGAAGATCAGCAACTGGTGGTGGGTTACGGTGCAAACCAGAAGAAAGGACAGGATTCAACAAGCCCTGTTTTATTTACAGCAGATTCTTTGATCAGGTGCTGATGCTTAACAATGAGAAGCACCTACACTCCACTCCACTTCCTCTCCAGCCATGAGCCTTGCCACCTCGGAGCTAATCAGGGTAGATGTCAGAAGGTGGTGGAGTCTGCACCCCACATCCTTTAGTCTGATTAAATGACCTGCCACGCCTCCAATCTTGCCTCAGGTACGGGAATTAAATTCTACTTTTGATTCACAAGTAAAACTGACAAAGTTGAAGTTTGGCTGCCAGTCTGTTTGCTAGTTCATGTCATTTGCACATTAAGATCATTTCAACCTGCCCCTGAGAATATTGAGATTATCAGATAACCAGAATTCATGGATGCGTGAATAAAGCAACATGCACTTGCTTGCATGAGGATTATTGTTCATGTCCCTTCCAATTGTCAACTGTGCAATTTTACAGGAAACCAGAATGCCTGAAATGTAGGAGTTACTAATAATAACTACACAATATTTTTGTTCTCCTATACTGCCACCATTTATTATAACAAATTAAATTTATTCTTTCTTTAATGTAATTGACCTCCCCAGGCACTTCACAAGAACATTATAAAATAAAAGGTGACACCGAGCTGCAGGAGGATATTGGGCCACCAGACAGTATGAGGCCAGATGATCAATAGCTTGGTCAAAGAAATAGGTTTTAAGGAGTCTTAATAGATGGAAGTAAGGTAGAGAGATGCAGAGATTTACAGAGGAAATTTCAAAGCTTAAAGCTCAAGTCGCTGAAGCCAAGGCCAGCAATACTAAAGTTATTCAAATTGGGGATGCTCAAGAGGCCAGAATTAGAAGAACATAGATATCTTGGAAGTTTGTTGGGCTAAAGGAGATTACAAAATCAGGAAGTACAAGGCCAGGATGGGGTTTGAAAACTAAGATGAGAATTTTAAAATCAAAACATTGCTTGACTGCCAATCTAAGTCAAATAATGTAAGGGTGATAGGTGAATGGGACTGGTGAAACTTAAGATATGGGCAGCCGGATGACCTTAAGTGTATGCAGGATGGAGTGAGAGACATAGTGTGCAGTGGAATAGTCAAGTCTAGAGGCTACATGAATTATAAAGGACTTCATGCTCTCAATGTTCAAAACATCTGTATACTTTTCACCTTATAGTACAAAATGTTTGTTTTCCTAGGAGTTGATCATAATGCGGTCACTTTAAGGAAAGTAGTGGTTCCAATAATATTTAACCATGAGAGATAACCGGGATGCCTTTGAATCAGGGCTGCTGATGCTACGCAGCCATGGCTTACAGCGTCTCAATGATGTCCTCAAAAATTGAGGACATGATGTAGAATTTAAGGGTTATAATAGACTAAGAAGCCACTAAAAGTATACACACTTTTGGCATATTGAAGAAGTTTATTATGTGCTTATATTGATTTAAGTGTTCAACAATAAAGCTTGGGAAAATCTTCAAGCATTATTCTAATGCCACACAAGGTTTTCCTGCAAAGAAGTAACATACTGGAGGCTGCTAAGCAAGAAAGAAGGCCCCTAAATGCAGGAAGGGAAGAACCAAGAGGACTTGGATTGTTGTAAAGAACAGCTTGAGAAGTTTGTTCTGGTCTCTTACAAGAAAGTGACTTAACTTGAAAGTGACCCTTGCATTAACAGTCCTTTCTGCATTTTATCCATACAGAGTACACATATGCCTTCAGTTAATGTTTTCCCTTTAAACTTATCTTGCAAATTTGTTATTCATGCTCCTTAATCAAACCTTCTCCCAAATCTTATCAAGAACATTCTGTCCAAAAACAAAAACTAGGAGAACTGCACTTTAACTCCATGCGCTATGTGTGCCTATACCTTTTGTTTTTGAACACAGTGCTTTCCCTTGGGCACACTGGAGTTGAAACTGGTCCTCCGTATGCCTATTTTCCAGGAGGAAAATGAGGGATAAATTTACACATTTCAGTTTGTTTCTGAGCTTAGCTTTAACATTGCATAGATACAATTTAGATTCCAGGAGATTAGAAGCTAAAACTGGACCCACCTTTCCTCGACAATAAACCATATTTATTTTGTGTGGGCAGCTACCCTGGACAGTTTCACATCATGTGCTTGCTACTTTAGCTACTGCATACACCAGGAATTCACTGCATTTCTAACATTGCGATGGCACAATTAAAAGCTAATACACTATTTCCAACATTTGTATCTTACTAAAAATATGGCAGCTGGAAATCTTACACATCCAATATCAGTTCCAGTGGGACATTATGTAAGTGACATTGGACGGATAGGAGCTGTCAGTTTCTGTGCCTAATATACATTTCCACCTACTCCAGAATTCTGACATAAATATAGATGTGTTATTTGAAAGGACAAGAAGTTTTATCTCACTTCACTTTGCCTTTAGCGCATTAGTACATTAATTATGTGAGAAGGTAGAACTTGGAAATAATTGTTGAGCCTGCTTTTTCAGATACTTTAATACTGAGGAAAATAACTAACCATATCTGAAATGTTGATGTAGCAGATTTGAGACCATGACACAAGACTGTGGTTCAGTTCTTTGTGTTTTTACTATGTGGATCACTTTGTTGAATCCTTTCTACTCTTATCTCCTATATGTGACAGCAATTCTCTGGCTATTCAGCTTACACATTCTCCTTTGTTTTAACAGCTGCCTTCATTGCTTCAGCAATGCCAAAGAAAACAGGATTGCATAGAGAGACTGTAGATATTTCTCATTAACTGCAGTGTAGGAGGGGAAAATATATAAAAATATGAAGAGAAAGTCAGAGAAGAAATAAAAAGGACCAAGAAAGCAAAGGCAGTCTTTTTTAAAAAAGCAAATGTTATAAACTGAGTATGGTTTCAAATTTAAAACAAAACCAGGAACAAAAACAGAAGTTGCTGAAAAGCTCAGCAGGTCTGGCAGCATCTGTGAAGAAAAAATTCAGAGTTAACATTTCAGGTACGGTGACCCTTGCTCAGAACTGATGGTAGCTGGGAAAACGTCAGTTTATATGCAGAAAATAGGGAGAGGGGGTGGGATAGGGAGTAAATGATAGGATAACAGAGTGTGGAGCTGGAGGATAGAGCCCAAAGAGAGACAAGAACAGTCGGACAGGCAAAGGAGTTGATAACGATCCAGTGGGAGGGTGAATAGTTGTTAATGGGGACTGTTAGTGACTAACAACTGGTAGTGTGTAATGGCAGGCTGTGTGGTAACCGGGCCTGGTGTGTGGGGTAGGGGGCTAGGACAAGAAGTTTTATCTCACTTCACTTTACCTTTAGCACATTATTACATTAATTATGTGAGAAGGCAGAAATTGGAAATAATCGTTGAACCCCACACACCAGGCCTTGTTATCACATAGCCTGCCATTACACGCCACTTGAGATAGTAAGAACCGCCGATGCTGGAGTCAGAGATAACAAGGTGTGGAACTGGAGGAACACAGTGGGCCAGGCAGCATCAGAGGAGCAGGAAAGCTGACGTTTCGGGTCGGGACCCAAGAAGAATTCTGATGAAAAAGATTTTCTGAAGAAGGGTCCCGGCCCTCACATAATTAATGTACTAACATGCTAAAGGCAAAGTGAAGTGAGACAAAACTTCTTGTCCTAACCCCCTACCTCAAACACCAGGCCTTGATATCACATAGTCTGCCATTATACACTACATACTGTTAGTCACTAACAGTCTTCATTAACAACTATTCACCCTCCCACCCGGATCGTTATCAACTCCTTTGTCTGTCCGACTGTTCTCCTCTCTTTTTTTGCTCTATTTTATCGTTTACGCCCTATCCCACCCCTCTCCCTATTTTCTGCATATAAACTGACATTTTCCCAGCTACCATCAGTTTTGAGGAAGGTTCACCGGACCCGAAATGTTAACTCTGAATTTTTTCTTCACAGATGCTGCCTGACCTGTTGAGCTTTTCCAGCAACTACTGTTTTTGTTCCTGATTTACAGCATCCGCAGTTCTTTTGGTTTTTTAAAAGAAACCTTTCTGTGTGTAGACTCAAAATAGATGAGGTGAATCGAAGTAATAATTTCATTTTGCTTTTGGTGTATTTGCTTGTACATGCATACATAAATACAGAAAATAATAGGGAAAGAAAGTGAAATCTATCATAGAAATTACTTTCAGATATAGAGCAGAATAATCTTTACTGTCCTTTGGAAACATTTTGGTCGTTTCTCTTCATAACTGACTGACCTAAAAAGGTCATCTTTGCTGTCATTTCATAAATTATTTTCCACCCTGCCTTTATATCTACTTTTGCCAGTTCACAAAGCAAGGCACAGTTCTACACCTATATTCTGCTCATGTTTCAGTGTTATTTCTCTGGAGATCTGGAGAATAAGAGCCTAAAGACCACTTGAAAAGAGGCACAGTCAACTGGATCCATATGCTAGATCTAAGCTCCCCTTAGACTACCCATAAAGTTCTTGACTTCATTGGAGAAGGTCCTCACAACACAGTGTCTGAAAGAGGAACACATATGTCCAAAGAAGTAGTTATGATGTATTTGTGATGCAAAATGACCTTAAACTGAATCCCCAATCTTGCCATTAATCAGGGATCATGTCAGGTGCCTGCACTAAATCAGGGACTTGAAAAAATGCTTTTTAAAATCGCTGTAAGTTACAGCCTGTAAACTATTTGAGACTGAAGTACTTATTGGATTTTTTGCCATTCTAAGTTATACAAGGATAGTGTCCCCCAAATATTTCAGCTGCAGTAAAGCCAGGATGTGCATGATAGGGGTTCCTTTCTGAATTCTTCTGTACTTGTGTTTTAAGTACAGCATTTTCAGGAAGCGCTTTTGAATGTAGGTGGGTGTGAGACAGCACCAGAGGAAAGGAACATCAGCTTAAAGAAGCCAGTTGACCAGAGTCATCAACTACAAAGCTTGCCTATATCTACAGTCAATTGATCAAGGCAATCATTTTACGTCAATATTTGTCATCTTTATGAAAAGTCACTTTATCCCATGGAGATCTCGGGTATTAAAATCAGGTGATGTGCGTTGAATATCAATCGTCCATGTTCACCATTATCATAAAACTATTTTCTCAATTCCCTGTCACTGAGAGGCCTTTGTGCCTGCTAAGAATGGCAGGTTAAAATCAGAAGCAGTGGAAAGATAGTGGAACGTTGACAGAGACGTCCCACTAGGTTTTAACAATCCACCCTCCCAGCTTCTCCAGTGGACTAAATTAAAATATTCACCTTAAATGGGCCCATCATAATTTTCACTGTAGAGATAAAATTGAATTGATAATGCAGGTTTGTGTTTAAACCAGTCACTTCTTTTTGAACTCGGTAATCATGCAAACTATCACAGAGATTATACAAAATGAAGGGGACTGTTGCAAAGTTTAGGACTACATTAGATAGGCTCCTAGATTCAGTGTCATTGGATATACTATAATTAACATCACTGAACCACATGACCCCTTTGAATCAGGAACTTTTATTGTAGGGCTCCCTTTCGTTTGTTTCCCAAATGAAATGAGGTTACTGGGCCTTACTAACCTTTTCTTATAATACAATGGACCAGATTTTCCAAGAAATGGCAACCTTGGGTAGAAAGTCATTCCCCGCCCCCAACAACCCCTTCTTTTTCAGAAAGAAGGAACCTTTTCTTATGATTGGAAGCGTGGAGCCATTCTTCCATTCTGACAGTTCTTTTGGAGCATAGAACTGTCAGGGGAAGGCAATCAAGGCTTCTTTTCACAGCAGTCAGCTGCAAATTCTGAAATGTAAGTCCTGACAGCCGTGGAGAGTTGCTGTCAAACTATAAACACACAAGGTAAGTGTGGTTAGGATGCTGGGATGGTAGGGAACCAGTAGGGTATCAACTAAGTAAGGTGCCAGTGCATAAGGTGCCCGGTGGGTAGGGTACCAGGGGAAGGATGCAGGATGCATAGGATGCTACATAAGTAGGGTGCAAAATGGCAAAGGGGCCAGGTCAGTGATGTAGGGTTTAGAGTAATTTGGGATGGGCTGGATAAATCTGGCAGGAATGTGTAGGATAGGAGTTGAGTCCAGGATGGTGGGGGGAGGTCAGGTCCAGTGGTGGGGGAGAACAAGCAAAGGGAAGATCGTATCCAGTAGTGGGGTAAGTGAGTTGGAAGTGGAGCAGGAAAGTGGGGGGTGCACATGTCTAGTGATGGGGATAGGAGTTTAGGGTATAGAACAAGGAAAGGGGTAATATGTCCAATGATGGGGAACTGGGAGGGAGTCAGGTCCAGTGGTGCCAGGGGAAGGAGGTTTGGTTGTACCAAGAAGTTTTGGGTCAGGGTCTGGGGGAGGCAAGTATTCTGGCAAAAGTGAGGTAAGTATGGGGTCAGTTGAGAAGTTAGACTGTGAAATCAATAGTTTAGCTATTCTCCCGAATAACTACTTACTTGACTTCATTGGAACTCTCTGAATTCTGCGATTCAAATGGAAATCTTTCGAGAGCTTCAGCTGTGGAAGAATTACCCAATGGAATCTTCAACTTCCTAAGCAATTCCTTTAGAGTTTGCTACAATGGGGATTCCACAGGGTCCCCATGCACAACCCCCATGCATGTTACAATAATGACTGTCAGGAAAATCTGGGCCATTATTTCAATCAGGGAACAATCCCATGACCCTTCTTTACATCACTTCAGAAGCTTGCATGCTTATTTGTGCATTGGTTACTGAAATAAATAGAGTATATAATGATTGGCCTGACCAAAGTACCATTTAATTTCAGAGTTATACTTCACTGCTCTGACAATCCAGTTCACCCTCCTATTTGCTCTGTTGATAGCTGCACCGCAGTGATTGGGCTTGAGAGTTATCAGCCTCTCCCTAGTTAGTAAAACAACATATAAACTAAACACATATTGACTAATCTTTTTATATGTTATGCTTTGTGCCTTATCTGTATTGAATTTTCTTGCAATATTTTTTCTGAATTTTGTCAAAGTTCTTCTATAGTATCCTTGCTGTTTCATTAAAATTGATAGATATTCCTCTCTCCTATCTATTCAGCTTCGAATACTTCTTTGAATTAGGCCAATTTTGTGGACCAGAAAGAGGTTCCAAAATGATCCTTATCAATATACGAGCCTTACCTCAGATAATTTAAGCTCATGTATAGCCTTTTATTTGAAACATTTTCTAAAGTTTTCTGAAAGTCTGGGCTCACAACAAAATGGGAATTAGCGCATCCACTTAGAATATCACAGCCTCAAACAGGGTCCAGACCCGAAACGTCAGCTTTCCTGCTCCTCTGATGCTGCTTGGCCTGCTGTGTTCATCCAGCTCCACACCTTGTTATCTCAGATTCTCCAGCATCGGCAGTTCCCACTATCTCTGGTCCACACAATGCCTGTTTTTAAGGATGAATTCCCATTTCAGAATCCAACCCATGGCCGGAATGTCAGCACCTTGGTCCAAACTTTAATTCTACTTATTTGAGCCTTGATATAAATACTAGCAATAACTTGATTTATCAATAATGTCCACTAGCTAGATCTGATGCCATATCAGCTCCATTATTATAATGGTGGCTCAGTATCATTACCTGGGGAACCTCAGGTCTCACCACTTAGATGTCGGAGGTAGCATCTCCTGTCCACTCAAGAAAAAGTGCGTGAATTTCTGGACCACTGCCTCAAGAAGGTAAAGCAAGTTTGTGATGTGGGATCTCCCCTCACTGTGACAGAGTTAGTTGCTAGGTGATAGATGTTCTCTGCACCAAAGGATAACTTGATTTAGCTGAACTGATACTTCTAATTTTTACAATAATCAGTGCTGCTAACACTCAACTACTGGGTTATGGAAACAGAGTGAATCATGTAAATTTCTTTCTCTGTCGGTTAATAAAAACCAAGACAATCAGAAAAACAGACAAGGAGAGGTTACTGAACACGGTGGGACTGGTGGTCTGAAATGTTTTAACACAAGGAGTAAGACAGGTAAGGCACATTAATACATATAATTATGATTTTGTACCTATTACAGAGACATGGTTGAGAGAGGGACAAGACTTGCAGTTCCAGGATTTAGATGTTTCAGATGAGATAGAGAGTGATATAAAAGAAGTGAGGAGTTGCAATACTGGTAAGGGAGAGTATCACAGCTGTACCGAGGGGAGGACATCTTGGAAGGCTCATCCTGCGAGGCCATATGGCTAGAGCTCAGGAATAGGAAAGGGGCAATCACTTTGATAGGACTGTAGTACAGACCTCCCTGTTCCCTGGAAGTGGCAACCCAAATGGATAAGGTAGTCAAGAAGGCGTATGGCATACTTACCATCATCAGTCAGGGCGCACAGTTTAAGAATTGGCATGTGATGTAGCAGCTGTACAGAACTTTAGTTAGGCCAAATTTGGAATATTGCATACAATTCTCATTGCCACAGTTCCAGAAGGATGTGGAGGCTTTGGAGAGGGTACAGAAAAGGTTTATCAGGATGTTGCCTTGTTTGGAGGGTATTGGCTATGAGGAAGGATTGGACAAACTTAGTTTGTTTTCACCTGAATATCAGAGGCTGAGAAGCAACCCGATAGAAGTTTATAAAATTATGACAGGCATGGATAGAATGGTTAATTGGAGTCGTTTTCCCAGGGTAGTCTTTGATCTGCCTCTTGGTCGTGAAGATAAAAGCCAAACTGATACATACTTTTCAACTCCAACTCTCGCTCAGCTATTGCCTGCTCAGTGACCAGTCATGTTGTTTCCTCTGTTGTTACCGCTCCCTCTCCCGACAAAACTGACCTCAAATCTCCACCATGCTCATCTGCATCTCACAGTCATCCTCTTTAGATTAAGCCACAGTCAGATTTCACAATCTCCCATATTTGGTTCAAAAGTTTCCACTTCCCCAAACCTCTCCCACGCTGCTCCCAATCAGTTAAAGTTTAAATTAAAAGTAAAAAAATTAGAGGTTCTGAGTCTGACTGACGATAAAGCAATCTGAATTTCTAGGGGACATAGGTTAAAGGGATGTGAAAGGCAAATATTTTTACACAGATTTATACTGCACAAAAACAGATGCTTTGGTCCAACTGTCCATGCCGACCAAGTTTCCCAAACTAAACTAGTCCTACTTGCCTGCATTTGGTCCATATCCCTGTAAACCTATTCATGTACCTCTCCAAATGTCTTTTAAATGTTGTAACTGTACCTGCATCTACCATTTCCTCTGGCAGTTCATTCCACATATTAACTACCCTCTGTGTGAAAAAGTTGCCCCTCAGGTCTGTTTTAAATATTTCTCCTCCCATCTTAAAAATATGGCCCCTAGTTTTGAACTTACCCACCCTAGAGAAAAGACCTTTGCTTACTATAATGGAAATGATATCAAACAGAAATTTTGAGGTAGGATCTTTTGCTCCTGAAGCTTAGAGGTAGCAAGGGTGGGATGATGGTACCGCTGCCTCCTCAACTCCATCTGAATGAAGTTCTGGACAGGAAAGCCCATGGTCAACCTTCCCTTCCCACTACCAATTCATGTCCTTAAATGACCTATTGAAGACCACTTAAAGGCCTTAGTCCATCAGCCACAAGTGGGCCTGTTGCATATGGTGTGTCTGATAGGTTAACATGTGCAGCAGGTTTTCTCCTTGAGTGTTGGGTTCCCTGTGATTAAAAGATTTCAAAGGCCTGGTCTAAGGACTGGACATTGGGCAAGGGGTGTCTGGTGAGAACTACCCACTTTTACTCTTTTTTCCCCAAACTCCCTGCCTCCTCTTCTTTAAATGGTACCTCAGGATTTTTATATCCACCTGTTGGGCAAATGGGGTCTATTTTGAACATCTCATCTGAAAGATCACAACGTCAACAGTGCAGTATTCCCTTTATATTGCACTGGAACATCAGTTTTATTTTTGTGTCCAAGACGGACTCCAGGACTTAAACCCACAAACTTCAAAAATGCTGTCAACTGAATCATGGTCGATTTGTGATGTGATGCTAGGTCGTACGACACTTCCATTCTGAAGAATACTGAAGTGAAGTCAACACTTTTGTTTTAATGATCAGCAGGAATGCTATTGTTGTATTGATTGGGTTATTGTATCTAATTTCTTGTAAAACTTTGTCATTTGCAAGAGCATCCTTCCTCAGAAAAGGAGACCAAAACTGCACACAATATTCTAGGTGTAGCCTCACCAAGGCCCTGTATAACTGCAACAACACATCCCTGCTCCTATACTCAGAACCTCTCGCAATGAAGGCCAACATATCATTTGCCTTCTTTACCGCCTGCTGTACCTGCATGCTTACCTTCAGCGACTGGTGCATAAGGACACCCAGATCCCGCTGCATACTCCTGTCTTCCACATTTATCCAAATTATACTGCATCTGCCATTGATTGCCCACTCACCCAACCTGTCCAGATCATGCTGAAGGATCTCTGCATCGTCGTCACAGTTGACCCTGCCACCCAACTTGGTATCATCTACAAACTTTGAGATGTTACATTTTGTTCCCTCATCCAAATTATTAATATATATTGTGAATAGCTGGGGTCCCAGCACCAATCCCTCTGGCACCCCACTAGTTATTGCCTGCCAATTTGAAAAGGACCCATTAATTCCTACTCTTTGTTTCCTCTCTGCCAATCAGTTTTCTACCCATCTCAATACACTTCCGCCAATCCTGTGTGCTTTAACATTGCACAATAATCTCTTCTGTGGGACTTTGTCAAACACTTTCTGAAAGCCCAAATGTACCACATCGACTGGCTCCCCTTCGTCAACTCTACTAGTTACATCTTCATAGTATTCCAACAGATTTGTCAAGCATGATTTTCCCTTCATAAATCCATGCTGACTCTGTCTGATCCTGAAACTGCTTTCTAAATGCTTCACTCTAAAGTCCTTGATAATGGATTCAAGAATTTTCCCCACTGCTGATGTTAGGCTTACTGATCTATAATTCCCTGTTTTTTTCTCTATCTCCCTTTTTGAATATTGGAGTGACATTAGCAATCATCCAATCTGCAGGGACTGTTCCAGAGTCTATAGAATCCTGCAAGATAACCACCAATGCATTCATTAATTCTACAGCCACTTCCTTAAGTACTTTGGGATGCAGATTATCGGGCCCTGTGGATTTATCCACCTTCAATCTCACGAATTTTCCTAGGACCACTTCTCTACTAATATTGATCTCCCTCAATTCTTCCCTCTCACTAAATCTTGCATTCTCCAATATTTCTGGTATCTGATTTGTGTCCTCTTTTGTGAAAACAGAACCAAAGTATGTATTCAGTTGCTCAGCCATTTCTTTGTCCCCTATTATACATTCCCGCATCTGTAGGGGACCTACATTTGTCTTCACCAATCTGTTTCTCTTCTCGTACGTATAGCAACTCTTAGTGTCAGTCTTTATGTTGCTGTGGTTGGTTCGCTAGTCCGCAGACATTTCATTACCCTGCTGAGTAACATCATCAGCGCAGTCTCTGACGTGATGAAGCGCTGTTGTGTTTTACCACCTGGTAGTTGGCCTTGAACACCAACTAGCAACAAAAAGACACACCAATACTCACTCGTCTCCATTCACACGGATAAGGAGAACCACCAGTTCGATTAGGACAAGCGAAACAGAGACAAGCATGAGAATTTCTAGAGGCCTACTTCTCCACCAAGAAGGCCATCAATAAACATGTAGAATTAGGCCCTATACATACACCATTACAAAGAAATACCAAAAATGAGGTAATCAACTCCAACGGACCCCAGAGTTTAAATACCAGGCGGGAAAACACAACAGCACTTCATCGGAGGCTGCACTGATGACGTTACCCAGCAGGGTAATGAAATGTCTGCGAAGTAACAAACCAGCCCAGTGAGTGATCCAACCATTGCATCCACAACCCGAGCTACAAATCTACTCAAGAACCTTGATCTTTATGTTCCCTGCAAGCTTACTTTCGTACTCTATTTTCCCATTCTTAGTCAATCCCTTGGTGCTTCTTTGCTGAATTCTAAACAGCTCCCAATCCTCAAACATATTATTTTTATTAGCCAATCTGTGTGCTTCTTCCTTGGATTGGTAGTCTCTAATTTCCTTTGTAAGCCATGGATTGGCCTCTTACCCATTTTACTTTTGTGCCAGACAGGAATAAACAGTTGTTGTAGTTCCCCCTGTGCGTTCCTTGAATGTTTGCCATTGCCTATCCACTGTCATCCCTTTAAGTAACTATCCCCATTTTATCAAGGCCAACTCACGCTTCATATCTTCATTGTTTCCTTTATTAAGATTCAGCACCCTCGTCTCTGAATCAACTACCTCACTCTCCACCTTGATTAAAAAAAGGGACGCTTTCTGGGAGGCATTAGCTTGTAAGGAGGGAGATGAGTGTTGGCCAGCTTGGGGGAATATGAGAGTTTGGGGGTTGGACAGGCTGCCGTGTGTGTGTGGGGAAGGAAAGACGGAAAGAAAGAACGACAGAACGAAAAGAAGGAAGGAAATACGGGAGGACCGCCAGAGATGGATGGCGGCAGTGGAATGAGGATGAGGTACGGAACAGGGATGTACAGAGACAGAGAGGGCACCAGGCAGCCGGAATGGTAGACCGAGTGGGAGGAAGTGCATGCCGATACGTTTGCAGGCATTGCACACCATTGCTCGGTGACGTTAATCAGTAAACCTTCCAAGCGAGTGATTGAGGGTAGGGGAGTGACCGAGGGGTTGGTGGTTTTGGGCGGATTGTGGGGTTGTGGTGAGAGTGGGTGTAGGGAATGAGTAACAAAGGGGTGGGGGGGAGGAATGGAGAGTGAGTGATTGTGTGATTCGGTGGTGTGACTGAGGGATTGGTGGGTTAGAGAGTTGTTCTGAGACAGACACACACCCATCCTTCCTCTCCTCCACCCCTGCAAAAATCTATCCATAAAACAAGTTGGGAGGAGAGTCAAACTTGGACTGAGAGGCAACCCACTTCCAACTCCTACTGTCATATGAATTCTGCCAAGGTCAGCTTGGGGTGTGCCCCAAAGGTGAACCAAGATTAGTTAGTTAAGCACAACTCCCAAGCTTGGCCCAACCCCACCCCTGGTAAATCGGGGCACAGTCTTTTTATCTCTAACTCTGCTTCTAGACAAAAAGTTCATTCCTAGCTATGCTTTTGGCACTTTTTAAATGGTCATTTTTATTTATAACTCACTTAAATGATCAACTCATTGCTTTGTAATTGTGTTTTTTTCTGAAATTCACATTTACTGTTGAGGCAAAACTTTTCATCCTGACAGTTGATCACCAACTTCCACCCTGCAGAAAGAAAAATTGAAATGTAGTCCCCAGTGTGTAAAGGTTACACAATTTTGGTTTTACTGTGTCTGCCTGTAGAAGGCTTCAGTTGCTTATCCTGTGTGACACTATTATAAACAATAATGCCATGCTTAAAGCAGCAGCATTGAAAATGTATGTAGTGGAAAAACTTTTTTTTTGCTTAGCTCTGTTTTACAAAAAGGGTGTTGAAAAGGGTGGATGATTCTTAGGGTGTGTACAAGTTCAAGAAGCTGTGTATTTTCCGGTGTTCTCTATTAAATATCAGTGTATGCTTGCATACATAGGGATTCTGAACTTGTATAATAAGATAATGGTGTATGAAAATTCATCATAATTATGTGAAATTTCTTCCTATCTTAATCTTTCTGCCTCTCCCCTCCCCTACCAAATTTTGAAGGCTAAAGCTGAAAGAATATGTTTCAGAATATTACCTGGAATTGATTATTATGTGAACGTTGCAATCATTTTTCTGCTGCTATGGGGGACTGATAGAGGAAATTAATTCACCTGTCAATCAGCTTGGGTTGAGAAATATAATTGAGGAGGTGCAGAAAAATAAAAGAGACACCCAGTTGAAAAGAATATATGGAGAATGACATCCTTTTTATTTTATAATATTTCAGGCAAGTAATCAGGAGCTGATATTTGCAGTGTTAATACAGTGTCCTCAGAAAGGAATCCAAATTTTATATGTCGAATCCATTATCCCATTTTAAAATCTGTACAATGCAAACCCTGTGGCAATATAGTTTTTTAAAAAATAATGCCATGTAATGATTTAAGGATCTGAAAGTTACACTTGTACTTCCATATTTGAATAAAGCAGGAACGTGTGGCTGGTGGGTAAAAGCACCATATCGTTTCAGAACTGGGTCTGCAGAGCAGAAAGATGGCTAATTCAATCCTTTGTCAATGTTGAAGTTTGTCGATCTCAGCTAGAGTTGGTGAAGGCATGAAAGCCTAACTAGGCTAAGAATAGCATAATGCCCCTGTCCCTAACTTTTAGCCAACAGTCCCTGCTGGAACAGCACTGCAGAGAAGACAAATAACAGCACTGGGATTAATGAAGATGGCACATAACCTCAATTAACAGGTCTGCCAAAACTAACTGCTCAGGCTCAGAGATTGAAGCAAAGCTTTGTAAAACTATACCCCTCTTCATTCTTTCTTGCTAGAGACAACTTGGCAGTTCAAACACATAGATTTATTAGGACTATAGGCTTACATTACATCGAACAGCAAACAGAAAGATGTTGGAAATATCTCCAGCTCCAGCCAAAATGGAGCCCAACTCAAACATTTACCATCATGATCAGCTTCACAGCAACTAGCAATATGGCTGCAGTAGTTAGAACATTTCAGTCAGAATTGCTTCAGTAAATACAGATATCTCACAAACTGCTCCTTGCTGGGGTTCAGGCAAGAAAATTGGTTCCTAAAAACACTGCTGATACGGACTCCTGCTGAGAGCCCTTTTCTTCGTCCTCCCTCTTCTAGCAACATGCCTCGATTTGCAAGCTGTTGAGGAACTAACCAGCATTTATAGCATAAATCTTTATAAATTGTACTGTAGTTAGTGGTGCTTGCTTTGTTTATTTTTCTGTACAATAAAGCTTATTTTTGTTTAAAATGTGAAATCTTGTGTCAGTTAATTACTGGGTGTTCAGATTTCTCTATAAATGTTAATGGTCTCTAAGGGAATCATAATAATGGTCTCCGAGTCATGTTCTATTTTAAGTGGCTTATTAGGCTTACTGACGCACTTATATATGGGAGGAATGGTGTGTGAAGAATCCTTTTTGTTGACTTCAAGTACTTCAGCACCTGCCATACCATTCCCTGTAGAATTCTGAAACTCCATATAATTATGAATGCACCAAAACATGTAAAATTATAGCAACAGCCATAACATATAAACCAATTCACTCAATTAGTTGATGGTGCGTTCAAATACTGCTAGTTTAGTGATCCTTACTGCTATTTCATGTGTTCAACCATGAACACTTAAGAGTGTGTGTCAATTGGAACTTTGGACTTCAAAATGGTAGTGGCTGTGTCAAATCAGTTTGGAAATCTGGCACATTTTAAAGGACTCTTGTAGTGTCCCAAAAAGCAAATGCTTGTGACCCCAATTTCTCACTGAACATATTTAGGACAGCAAAGAATAAGGAAAAACACATATAGTATTATGAATATGTTCCACACTGTTTAATCTATCAAGAGCAAATAATTCATTGCTATGTCAAAACTGCTCTGAAGAATTTGTTTTTTTTTCCTATATTAGTCAAAATGCTTCGCTCAATTGACCTGAACAGTCAGTGCACGTTTGTATTGGCAACATCAGACCTGCTCCTGTCAACAGAAGTTGGCTGAATTTATTTTACGCAAGTCAAGAACTGTGGCTATTTTCTGCCAACTTTATATCCTGATTTTATCCTTTAACCATAATTCCGTTTTAAGCAGATAAACATTACGATTGCCCTGAATGCCTCTTAAGGGTAAGTTTGAAAAGTTTCTACCGAGGTGCAAAGCCACCTCCAGAGGCAATCTTATGCTGTAAAACTAGGTGTGGTCTGCCTCATTAGCTAGGCATTGCATTTTCAAATGCATGATTTCAGGAGTCAAGATTGGAACTGCTCGACATGCAAGCTCAGGTCTCATTAACGTTAAACACTCATCAACATTAAATCCTGTGGTAACTTTCATAACTTAGAGCGAAACGCTACCCACAGCTTTTACAACATACAGTCCCCACTCCCTTTACCGCACATTTAGTAACAGCTGTTTGAGAAAGTATTAGTTTCACATGGATTCCAACATTTATTCTCTTGTACATGGACTGCATTATACTGCTTCATATTTAATTTTAGAAATTTTCTATGGAAATCTCCAGCATGCAGAGAAATGCTTTGCTGCTGCAGACGAGTCTATTCCTTTGAGCTAGGTTGGGCCACATTGCTGGAATGTTATGTACTCTGTAATAATGTTTTTATTAATTATGTGTAGAAAGTAGCATTTTTGTTTTTATATGTCAATGGCTATGATAATGTTAATAAAAACATATTTTTGAAAAGAAGGATGCGATGCAAAGGCAGAACTAGATTACACGTAAGGAAGGGTATAGTGAACATTAATTCACCAATTTCTTTAAACATAACCTTAACTGGTCTTTGACTGTATGGATATCTCTTCGTAAAAGAGGCATGTTGCCATCCAACTTGAATCAGTGCCACAGAAGTCTACTGGTATCATTTCAGTTGCCTAAGGGGGTCGGACAGGAATTTTTAATTTCCTCATCAGTCTTTGATTGTCACCCTTTTGTTTTGCTCTGAAGATGTTTCCATGTGAGAGTGTTTGCAATGTGATACTCAAGACATCACAACTGTATGGGTCATGTTAGCTATGCCAGCAGATATTTTCCAGTTCATTATTTTTCATACCACACTCAGCATTAATACAAATATACGCATCTATATCTACAAGTATTTTTTGTCCAATATTATGGAATAATAATGGTTTGAAGGATAAACTTTGCTCAGTCATTGCTATAAGAGTACAATATTATAAAGTTATCATTTGGTGAGAGAAGACAGGAGTCAGGGTAAAGATTGGAGTTAAGAATTAAAGTGGAAGATTTGATATACTGAAAGTTTAGTAAGTGCAGTGTTAGCTCTTTTAAAAAAGGAAAGGGCCAATTTGTTTTCATTAGCAAATGCACATACCCTTACCATAAAAAGGCCATAAAAATCTATAGGAATCACAACTGTCAGTTCAGAGCTTCTTTTGACATTAAACACATACAGGTAGTTCTCCTTTGACACGATAGTTGTGCTCTTGTGCGACTTCGTGCTTTGGAAAATCACCATAGAAAATCGTGTTATAGGGAAATCGCTATAGAAAAATCACTACACAGTAGACAGTTTGCGTTATCCAGACAGCGTTCACTATTCATTAATCACGTTACAGCCAATTTGCGTTAACGAAACACATGTTATAGCAGAAATACCCGTAATTTAGAGATACTGTACTAATAAGAGCATGAATACATTGGAGCATGAACATGTGATGCTACATACTGAAATTTAATTTTGCCATTCCTGATGTATCAGAAAAAAGATGGAATGCCATCATGAAGCTGCTGTTGTAGCGAGCCTCAGTTTAAAGCAGGTATTGACAGAAATAGAAGCAGAAATCTGGAATTTGGTGACCACAAAACCATTGTTGAATTGTCAGAAAAGCCCAGCTGGTTCATGAATGTCCTTGAGGGAAGGAAACTGCCTTCCTTAACTAGTCTGGTCTACACGTGACTCCTGATCCACAGAAATGTGTTGACTGTTAATGGCCCTCTGGGCAATTAGTGATGAGCAATAAATGCTGGTTTGGTCAGCAATGCCTATGTCCTGTGAATGAATCATAAAAAAAAAGTGAGCAATCTGCAGAAATACCCAGCAAAACCTATTCAGGTAGGTAGTGGCAAACAGAGATTTCATATGCTCAGAATGGAAATGAAAACAATGTTTTGTTAGGCAAGGTATCCCAGTTTCTTTCAGTTTTCCATCCCGAATATCTTTTCCACTAAGCTAAATTATAGTAAATTGGAAAGTGGCATGACTAATATGGCACTAAAATTAGCACCACTGCACTCTGAAAAATCACAAGAAACTACTAAAATTGCATTCCTTCCACATCTCTTGTTATTGTTAAAATTGCTAGACAACAGAAAAATCCTTGTTTCACAGCATTTTGCTAGAGTTCTTTGAAGAGGTAACAGAGGATGATGAGGGTTATGCTGTTAATGCTCCAAACGGCATTCGATATAACGCCATACTGACATAAGTTATAATTCATTAAATAAAAGGCACAGTAGTAATGTCGATACAAAATCAGCAGCGTGATCGCAAGCAAATGTACTTGTTAATGGATATTTTCAAACTGGAGGAAGGTTTGTAGCGAAGGTCCGCAGGTCAATCTTTGGGACCTTTGCCTTTCTGGATTTAATATTAACGATCTAGGTCTTAGAGCTCAAAGGACACAAGAATTTACAAGACAATACAAAACCTGAAATCATCATAAACTAAGGATGGGAGCAGTGTAGAACATCTAAGAGACACATTAGGTGGCAGATGAAATTCAACGCGGAAAAGTGAGAGTTGGAGACATAGTATAAAATAAAGGGTACTACTCCAGAGGGTGGAGGAGTAGAACAACCTGGATATCTACATACTTAAGTCATTAAAAGGTAGCAATGCATGTGGAGAGCGGAGTTAATAAATCCTACAATATTGTATCTTTTATTACCAGTAGCATAGAGTAAAGGAGCAGGGAGTTCTGCAGAACCTGAATAGCAGACTTGTTGGACCTCAGCTGGAGTAATGTATAATTCTCAGCACTTTTGGAAGAAAGTGAACATGTCGGAATGAGTGCAATTGAGGTTTGCAAGAATAGTTGTAGGCTTGAGAAAATAATAAGTAGATAGATGGGGGAGTTGATATTGTTTTCCATGAAAAGGAGAAGGCGAAGAGTTGATTTCACTGAAGTTTCAAAATCATGAGGTTTGGATATAACAGACAGGGTGAAACTGACCCTGCTCATAAACAGATCAAAAACAAAGGGCACTGATTTAAAGTGATTTACAAAAGAAGTGTGATGAGAGAAGTTTTTTTCTACCTTGCAAGTGGTTCATGCTTGGAAATATGGTGGAGGCTGGTTCAATCAAGACATTCAAGAGAATGTTGGATGATTACTTAAATAGAAATAATGTGCAGGTTTATGGAGAAAGGACAGGAAGCACTAACTCATTTGGAGTGCTGGTGCCAAATGGCCTTCATCTGAACTGCAGTGAAGTAATTCTATAATTATGAGGTGATCGTCTCGATTGTTTTCCATATTTTTGAGTATCCAGTCTCAGGCCAGCTCTATGTAATGGTGTTCAATGCAAGCACGATATTTCTTCTGAAAGAAAGATGGAACTTTGAGGGTGAATTAACTTCTCATGCTCTTAAAACAATTATGGCAGATGATTTGAAGGTAGCATAAACTGGGATTTTAAAAAAAAATCTACTTCTTTTGTCCCAAGTGGAATATACAGAACGTTATGGGTAAAATGTTAAAAATTACTGGCCAAACTTTTGGGTTAAAAATTCCAATTACCTCAAGGCCTTGAAATTGATGCCCTGGATTCATCTTGTGTAACTAATTGTGCTACTGGTTCTGATTCTTAATAAGTAATAACAATTCATTTAATGCATTTTTGAAATGGGAACAAATGGAAATAAATAGTATTTTAAGTGTAGTCTACTAAATGCTTAAATTTAATATTTCAAGAACAGATTTGATTTCGGTCACAATTTCAGATAAGTACTCAAGTTTAAGAAAAATAATTTCCAGGTAACACAGCTTAAAGTAAAATAAAACGTCAATATGCAAGGTGCAGATTTGGAACACCACAGCTTATTGATAATTCACAAAGTGTGCCATTTTTGGTTGATTGCAAATCTGAGACCAGCACTGCAATTTTTGGCATAGGGCTAAAGATTATTCTCTTATTGCAAAGAATAACTTGTATTTCTACACTATAGTGTAGAATACAGTAAGCCATAATCTTGAAAAGTGCAGTACATCATGTGCTATGCATTTACATGTGTAACAATATACTATTTTGACACCCTGAATGACAAAATTAGCTGTGAAATGCTAAAAGCTGTGAAATGAAAATATCAGTTTTTAAATTCCATTGCTTCTCCTGTTCTAACTGAAACATTGATGTTTTCACAAAAATTTAAAAACCAGTTAAGTGGTGATTACAGATCTTAAGTCAGATATGCCTTTAACTTTAGAGCTTTCACATGACCTGACATGTACTCTTTAGAAATTTAAATTTGTGGCAAATAATTAGTTGCTATTCAGATTCACTCACAAATCAACATTTTTGCTGCCTTGGGGACTTCCTGTGCAAAATTGTGGTATCCAAGCAGCAAGTTGTATTGAACACTAAGTATTTACGGAATGTTGTTAATATTGCATTACATTGAATGTGCTATACAAATATAAGTCGTTGTGATGATTAGAGGATGTGGAAAATATCAGTACATTCATTAATGCTATTCCTCCCATTTATTTCCTCCAATGACATTTTTTGAACTGGAACTTCTGCTAACACTCCCCCAACCCACATTGTGGTACTATCTATCTTATTAGAAAGAATGCTGGAGAAATATACTGAAATGTTTGACATGTACAAAAAGATCAAAAGGTGGATTCAGGAAGTGTTAAAGAACAGGGGAAAACTGTTCTAATTTGAAGAATTTGGTTAATTATTACTATTTGACATCTTGTTGTATTAAGAAATGAATCAGTCATTAAAATATGGTTATGAAAGAATATTTGTATCTTGTTGTCACCATTGAGAGTGTTTATCTTGAAGTATTGCAATAGTACTTAATTTGAAATATATCGTGTATATATGTGAATGTTCATCAGTAGTAACAGCAGAATTTAAAGTGTTCTTTACTGACTAGCCATTATGTTTCTACCCTCAAGTAAGGGTAAAAAAGAATATAGAATATAAATGTCACAAATATTGAAGACATTTATTTTGTCTTCAATTTATCAAGTGTCCCATTTCAGTATTTCAAGTCTAAACAAAAATTTAGCTCATAACTTTCAACAATTGTACAGTTCAAACAAAAAAAATTAACCCGTGGTAAAAGGCAGATGAATGCATGGCTCATATCATTCTTGTTTTACATAAGAAAAAGTGGCAAAAATAAATTAGACCGAATTGCAACAATTTGAAATCCTATGTTGTCAGCATGTGATTCTGTTAAGCAAATAAATTGCTGGTACATGTAAAATAATCAAGCCCACTGATATACATATTTTCACACAAAACAAGAAGAATGAAATGATGGAATGCATTTTCCAAAACATCAGGAAAATGTCTCACAACAACTAAATGCACGGAGTCACTGTAACTCAGTGGCCTGGTACCATAAATTATATGCGTCTGCATTTTCAGAAGACTGGGCAGATGGCAATGACTATATCACATGGCTATCCACCTACAACAATCACACTCTTATAATTTGAAAGGAACACTAAACCAATTCATTATATTTGCAATATAACCAGGCTTTTGGACTAAAATTCAGATGGGCATGCCTTCAACATAAAAAGGCTTCTTGAAACTTTGAACATGTCCTGTAATGTTCTTTTCAATGTTTTAGGCAGAGTAAAAATAATTCTTCTTGGATTTTAGTTTCTCGTGTGTGTGTTGCAGAAATTGTAAACAAGTCACATCATCTTGCAAGATTTATTGGAGCTTATAAAAATACATCCAAATGCAACAAAAATTATATTTTTAGCAGCAATTCTGATGAATAAAAACACACACTTTAAAGTCTTATGTTAGTGACATCCAAAAGTTGAATGGAATAGTAAACATAGGGGACTTCCCTGAAATATCTACCTATTCCGGTGCATCCTATTCAGCTCAGAAAACAACCATCTTCTGTACGTAGTTACAAAGGTGACCTTCCCAATGCTGAGCAACATACAGGCTGTTGCAATTGCAAATCTAACAGAGATAAGGCGAGTAGCTTACTACTTCTGGAAAACTGAATGTTAAAGAAAAAAAATTGTTCCTTGGCTCCCACATACATTCTATGAAGCAATCACATTTCAGAAATGCATTATTTTCTTACTTGAACTTTACTTGAAACATCTTTCCTTAAATTTTCCTGCAAGACCACTAGCATCCATCTGGATAGTCTAAAATACCATAGACTATTGTATTAGTCATATCCCTTGTTCCTAATTTTCAAACCCAGGACCATTGTAAAACATCTCCAAAGATAGTCATCGGTCCTGTTTAATTATCTTGTAAAGATGAACTTATGTATTGGGATATTTTAACTTTAACAAAATAAA
The DNA here is from genome assembly GCF_021869965.1 of Rhincodon typus. NCBI lineage: Eukaryota > Metazoa > Chordata > Chondrichthyes > Orectolobiformes > Rhincodontidae > Rhincodon > Rhincodon typus. The sequence goes on along the minus strand of NC_063359.1, from coordinate 21,368,433 downwards.
TCTGTTAAACCTCTCTCCTAAGGGAACCCAAGATTCTTAACCTTTCATTACAACTGCTGGGTTCATGGTTCATTGTGGACCACATACTGGCAAGACCGTATTTATTGCTTATCCCCAAGTGCCTAGAAGGCATCAAGAGTCAGTTGTTTCAAATGGAACCAGAAGCATTTGTATGGCAGACTGATTAGACATGACAGATTCCCTTCTTTGAAATACATTTGTGGACCTGTTTGAATTTCTATGATATTCTGACAACTTTTGTAGTTGCTCTCCTGTGCTGTTCACAAATCACAAGTTTAAAAAAACATAAATTCACAACATATTCTGGTGGGCGTGAAGTCATAACATATGGGTCATTATTCCGTTACTACAATCACCAGGCTACTGTGCTTAGAACAATAGGTGTTTTTATTCCATGAGGATACATTTCAATGCTTTAAATGTTTGAATTGTGTAATAGTTTACTTGACATTTTCTACAGTAATGTATTTCTAAGTCGTCAACCTTCAAAACTAAGTTCATTCTTATTTTCATCATTCCTATGTTTTTATGCTGACATTTCCGAAATTTGGCCTTCTCTGATTTAAGCAATGATGTCTGATTAGCTCAGTGGAAGCATTCTTCTTTATAAGCCAGAAAGTTCAGGGACTCAAAAACCAATTCAGATCTTGAGCAAATATAGGTAGTACTGAAGGAGTGCTGCATTGTCAAAGATAGTGCCATTCACCTAAAATGCTAAATGCAGGCCCCCTTCACCGTCTAGTTGGATATGATAGACCAGATGGCACAACTGAAAGAAATACATGGGTGTATTGCTGGTATTCCTAGTACGCAGGACAACAATTAGTCTCAAAAAGATCATTAAAAACAGATTGTCTGGGCATTTCTCTCATATTAAAACGACAGATTATTGTTTTATTTTAAGCCTTTTACAACAATATTATATTCAAAATAATATGTTGCTTGAGGGATTTACCTAATTACAGTACGTCACTAAAATAAAACTAGGCCTAGAAAGGGGGTGTTGAAATTATACTGATCCTAGGCTGCAGGAGGATCATCCACAAATCAGGGCTAAATGGTAAAATAGCTGACTGATTCGTTCACTTGGTGACTCTTTTCCCTTCAGGGTAACAATTCAACACACTTCATGATTTGAAATAATCTCCAAAGCAAAGAAAAGAGCTTCTTTAATAATCCATTTAAATATACTTAAAAGTGCTCACAATATCATTTGAATTCTAATACATGTAAAAAATGAAGTACTAGATTAATCGTGATTCATTTGTTAACTAGAATGACTAGTAGAATAATAACAGCAGATAAATGGAAAAAGCACCACATGTATGTTCCCCACCAAGTCATAAGCCATGAAGTTTTATCGCTGTTCCTCCACCACCACCTCCAAACGAATTCTTTAACGGCACTATGGATGGACATACACAGAATGGGCCACAACCATTCAAGAAGGTGGCTCCTCATCATCTTTTCAAGGGCAGTTAGAAATGGGCAATAAATTCTTTCCTTGTCGGTGATGCTTAAATCCCACAAATGAATTAAAAATGTTTTTGCACATAATGGTCTTTTTCACATGATGTTTTTTTTATTCATTCATGGGATGAGGGCATCGCTGACTGGGCAGCATTCATTGCCCATCCCTAATTGCCCAGAGGGCAGTTCAGAGTCAACCACATTGCTGTGGGTCTGGAGTCACATGTAGGCCAGACCAGGTGAGGATGGCAGTTTCCTTCCCTAAAGGACATTAGTGAACCAGATGGGTTTTTCCTGACAATTGACAATGGATTCATGGTCATCATTAGATTGTTAATTCCAGATAGTTTTTATTGAATTCAAATTCCATCTGCCGTGGCGGGATTTGAACCCGGGTCCCCAGAACGGTAGAGATAACAAGGTGTAGAGCTGGATGAACACAGCAGGCCAAACAGCATCAGAGGAGCAGCAAGGCTGACGCTTCGGGCCTAGACCCTTCTTCAGCCTCCCTGCTCCTCTGATGCTGCTTGGCCTGCTGTTTTCATCCAGCTCTACACCTTGTTATCTCAGATTCTCCAGCATCTGCAGTTTCTACTATCTCTCCCCAGAACGGTAGCTGGGTCTCTGGATTAACAGTCCAACGATAATACCACTAGGCCATTGCCTCCCCAAGTGGTCTTGTAACTCAATTACAGATTTGCTGCAAACTACAATGACCTCCCATAGAATGTAGAAACCAGAAACAATGTGACACAGTAATGAGACTCACAGGGCAGCAAGTCTCAAAGAATTGTGATTTTCGGAAGTAACACAACACCAGGTTATAGTCCAACAGGTTTATTTGAAATTACAAGTTTTCGGCGCACTGCTCCTTCACCTGACGAAGGAACAGCACCTGAAAAGTTGCCCCTCAGTCTCCAATGTTCTAGCAAAGAACCTGGTGTCACGTGACTTTCGTCTTTGATCACCCCAGTCCAACACTGGCACCCTCACATCATGGCTACAATTGTGAATGTGCCAGTTTACCCATGAGTTAACAAAACTTAACACTTCTAGAAAATGTAGTGGACATTTTCCAGTTAAGGAATGCAAACTCCAGTGTATGGATTCAAATTTTAAAAAAATTTTTGATTTCAAAATTTCAGCCTCAAATCACACAGGACCTCATAGTTAATCATTCTTTCACAGAAAAGATCTCATGCTAGCAGCTTAGATTTTAATGCAAAGAACAAAATAAGTCATTTTTGCTCTGGAGAAGCTTTTGGCTCCTCTAATGACTGTTGTAAATTTAGCCAATATGTAACTGAGCCAGACAAACTAGGAAGATGTCAGTTTAAATCTGCGTATAGGTTAACTGATCTCTGATGAGTAGCTATTGATGGGTTACAATCCATTTTCTGGTTTTGAGTTTGCAGTTATTTTCACTCAAGGTTCTTGTTCCTGAACATTATCCAACTTGCATTGGTGCAGGTATTATCCAAGGCCTTGGGGGTCCTGGTCTGTGATAACATTCCCCACTTCAATTGCCCCAGGAGTTGAATTGTCTGCCAACAATTCTTTGAGACTTGCTGCCCTCTGAATTTTCTTACAATGCTACATTGTATTTGGTTTCTACATTCCGCAAGAGACTATTGTAGTTTGTCGCAAATCTGTAATCGAGTTACAAGATTGCTGTGCATTATATGCAAAAATATTATATTTAATTCAGTTGTGGGATTTGAATAATGACTAAGCTGGCAAGAGCCAGTGGAGCAACAGCATCTGTTGAATCATAGGTAACAAACCTTTAGGAAGGAAAAAATTTGGTTAATCAAAAAAAAGTACAATGTTATCAAGTTGTGAAAACAAAGGACATCTACTGGTTAGCTTTGTGATATTGTAAGAAAATACATCTGAAAAAATCCATATTTCTAAAAACAACTGTTGTTGGGAACTGAGAATGTTAAATAGTTGATCTGTGAAGTGATGCATTCTCACAACAACATGCATGGGAAAATGTCAGCAATATAATCCATACCAGTAAACATGGTGTTTCAGTATGAAGAGGAGATTGTTACATGCAAATATTTAGTCTGTGTACCAGAGCAACGTATTTTTTGCTTGGCAATCTATTCCTCACATATAGTATTGAAAACAGCAAGGTAAAAATGTGGTTTATTCTTAACTGCCTTCTGAAATGGACTAGCAAGCCTCTGCTGTGGGCAGCTCAACATCAACTGCTCAAGGGCAATTGGGGATGGCAATAAATGCCAGCAATGCTTTCATCCCAAGGACAAATAAATAAAATTATCCTAGTCAATGTGAAGTAATGATTATGATTCATTTGAATGATTGCACCACACTGTCATGCGATTTAGCTGAATTCCCAAATTTCACAAGAACATAGAACAGTAGAGTGCAGGAACAGACTCCTTGTCCCACCACTTCTGTGCCGACTATGCTGCCATTCTGAACTAATTCAATGTGCCTGCACATGGTCCATATTCCTCTATTCCCCACCTGTAAATGCCTCTTAAACGTTACTATTGTATCTGCTTCTACCACCTCCCCTAGCAGCATGTTCTGGGCACCTACCATCCTCTGTAAAAAAAAAAACTTGCCTTGCAAGATGCCCCACTCCCCATATTCCTTGATTCTGCAAGTGACCAAAAAGCTGTTTCACCTGGATTTTAAATATGTCCAACAATGGAAATTCCACCACCATCTGTGGGAGAGGATTCTGATGAATCACAGCCATTCGAGGGAGAGAATTTCTCTTCATCTCAATCCTAAACTAAGTGCAGTCCATGCCCTTTAGGTAGACCCACAATCCATTAGGGAGGGAATACCAGGATTTTGATCCAGTGACACTGAAGGAACAGCAATATATTTCCAAGTCAGGATTGGAGGGGAACTTGCGGGCAATGGAGTTTCCATGTATCTGCTGCTCTTGACCTTCTAGATTTTTGGTGATTGAGACTTTGGAAGGTGCTGTCTAAGAAGCCTTGGTGAATTTCTGCAGTGCATCTTGTAGATAGTACACGCTGCTGAGACTGAGTGTTGGTGGTGGAGGGAGCGGATGTTTGTGGATGTGGTGCCAATCAAGTGGGCTGTTTTGTACTGGATGGTGTTGAGCTTCTTGAGTGTTGTTGGAACTGCGCCCATCCAGGGCAAGAGGGGAATATTCCATCACATTCCTGACTTGTGCCTTGTAGATGGTGGACAGTCTTTGAGGAGACAGGATGCGAGTTACTCGCCACAGCATTCCTAGCCTTTCATTTGCCCTTATAGCCATAGTATTGATATGGTGAGTCCAGTTCATGGTCAATGGTAACCCCCAGGCTGTTGATAGTGGGAGATTTAATGATGGTAACACCATTGAATATCAAGCAATGATGGGTTAGATTCTCTCTTGTTGGAGATTGTTATTATCTGGCACTTGTGTGGCGTGAATGTTATTTGCCATTTGTCAGCCCAAGATTGGACATTGCCCAGGTCTTGCTGCATTTGACATGGACTGCTCTCAGCATCTGTGGCGTCATGAATGGTGCTGAATATTGTGCAGTCATCAGCATACATTGTCCCTTAAAGTCATAGACTCTCCCCATCAAGTCTGTGCTGACCTTTCTCCACTAGTCCCGCTCTCCAGCACTTTGCCCATCATCTTGAATGTTATAACTCTGCTTGACTGTATTATGTATGTCCAAAAGCTCTGCTATTCCATCCATCATAATCGTCGCTAACATTTCTGATGATGAACCAGCTGAAGATGGTTGAACCTTGGACACTAACATGAGGAACTGAGATGTCTGACCTCCAACAATCACAACCATCTTCCTATGTGCCAGGTATGACTCCAAATAGTGGAGAGTTTTCCCCGTGATTCCCATTGATTCCAGTTTTGCTTGAATTCTTTGCTGCCACACTTGGTCAAATACAGCCTTGTTGTCAAAGGCTGTCACTCTCACTTCACCTCACCTCTGAAATTCAGCTCTTTTGTCTTTGTTTGAACCAAGGCTGTAACAAGATCAGGAACGTGAGTGACCTTGGAGGAACCCAAACTGGGCATCACTGAGCAGGTCATTGCTGAGCAAGTACTGCTTGAGGATACTGTTACTGCACATGGTATTCTAGATATGGATAAATAAAGATATTGAGATCCTCGTCAAGAATAAAAGAGAATCTTATTTTAGATATAGACAACTCTGTTCAATTGAATCTCTTAATCAATACAAAGAGTGTAGGGGCATTCTTAAGAGAGAAATCAGGAAGGCAAAGAGGGGATATGAAATAATATTGGCATATAAGATTAAGGATAATCCAAAGAGATTCTACAAATACATTAAGAGCAAGTGGGTAACTAGAGAGAAGGTAGGCCCACTTAAAGATCAAGGGGGTTGTCTTTGTGTTGAATCCTAGGAGGTGGGAATGAAACGTCAGCCTTTCTGCTCCTATGATGCTGCTTAGTCTGCTGTGTTCATCCAACTCTGCACCTTGTTGGCTCGGATTCTCCTACTATCTCTACCCATGAATATTTCACGTCAGCTTTTACTGTGGAGAAAGAAATGGAGACTAGAGAATGCCGATAAATAAATTTTGATGTTTTAAAAAGGGGAAGTTTGGGAGGTTTTAGAGAATATAAAGGTGGATAAATCTCTAGGACCTAATCTAATGTATCCCAGAACGTTGTGGGAAATAAGGGAGGAAATTGCGAGACTCCTTGCAGAAATATTTGCATCATCTGTAACTACAGGTGAGGTGACTAATGACCAGAGGGTGGCAAATGTACCTTTATTTCAGAAAGGTGGTAAGGAGAAACTGAAGAACTATAGATCTGTGAGTCTGATTTCACTTGTGGGTCAATTGTTGGAGGTGATTATAAAAAATAGGATTTATGGACATTTAGAGAGGCAGAAATTGTTTAGGGATAGTCAGCATGGTTTTGTGTGAAGAAAATCCTGTCTCACAAACTTGATTGAGTTTTTTTGAGGAAGTTACCAAAAAGATTGATGAGCTGTGCAGTGGGCATTCTTTACTTGGACTTTAGTAAAGCCTTCGACAAGGCTCTGCACCATAGACTTTTAATTAGTAAAGTTAGGTCACAAGGGAGTTGATGAGTTTGCCAATTGGATACACAATTGACTTAATGGCAGGAGACAGAGAGTGATGGTGGAGGGTGCTTTTTGGACCGGAGTCCTGTCACCAGCAGTGTTCCACAGGGATCGGTTCTGGGTCCTGTTTTGTTTGTCATTTATATAAATGATTTGGATGAGAATATAGAAGGCATGGTTAGTAAGTTTGCAGACAACACCAAAATTAGTAGACAGCATAGTAGACAGTGAAGAAAGTTTTCTAAGATTACAAAGGGATCCTGATCAAATGGGTCAATGGGCTTAAAAATGGCAGATAGAGTTCAATCTGGATAAATGCGAGGTATTGCATTTTGGTACAACAGACAAAGGTAGAGCTTATACAGTGGATGGTAGGGCCTTGGGTAGTGTTGTAGAACAGAGGGACCCAAGGGTTCAGGTGCATAATTCTTTGCAGTACGTGTCACATATAGACGGGATGGTTAAAAAGGTGTTTGGCTCACTGGCCCTCATTGCTCAGTCCTTTGAGTATAAGGGTTGGGAAGTCATGTTGAGGTTGTACAGGACATTGGTGAGGCCTCTTCTGCAATACTGTGTCCAGTTCTGGTTGCCTAGTTATAGGAAGGATATTATTAAGCTGGAGAAGGTTCAGAAGAGATTTGCCAGAATGTTGCCAGGTATGGAAGGTTTGAGTTATGAAGAAAGGCTGGGATTTTTTTCACTGGAGCGAAGGAGGTTGAGAGGGAACCTTATGGAAGTTTGCAAAGTCATGAGGAGTATAGATCGAGGTAATGGTAGTTGTCTTTTCTCTATGGCAGGGGTTTTCAAGACTAGGGGGTACATTTTCAAGTGAGAGGTGAGAGATTTAATAAATTCAGGAGGGACAAATTTTTTACACAAGCAGGTGGCTCGCGTGTGGAATGAACTTCCTGAGGAAGTGGTGGACGTGGGTACAATTACAACATTTAAAAGACATTTGGATAAGAACTTGAATAGGAAAGGGTTGGGGGATATGAGCCAGGTGCAGGCACGTAGGACTAGTTTAGTTTGGGATTATGTTTGGGATGGACTGGTTGGACTGAAGGGTCTGTTTCTGTGCTGTATGACTCTATAAGATCTCCTTTAAACTTCCTCCCCTTTCACTTTAAACCAATGCTCCTTGTATTTGACATTACCACCCTGGGAAAAAGACTGCGATCATCCAGCCTATCCATGCCTCTGATAATTTCATATACTTCTCTCACGTTGCCCCTCTGATGTTCCAGCAAAAACAATCCAAGTTTAACTGAATCTCTCCTTATAGCTAATACACTCCAATCCAGGCAAAATCCTTCTAAGCCTCTTTTGTACCCTCTCCAAAGCCTCCATATCCTTCCTATAGTATGGCAACCAGAACTGCAGACAATACCCCAAAAGTGGCCCAACTGAAGTTCTTTACAGCTGCAACATGACTTGCTAACATTTATACTCAATGCCCTGACCGAAGAAGGCAAGCATGTCCTACGTCTTCTTTATCACATTATCCACTTGTATCACCACTTTTAGGGAACTACGGACCAAAGATAGCCAAAGATCCCTCTATATCAATGCTTCTAAGGGTCCTGCCAGTGACTGTATACTTTCCTCTTGCAATTGACCTCCAAATGTGCATCATCTCACACTTGTCTGCATTAAACTTCATCTGCTATTTCTCAACCCAACTTTCCAACTGATCTATATTGTGCTGTATCCTTTGACAACCTTCCTTACTATCCACAATTCCCACCAATTTTCATGTCGTCTGCAAACTTACTAATCAGATCATCTACATTTTCGTCCAGATCATATATTTCTGCAACAGAATCTGTTGATCAGAAATTGGATAATGCCCTACAGGGCATTGTATGGTACAAATGTGTTATTTTAATAATAATAATAATAGAGAAAGCTATATCAAATAGATTAAATCAAAATTGTTAACATAATGGAAGGGGTATCCAGAAACTCAAGTTTGAGGATGTGTTTTCATCATTTTGATTCAGGAAAGACAAATGAATGCTGCTGAAGCTCCATATCTACAAATCTTGGAACTATTAGACAGGGCACATGTTTGTTTATAGTCAGGAGATAGTAATAATGCACTTGAATGTCACAGTGAGTGACACTTGTGGTATTTGCTAGTCACATACCAAGAACATAGCCTTAATTCTTGACAGTTCTGCAATACATCATCTGATGACTGTTCTCTTTCCGTGGAGATGGGAAATAAGGCAGGTTCTTTGTGGTTGACTTGACTCGAAGATGATGGCCTGAATTTTGTGGTAATTAGTGCTCACCATTATTATAAAGCAAATTAGACACTAACTTTCCAGCACCTGCAAATGTGAAATTAAAACTGATAATCATGAAATTGCTACCCAATTTATCCTTGTACCATAGAACCTTTGCTTCATTAGAATCTCAACAAAAGATTCGACATTAAAACACTCATGTGAATTTGCAGTACATACTTACTAAACATGCCAGAAAAACATTATGGCTTGTCTATTTGAACGTAGGTGAATTTTAATACAGCAGTAGGTCTCAATTACTGTCACCAGCCTCACAAGCACTGAAGATTTAATTCACAAGTGCAATACTCATTATTTCAGATCTTAATTGTTGGAGGCTTTTAAGGACCTTCTTTTGTATTTCTTAGTCATATCCCCTTGTATTTGTCCCACAATTTTTACTTCAAGTAACATTCTTGGTTAACTTCTTTCTTGTCATTACCAAACTTACATAACTCCATAATTTCACCTTCAAGACAATTCTTTTTTCATGTTTCTTCAGTTTTTCTTCATAATCCAGACTCCTTCTCCTGCAGGCTATTGATTTGTGCTTTTCAGCACCTGAATGCATCCTCTATTGGTAATCAGAATTAGATGTTGTATTAAAGGTTCAGTCTGACCAAAGCACCATAAGATTTGATCAAAAAACCCAAAGAACTGCAGGTGCTGGAAATCAGAAACAAAAACAGAAATTGCTGGAAAAACTCAGCAGGTTTGGCAGCATCTTGGACAGAAATCAGAGTTAATGTTTTGGGCCCAGTGATCCTTCCTGTAACTCTGCTTTCTCTACACAGGTGCTGCCAAATCTGAATTTTTCCAGCAAAGCTGTTTTCATTTAAGAATTCATCACATTGCCCAATTATATTCTACTATTTTGGACATGTATATCAACAACCACAGTTTTTTTTTTACTGCAGTCCACTGATCAGCACTTTTTCACATTCATGCTTGTGAGGCTCTCCTTCCTCTCAATTTGCCTCTTCCCACTTAAATTTTTTTGTTAATCAATTTAAAGTCACATATCAATAGTCTGAACTTAGTTTTAGCAGATGCATTTACCTGCATTCTCTGCACTGTATCTCTGATGGTATTCAGTCCTGTAGTCTTGCACGAAAGTATTGATCAACTTTGGCTAACATTCATGTGTTTCTTCACTTTATTGAATTTAGCTCCCGACTTAGGACTCTTTCCGACTAAACTAAAATTGGTAGCTCTGTCAATATCACAAGCACGAAGTTACCACTAAATGAGCCTGCCTGAAGAAAGGCAGGAAAGCGAGACTGGATCATAAACCTGGAACTCCCTTTCAAACAGCAGTGTGGGTGTACTGCACCATTACAAAATGACTGCACCAGTTCAAAAAGACAGCTCACCACCATCTAAGGGCAATTAGAATGGACAGTAAATGGCACGATGGCTCAGTGGTTAGCACTGCTGCCTCACAGCACCAGAGACCCGGGTTTGATTCCACCCTCGGGCAAGTGTCTGTGTTGAGTTTGCATGTTCTGCCCGGGTTTCCTCCCACAGTCCAAAGCTGTGCAGGCTAGGTGGACTGGCCATGCTAAGTTGCCCATAGTGTTCAGGGATGTGTAAATCAGGTGGGTTATACGGGGATGGGTGTGGGTGGGATGCTCTGAGGGTCAGTGTGGACTTGTTGGGCTGAAGGGCCTGTTTCCACACGGTAGGGATCCTATGATGATGTCATCCATACCAGGATGCTCACATCCTGAACGTATGGAGTAAGAAAAACAATGATAGATGGCCTAGTCAATTCAAACTGTAGGTCGAAGCATTAGACTACAATCTAATTGTCATACTTGATGAGACAATAAAAAAGTTCTCCCCAGTTTGGGAAGGGTTCACTATCCTTAGATGCATCCCGAAATATTAAAGGAAGTAGCTACAAAGAGAGTGGACACACTAGCAGTAATCTTCATTAGAGTCAGGAAAAGTCCTAGAGGATTGGAGAACTGCCAATGAAACACCTTTATTTAAAAACAGAAGGAGAGAAAAAAAAAGACGTTGTTAACAATAGGACAGTTCATTTAACATCTGTTATTGGGAAAATGTAAAAGAGTCTATTGTAAATGACCTAATAGCAGAGCATTTAGAAATAGATAATATCATCAAGCAGAGTCAGCATGGCTTTGTGAAGGGGGAAATCCTGCCTGACAATTCTTTGAGGAGATAACAAGCAGGATGTATAAAGCAATGTATTTGGATTTTCAGACAGCATTCGATACAGTACCACACATTAAGCTATTTAATAAAAGCCCATGGTTTTGGAAATAGTATATTAGCATGGATAGAGGATTAGCTAAATAACAATGTGAGGTGCTGGTGTTGGACTGCGGTGGACAAAGTCAGAAGTCACATGACACCAGGTTATGGTCCAAAAGATTTATTTGAAATCACATGCTTTTGAAACGTAGCCCCTCCATCAAGTGAAGTCAGGCTATGCTCCGAAAGCTTGTGATTCCAAATAAACCTGTTGGACTATAACCTGATGTTGTGTGACTTCTGACTAAATAACACAAGATAGAGTTGGAATGGGGGTAGGGGGGCATTTTCAGAATAGAAACGTGTAACTTGTTAATGATTCAGATGAGGAAAGTGAATACTATAGTCAAGTTTGTGGATGACAGAAAAATAGGTGGGAAGACAAGTAAGAGGAGTACAGGTTAGGCAATTGGGCAAAAACTTGGCAGCTGGAACAGAATGTGGGAAAATGTCAGGTTATGTACTTTGGTATGAAGAATAGTGGAACAAAGTATTATTCAGACTTCACTTGATGGAGGGGCTATGTTTCAAAAGCATGTGATTTCAAATAAATCTTTTGGACCATAACCTGGTGTCATGTGACTTCTGACTTTGTCCACCGCAGTCCAACACCAGCACCTCACATTGTTATTTAGCTAATCCTCTATCCATGCTAATATACTATTTCCAAAACCATGGGCTTTTATTAAATAGCTTAATGTGTGGTACTGTATCGAATGCTGTCTGAAAATATTATTATGAAGGAAGATTGCAGAAAGCTATGGAACAGAAAAATTTGAGAATCCTCGTCCATGAATCACGAAAAGCTAGTCTAAGTTCAGGAAAAGCAACTGGAATATTGGCTGTTATTTCAAAGAGAATGGAGTATAAAAGCGGGAAGGTTTTACTAAAACAATGCAAGGTACTAATCAGACGATAACTGGAATATTGTGAACAGTTTCAGGCCTCTTTCCTAAGGGAAGAGATACTGGCAATGGTGTCAGTCCAGACAAGGTTCACTAAGCTGATATCAGGTATGGAGGGTTTTATCTTATGAGGAGAGGTTGAGCAGGTTGGACCCTGTACTTATTTGAATTTAGAAAAATGAGAGGCGATCTTATTGAAAGCATAACAGATTCTAGAGACTTGACAGGGTAGATTCAAAAAGGTTGTTTCCTCATTTGGCAGCATCTAGGAAAAGAGGGCATAATCTCAGAATAAGGGGTCACACATTCAAGACAGATGAGGAAGAACTGCTTCTCTCAGAAGGTGGTGAATCTGTTGAATTCTTTACCACAGAGCGGCTGTCAAGGCTGGGTCAAAAAAGAATATCCAAGGCTGAGATAGACAGATTTTTAAACTGTAGTCAAGGGTTATGGGGAAAAGACACGAATGTGAATTGGAGGATTATCAGACCAACCCCACGATCTCATTGAAGAGCAGAGCAGATTTGATGGGCTGACTGGTCTACTTCTGCTGCTATGTCTTATGGTCTCACTGGTGAGCACCATTTGGTCTCTCTCATTCCACGTTTTCCCAGGCATGCTCAAGGATTCAGTTGAACAGCAAACACATGGAGTGACTCAGTATCCTATGGATTATGGATCTGTAGAAGCTTGCTTTTAACATGTCCGAGAGCAGACTTAGGAGATCTTAATCTTTTTTCTCCATGCTATTATATAACCAAAGACGGAAGAAGTGTGGAGTGAATTAAGTTAGAACTGGGGATGTAACCACCTCTTAATCTTGCATACTTCTGATTCACATATCAAGAATCATTCTTTGGATGCTGTTGCCTGGGCTGCAAGAACCTCTGTTTCATGTAGATTTTATAGACAACTAATGAACACCAAGCCCAATTTTTTTTTTGCAGAAATATATTTTATTCACAAAAATATCATATACATTCACAGGTATGAAAACAGTTCTGCACAATCTTTGCATATCAAAAAAAAACAAACTTTGGAATTAGACATTCCCTGCAGTTGCAAAAACCAAAGGCATTTCTTACTCATATAGGATACTATTTATATACTTTGAGGCAATTTATTTTGCGGGGGTGGGGGGGGGGGGGGTGTCTGATACTGAACAGACCTTTGGAAGACCAACATTAGATGGTGGTCTTTCCCACTGCACCTTGGTGGCAGCTGCCCTGAGCTTTAGTGACGTAGTCCTGGACCTAAGAACATGCCAGTCTTTAACACGCTGTCAAAGTCAACTCTTTACATCGGAAGCCCAATAAGTTTTGGCAGACCAAAGACCTTCTTTCACCAAGTTAATGGTCCTCCAGACACAGTCAAAGTTTGTCTTGGTGTGTGACTTGGGGAACAGTCCATAGAGCACAGAGTACTGCATCACAAAGCTGTTTAGGATGAACCTTGACAAAAACCACTGCATCTCTCTCCAAACCCCCTTTGCAAAGGCACATTCTAGAAGGAAATGAGAGAGTTTCTTCACTAGTACAGCTGCTTTGAGGGCAACATGTGGTGGTGCCCAGAGACTGGGCATTCATGAAGTATCTGATGGATAGTGCCTTTCTCACCACCAGCCAAGTCTTACTGCTTGTTGGAAAGTTCTGGCAATCAGGCATTCTGCAACATGACTTTGTTCAGGGAGCTACGTGATAGGATCCACCCTCTCTTTTCCCACAGGGTCTCAAGGACATTACATGCGAACCACTTCCTGATGAACTTTTGGCCAAAGGTGTTTTTCTTTGCAAATTTTTCCACAAAGGATAGGTGATACAGAACGGTCCAACTACTTGGAGCATTCAAGGCACTGAGGCTAGACACGTCCTTTGCAACACCAGGGTCAGGCAGAATCTCAGTACGTAGTGACACTTGGTGCTTGCATACAGAGGTGGCCATCAGAACGAGGACAGCATTGGGTCCATCTCCTCCCCCTTATCCAGAGCTTTGTACATGGTGTCCCTGCAGACATGGTCCATCTTTAACCTCAAGCTGAAGTGGAAGATGACTGCAAAAGGTGCAGATTGAGGAAATGGGCCAGAACTGCGCCACACGGAGAAACACCAAAAGTATCTCACACCTGATGATGGGATTTCACCCAGAATGGAGAAGGAGCAATGCTCCCATAAACCCAGTTTCTGTCTCACCATGGCAGAATGCTCTTCCCAAGATTTTGCACATGCCCCCACCCCTCCAAATCATGTTCCCAGCATCTTGAGGCCATTTAAAACAGATTTATAAAAGATTTTGATTGAAATACTTTTCTAACACTTGAACACTTGTCAAAATTCTTACAGGAAATTGTATTCATCCTCAGGAACCACATGGATATGCACCAGGAAACCACACAAATATCTTGAATCCATGATTCCATTATTTTGCAAATATTAAGTTGCTAACAGCTCAGTGGATAAACGAAGGCAGAAGTAAAAAGGCGTGAATCTACTAGACTATGGTGTCTATGCCCATAGAGCTAAAGGGTAAGGAATCCTGACTTGAGAAATACAACCAAACAGAATTAATCAAAGATAACAAGATGTGGAACTGGATGAGCACAGCAGGCCGGGCAGCATTAGAGGAGCAGGAAAGCTGACGTTTCGGGTCTTTTTTCTGAAGAAGGTTCCTGACCCGAAACGTCAGCTTTCCTGTTCTTCTGATGCTGCTTGGCCTGCTGCGTTCATCCAGTTCCACACCTTGTTGTCTCAGACTCCAGCATCGGCAGTTCCTACGATCTCGTAATTAATCAAAGTATGTTTGCAGTACTGAACTATCGTTCCAATGGTTATCTACGTTTACAGACAAGTTGAAGATTAATATGTAAATTGAATGCAGAACACAACCATTATTGCCCTTTGTTGAATTTAAAGGATTTGTCTTCTATGTGAAGTAATGAAATGGGACTATTTTTACACAACAGACACCCTACACCTACTGGTATTCCTGTCAAAGTCCGCGGAGCTCCAAAAAGCCAACTTTTAAAATTTAGGAGTCCAGCCATCCTCCAGTGGATAAGACCTGTCCTATTTGTTTGCTATGGCCTTACCTCCATATCAAACCTATTCCCGAGGTGGTAGTGGGGGGAAGGAAGACCCAACTTGGTCCGGACCCTCCGTACTGCAGCATCCTATTTAAACTAGAGTTTCCTTCTTCTACTCGGTGGCCTGCTTGGTTTCCCGCCGTTAGCCTCGAACCACCAGTCTTCCATGTGTCTGTCTGTCTATCTATCTATCTATCTTTTCTCTCTCTCTCTCCCGGTTGTTAGGTTCTCCGGACCACCTCGAGTAGGGCTGCACCCCACTCCGAACTCGTGAAGGCCCGGTCTCCAAGGAGAGGGGCGGTACGGACCAATGAGAGGCGGCGGTGCTGCCCCACGTGAGCGGCGGTTGGTGCCGGCGCTCGGAGTGAGGGCTGAGTCCCCGCACTGGAGGACGTGCTAGGTCAGCTCACTTAGATCCCTATTCATGGGTTTAAATTGATTCTTATCTGCCGTGCAGTGAATGAATTTACATTCTTGGGACACCCGGCACCGGTCACCGATTTGATTGTGGTGAGTTTCATCTCAGTATTTTTTTGTCTTTGTTTTAATTACCGACCTGCTCGGAGCGTCAGTGCTTTTTTTTCCTCTCCATCTCTCGCGTGGTAGAGTCGGGGTCCAGGTCCCCCTACACGCTGCGAAATAGTGAGCCCATTCCCTTGGGCCTTTTTGGGCATGCGCAGATACGTCCAACATTGCTTCCTGCCATAAATTGAGCCCCGTAGGACATTGATTTTTGTAGTGTGTGAATATTTCGATGAAATTTTTAAATAAAACTTTGATTTAATTAGAGAAGGTCGCTAGTTTAGCAAGGGAAACTTGGTCATAATTAAGTAGGTACTCGGGTTGGATAGGAGTTTTTCTTTGTTCATGCACTTTTGTGGTTAGGTAATTTTAAAATAATTGTGTCTGAAGGGTTCCTGACTTTGTATTTTTCATTAGCAACTGATGACCTTTGACATGGAAAGTGGGTGTTTAAAAGTGTTCTTGTAGCTATCTGAAGATCAGAAATTACAAGGATATGGGCGTTTTTGTAAAGTGTTGCCGCCTTAAATTGTGGCTTTGTTTCATAATGAATTGATTTAATGAAATTGTTTTGACATTGTCGAATAAATAGATCTTTGGTGTTACATAAGATGAAGGTTTTTACCCCATTTGACTGCCCCGGGTTTTGAGCCTTTTGTTTATTTGTTCTAAGTATGAATGACTTGTTACGATTAAAAAATAGTCTGAGGTTTCCCGATTGCAATGCCCCTTGGTGATCCCTGCCTCTCGTGCGAGGGCCAATTTATGCCACCTTGCTATCAGAAAACATTTGAACGTAAAGCGCACAAATCTTTGTCTTCTTCTCGCACTCTATTGCTGTTGTACGGGAAGAAGTATACGAACGTGGATTCCTCCCACGCAGGACGACTTGATTTGTAATTCTTATAAGATTGGACATTCCCTCTCTGTAAGACCAGTTTTTTTTTTAAAATGCCGTTTCAATCGTGTGATTAACTTGCAAGTTAGCGAAAGTGAGCACCGTGTTTGGTTTGCTGAGGTCCACTATTTGGCAGGCTTATCGCTGAAGGTGTATTGTTCGACGTGAGCACTTTAAAACAAATCGACGTCTTCTGATGGAAGAAAAAGGTTTTCTTTTGCAAATAGTAAGCAATATGTCCGGTCCAGATCGTTTCAAATTTTGTTTCTTTTGTTTTCTTTTTTGCGGAGATTTCGGTTTGACGCATTGTCCTTGACCCAAATTTACTTTCTATTTATTTGGTGAGAGTCATTGTTTTCAGTGTATAAAGTCAAATGTGTACAAAACTCAACGACATTTCGTACACGATTTAAAGCGGTAAGAAGTGTCAGCCGGAATTCTATAAATTCTCTTCTGTTGCTATGCAGAGTATATAAATATGCATTGCAAAACCGGTCCGCCTGGTTAAAATTTCTAGAGCCTTCCAAGTAAGCCAAGCAATATTATTTGTAAATGTAGACCTGTATAAAATTGGTATGTTCTTTCAGCTTTGCAAAACTGCAGTAAGTTTAGAATATGCAATACTGCAAAATACCTACGGTGTCTTGAGCAGAATATTTATAGCATGTATGTAAGTGAATCGTTTACCGCGTCGGGTGCACACTATACTGACTTCTCCAGATCTCTTTATGATTTGCTAAACTTGCGTACGTCTCTTAGGAACCTCTGAGATTATGGTGACTGCTTTTCCTGTGCTTAAGGCGTCGAAGCTTAGGCCATCTACAAATATTACACCCTCACTTTAAGAACTATATCATATGTTTAAAAAAGACCCTAATATAGGAATGAGCTTTCTCTGAATTGACTGCAAAATTAGATTCGTATTAGATGGTGAATTATGCATTTTGAAACTTAAATACATTCTAAGTTGGAAAAAACTAGCTGGATGATATGTTCTGAGATGTAGTAGTCTAAAACTTTCAGGTGTGATTTTTATGTTGTAAAATAACCGTATTTGTTTTCTGCAAATTGGAATCTTGATCAGCTGTTAAATGAACTGATGATAACTATACATAGGAGAGAGTTTATCTAATTTTCCAGCAGTTTGGAACTTATTGAATCAGTGTGACATTCATATTATGGCACCCTGTGTGTTCTGGTTTAGCACTATGGTGCATTGTTATAAGAAATTTGCTTTTTAGGCATTAAGCAGACTGGCTTCATCTTACAGTTGTTGTGCTACAGGAGACTTGCTTCACAGCAAAGCAATAAGGTTACCTGTTAATAGTTGACATGCAGAAGTTGATCCTATGCTTGTGATTAGGTCCATGTTAACTAACTACAGGAGTAGACCATACAGCTCAGCCATTCAGTAAGCTTGTGTCAGACCTTGTACATCTGTTGTAGTTTCCTGTCTTGGCTCTATATCCCTTATTTCCTTTAGTGCCTAAAATCTATCTATTTGAATCTTGAATATACTGTTTTGCATATTCAAAGCTGTCTCAGATAGGGAACACTCAAGATTCACAAACTCAGAATAATGAGATTCTTTTCATTTCGGCCCTAAATGGCCTATCCCTTTCTTTTGAGTTAATAATATAGAATTCTAGAATCTCCAACCAGGGTAAATATCCTCTCGGCATCTGTCTGTCGAGCTGTTCTTCTTGCTCTTTGGGCTCTAACTCCACCAACCCACTCTTTCCACCCAGCTCCTCTAATCTTCTGCATATAAATCGACATTTCCTAGCTATCATCAGTCCTGAGGAGGGGTCACTCGACCCAAAACGTTAACTCCGATTTTCTCTCCACAGATGCTGCCAGACCTGCTGAGCTTTTACTGCAATTTTTGTTTTTGCATCCACAGTTTTGTTGGTTTTGCTGTCTCAGCATCTACCCTGTCAATCCTTTGAAACATATAAAATGGTTAATGAGCTCACCTTGCATTCTAAACTTGAGAGAATGTAGGCCCATTCTACTTAATTTATGCTTTTAGGATATCCCTCTCATCCAAGGTTTTAATCTGGTAAACCGTAATCCCAGCAAATATGCCCTTTATTTGGATAAGGAGACCGAAACAGTGTATAGATTCTTCAGTTTGATCTAATCAAATCCTAATATAATCGCAATGAGACATCCTTACATTTATATTCCAGCTGCTTTTGTAATGAAGACTAGCATATAATTTCCTTTCCCAATTGTTAGCTGCACTTGCCTTTTTATGATTTTGTTTATTTTCTGATTACCATCATTTACTAGCCTAGCCTTTTCTTCCTACCAACATGAATAATTTTGTACTTCTGCCATCTGATTATTTCTTCTACTGCCACCTTGTCCAATGACTTAACTGGCCTCTAACCTTCTACACTCTCTTTGTCTTATTCCAACTTTTTCTCTACCTACTCGCTGCCTTATTTATCATCACCAAACTTGAATGTCTTACAGTTGATTAGTCACTGATATCATAAATTGTTTAAGTCTAAGTACTAATCCTTATGGCAGTTTGCTAGCAACACCCTATGAAAGTGACTCATCGCTCCTCCACAAATTGATTTTGCAGTGCATGAGGCTGGTGAACATGTGGAATTCTGTACCACAAAGGGTTATGAGGCTAAATTATTGAATATATTTTAGAAGGAAACACGTTTTTAGAAGATAAAGATACCAAGGATTATAGTTTTGAGACACAGGATCAGATGTGACAGTGTTAAATGGCAGATTGGCCGAATGGCCGCCTGCTTGTGTTTCTGTGTTTGCGCAAATTTTGTGCATTAATCTGTGGGGCACCTTTTGTTGAATGACTTACGAAGATCCACATGTGCTATATCCACTTGTACCCCTGAGCCTCTTAGCTGATTCTTTTGAGAATGTATCAAACACAATTTCTTAGTCATAAAGCTGTGACTTTGCCAAACTGTATTGCAATTTCTACAAGTTTTTGATGCTATTTCCTTATTGATAGATTCGCTCAAACTCCATACTTCTGATGGCAGATTAACTGAGCTGTCGTTCTCTGGTTTCTGTCATCCTTCATTCTCGAGGCCATTTCAGAATCCAGTTAATTCTGGAAAATCAACACAATGCATCTACTGTAATCTGGAGTCACCGCTTTTTAAAAATCCCAGCAGGTAGGACATTGGGTCCAGAGGTTTCTTAGATTCAGTCCCATTACTTTCTCAAGCAGTTTTTCTTTACTGGACGTAGTTCAATTCCTTGCTGATTGGACACTTGGTTTCTTTATTTTTCAATGAGCTTCTCAAATTTTTTTTTCATTTGATGTGACTGGTGCTGATTAGGTCAGTATTTATTTCTCGCCCCTAGTTCTGTTTTGTCAGACAGCTTCTTGAATGACAGTAGTTGGAGTTCTATAGATACGCCAACAGTGTTGTTTGAATTGGAGTTCCAGGCATTCAACTTAACAACAGTGAAGAAATGGGGATTATAGTTTCAAGTTAGGGTGGTGTGTGATGTGGAGGCATTTTGCAGCAGGTGATGTTCGAACTTATTTGCTGCCCCTGCCCTTTTTTTTTTGGTGGTAAAGGTTGCAGGTTTGGAGGATGTTGTTGAATTAGTTTGATGTGCTGCTGCAGTGCATGTTGCAGATGGTACACTCTCTTGTCACTCTGCTTTGATGGAGGAAGTGAATGTTGAAGATCATAGATTATAGAATCCCTACAGTGTGGAAACAGGACCTTCAGCCCAACAAGTCCACACCGGCCCTCAGAGCATCCTACCCAGACCCATCCCCCTATAACCCACCTAATCTACACATCTCTGAACACTACGGGCAATTTAGCATGGCCAATCCACCTAACCTGCACATCTTTGGACTATGGGAAGAAACCGGATCACTCGGAGGAAACCCATGCAGACATGGGGAGAACGTGCAAACTCCACACAGTCAGTCACCGAGGGGTGGAATCGAACCCGGGTCCCTGGTGCTGTGAGGCAGCAGTGCTAACCACTGAGCCACTGTGCCGCCCCATCTATGAGATACAAGTGAAATATATAATGGAATACTCATGGTAAATGGAGTGTCAGCTGAGTGGACTGTCTTGCCTGGGCTTGTAACAAACCTTTTGTACTTGAGCTGTGTTCATCCAGGCAAATGGAGAGTATTCCATCATATATTTCAGTTGTATCTCATAGATGGTAGAAAGTTTGGAGGACTGAAGTGAGTTACGCGCTGCAGAGTTCTCTGCTGACCTGCTCATGTAGCCATAATATTTAAATAGATGACGCTTTCAGTTTCTGGCCAATGGTAACCCTCAGTGTTGTTAGTGGTGATTCAGTGATGGTAACGCCTTTGAATGCCAAGGGAAGATGTGAAGACAAATTGTTTGTTTTTTTTTAATTGTTTAACATTTCTGCCATTACCTTTATTCCCCATAATTATTTTTCTTGTCTCTGTCTGTAAAGGATTTCATTTTTTTCCATCGTTGTAATAGTTGTTGAATGTGTTTTTATATATCTTAGCGATTTGCACTTGTTTGCTTCCCCTTTATTAATTTACTTCTAAAAACCTAATTTCTCAGGTTAGAGCTTATTTTTTTGGAGATATTATAAGCCTCTCTTAATCAAATGCTATCCTTAATTTCTCTAATTAGCCACTCGTACTATGTTTCCAATAGAGATTTTATTTCTCAAGGGAACGTGCATTTAGAATTATGAATTACTTCTTTAAATGTGTGCCATTACTATCTACCAGCATATCCCCTAAGCATATTTTGCCATACATTTGAAACAAGTTGCCCTTCATACCTTTTGTAAACGGTGTTGTTTAATTTTGGGTAATCTAACTTCGGATTTAATCATGCCACTTGAAAATTTTAATATGAAATTTATCATATGATCTCTGTATCTTGAGCTCCTTTATTCTAAGATTACTGAAGAATGCTGTCTCTTTCCACGGTGCTCGATCTAAAATCACCAGTTCCTGAGCAGGTTCCTCAACATTGTTTAAGAAAACTGCTTTACATAACTCATTCCTCCAAATAATATTTGAAATTTGATTAGCCCAGTTTAAATGATTACCAAAGCTCCCTTGAAGAATTATCAAATTACTTCTTTTTACAAAGTTTGTTTTGGGCATATGGTATCAGTAAAAAGTAACTTTTATCTTTTAAGCGACTTGTATGTGGGTTGAAGGACCTTTTCTCTGTGCTATAGATCTGAATGATTCAATACAAGATGGTAAACCTTAATGGGCTTGGGCGCACAATTCCTAATTGTGGGCAAGGATTGTACAATTTAAATAAGACTTGATTACTTGAAAAAACTTAAGGTGGATTTTTTTTTTCTTTTAGTTCATCAATCTGCATTCACTTGTATAAAGGATGAGGCTTTTTTATGCACTTGCTTGAATAAAATGGTTTTCTTAATTCATGCAATGTGCACGTCACTTGCATGGGCAGCATTTATTGCCTATCCCTAATTGGCCTTAAATTTGATGAGAGCTGTTCCTTGAATCCCTGTGGTCTGTGCGTTGTAGATATACTCTGCTATTCTGATATTAGCTTGCATTTCAATATTTTGCCTCGTTTTGCATTTTTCTTTTGCAATATATTATGTTATGGAACAGACCAAATCCCCTCAATATATATTAAGAAGATACCCTAGACCCTACCTTTAAAATAAGAAAAAGTTAAGTGTAAGATGTTGCATTCCAGATTCAATTCGATTGGTCAAACTACTCGACTTGAAGCAAACACACACTTTTTTAATACTACAGTTAAAATAGACAAAAGAATTGGCTTAACACATAACTCTATTTTATTAAGCATTTCAATATATAGTAACTACTATGTTCTAATATCGTAACGTCCCATAAACATACCCTTGGCAAAGACAAATTCAGTAATATAGATTGTCTCACGTGCAATTCTTGACCTTGCCAATTTAGGCTACTTCTGTTGTTCCAACTTTTAAAACAAAATTCCAAGGCCTCTCAAGCTGTTTATTTTATTGGCAAAGAGCGGACCGCTTGGCACCTCTGTCTCAACCTTTCATCATATTTTTAAAAAAAAGTACAGAATATACATCTTAAAGCCATAGTATTGTCATAGTATTAGCCAAATAAATTTAAAAGGAATAAACAACATAATTTAGAATTAAATAATTCATGACCCTGATGACTGAGGAAATAGACTTCCTAGTGTGGTTCTGATTCTTGTAGCAGAGATGGCAGAAATTCTGTTCCTGGCTGGTTGTGGTAAGGGTAGTATGGTTTACTTGCTTCTTTGGAGTAAGAAGGGAGGTGGGGGGAATTCCTTTGAGGAACTGCTTCTCATTTATCTCTTAGAAGCTTGGTGTGAATAGATATTTTAATTTTGTTAAAAGCTTGCCTTTGCTGCTATACCTTCTTCAAAAACAAAACCTCTTAGAGGCTGATACTTCAATAATGGCTGTGGATACAATGCATTAGGAGTTATTGCCTGTGCAAAAGGCACAAAGGGAGAAATCAAATGCCAACTTTATAGAAGGAATTTTAAAAAGTGCTGAAACACATTTGGGTGGATGGTAGAGATGCATGACTGATAAGAAATCTGTATATGGGACAAATAACAGCAACAAGACAGTAGATCCAGAGTGAGAACCATGTGCACTGGAAAAGGTTTTTTGACAAGGTGGTTGTTTATGATTGATCCTCTTCAATGTCGATGCAGAAACAGTGATCAAAACGTCATCTGAAGATACATTTAAGATTAGAGATTGGAGAGGTGAATGATAACATCAGTTAGATTTGCAGATGACAAGAGTACTTGTAGCAAGAATAACAGGATTACAAGAACTAATTGGTAGATTTGAGAATGAAAGTGATCATTGACTAAACCAAAATGTTACATATCTGAATTACCAAAACAAAATTGTGATCTTCCTAGAAAGAACTGGAGCAGGTGTAGGAATTCAAGTATTTAGGAAGCAAAATATTTGCAGATGGAGGGTGCAACAAAGAAGTGGAAGAAAAGGATAGCAATGGTAAGGCTGCATTTTCAAGAAGAGATGATGACTCACTGACTGAGTTCGATTTTTGAACCGGTAAGGTGAATGAACAACTCGAGCAACTTGTGAAGAGCTTGTTTTAAAGTTTTTCTTTTGTATTGATCTGTGGTCTGGATTTGAAGAATTGAAAGGATCAAGTGTGCAGAAGCAAATGTTCTGTGGAGAATCAGGCATAGGGTATGTAATGATAGGTGACAAAGGCAAATTTTTAACATGCAAGTGAAATTTGCAGTATGAAGTTGCTCCCAGTTTGGATCTTTAGAGAGCATTTTCTTGATCTAAAAACCTGTATGTATTTATGGAGTTTTCAGAAGGAAACTTTGTTGGTAAGGAGTTTTGTGACTTAATGATTTTATGTCCTGTATTTTAACATACATGCATATATACATGACAATAGCCAAACTTCAAGTAAATTTACTCAAACCTTCTACTTTTGAACTTCATAGTTGTGGACATCTGAATTTCTTAAGCACAGACACAAATGTTAAAAATAGAAGTGCTTTGGAGAAAGGTAAAATTTGAATGTTAGATAATCTGTTAAATTGATTCATTTGTTTTTCAAAGATGCAAATTGTTTCATTGTCAATAATGGTCTTGCTCTGATACCATTCTATTATTGAAAAAATAATCTGACTTTTAAGAAATTATTTTTAATTGAAATGTGGGTATATAGGTATATGCAATTTAAATTAAAAGGGCAGCTCAACTGTTGTGATAGATCTGAAAATGAGTCATTTTAGAATTTAACTGTTTCTCTCTCGACACGTTTGCCAAGACCTGCTGAGTTTCTGTGGTGCTTTAGTTAAATTTCAGATCTCCAGCGTGCACAGTATTTGCTTCAGTTATGACACTTGCTCCTTTTTTTATTCTTATGAAATGTTTGATCGTCAGCATTTTTTCAATTTGAAGAAAATATTTTCAACATGGCAGAATGATTTAAGTTTTAGGTAATGAAAATTAGTTCAAAGTTTTTAATCATGGGTGACAGCAAGTTTTCTTGAATGGATCAAATTTTAAAGAAATGTTAATTTCACATGGAGAAAATTTGGCAAGTTTCTTAAAAAAAAAAGCTTTTTCTCAGCAAAATAATTGAGTTTTCCTCCCAATAAAGTGTATAGAAAAGAGTCATTTTCAAAATGCAGAAGCAGAAAACACACCCATATTCTTTTGCATTGCTACAATTTATTAAAGGGGCAGAGGAGGTGAAATAGGGCATAATCAATGTGCATTTACCTTTAACATTCTGTGAAGAGCTCATTTTGTGAAATGAGATGGTCATATTACAGTTGGCTTTAAATGCCATCAGAACTTTGCATTGAAATAAATTTGGAAAGCTGCAAAGGATATTTAAAATTATTAGTTCTTCAATGTGGGCAGAGCTGGTATTTATTGCTCAATCCTAGTTTCTCTGAGAACTTGAAGATGAGCACACTTTTGTGTGGATTAAACTCCATCTGCCATTTCTCTGCCCATGCCTCCAACTGATCTACATCCTGCTGTGTCTTCTGACAATCCTCTTCACTATCCGCAACTCCACCAATCTTTGTATTGCCTGCAAACTTATTAACTAGATCAGCTACATTTTCCTCCAAATCATTTATGTAGATCACGAGCAGCAGAGGTCCCAGCACTGATCCCTGTGGAACACCAGTAGACGCAATCTCCATTCTGAAAACCATCCCTCCTCCGCTACTCTGTCTCCTCTAACTAAGCCAGTTCTGTATCCATCTTGACAGCTCACCTCGATACTATGTGGTCTCACCTTCTGAACCAGTCTGCCATGACAGACCTTGTCAAAGGCTTTACTGAAGTCCATGTAGACAACATCAACCTCTTTTCCCTCATCAATAATTTTTGTCACCTCCTCAATAAACTTGATCAAGTTAGTGTGGCACGACCTCCCCCGCACAAAACCATGCTATCACTAATAAATCCACTTGCTTCTACATGCGTGTAGATCTTGTCCCTGAGAATCTTTTCCAATAATCTCCTTTGCACCATCATAGGACTCACAGACCTATAATTTCCTGGATTATCCCTGCTACCCTTTTTAGACAATGGGACAACATTGGCTATTCTCCAGTCCTCTGGGACCTCCCAGTGTGGCCAAAGAGGTTACAAAGATGTCTGTCAAAGCTTGTGGGAAAGGGCCTGACTATTGCATGGTCCAGGGTAACCACGAACCATATGGAGAAAAGCCCTGCCTCCCAACCTGGAGTAACCATCACCCATATGATGAGAGGCATTGTACCCGTTGGGAGATAGTAAGAACTGCTGATGCTGAAGTCTGAGATAGCAAGGTGTGGAGCTGGATGAACACAGCAGGCCAGGCAACATCAGAGGAGCAGGAAAGCTGACGTTTCGGGTCTGGACCCTTCTTCAGAAATGGGGGAGGGGAAGGGTGCTCTGACATAAATAGAGAGAAGGGGAGGCGGATGGAAGGTGTATAGTGGAGCAGATAGCTGAAGAAAAGATGGACCTGTCCGTCTTTCCTCCCACCCACCTGCCCCTCCCTCCTCACTGACCAACCCCCATCCCAACTCCGTACCTACACACACCTTTACTGGTTTCATCCCCGCACCCTTGACCTGTCCGTCTCCTCTCCACCTGTCTGCTCCACTATCCACCTTCTATCATCACCTCCCCCTCTGTATTTATTTCAGGGCCCCCTTCCCCTCCCCCGTTTCTGAAGAAGGATCCAGACCCGAAACGTCAGCTTTCCTGCTCCTCGGATGCTGCCTGGCCTGCGGTGTTCATCTAGCCCCACATCTTGTTATCTTTGTACGCATAGTAACTGGGACCTATACAGGGAGAGCCTGTACCCTATCCTGGAGTAACCAGAGCCCATATGGGGAGATGCCTTGCTCTCTTTATGGGGAGCGGCTTTATTTCCCATTTGGGAGTAATCAGGACTTGTGTTTGGAGAGGCTCTGTTCCCTAGCCAGAGTAACAAGATCCTGTTAGGAAGGAAATTCTGGTTGCCATTTTGGAGTGAGCAGAACCTGGGTGGGGAAATGTTCAGGTTCCTGATGTACACATGTGTGGTACATACTGTTTTTTTTTTTTTTTTTTTTTTTGTTTTTTTTTTCTGTTCGTTTTCTTTCTTTCTCTAGCTCTGGTCAATAATAGTCTTATTGATGCAGTATTACTCTGGCTAACATACAGGCCAGAGTTTATTGTAACTGTAGTTATAATCTATTGCTGTCTGTACTGAAGGGTGTCAAACTGGGCAATTGCTATTGCAGTGAAACTTTCTTATGGTGACATGTTTTCTATCGTATTCACACCCACTACTATTAAGAATATCAGTCCTTTTATAGCTATTTCAAAAATAGTAAGCTTTATATTAACAGTTTTGTTTTTATTGAAACCATTATACGATATGTGAACAACACACTGGTCTTTTTTTTTTATTTGCTGGAGTAATTTTCAGGCTACTCTTCAGGCTACACCTACTGCCAGTAACAATCCTAGTTATACAACCTCTGTGCAGAAATTTCCCTTGTTTAACTAATTATAACCAGTCCTTGACTGAGCTGCCATAATGTATTACTGTTCAAGATGGAATATCCTAAATTGTTGAGCTCCCAGGTGAAGGGAACAAACTAGTTCCCCTTTATTCACCTGCCCCCTGGGCAGGTGACAACATGGTGTGGAGCTGGAGAAATATAGCAAGTCAGGCAGCATCAGAGGAGCAGGAAAGTCAACATTTTGGTTTTACACCCTTCATCAGAACTGGTGAAGGGTGTAAACCCACAATGTCGACTTTCATGCTCCTCTGATGCTGCCTGGCCTGCTGCGTTCCTCCAGCTCCACACTATATTGACTCCAGCATCTGCAGTTCTTGCTATCTCCAGGTCACAAAATGGTTAATTTAACAAGGATACTTCTCTCAAAATAAATGAATTTGTTTTAAAAGGAGCCAAAGTAACCAAACTTTTTTTGAGTTAGCAAGTGAGTTTTTGTTGCTATATACAATACAAAAGAAATTACACATACAGACAGATTAGAAGTGAGAGGTGAGTACAAACGTTGTTTTAGAAAAGCACATATGGATCAGTCTTTGAGTTCTCCAAAATGTAGGCATTGGGAAGTACAACGTGATATTGATAGCATAGATTGTGGTAGGTGAGGAGTTGATTCCAAGATGTTTAAGTTTGCAGGTCAGCTAGAAGACCTTTTGTCCCATTCCTTTCAACTGTGGTTTTGCTTTCTTCATCTGCAGTGCAGGGGTAGCTTTTCTCAGCTGTGGCCTTCACGGCGCACACCCGTACCCACCAGCACACCAGACCCGTCCATAGATGTGCAAGTTAGATGGATTGGCCATGCTGAATTGCCCGTAATGTTCAGGGATGTGTAGGCTAGGTGGGTTACCCATGGGAAATGCAGAGTTACAGGGATAAGGTAACAAGGATAGGTGGGGGGGTGGGTCTGCATGGGATGCTGTTCGGAGGGTTGGTGTGGACCCATTGGGCTAAATGGCCTGTTTCCACATTTGTTTCTGTGCTGTATGATTCTATGTTAGCTTTGTGTTAGCATCTTGCTCTGTATGGTTAGTCCTCTCGCGATGCAGTTAGGTAGGGAGCTTGCAATATTTTTATCCGGCAAAAGTAAAATTGTAGCAATATTTTCAAGTTAGGCTGATGAGTGACTTCGAGGGCGCTTGAAGGTCATGTTTGTTCAGATTGGCGTGGCACAAGTGTTTTGAAAGGTACTGGGAGCGAAGCCTTGGTGAATTGTTGTGGCGCATTCTGTAGTTACACTGCAATATCTGCCCTTGATTTAAAAGTGAAGAAACTTTGGAAAACTAAAACCTGCATTTACGGCTCTTAAAATGAACTCTAGACCTTTTACTGTTGATTCCACCCAATTCTTTGTCTGTGGTTTTAAGCTGTATCAGACAAGACAATAGCTAGGTTCGCCATCCTTTCTAGCTCTGAGCTGATCTCGTTGTCACTTTCTCGTTGTCCTGAGTAAATTGAACATTGTCAAAAGCTGTACTTCCCAATGTCTTGCCTCACACCAAATTATGCTTACTAACCACCCCTGATCTTGCTATTGTACATTTAATGCCCAATTTTGAAATTTTCATTTGTAACTTCATTGAGTTCCCCTTCCCTTTTAACTCACTATCTTCCCTAAAGGCCGGCCCTAAAGTCTTTCTTTGTTTCTCTGACAGGCATACCCTAACCTCTCTTCATCCCATCAATTGTGACAATATCTGCAGCTGTTTAGGTCCCAATCTTTTAACCTGTCTCTTTAATCAAGCTTTTAGGCCATTCCTACTAATCTCTTACCACTTAGCTCTATGCTATTTAGCTTGTCACCACTGAGCCAGTGCAGTTCTGGGGTCAGATTTGGGCAAGTTCATAGCAAGTACCTTAATGTACTGGGCAAGCATCACCTGCAGTGCCTTTGCAAGACCCTCAAATCAGCTAGCTTGATATTAATTGCAGTGAAGAAGTAGATATCAAGGATAGGGGAATGGAGTTTCTACGTTGTGTCAAGGACTGTTTTTAACTCTTACAAAAAATCTGGAGAGGATTTGCTATTGCATCTATAGTGAGGCATGAACCAATGCGTACACGAGTGGAAGAACATACTTTGTGATATGCATTTTAAGTCGATAGTGAAGCGTGCAAGTATGATGAGAATCAATTTAATAAATTGGAAAAAAATCTGATTTTTAAGGGGCTGAGAATAGAATTTGGGAAAGCTGGCATTAATAGTAGCAAACAATGCTAAAAATCCATAATAGGAAATATTTAAAATGGGGTTCAGGAAAAATATATTCTGCTAAAAGAAAATAAACGAGACTGTTCTGGGATTGTCGATCCCCCAATTTGTTGGTGTGCAAAAATAGATTCAGAAAAGTAGGATGTGTTATGTGCATTTCAAGAGAATATGAAGACACTGTGATGAAACAGTTAGGATAACAAAGAGCAATGGAATTAAATTATAAAGGAATATAAAATAACAGTACAGTATTTTATCAGCACGTCTGACTCTCGTGTTGGTTCAGTTACCATCACAGTCTCTTTATTTTCATAATACCACACATAATGATTGAGAGACAACTGAAACGTCGTGTAACTATTTTACTTCATTATTTACCAGGGAACAAGTAGATATGATATAGGTAATGACATAACAACTGCATTTAAA
The DNA here is from genome assembly GCF_021869965.1 of Rhincodon typus. Taxonomy (NCBI): domain Eukaryota; kingdom Metazoa; phylum Chordata; class Chondrichthyes; order Orectolobiformes; family Rhincodontidae; genus Rhincodon; species Rhincodon typus. The sequence continues at coordinate 21,338,677 of NC_063359.1, read as the reverse complement.
ATGAAAGGGAATGTATTAAATAAAATCAAACTCCAGTAGGATAAAACCAGACTGATTGCATCTACATTTTTGAAAGAATCTAGAAAATGGATAGCAGACATCTTTTCACTTTTTTTTTTAAATAATTGCTTAGAACAAGGTATAGTGCCAGAAGACTGACTGGCAGCTAATGTAATTCCTATATTTAAGAAAGGAGGCAGACCATGCCCAGAGAATCATAGACAAGCCAGCTTAATGTTGGTGGTAGGAAAAATAATGCAATCCTGAAAGGACAAAATGAAAAATATTAGAATGCATATCCAACATGGAGGATATAAAGGGAAATCTTGCTTGACCAACTTCATTGAATTTTGAGGCGGTAGCAAATTGAGTCGATAGCGGTAATGGAAAATTGGATTTTTGTTTTTTTTTTTGAAGGTGTTCAGTAAGGTGCCCCATTGTAGACTGGCTGAATAGGGTCAGACTGAGAAATCTGGGCACCATTGACAGAATGGATTGCCAGCTGTCTCCAAGTTAGAAAGTAGAGAAAACGAGTAAAGGGAGTTCAATGTGGCAGAAATTGAACGCAGTGATCCATAAGTACTGCTACATTTTAATGATTTGAACTTTGGAGCCAAAAATGAAAATTTCTAAATTTGTAGGTGATACCAATAGATACTGATGGAAAACTGCAATAAATAATAGACAATAAACTTGGAGAGTGGGCCAATAATTGACAAATGAACTTCAACCCATGGAGGTAGTGCATTTTTTTAGGAAGAATAGGGTCGTTCACTTATTATTTAGATGGTGCAAGTCTAGGCAGACTAAAGGAACAAGGAGATCCCAAAGTACAAATACAGCAATTAGTAAACATCATGCCATAGCTTAGCAAGGCCACACAAGAAAGAAACCAAGTCCTAGGCTTTTCTTTAGGAAGAGCATTGAAAAATGGGAATGCTATGGTAAACTTGTTAGACCTTGATTTCAGCATTTGCCATTGAAGGTGGCCATTTCTTCCTTTCGGATGAGAAATTTCCACCTTTTGGTATAATTCTGACACTTAACATAGAATTCCACCTTTCGACAGGAGTTTCTGTAAGTTCCATCTCTTCAGAGTTGCTGATGTTGACCTCCCTCTTTCTTGCTTTCAGCCAATCCCCAATGTTCAAACTGTTGAGTGTGCAGTCAAAAAACTCTCGATTGGGGAAGCTCTGAAACAGTTGATGCCTGAACCCCAGCTGTTGCCACCTCTCAGCCTCACAGCAGCTCATACCTGCTGCTATCACTTGGACTGTGTTCTACTGCTGGCCACATGGCAGAACTGCAGTGTTCAGCTGGTGCAGAGGAAGGAGGAAGTAGTGGAATCAGACTCTTGGCTGGTTGTAGTGAATCAGTGCCAGTTTTCAGTTGCAGTGAATTAGTTATGAAGTGGCCCGTGGAGCCCCCAGGTGGTTCAGTGTCCTGTAAAGCTGTTGGATAGCCATGGCTCTGAGTGTGGATGGAGCTAAGAGTTTGGATGAGGGAGTGCTGAGCGCAAAGTAGGGGAGGGGATTGGGGACAAGTGCTACTCGGTTTGCTTTTGGAGGTGTAGGGTAAGTGGGAGGGGAGCTTCTGAGTCTTCTACCATTTTGGGATATTAAGGATTTGGCTAAAAACCAACCATGAGTGTGTAAGAGTTTTTTAAAATAAATTTATGTAAATTTTTATATAGTGTCTGATCAATAATCTGCAAATGTTAATTATATGGTGAATGTTATTAAGCTGCTTTATTCTATTCTGATTTTTCTGGTGTTTAGGGTTCACATTAATTTCCAATAGTTTTATTTATTATTTGCACATGGGGTGTGTAAGTCCCTGGCAAGGCTAATATTTATAGAGTCATAGAGATGTACAGCCTGGAAACAGACCCTTCAGCCCAATTTGTCCATGCTGATCAGATATCCTGGGTAAATCTAATCTCATTTGCCAGCATTTGGCCCATATCCCTCTAAATGCTTCCTATTCAATACCCATCCAGATGTCTTTTTAAATGTTGTGATTGTACCAGGCTCTGGCAGCTCATTCCACACACGCACCACCCTGTCCATGAAAAAGTTGCCCCTTAGGTCCCTTTTAAATCTTTTCCCCCCTCATCTTAAACCTGTGCCCTGTGATTTTGGACTCCCCTGCCCCGGGGAAAAGACTTTGTCTATTTACCCTATCCATGCCCCACGTGATTTTATAAACCTTTTATAAGGCCACCCCTAAGCCTCCAACGCTCCAGGGAAAATAGGCCTAGCCTATTCAACCTTTCCCTGTAGCTCAAACCCTCCAACGCTGGCAACATCCTTGTAAACCTTTTCTGAACCCTTTCAATTTTCACAACATCCTTCCTATAGCAGGAAGACCAGAATTGAATGCAGTATTCCAAAAGTGGCCTAACCAATGCCCTGTATAGCCGCAACGAGACCTCCCAAGTCCTGTACTCAATGCACTGACCAATAGAGGCAAGTACACCAAATGCCACCTTCACTATCCTATCTATCTGCAACTCCACTTTAAAGGAACTATGAACCTGCAGTTCAAGGTCTGTTTGTTCAGCAGTCCTGCCCTGATTTGCCTTTCCAAAATCACATTTATCTAAGTTAAACTCCATTTGTCCCTCCTCAGCCCATTTGCCCATTTGTCCATCTGAACAAGATCCCGTTGTACTCTGAGGTAACCTCCTTTGCTGACCACTACACCTCCAGTTTTGGTGTCATCTGCAAACTTCTGACCATACCTTCTATGTTCACATCCGAATCATTTATATGAATGACGAGAAGCAGTGGACCCAGCACTGATCCCTGTGGCCCATCACTGGCCTCCAGTTTGAAAAGCAACCTTCTGCTGCCCTTTGTCTTCTACCTTCAAGCCAGTTCTGAATCCAAATGGCTAGTTCTCCCTGTATTCCATGTGATCTAACCTTGCAATAAGATCATTCTAATTCTTTTAAACTCCACTGAGTCCAGCTATTTCCATGTGACAGCCCTGTCATTCCAGGAATTACTCACGTGAAGTTTCCCTGAGCTGCTTCTAATTCTTTTGCATCCTTTCTCAACTAAGGAGACCACAATTGTGTACTGTACTCTTGGATCAGGTCTTGCCACCAACAGCCCATGCAATATAGCAAAATGTTCCTACAAATATTCCATATCCTTTGAAATAAACAGCAACAATCCATTTGCTTTCCTAATCATTTGCTGTATCTGTGTACTAATGTATTGTGATTCATTACAGGACATCCAGATCCTCCTTTTACTGCAGAGTTTTGTGTTCTTTCTCCATTTAAATTATAAAATGCTTTGCTGTTCTTCCTGTTAAAGTGTACAAGTTCGCATTTTCCCACATTATAATCTTGTCATTTTTCACGCATGTTTAACCTGTGTAAATCTCTATATAGACTTTTTACGTCCTCACAATTGACTTTCCGACCTGTCTTTGTGCATTCAGAAATTTAACGGCCATAATTCGTCCCTTCACCTATGTCTTTAAATAGATTGTAAATAGTTGAGGCCCCAGCACTGATCCATATGGCAGCCCACAGGTTGCAATTTGCCAAGGAAATTCTTATTTTTTGGGATACGGGCATTGCTGGCTTGCTAGGTCAGCATTTATTTCCCATCCCTAATTGCACTTGATGTTAGTGGTGAGCTGTGCTCTTGAACTGCTGCAGTCCTTGGCAAGTAGGTACACCCACAGTGCTGTTGAGATGAGAATTCCAGGACTTGACTCAGGAACTGTGAAAGAGCAATGATATGTTTCCAAGTCAGGATAGTGCATGGCTTGAAGGGGAACTTGCAGATGGTGATTTTTCCATGCATCTGCTGCTATTCTGGATGGTAGTGTAATCTGTTTGGAAGGTGCTGTGTGAGGAGTCTGGGTGAGTCGCTGCAGTATGTCACTGTTGTCACTGTACGTTGGTGAAGGGAGTGAATGTTCAAGGTGGTAGATGGGGTGCCTGTCAATTAGATTTCTTTATCCTGGATGGTGTTGAGTGTCTTATGTTAGAGCTGCACCCATCCAGGCAAGTGGTGAGTATCTCATCATATTCCTTTCTTGTGCCTTTGTAGATGGTTGGGGATACAGGTGATGAGTTGCTTGCTGCAGGATTCCTAGCCTCTGACCTGCTCTTGTGCCACTGTATTTATACCTCCTGATCCATCTCAGTTTCTGCTAGTGGTAACCCCCCAAGATATTGATAGTGATGGAATTCAGTGGTAATGCTATTGAATATTCAGGCAAGATGATGAGATTCAGTCTTATTGGAGATGGTTGTTGTATGGCCCTTGCATGGTATGAACATTACTTGCCTTGTATCAGCCTGAGGCAGGATGCCGTCCAGGTCTTGTGACATATAGACATGGCCCACTTCTGTATGTGAGGAGTGGCATACGTGCTACATATTGTCATTAAAGTGCCGGGGGTGGTGGGGGGCGGGGTAGCTTGGGTCAGAAACTGGGAGATAGAAGACAAACTAATGATAAAAGGAACATCCTGATTAGCAGGACATGACAATAGCTACTCCCCAAGAAGATGTATTGGAACCTCTGCTTTTCACCATATGTGTTAATAATGTGTCTGGACAAATAAAACAAAATGTTGGGTAATGGTTACATTTGAATCTAATAGTGTTAGGCGAAGGTAGATTATGTAAAGGGGTGTAACACAGACAAAGTGTGTGAGCTAAACTGTAGGAAATGTATTTAATTCCAGAAAACCATCTAATGAGGGATAGAACTGGCACCAATCTTTACACTTTTATTTCTTTATAGAGTTCCTGAAAAGAAACGTGTACCACCTAATCCAAAATTACAGTTTCAGTTGGTGTGCATTTTGACAGGGACTGGAATGAATGCCCAGATTTTGATTTAACTCTAATGGGGGGAAAAATGCTTCCTAATTTCACTGATTAAAAAGTATAGCTGTGACTTTGGTGTTAGGCCCTCTTTTTCTAGGTTTCCCTACCATAGTGCAGATTTTGGGAAAGGATTTCTGTCATATCCTTCCATCATCAAATACCTCAGATCATGGTTCCATCTTCAAAACACAAGGGAATATGAGCTAAGTTTACACAGTCATTTTGTATAATTTTTGCTGAATCTATGCAAAACACAATCAAAGATAATCATACAACACAGAAACTGAACCTTCAGGCTGAACATAATCGCAAATTGAACTAGTCCTGTCTGCCTGCTCCTGGCCCATGTCTCCAAACCTTTTTTTATTCATGTACTTATCCAAATGTATTTTAAACACTAATTGTGCTACATCCACCACTTCCTCAGGAAGTTCATTACACATGCGAACCATTCTCTGTTTTAAAAAAAAATTCCCTGTTATGTCTTTTTAAATCTGAAATCAAAAAATGCTGGAAGTCATATCTTGAAAAGGCCAGACAGGAAGACTAAAATTTCAGGAAACGTAAAGACGTGAAAGAACAAATGGAGCTTCCAGAAGAACCAAGTCTAAATCTTTTGAATTGGCTGCACTTATTTGTGGAGCAATATTAGGGGAACTTGTTCAGTGTCTGTATCAGTTGCTGCATTAAAATGAGCAAGTTGCCTTGGCACGGACTAATAATCCTTTACCAAATGCAAGATCTTTATTCTACTTTATCTAACTTTTATCATTTTATATTCCCTTTTTTTGTAAAACGTGCTTCTGATGGTTCAGTGACTTATGAAGATCTAGAATCAGGAAATTTCATTAAGTGAAATTCCCCACTTTTCAATTAACTCAAACTGTGGAGAATTGATTGGAATACCTTTTGGTAAAATTCAATAGGAATATTTTATATACAACCCATGTAAGGTTTGAGGCAATGCCCTGGGATTGAAATTGATAGTCTTTAAGGATTAAATGTTTTTCACGAAGCTGAGCTTTGAGGGGCACCCCACATAAACAGTGGGAGAAATATCCTGCACATAATTTATTTTGTTTTCATGGTCTGAATCCATAATTCATTCCGGCAAGTTAAATGACATTCTGCCATGTGGGTGTGACCCCTCCGAAGATAGACAAGGTAGACACGTGGCTTTCATAATACATCTCTTGCAGTTCCTCAGATATGAAGCGGTCCATGCACAAATGCAGCAAGACCTGGATAAAAGCTCAGTTTGAGCTAATGAGAGGCATGTATCATTTGTGCCACAGCAGTGCCGGTCAACGACCATCCCAAATGAGGGAGAATTTAACTGTTGCCTTATGACATTCATTGATGTTACCATTGCTGAATCTTCACTATCAACATTCTTGGGGTTACCGTTGACCAGAAACTGATCTGGACTGGCAGTAAATATGGGTCTAAGAGAAGGTTCAAGAGGAGGAATCCTGCATCTAGTAACATCACCTATTTTCCGACAGTCTGTCCGAGTAACTCGCTACCTAACTCCCCAAAGTCTGTCTACGATCTGGAAGTCAGGTATATGATGGAATCTTCTCCACTTGCCTGGTTGAGAACCACCCCCAACAACACTCAAACTTGACACTATCCAAGACAAAGCAAAGCAATTTGCTTGATTGACACCACCTCCACAAATAATCACTTCCTCCACATCATGAATAGCTGCAATGTACCATCTACAAGATACACTCTAAAAAAGTCATTAAGGCTCCTTGGCATCTTCCAAGCCTTACAAATATTACCATCAAGAAAGACAAGAGCAGCATGGAGACACTGGCAAGTTTACTTCCAAGCCACTGACCATCCTGACTTGGAAATATATCACTGCCACTTTACTTTGGAACTCCTTCCCTGAAGGCATTTTTAGTATACCTATGCCAAATGGACTTCAGAGTTTCAAGAAGACAACTCGCCATCATGTTCTTGAGGTCTACTAGGCATGGGCCATAAATGCTGGCACAGCAGTGACACCCACATGCTACGATGAATAATAATTTTAAAAAAAAAATCACAGCCTTAACACACTGGGGATGTAATTAGGTGGCTGTACAAAACCAGATGCCCTTTAGTAATTTGGAAGAGGAAAAATTCAATTCTTCCTCCGCCGTCAGGAAAAGTTGCACGTGGGCCAGCTGCTGCATTATGGATTGAATGTTTATGCACTGTTCCTATCACATTTCCAGTTTGTGATTGTGTAGTGTTTTGAATCATAGTTACTGGTAACTTAAATGTTTCAGTAACGCTCTTATTCATAGACCCATCCAGATGCCTTTTTAAATGTTGTGATTGTACCAGCCTCTACCACTTCCTCTGGTAGCTCATTCCATACATGCACCACCCTCTGTATGAAAAAGTTGCCCCTTTAGGTCCCTTTTGAATCTTTCCCCTCTCTCCTTTAAACCTATGCCGTCTAGTTTTGACTCCCCCCCCCCCACCCTGGGGAAAACTCCTTGCCTATTTACCCTATCCATGCCCCTCCTGATTTTATAAAATTCTATTAGGTCACCCCTCAGCCTCCGCTCCAGGGAAAATAGCCCCAGCCTATTCAGCCTCTCCCTAGAGCTTAAACCCTCTAATCCTGGCAACATCCTCGTAAATCTTTTCTGAACTCTTCCTAGTTTCACAACATCCTTCCTATAGCAGTGAGACCAGAATTGCATGCAATATTCCAAAAGTGGCCAAGCCAATTGATTTTCCTTGCACAAAATCATGCTGACTATTCCTAATCAACCCTTGCCTCTCCAAATGCATCTAAATCCTATCATTCAGAATCACCTTCAACAACTCGCCCACCACTGATGTCAGACTCCCATGTCTGTAGTTTCCAGGCTTCTCCTTATAGCATTTCTTAAACAGTGGCACAACATTAGCCACTTTCCTGTCCTCCAGTACTTCACCTATGTTTACAGATGATGCAAATATTTCTGCTAGGGGCCCCCACAATTTCCGACCTGACTTCCCACAACGTTCTGGGGTTCACGTGATCAGATCCTGGAGACTTGCCTACATTTATGTTTTCTAAGATCTCCAGCACTTCCTCTTCTGAAATGTGAACTGCTATCAAAACATCAATATTTATTTTCTTGAGTTCTCTAGCCTCCATTTCTTTCTCAACAGTAAAAACTGATGTGAAATATTCACTTAATATCTTTCCCATCTCCTGAGTTTCAACACACAGACAACCTGGTTGATCTTCAAGGGATCCTACATTCTCTCCAGTTGCTCCCTTCCTCTTAATGTATTTGTAGAATCTTTTTGGACTATATTTAACCTTTATCTGCCAAGGTTATCTCATATCCCCTCTTTGTTTCCCTGATTTCCTTTTAAAGAATGCTCCTGTGCTCTTTATACTCTTCTGGGATTGACTGAATCTCTTGTTGTCTATATCTAATATGATTCTCACTTTATTCTTAACTAGCACCTCAAAATCTTTATTCATCCTTGGTGTGTGTCATATAGTTTCTGAACACTTTGACTTTTAATTATGAGGTGCATGTGTACTTTATGTTGTAAATGTTGGTAAAATTTAGCTTCAGTGTACTCTAATGATTTTCTAGAATAGTATATTGAAATAGTATTGTTATCTAAAGATGAATGTAAACTAAAGAAAAAGTCAAGAAAAATGTTTAGAGAAAACTCGGCATACCATTGTAGTAGAAAGGATAGACAACTGAATGATTGTAAGATTTGGAAATGGTCCAGCTACTAAGATGACAAAGAAAATGCCTTTTAGAAAATCTGGCTATTACAACACGAGGCAGAGTTGGAACTTCAGTAATTGGCTATGAATTCTGGAACTGCACAAAGAAAAGTTAGTAGTTGTCAGCTTTGGTCTTGAGTAACAATCTGATGAACTGCTCGAAGTGGAGAAGCAGGGTCCTTGGGATGGAACAGAATGTTGTCAATTATGAGAGAGAGGATGTTTAATCTGAGCAAATAGCGGTCATGATGAGTTTTGGTTGAAGACTCTTTTAGCTATACAGTGCTAGGAAGTGTTTACACTTTAACAGTTCATACAGCAAACTGGTTAACATGTAGTCTTGATTCAAGGAGTAGTAAAGGATCAATACAAAATTAAGGAATATAAAAGTGCTACTTGCCTTGGGTTTGATGACAATACAGTGAGGTCTTGAATGAGAATTGTGATTCCATATGAAATGGCTTATTGCAGCTATTTTATGAGTGCTAATGTAGTTGCTAATGGGATACCTATGCTGTGGAGTCAATCTTCCAGGAAAAATGAATGTACAAATGGAGCATAAGACAGTTAGTTAGTTATTTTGTGAAGTCAGTGGATCTGCAGTTTACACAGTCAGAAGATAATTATATTCTCTTGACAGAGTCTAATGTTGCTTGGAATGTTTTGATAGGTACTAATTGCATCTTGTGTTTAAAATAACCCAGATGAAAAGAAAATAACTTGGTCAACTTATTTAACACTACTTGCCAAGTTAAAAGATGAAGATGTGATTAACGGAGATTAATTTAAAGTTACTAAACGATTAGTCAGAAGTGCGGAAATTTATGAAAGTTTTGATGCTGCCACAGTCTACTGTAAGCCTGTTGTTTGTTTGATTCTTATCTCAGCAGTTGCTGAGAGTCTGCAGGTGTGGGTCAATCTCAGAAATATTTCAGCTGTACATCTTGTAGAGCCAGTTACCAGATGTAGTCTTCGTACAATAACACATTATAAGGATGGCTATGGCTAAGAGCTAGACTTATGGCAGCACCAAACATTTTGACAGATATTGCAAGCCAGTTTGCCAATTGTTTATGATTTTCATGATTTCATTTTCTATGGCAGACAGCAGGGAAATCCCTCTAATTTCCACAGTCAGCCCTGTCTCCTTACTCGAAGATAGTCATGATTACAGTGTCCCTGAGATCTTCTGGCATGCTTTTTTTTTCCTTGTAGACATAGGTGATATGTGGATTTGTGTTAAGAGTGCCTCTCTGCTGTGTTTTAGCACTTGTGGGAATTCCATTTTCACTGGAGGTCTTGCTTTTCAGCTGTGCGATGGCTGTTTTGATCTGTTAACCTACAGGGTCAGATATGTACTGAGATGATGACAGGTAGCATATTGCTGGATGGTGTTGAGAGCACTTGAGCTGATAATTGCAATTCGGACGAGGAGGCCGTCATGCTGTCTTCAGCTTTTCCTTGCTTTTCTGTATTTCTATACTCAGTCGCTTCCTGTCCCACTCCGGGATCGTTATCAAAATAGCTGCCATGTAATCCTTCCATGCACCACCCCCCGTCAAAAAAAGCTCTATTCTATTCCCAGTGCTGGTGCTACCAATGCCTCAATCAAAAATCCATTCCATCCATACCAATGTGAATGTACGGAGTCCAGTGAGACGGAACAGGCAATTTTTTTTTTTGTGGATGCTAATCAATGTGATGGTGAAAGTTCTAGTAAGAAAAGCTTCATAATTTGCTTTTTTACTTTATAGGTCAGTGGATTTATTTTGTTGGTGTTTGATCAAAGTTGATCTTAGCCGAGCAATATTATTGCTTGCAGTAGCATTTAGGCTTTTCTTACATGAAGCTGAAGTTTTCTTTATGGATTCTGGCAAAACTGACAAGCTTTTCATTTGTGTGATTAAGCTCTTCATCTTTGTTAATCTGTTGGAGTTTTGCTATAACTTTATTAAAAGAAATATTTGCACTCACCTTTTTGTAGTTATAATTAAAGGTTCAGTAGTATTATTAATCTTCATTACTTTTGTCAATGCAATTTTTAACTGAGCACGCGAGATTGAAATCTCTTAAATGCTCATTATAGTATTTGAATCTCTCAATTGGATTATATCATTTTTTTTAATGGTCAAGTGGTTCGGGTGTGTAATTGCTTTGTAAATCGATCACATGAACAACAGACACTAACAATTGGTTATTGCTGAAATTATTTTATGCTATGTATGCATAATTAATGTTTGGTTAAATAGTGTTTTAGCTGTTTAGGTACTAACTATTCGCTGTAAAGCACAAGTCTTTGAACTAGTGGTAGGTACTTCACTGCATGATTCCGTGTACTTTGCAGGTTTGGCACTTGTGCTATGTTGATATGGAAGTTGAGGTAAATAATGCCTCCTTGAATTGTCTTTTAAATGTTGCACTTGAAAACCTGCTAAGGTGACTTGGTCATTTTACAGTACCAGAAAGTTTTGGTTGTTTACAACTGCTGCATTCCCTTTAATTATACAACAATTCAGTATTAAAAAAATTATGTTCCATCTCAAATTAATCATCTGTTGGTAACCTGTTGTATGGAAGCTTCAGTTTAAAATGTATTATTGAGTGCACAAGATAATCATTATAGTATATTTGCTGGCAATAAATAATGACACAAAAGTATATGGTGAAAATTATGCCACCCTGTTTTGTAGCCCAGGAGGTTCTCGGGGGAATTTTGTGCTCAAAGTTGATGAACAAGGAGTAGGAAAACTGTAGTTTAATTCCTGGTGTCATGGAAATTTTGTTCCTACTGTGTTGGATTACACTCATTAGTTTCCACTTATTCCAACCACCCACCTTGCCCCAAACCACCACCACTTTGGTCATATCTTGGGTGGTACGAAAATAATCTTTAGTTCCCTTTTACTTGCCTATATGTTGCACCTTGCTAAAATTATCTACGTGGCATTTGTTTTTGTATGAATGCTGACTTTAATCCAGCACTTGACCTGTCTACTGTCTGTATTTTTGATCTGCTGTCTAATGTTGAGTAATTAAACTACTGTATAATTTTCTCAGCTGAATTGTTGAGTGCTACTTTCCTGAAGAGCACTGAGACGTTACTGTTGACACCTATTGTTAAAGGGAGTAGATTTTTGATTTATTGTTTTAAGTCACTCTGACACATTCTGTAAGAAATATTATATAGAATGTTTAAATCTGAATAGTGCATGTTATCAGTACACATTGAATAACCGAAGTGAGGAAACTGCAGTGAAAATTGCCGTGTCAACAAAGATGAATTGATGTTGCTTGACTTGCTTCTAACTCTTTAAGCAAGTTATGATGGGGATAATGAATTCTTTTAACTTTCACTTCTTTCTCCTCACTCTCAAGGCTAAAATTTCTTTCCCTGTATAATTCCAGATCCATCATAATATGGTTAACTTCTAACTAGGTGACTTGCTATGGCAATTATATTGAACATTTACAAAGTTTAATAAAATGAATTAAACTAGATGGACCATCTGTTGGGTAATGCAAAAATTGGGAGAGCTATCCTGCAGACCAATCAAGAGTTTGACCAAATCTTCTATAGCAGGGAAATTTGATTTGACTTTGTTGTCACATGTATTTAGTTACAAAATACAGTGAAAGGTGTTGTATATTGTTGCTACTCTCCAGTGCCATCTTGCAATATAAAAATAAACCAAAACATAAAATACAAAGGAAGAAAATAAAGGAAGTGTTCAACTTTTGTGGGTCCTCCTTGTTAATTGCTCAGCCATAGGTCTGCTGACCGGGTATGAGTTGCTGTCGCCGCTGTGCTACTCTTCAGCGCCATCTCTCCTCCACTGACGCCCTTGCCAATGAGTCCTGGCTGGATCTCATCAATGCAGATACCACTGATGCTGCCAGTTGTTGTACTGGCCCAAACTTGATTCCGCCGCTGTCACCATGTAGCTGCTTTGCCCCCCTTGATGCAACCGCTGCCCATGTCACTGAGTCTCAAACTGGGCATGAACACACATCCACCGCTGCCTCCATGAATCTGTATTGGACGCAAGCGCCACTGGGAACCCAAACCCGCTCCCACTGCAGCAACTATGAGTTGGCACTAGGTCCATCTTGTCAATGCAGAAGCCACCAGGAACCTAAACCTGCCATCGCAACAAGTCCATGCTGGGCTTACTGGAGTCTCCGCTGGACTGACTTGCTGTCACTGCCATTGCCGAGACTGAGCTCTTCAACAAGTGGTAAGTAAAATAAAAGAGGGAAAAAAAATGGGAAAAGAGAAGGGAAAAAATGAAAAGAAAATTTGATAATAACACAAACTTTATAGGCTTTGTATCTGAATGCACAAAGCTTTTGGAATAAAATTTTGAGTTAACAGTGAAAATACAGATGAATGGACATGATTCGGTGGCAATCTCAGATGTAGTTGCACCAAGGCTGGGTTTGAAAATGAAATATCTAAGAGTACTTGGTGTTTTGGAAGGGTAGGCAGAACGGAAAAGAGGGTGATATGGCTTTGTTAGTAAAGAAAGAGAGAGATCAGTGCTAAAATGAGAAATGATATAGGCACTATATAGGAGTTCAAGATGTAGGATCAGTCTGGGTAAATAAATAGTTCCAGGGGATCATCTATAGATCCCCAACTAGTAGGCATAATTCTGCAGTAGGATCAGTATAAACCGGGAAATATTGTGGGCTTGTAAAAAGATACAGCAATAATAAAGTGATTTTAATATACATATAGACTGGATTAATCAAATTGGAAAGGCTGGCATCAAGGGAGAGTTCATTTGAATGTATTAGAGATTATTTCTTAGAGCAATATAGTGGAGAATCAACCAGGGAGCGTGCCATTTCTGGATTTAGTATTGAGTAATAGGTGGGAATAATTAATGATCTCGTAGTCAAGGATCCTTCAGGGAAGAGTGACCATTAGCACGCGAAGGTTTCAAATTCAGTTTAAGGCTGAGAGACTGGAGTCCTATGCTTTCATCCTGCAGTTAAATGAAGGTAAATACTTGGGCTCGATGACAGATCTGGCCCTAGTGACTAGGCAGGGAGAGTAAAAGTGTTTGATGTTTACGGAGATATTTAATTCCTCCCAACTGAAATTTATTTAGGAGAGGAAGAAAGATTGTAAGGGAGGGGGGAGCCAGCTGTTTACAATCTTCTTTGTTTTGCGGGGTTAAGAGGTACTGCAGCCATATTTGCAGATGATACTAAAATAGTTTAGGAAGTAAATTAAATTTGCATATGGATAAGTGAATGGACCAAAATTTGGCAGATGGAGTTTAAAGTGGATAAGTGGCAAGTTGTCTATTTTTGGTTAGAAAAACGGAGGGGCAACATATTATCTATTTGGAGAGAAACGTCAGAGTGCTTCATGAAGGGAGATTTGGGTGTCCTCGTGCATGAATTGCAGAAAACCAGGTACAATGGGTAACAAAGAAGGCAAATGGAATGCTGAAGGAATGGAGTGTAAAGAAAGGAAATTATTGGAACTGCACGAGGCATTACTGAGATTGCACCTGGAATATTATGTAAAATTTTCCTCTCCTTACTTAAGGAAGCAGTTGAAGGCAGTTCAAAGGAGGTTCACTAGATTGATTTGTAAGATGAGGGATTTGTCTTATGTAGAGATTAAGCAGTTTAGGCCTGTACTACCTGGTGTTTAGAAGAGTAAGGAGATCTCATTGAGGTGTATAAGCTGCTAAAGAAAATTGGCAAAATAAACATAGAAAAAACGTTTTCCCTTTTTGTGGGACAATCTAGAATGAGCGGTCATAGCTTTAGGATGAAACAGAGATGAGAAATTATTTCTTTGAGGTTTGTAAATCTGTGGAATTCACTACCCCAAAGTACAATGGATACCAGGAAATTGAGTAAAATTGCAGGGGAGATAGACAGGCAGATTTTAATTAGTGTTGGGTTGAAGGGTTATGGAGCGTGAGCAGGACAGTGGAATTGAGGCTGAGATGGAGTCAGCCATGATTGTGTTGATTGGTAGAGTAGGCTCGAAGAGATTAATTGCCTACTCTTGCTCCTACTTCTTATGGAATCATACCTTACAGGTAATGACCCAAACACTAATAGCACAGTCTTCACCAGAAATGGTGGCACAGTGTTACATACTCTGGATGGAGCTACTTTGACAGTCGTCACCATTGAATTCTGACCCCATGAAGTTGAACGCCAATTGAAAGAAGCATTGAGCATGATGCAGACATAGAATGCACTCTGGGTGGAAGACTTCAACGTCTGTCAGCAAGAGTAGCTTAATAGCATTACTACTGGCTGTGTCTAAAAGGACATTGCTGTTAGATTGGCTCTAAGAAAGCGGTGAGGTAAACAAGAGGGGAGAAAATATATCTACTCATAGCAGATGCATCCATCCGTGACTGCATCGGTAGGAGTGACCACTGCACAGTCCATGTGTACCCTTCATGGTGTTGTTTGATACTGCCACTATGCAGAATGTGATGGGTTTCAAACAGATGTAGCAATTGAATCACAGCCTGCCGTTACACACCCCCTGTTGTTAGTCACTAACAGTCCCCATTAACCACTATTCACCCTCCCAGCCTGATCGTTAGCAACTCCTTTGCCTGTCCAACTGTCTTTCTCTCTCTTTGGGCTCTATCCTATCGTTTACTCCCTATTTTCTGCAAATAAACTGACGTTTTCCCAGCCGCCATCAGTTCTGAAGAAGGGTCACCGGACCCGAAACATTAACTCTGTTTTCTCTTTCACAGATGCTGCCAGACCTGCTGAGCTTTTCCAGCAACTTTGTTTTTGTAGCAATTGAAGAGTGGTCATCCATGAGACACTGGCTGCCTCATGGCAGCAGCAGCAGTGTTCAACTGCAATATGTAAAGTCATGGCCTGGTGTATCCCACTTATTAGTATTACCACCAAGCTGGTTTACCTGGTGAAACTAAAACACAATAAAATATGTCAGACACGCATAAGCGGCATGCTATAGCTGAATGACTCCACAACCAACTGGCTCGATCTGAGCTCTGCAGATCTGCCACCTCCATTTTTGATTTGTAACATTCAATTAAACAATGTCCTGGGAGAGAAGGATCCTCAGACATCCTCATCCTTGACAATGAATGAGCCTAGCACATAACTGCTAAAACGTATTTGTAAGTATCTTCAGCAACACGCCAATTGGACAGTCCATCTCTTCCTTCCCCAGCAATATGGATGCAAGTCTTCAGTCAATTCTGGACTCCATCAGATCCACTCGGCTCCTTACCTCCCAACAGTCAGCGTCCAAACGTGGAAGAAAAAGCTGCACTTAAAAGGTATGTGAGAGCGAATGCCCTTGGTATCAAGGCAGCATTTCACTCAATGTGGCATCAAGAGCCCTAGCAAAATTAGATATTTAGGGTGTTATCTAACAAGTATAAACTGTGATTTATTCCTGCCGGTTCCACTGGCAGAGACAGAAGTACATATTTTATTCTGTATTGCCTGAGGAATAAGTGAGGTGCTTATAGACATTGTATAGCACATCCTTATCTTTAGCTGCCGTCGTGAAATCAATCGCCTCAACCTCTCCACCCCTCTCACTCATTCCAACCTCTCCCCCACAGAACGTGCAGCCCTCTGTTGTAACATTAACCTCACCATCAAACCCGCAGATAAGGGAGGCGCAGTTGTGGTATGGCGCATTGACCTTTAAGTCGCCGAGGCCAGGCACCAACTCCCTGACACCACCTCCTACCGCCCCCTTGATCATGACCCCCACCCCTGACCACCAAAACATCATCTCCCAGACCATCCGTAACCTTATCACCTCAGGAGACCTCCTGCCACAGCCTCCAACTTCTTCATTCCCCAACCCCGCACTGCCCGTTTCTATCTCTTTCCCAAAAGCCACAAACCTGACTGCCCTGGCCAACCCATTGTCTCTGCCTGCTCCTATCCCACTGAATGCATCTCCGCCTATCTTGATTTCTACTTTCTCCCCCCCCCGGTCCAGGAACTCCCCACCTACGTCCGGGACACAACCCACGCCCTCCACTTCCTCCAAGACTTCCAATTCCCTGGCCCCCAACACCTCATCTTCACTACGGATGTCCAATCCCTGTATACTTGCATTCCCCACACACGTGGCCTAAAAGCCCTCCGCTTCTTTCTCTCCTGCAGGCCCAACCAGTCCCCCTCCACCGACATCCTCATCGGCTTGACTGAACTCGTCCTTACCCTTAACAACTTCTCCTCCTTCAATTCCTCCAACTTCTTACAGACAAAGGGGGTGGCCATGGGTACCCACATGGGCCCAAGCTATGCCTGCTTCTTCGTAGGATACGTGGAACAGCCCCTCTTCCGCAGCTACACTGGCACTATCCTCCGCTACATCGATGACTGTATCGGCACCGCCTCGTGCTCCCACAAGGAGCTTGAACAGTTCATCAACTTTACTAACACCTTTCACCCCAACCTCAAGTTCACCTGGACTATCTCTGATACCTCTCTCTCTCCTTCCTGGACCTCTCTGTCTCCATTTCTGGTGATCACCTCGAAACTGATATTTATTTCAAGCCCTCCGACTCCCACAGCTACCTAGGCTACACCTCCTGTCGCCCACCTCCCTGCAAGAATGCGATCCACTACTCCCAATTCCTCCACCTCCGCCGCATCTCCCAAGTTGAGTTGTTCCACTCCTGAACGTCCCAGATGTCCTCGTATTTCAAGGACCAAAACTCCACCCCCCCCCCCACCCCTCTCAGTGGTCGAAAACGCTTTCGACTGCATTTTTTGCATTTCCCACACCGCTACCCTCGCACCCCCTCCCCGCAACAAAAACAAAGACAGAATCCCTGTTGTCCTCACGTATCACCCCACTAACCTCCAGGATTTAACGCATCATTCTCTGCCACCTGCAATCTGACCCCACTACGAAGGATATATTTCCCTCCCCACCCCTATCTGCCTTCCGTAGGGACCGCTCTGTCCACAACTCCCTCATCCGCTCCACACTCCCCACTAGCCCCACCACCCCCG
>NC_063359.1:21310894-21320962 GCF_021869965.1 Rhincodon typus | reverse complement strand
CACCTCCCCCTACACCTCCCCCTACACCTCCCCCTACACCTCCCCTCCATCCCAGGAGCCAGAACAGCCTTCCACATCAGACAGATGTTCACCTGCATATCTGCAAATGTGATATATTGCATCTGCTCCCTCTGTGGCCTCCTTTACATCGGTGAGACCAAGCGGAGGCTTGGATACTGCTTTGTAGAGCACATGTGCTCGGTCCATGACAAACGACAACACTTTCCAGTAGCGAACCACTTCAACTCCTCCTCCCACTCTCTGCATGACATGTCGATCGTGGGCCACCTCCAGTGTCACAACAATGCCACCCGGAAACTGGAGGAGCAGCACCTCGTGTTCCACCTTGGGAGCCTAAAACCCAATGGTCTCAATGTGGACTTTTACTAGCTTCAAAATCTCCCCACCCCCGGCCTCATCCCATGACCAACCCTCCCTCTCATCCCTGCCTCCTTGACCTGTCCGTCTTTGCTCCCACCTCACTGACCAATCCCCACCACTGCCTACCTGCACTCACCTATCGCCATCCCACCTACCTTCCCCAGCCCCCGCCCCCCCTCGCTCAATTTCAGAGCCCCTCCCCACTCCCACTTCTGAAGAAGGGTCCCGACCCGAAACATCAGCTTTCCTGCTCCTCTGATGCTGCCTCGCTTGCTGTGTTCCTCCAGCTCTATACTATGTTATCTTATCTTTAGCTGGTTGTTTTAAAATAAATTTGAAGCTGAAGTTTTTTTTCACCCAACCATAAATTTATGCTGCCATATTGAATATTCTTATTTGAAGATATAGAACTAACGTTTTCTGCAGTGTTGGGATCTTTTGTGGATGCTAAGCTGACACATCTCAAATATATGGTCACCAGCCAATGGTAAACTTGGAGGCCAGCTCATGAAAGATGGCAAGTGGAACAGAGATGTGATAGGGTCTATGCCAGTTCATCGGAAGAGGAGCCCTGTGTATCTGACATGGGGCATGGACAGCAAGCTCCAACTTTCCTCTGAGAAATCGCTTCCAAATCATTGTCAGATTCCATACTCTGGCACTGGGTAAGATCCACCTGGTGTGCAAAAATGGCCCTTTTAAGTGTGGCTTTATTTGCACTAATTGACCATCTCTGTTGTAGGGGTCACCGAATCCTGTGGCAACAATGCCTGGAAACTGGTCCGGAGGCGGGGCTATATTGAACTTTGTTCTGGTACTTTCCTGGCCTCCTCCAATCAAGTTGGCTGGGAAGATTCCATTGGTAAAATGTCTACTTTTTTTCCCTACGATGTGTTTTTTTTTGGTATCACACTATTGATGAGATGCTGTTGAAATTCATGAGAAACTGACAGTTTTAATTCAGTATTCATTTCTCATGACTTAAATTGTAAGTTTCCTTAAACATTGGGAAGGATCTATGACTTGATCCATTTTTCGAATTAAGTTGATTTGTGAGAATATTATAGGATCGTAATAGAAATCACATTTGTTTAAAAGCTCCAAAGCCTATTGAGTTAATGAACACAGATGGATAATCTAAATTTATGGTATGGGATAGAACTGAATTTGTAATTCTAGAGCACATTGAAGCTAGTTTATGATCCAGGAGGGAAACGTGGTGCATGACAGAACTGTTTAATTCTCGTTTTACTGGTCAGACTGGTTTATGGGTGCCATTTTATAATACTTAGGCAATGGCATGAATTATGCAAAGAGGAAAAACAATGTTGAACACCTTAATGCATGAACTCCCTTCTCTGGCTATGGTGAAAAAATGCAACTTCTGGGAGGATAAAACCGAATGGATTCCAATGTGAAATAACTGCACAGAGGCCGGTCTCTCATCGTCAAGTCACCCTTTATTTACTTGTACACTATCTGTGGCCAGCCAGGTTGGAGTTAGAAACCCCTGTTTATATTTTTTTTTCACCCTTGTGTGTGCAGGTGTGAGACATAGTAAAAACATCAGGTGTGCAAATAATTTTGTTAATATACCACTATCAGGAAAGGCACCCATGTGACTAAGGAGACCGTAGCAAGCAGAGCCCCTGGGGGCAATGCCTATGTGAACAAAAAAGTGAAGGAGAGGGTAGGAATCAAATCAAAATGCAATTAGAGGGGGAGATAAAACACTCCACACCCCACGGTGCCCACCTCTCCCGAAACGCATAGTGTATTGGTGGACACCGCGTGGTCCTTCTGCAGGGACACCCGGACACAAACATAACCATTGAACAGGGGCAACCCCCTGTTTATATTGAAGAGCCAGGGTTTCCTTTATTGGCCCAGGTTAACAACCCCAGTCAAGGATCACATAGTCAATGAAATCAACCTGGTTCTAATCACTACACAATGAAACACCTAAGAAACCATAGAAAAACATTGGAAGAAACACCGATGGAGGAAAGCAACATAATGGCATTGAACTAACTGGTCGAGGGACTGAAGTAAATCTCCAAGTAAAGGCATACTTCAGAATATTTCCAGTGGAGAAATTGAAGCACCAAGTTTAGCCTCAGATTGTTAAAACCATGTTGTGCTATGTCAGTTTGGATCATAATAAAGTTCAGTTCTGCTCTAAAAAGTGAAACCGAGGCCTAGAAACGAAACCGGTAAAGATCAAAAAGATTGACTGTCCAATGTTAAGTAAAATTAAGACTGTTATGGCTTTGTGCATGGGAAATCGTATCTCACTAACTTGATTGAGTTTTTTGAAGAAGTAACGACAAGGGTTGATGAGGGCAGAGTGGTGCACTTGATTGATATGGACTTAAGTAAGGCTTTCAACAAGGTTCTTCATGGTAGACTGGTTAGCAAAGTTCAATCACATGGAATACAGGGAGAACTAGCCATTTGGATTCAGAACTGGCTCGAAGGTAGAAGCGGGCAGTGACGGAGGGTTGCTTTTCAGACTGGAGGCCTGTGACCAGCGGTGTGCCACAAAGATCGGTACTGGGTCCACGCTTTTCATCATTTATACAAATGATTTGGATGTGAATATAGGAGGAATGGTTAGTAAGTTTGCAGATGATGCCAAAATTGGAGGTGTAGTGGACAGTGAGGAGGTCACCTCCGAGTAGAACAGGGTCTTGATCAGATGGGCCAATGGGTGGCAGATGGAGTTTAATTCAGATAACTGAGGTGCTGTATTTTGGAAAGGCAAATCAGGGCAGGACTTATACACTTTAATATTAAGGTCCTGGGGAGTGTTGCTGAACAAAGAGACCTTGGAGGGCAGGTTCATAGTTCCTTTAAAGTGGAGTTGCAGGTAGATAAAGTAGTGAAGGCGGCATTTGGTGTGCATTGAGTATAGGAGTTGGGAGGTCTTGTTGCAACTGTACAGGACATTGGTTAGGCCACTGTTGGATTACTGCGTGCAATTCTGGTCTCCCTGCTATTGGATGGATGTTGTGAAACTTAGAAGGATTCAGAAAAGATTTACGAGGATGTTGCCAAGGTTGGAGTATTTGAGCTAAAGGGAGAGGCTGAATAGGCTGGGGCTATTTTCCTTGGAGCATCGGAGGCTGAGGGGTGACCTTAGAGGTTTATAAAATCATGAGGGGCATGGATAGGGTAAATAGGCACAATCTTTTCCCTGGGGTGGGGGAGTCCAAAACTAGAGGGCATAAATTTAAGGTGAGAGGGGAAAGATTTAAAAGGAACATCAGGGGCAACTTTTTCATGGACAGGGTGGTGCGTGTGTGGAATGAGCTGCCAGAGGAAGTGGTGGAGGCAGGTACAGTCACAATATTTAAAAGATATCTGGATGGGTATATGAATAAAATGGGTTCAGAAGGATATGGGATTAGATTGATTTAGGATATCTGGTCAACGTGGATTGAAGATTCTGTTTCCGTGCTGTATATCTCATTAACTCTATGACTCTGTTTTGAAGGAAAGGAAGTGAGGGATGATTTTTATACAAGTAGGTGGAAATCAACTTAACTGGTAAAACTCAAGTTGAGCTTGGGAAATACTTCATAGTTTTGTTCATTGTTGCTGAAGTATTTTGTACCAAATGTGATTACCATTTAGTCTTCAAGATAGATTAGCAGAACTAATTATTTGGAATCATTCATGGCAGTTAAACGCTGTGATGATAGGTAATGTGGTGATTGTCTCCAGAAACTTTGCCTGATATAGCAATGCTTTTGTTAACTCTTGTGACATAAGAATCTGGAAGGTGGGTAACAGGGTGCTGAAGAATCCCCCAGATGTTTATTGCAGCTAGGTATTAATTACAGTCACCGGCACATCAATGTCTGTGTTAACATTAAGCTATTGAGTTACATAGAACAACATGCTTGTTGCATGATTTGCTTCATGTGACCCCAGTTAAGGTGGTGTGTGAAATCTTTATACCCTTTGGATCATGTGCTGTGATACAGTGATGATGTCATGAACATGTCTCTTAAGTTATACTAACTGAGACACAACACACTGTCACCTTTTTCATAAAAACCTATCACAAACAGAGACATAAGGTTGTACTTGGACCAGCGTTGTCAATTTGATTATTATACAAATGGGTAAGACAGTTTACATAATTAATACTTCCACCTTCCATGTAATGCTTTGGAAATTTGACAACAATTCCTGATCTGGTGTTCATTTGCCTGTTGGGAGAGGTAAAAGATTGTTCTTTTTTGCATTTGTTTCTTGTTGCCATCTCCCATCACTGCACCATCTGTATCATCATAGTGTTCTTCCTCACTCTGTTTTTGAGTGATTTTTGTGTTGTACGTTGGTTCGAGCTGACTTTGTTCCTTCACAATGTGTCACCATGGTCAATAATAACTTTGTATAATCTAAATTGGTTGCATATCCCCAATTTTTACTGATATCCAAGTATTTGTATTTTAGATATGCGCCTCCGTCCAGTGCATTGTTTATGTAATTTTGTACCTGCTTGCTTGTTAAGTGTCTCTTTCGTTCTCCTCTATTTTCTTAGGAAGAAGGTCTTGAGCCTGAAAATGAATTAGACTGGTTGCTAGGCAAAGCAATTCACACTTGCTGCCCGAGCACAAGTTGTGTTGGGGTGGTGATCGTTTCTCCATTGGCAATGCACGAAAATGCGGCAGTGCATGAAAATGCAGCACTGCATGAAAATGCAGCACTGCAATGTGAAAATTTTGTTTGGTGCTCAATACTTAATGATCATTAAGTCAATAATGTTTACTGTATATTATACAATACCACTTTGACTCTGGATATTGGGTTAGGGGTGATGACTCCAGGAATCGTGAGTTCCTGTTGGAAAAGTCACACTTTGCAGTATCTCCTGACCAACTGGTCAGGAAACCCTGGGGTAGCTATCTGTATTTCCTCTTGTGGCATATTAATTCTTTCTTTAAGCTAATCTTTTAGAACTTTCCAAATCTTTACTGGATTTTCTAATTGTCTGTAGAAAGATCAGATGTGTTAATTCTGTGAAGTCCCTTCAATATTTGTACATATTGTTTGAATAGCTTTAATTCTTCAAAGATGTCACTGGGTATCCATTCCATGTTCGGTTTCTGCCATGATTCAGCCTTAAAAATTTTGGACTGTATTGTTAAGTCAATATAATTTTTAAAAAATATTCCTAGGCTTTGGGAGTGGAAATTTAAATGTGCTTCTTTAAGAATAAGTCTTGGCAGCTGCTGGGAGATTGTTATTTTTGTTATAACTTTAAGGAGGAGCATGTTCTGTGCTACCAGCTTAATGGACTGCAGCTTTTTATATTTTTAAATTGACACACTCTTAGAAATTTCTCACATTCAAAAGCACAAAAATCAATTATAATTAGCTCCATCTTCTTGGTCAGTGCCCTTCCTAAAGATTCAAAGGGCTGTCTATACTCAGAATATTATGCTGCTAACCATCCAGTTGGTATTCATTCAGTTTTCCACATAACTGCCACCTAGATCTTGGGAGGGATTTTTAACAGATGGTCACTGCTGCTAACCATGATGTGGTCTTGCCTCTAGGGTATTTTAGCTTTAATGTAATGTAATATGACTGAAGTGTGGAAGGATGTGCAAAATCTGCATGCACGTAAGCAATTGGAGACTGTTCATCTCACCTTTTATTACTCTGTCAGTTTATCTGCTGAAAATTTAGAATAATATCCTCAAAATGTAATGGCGCTCGATCACTGTAACTTCAGTTGATACAGTTGATGGGTTTTGAAGTTTGATATGTTTATTTTTAACTACTCCAAATATTAACATAGGGCCTAAACTTGACATTTATCAAGTGAAATAATAAACTGAATATTTGGATTTTAATTGTTGCATTTGTGTATTTTAAACTGTGACATTTTTCATAAATTCTGTATGGAAGTTTGAGTTTGACTCTTCATGAGCTCATCCAAATCTTTCACACTGTCAGGATGTCAATGGTCCAGTAAAGAATACTGCTGTGTGCTGACTGATCATCAGAATTCCTAACCAAAAGCATTACATTTTGGCAATCGACTTGCAATAATAATGGTGTGTTCCAAGAAATAGTGCACTGTTTCAGATGGCCAGCAGCAAATAATTTAGTTATAATCAGCTCAAGTGGACTTGGCAGAGCCTGTAGTTTTCTACAATAAATAGTTGTCATGGGTAAGTTTAGAATTGGGAATATTACTAGATTCAGGTGTTACAAAAATAATAATATCTTTATACTTCCACTACTTCAGTTCTAGTTTTAATAACTGAGGAAGATATCACCCACAAAGTGGCTTGATCATAGTAATTTGTGGAGAAGGAAACTGTATAAAGGGGAAGAGAACCCCTTGCCAAAATAGGGTGGAAAATCTAAGTAGTACATGCATCAAAAAGGACAGGATCCAACACATCATCTGCCATCTGCAATCCGACCCCAACACCAAAGACATTTTTCCCTCCCCACCCTTCTCTGCTTTCCGGAGGGACCACTCTCTCCGTGACTCCCTTGTCCGCTCCACACTCCCGTCCAGCCCCACCACACCCGGCACTTTTCCCTGCAACCGCAGGAAGTGCTACACCTGCCCCCACACCTCCTCCCTCACCCCCATCCCATGCCCCAAGAAGACTTTCCACATCAAGTAGATGTTCACCTGCACATCTGCTAATGTGGTATACTGCATCCAATGTACCCGTTGTGGCCTCCTCTACATCGGGGAAACCAAGCGGAGGCTTGGGGACCGCTTTGCGGAATACCTACGTTCGGTTCGCAATAAACAGCTGCACCTCCCAGTCGCGAACCATTTCAACTCCCCCTCCCATTCCTCAGACGACATGTCCATCCTGGGCCTCCTGCAGTGCCACAACGATGCCACCCGAAGGTTGCAGGAACAGCAACTCCTATTCCGCTTGGGAACCCTGCAGCCCAATGGTATCAATGTGGATTTCACAAGTTTTAAAATCTCCCCTCCCCCTACCGCATCCCAAAACCAGTCCAGCTCGTCCCTGCCTCCCTAACCTGTTCTTCCTCCCACCTATCCCTTCCTCCCACCTCAAGCCGCACCCCCATTTCCTACCTACTAACCTCATCCCGCCCCCTTGACCTGTCCGTCCTCCCTGGACTGATCTATGTCCTCCCTCCCTCCCCACCTACACTCCCCTTTACTGGCTCCATCCCCGCCTCTTTGACCTGTTTGTTTCCTCTCCACCTATCTTCTCCTCTATCCATCTTCTATCCGCCTCCCCCTCTCTCCCTATTTATTTCAGAACCCCCTTCCCCTCCCCCATTTCTGATGAAGGGTCTAGGCCCTAAACATCAGCCTTCCTGCTCCTCTGATACGGATTGGCCTGCTGTGTTCATCCAGCTCTACACCTTGTTATCTCAGATTCTCCAGCATCTGCAGTTCCTACTATCTCTCTCAAAAAGGACAGACTGCCTTTCTTCTTTTCAGGATAGCTGATTATTCCTTTGTTACTTGTAGCCCAATATATTAGTGAGAGTTTTGGGCCTTTCAGCTTGAGATGGGAGAGAAATTGGTAAAAACCTATCTAGAAGAAGGCTATCTCAGCAATTTCAGTCCTAATGTTCTAAATATTTGGAGGTTGGGAGTAAATGTTTGGGGCGTGATATGGTTGGGCTGGAGTGGGGGGTGTTGGAGCTATGAAGAACATGTCCATTTCTACTTACTCCATCATAACATATTCTTTTTAAATTGTCTTTATCTTTGGGTGGTGGTCCTCCAACCGTTTATTTTGAGACCGCCAACTTGTTAATACCCCCCACCCCACCCCAAATGTCTCAACTGCCCAAATATTTCACAGAGGGAGGCCAAAGTGTATATGTGGCCTGTCGAATTTGCAGTTGCAGAGTCTAACTTGTTCGAACACACCCCACACGAGCACGCTCCACACACCTGATAGCAATGGAACAAACCTTGGGAAATGCTGTGTGTGCACTTGTGATGCAAAATGTGTTCCGTCTGTCATATCAAGCTCTTAATTACATATTTCACAATGTAAAATACTGACAAACGTGCAAGCATTTCTGGCCTGCTTACACAGGAAGTGAGTTCAAAGTTACATATTTGCTGCAGGTACCATGATGAGCAAAAGATGCATTCCATTGTTTGTTCATTATTTTTAGCTATTTTTAAAAAAAAACATTAAATTCTGTAGGTGCGGGTGACTTTGCTTTAAATATCTCGATGATAACTTGTTTTACAAATCTCAGTAATTTTTTTTCACCTGATGTTTCTGCTACTTATAGCTATGTCTTTTCATTATTGAGTTGCAAAAGTTTCACTTTGTATGTTTCACAGGCCAGAAGCTAAGTAAGATAGCAGGAGGTCCCAGGTTCAGTCCCTGGCCTGGAGCAAGCTAACAAACCAGGCTAGATATGCTAAAATTTAACTCCGTTGCTGCTGTGTTTGGTTGAGAAGGGGAGAATGAGTATCTTTCCCTATTGTTGCATAGTGAGCCTTGATGAAATGAGTTTATAGGAAAATTGCAGGCAACTCAGCAAAGTTCAATGATGACTTCTATAGTTGAATTAGCAGCTACTGTTAACCATTATTCAACAAATGCTTTACACTGTCAGAATATGCCCAAGGAGCTGTACATTGGAGAGAAATTGATAAAATGAGAGGAATGAGGGAAGGACATTGACTGGGGAAGGGGTAGTGGTCTGTTACTGTTTCAAAGCATCAAAATTAGAGACAGTTGTAATACTGAGAAAGCCAGAACCCTGTTTCAGTTTTTTTCTTTTTTTCCTTTTTGAACATTCTGTCAACGAAGAGTGGTGCTGGTGGCACTTCAACACATCACTGTGTTCCCATGCCAACATTTCTGTCTTAGCTCTGCTGCAGTGTCCACCAAAGGCCCTACACAAGCTGGAGGAATGACGCCTCATCTGTTTGGAGACCCCACAGCCTTCGGGACTCCATATCAAGTTTTCATGCCTTCCATGTCTAACACACCCGCATGCACCACATCCAATCATGCCATTGATTGCTTTGAGCACAGCCAACCCATTTTCACCAGCTCAAAGCCCCCATTATCACCTCTCAAGCTAACCTTTTCCTTTTCCTAGCTGCTGTTAGTCCGGAAGAAGAGTCACTGGACTTGAAACATTAACCCTATTTTCTCTCCATAGATGCTACCAGACCTGAGTTTCTCTAACACTTTCTGTTTTCAAGAAAAATGGTGGACTCCTGCTAATCATATTACTTGAGCTACATCATGTTTGATGATTGGCCATTTCTCAGTTTGGTTTCGGTGGCTTAATTAAAGTATTGCAGTTTGACATCCTTGAGTTTAGTTGTTATTAGCAGAATAGTTGATCACTCCATTTTGTTCGTTATATAAGTATGCCATATTAATCACTTTTTGGTACATTGGTACCAGAAAGTATGAATATTGCCTCTTTGTTTTACTTTTCTTTCTTTCCCCAACCCCACACGTGGGCGCTTAAATATATTTGACCCTTGTGATTCCTTCAGTGTACTTTTTTGGACCCCCTTTAACAATGCTGTCCAGTAGATTTTGGAGATAGTAGGAAATGCAGATGCTGGAGAATCTGATGTAACAAGGTGTAGAGCTGGATGAACACAGCAGGCCAAGCAGCATCAGAGGAGCAGGAAAGCTGACGTTTCGGGCCTAGACCCTTCTTCAGAAA
>NC_063359.1:21246503-21310494 GCF_021869965.1 Rhincodon typus | reverse complement strand
GCCTAGACCCTTCTTCAGAAATTCTGAAGAAAGGTCTAGGCCCGAAACGTCAGCTTTCCTGCTCCTCTGCTGCTTGGCCTGCTGTGTTCATCCAGCTCTACACCTTGTTATATCAGTAGATTTTGGAGTTTGTCAGACATTGTGTTTGTGTTACTATATTTGCCACATCATACAAATTGTGAGCAATATGAATGAAATAAATGTGAAATCTTTTGAAGTTGTGAACTGTGAGCAATCAAAACCAATACACTGATTGACAAAGAGCATCAAAGGGGTTTTGTATCCAAGGATGTTATCACTGGCAAGAACAGTGTTTGTTGCTCATTTCTAATTCCCCTTGAACTGAGTGGCTGGCTGGGAGGTTTGAAAGCGCAGTTAATTGTCCACCATCATCAACTACTGAGACTAGCTTTGATTTACAAACTTTTTATTAATTTATTGCAAGTTCCCCTGACTGCCATAATGTGAACCGGTGCCCACAGAGCTTTATCCTGGGCTTATGAATGATTAGAGGTAGTAAGAACTGCAGATGCTGGAGTCAGAGATAACAGTGTGGAGCCGGAGGAACACAGCAGGCCAGGCAGCATCAGAGGAGCAGGAAAGCTGATGGTTCGGGTTGGGACCCTTCTTCAGGAAAATTTCTTATGCATTATTAGTTCAGTGACGTTATCGCTGTGCCCCTTTCTCTTTCCTCCTCTCCCTCCAGGAAAGCAAAGCTGGCTGTAAGCAGACTCAGTGGGTGATGACAATCTGTCAACTAAAATATTCAGTTTTTGACAATGCACTTCAGTTTATTTAAAAAAAACAAACTTCAGGGAGTAAACTGTCTCTGTTTTGTCAGAAGTGATATATTAGGAGAAGTTAAAGAATCAGCAAATCTCTACATATTGGCTTCTATATTTGTTGACCACAGCCTTCAAACTCTTGATCTCAACCTATGAGGTGTTGTTTTCCTGCAGCCCCTAACCCTACTTGCAAAAAAAGTTCGCACTAGCCTGACTTGAAAATATATTAATATTTTACTTGCTGCTCAAAATCCTGGAATTTCCTTCCTAAAGAGCAGTGTGGATGCACCTACACCACATGGATTGTAACAGTTCAAGAAGGTAGCTCACCTCCCACCTCCTTCAGGCCAACTAGGGCTGGGCAACTGTGATTCCTACATTTCATTAACACATTTTTTAAAAATGGGGCTGTAATACCATTATTGCAATAGAACCTCTTGTTCGGTTACAATGTATCAGTTGTCCTTTTTGAATCATAGAAACTACTTGGGTGTTTTTGAGCAATTATTGAAATAAATTACAAAACAATGTCAGAATACAAGGGTTAGCTAATGGATCATTGAGGACCCTTTGCTTAAATATTATTTAAGGCTTCATAAATAAGTCATGCCCGAGTATTGTGGCTAGAAATTGCTTTTTGTACACAACGTATTATACATTTCTTTGTATGTCGTAATGGATTTGATTTTGCAAAAAAAAAGTTGCCTTTAGCTAGAATAGTGCACAGATTGACCCATTGTACTCTTCTTTAGTCATTGATTAGACTTTCAACATAGGAACAACTTTTGCTTTCAACCCACTAAATATGAAAGCAATATGCATTGATCATGGTCGCTCACTTTTCAATTTAAAAGCCAGTCACCGTGTGGATTTGAGAGTAATAGAAAGCTGATCATGGTTGCAGAGTATGTGAATTACATGCACAATGAAATTTCATGTATGTCAGTATGTTTATACATCCTTCTACTACCATTGATCGTTTCCTCGTATGTATCCAATGACACTCGGTTTATGTTTATATAAACTACACTTTTAAGAGTTTGCTTTGAAAGTGGGGAGAGATGAACAATTTTTATTGTTCTTATGAGCTTTGTCATCTCAATGTATCAATTTTACACGTTTTTTGTCAAAACAGTGTTATTTGCACAATAGTGGGAACTCTTAATAAACATACTACCCATGGTTATTGTTTGAAATACCTTATTGGTTTACATTGTTCCAAATTTACAGTGTTGTGACTAAAATGACATTAGTGCTGTCTCTCTCTAGTCCAACTACTCCTTGGACTGCAACATGAAATGAATTGTTTCACTCAGTTCCTAATATATAGAGCAAGCATATAATTAGCCGTAATTTCTCAGGATAAGAGTTTCTTAAAATGTAATTATCCATTATAAAACAAAACCTGTTTAACAAAATGGCAAAACTGGTTAACTCAATTTATAATATGAAATATAAATCTTTACATTTTTAAATAGCCCACACGTGTAGACGCATGCATACACCAGTTGAAAGGAGGGAAAATTCTCTAAACGTTCACTTTGTGGGGAAAAAATACTCTTTTTGGCTAATAATGATGATTTGTTGCAGAAGATAATAGTTAAGATGGGGAATGTTCAGATGTATTTCAATCTAACTTTCTGAAGCCAACATAACCAGGTGGCTAGGCATGTGCAGTTGTTTCTGGAGACTTGATAGACACACAGTTTGCTCAGGAAACACAATATCAAAAGTCTTCCAAGTGATCTTCAAGAGAACAGTTAGGTTTCACACTGGACTCTGAGCAAGGGTCTCTCAAAGAGGTGCAGAGATAGGGCTTTCCACCAACTGAGATCCAAAATAACTTTCAAACCCAATGGCCATAAAAACCCAGGCATGTGATTTCTAAACTGATTCCAAGTAATTGACTGAAGTCACATGATTTACCAGGAGATTTTAATTTAAAAGATCCAATGTGTACTTCCATTAACAGTTAACAAAAGGTATCCAAGTATTTACAAAGCATGAACTAAATCCATTGACTTGGAGACAGTAAGGACTGCAAATGCTGGAAGCCAGAGTCAATAGATGTGAAGCTGGAAAAGTACAGCAGGTCAGACAGCATCCGAGGAGGAGGAAAGTCAACGTTTTGGGCCAAACCCTTTCACAGGACTGGGGATAGGGAGGGGAGCCCAGAAGTAATTAGAGGGAGGGTGTGGGGCAAGCGGATTGCTTCGGAGTGTGGCTGAAGAGCTTCAAGGCAGAGGAGACAACCGGGGCGGGTTGCAGTGGGAGAGAGACTCACCGAGCTGTCTTTGGAGGGAGGAGGAAAGCTTCTTCAAGGTGAGCATTCTTCGATTAGACTTTGGCGTGTTGGTTATCAGTGACTTGGAAACAGTAAGGACTGCTTCTGGGCTCCCCTCCCCCTCCCCAGTCCCGACGAAGGTTTCGGCTGGAAATGTTGACTTTCCTGCTCCTCGGATGCTGTCTGACCTGCTGTGCTTTTCCAACTTCACATCTATTGATGATGAACTAAATCCATTTTCCCACAATCCATCAATATTCAAGTCTTTAAAGTTATGAAGTATGAAGATTTCATAACTCCACAGAACAGTAAATGAAAGCATTGACCCATAATAATGTGTGGATACCCCTTGTACCTGTTGGCATGAAACTTGTTTGAAGCAAGAATAAGACAATCAAAGTGTTTCTAGTCTGTGCAAATATATGCTAAAAGGCCTTTTATGGCAGAGTAATATAGCCCCTACCTCTGGATTAGCGAATCTGGGTTCAAATTCCATCTGTTTCATGCATGTGCATTTTTTTGTATTTATTCGTTTGTGGAATGTTGGCATCACAGCCATTTCTTGCCCATCCCAATCGACCTAACTGAGTGGATTGGTAGACCATTTCTGAGCACAGTTAAAAGCCAAGCAATCTATACCCAAATGCAGCAAGACCAGGACAAGATGGCAGACAAGTAACATGCACCATGCAAGTACCAGGCAAAGACCATTTTCCAATTTGAGAGAATCGAACTGTTGGCTCCTTGACATTCAATGGCACCACCATCGCTGAATCCCCTATTATCAACATACTGGGATTCTGACTTTTAACGATTTCTTTTAAATCAACCTGTTCAGAGATGATATTATACACCACCTGGAGTTGAAGGGATTTGAACCCAGATCTCCTGGCCTGGAGCAAAGGACACTATCATTGCACCACAAGAACCCCTTCCTCAGGGTTACTACTGAACAGAAACTGAACTGGACTAAGCATAAGTACTGTGGCTACAAGAACAAGTCAGAGGTTGGAATCTTACAGTGAGTAACTCATTTCCTGACTCCTGAAGGTTTGTCCACAATCCTCAATGCACAAGTTAGCAGTGTGATGGAATACTCCCACTTCCCTGAATGACAGAAACTCCAACAATATTCAAGAAGATTGACACGAACCCAGACAAAACCGCCTATTTGATTGACACTATATAGTCAAACATCCACTCCCTCACCATCAACGCTCAGTCGCTGCAATGTGCACCATTTATAAGATGCACTGAAGAAATGCACCAAAGTTCCTTTTTAAAAACACCTTCCATAACCCCTACTGCCACCATCGAGAAGGACAAAACTGCAGATATGTGGAAGTGACACCACCTGCAAGTTCTCCTCCAAACACTCAACTTCCAGGCTTAGAAATATAATCCATCTTCTTTTAAGGTCAAAATCCCAGAACGCCCTCTCTAACACCATTGTGACTCTGTCTTGGGTGTGTCACAACATGTCTGAACAGGTTGATTAAAATAACTGCACTAAAAATTACAATTGTGCTATGACTGTTTATCGGAATGTTGCTCTAGAGATGAGCTAAATAAATAGAAATAAGCAGGAGAAATGGACGTAAGTACACTGAGGAGGGAAGAATGTGTGTTTACACTGGAATGTGATTGGAAGTCCTAAATATAATAAACATTTTAAAAAGCATGAACTTGTGAATAGGCAGAGGCAAGTAACATTCTCCACAGCAGTTGATTCACAGTTTGAATTCTCACTATTAAATAGTTTTTCCCTAAATGCTTTAATTTTAATTTTAATTTTAATTTTAATTTTAAAATACATTCACCTAATTCTCCAAAACAGTGGAACCTCTGGACTCGGCACAGCTTTGCATTCTTTTGATCTGTGCCCTACCTGACCCTGATGTGATTCCAAATAATGGATGTCAGGATAGTGACTGATCCCTTTTGGAATTCCAGTAATAATACTTAAATCAATGATGCTGTCATTCCTAATTTTGACTTTCACTTGTATAGTGAGCCAGAATTAATGAAACCTATAATTTTATTTGTTTTTTCAAAACAAAATCTGCCAAAGATTTGATGGGGATTTAAAAAAAACATACGTTCCCCTAGTTTCACACAGGCTGATCTGCCATAATAAATTTCTTAACATTGCCAAAACTGACTTGAATTTTCCCAATGTTAATTTTGATTAAACGTTCAGCATGCAGACTCTACTCCATTAGTCAAACTCCCCAAGCTAACTGAAAATTAGTTGAATGCTTCCAAAAGGATTACTCAGATAGTTAAGGACAGCATGCTGATCTTCTTTCTGTAGTCTTGTAGTCAACACTTGGTGAAAAATCCATCCGTTACTGTGAGGAAGCAACAAATGTATGACTGACTGGAAGTAAAAATATTACACACATTTTACCGGTATGGGAAAATTAGCCCAGCGCCAAATATTTTTTAATGTTACCACTTTACAGAACAAATGGAACAGCAAAAAAAGTGTAAATTTTCAGTCATCCAGGTATTTTAGTTATTTGAGTTTTTTTTTTGCTTCAGAGTTATAAAGAAAGGCTGGATAGGCTGGGACTTTTTTCACAGGAGTATAGGAGGTTGAGAGGTGTTCTTATAGAAGTTTTATAAAGTCATGAGGGGTATAGATAGCTTTCTTTTCCCTAGGATGGCATATTTCAAGATTAAGGGACACATTTTTGAGGTGAAAGAAGACCGATTTTAAAAAAGACACTGGGGGGGGGGGGGGGGGGGCGGGGGGGGGGAGTTTTTTTTCATGCAGAGGGTGGTTTCCATGTGGAATGAACCTCCTGAGGAAGTGGTGAATGTGGATACAATTACAACATTTAAAAGACACTTGGACAAGTACATAAGAATGGTTTGGAGGGATGTGGGCCAGGAGCAGGCAGATGGGACTAGTTTAGTTTGGGATTATGTTCGGCATGGACAGGTTGGACCGAAGGGTCTGTTTCCATGTTGTATGACTGTGACCTCCCATTATTTTCTTAATATGGAAGTGATTTTCGTAATGCTTCTTTGCTCTCCCAAAATGTTATTCTGTACTCCTTTTATTTATGTTACTTGAAAAACATATTACCTCTTACTGTGGATTTGAAGTTCTTGATGCGTTGTCCATGTTGCAGCATAGAGATGTTTCTCACATTATTGAGTCTCTAGTGATTAACATTTGAGCAAATGTAGTTTTTCATCAGAGACAGTTGACACTCACTAAATTTATTCTCCATATCAGAGGCCAGCATTAATGCTCATCACAAATACTCCATTGTGGTGAATTGGTAATTCAGTGTCAAATTTTTTGCCCACTACGTTGGAGGCCTGGGTTTGGTTCCTGGATAATAAATGGCAATCCTTTTATAAGTGCTGTTATGCAGTGGCAGTATCCTTGCCTTGGAGTTAGGAGGATTGGATTCAAGTCCCACCTGCTCCAGGAGTGTCATAACATCTGTGAACATGTTGATTAACAAGTATCTAAATACTGTGCTTTGGCTGACTGAAAGGATCAAACCAATTCAATCATGTCAAAAGCTACATTCAAACCAGTGGGATTGTCCCAAGGCTTCATTTTATCAATTTAAGCTGTATAAAATACTGGAGGAGGAAGGGATTTTTATTTTAGTTGTAATTTCTCAGTATGCCCTGGGTGGAAGCAATTTCTATAATACCAAATGTGAGGATCACATGAGGGGCAGTCAATTGCTGTATAACGGTTTAACTTTTAGGTAAGTTTTTGGGGGTCACTTTAAAGCAATTTTTTTTTAGTTTTTGTCAATACGGGAACATGACTGAAAAGAAACGGAATGAAATATAGAAATGTTAGATTTTTAAATTGGAAAGAGGCTTTTTAGTGGGAGTAGCTGAAGACTATCTTCAGTTGATTTGGGAGTTTGTGGTGATGGGCCATTGAGCTGGTTTGACTTCAGTTTTTTTGCTGTGGCAACAAAAATGAGTTGCACTGCTTTTTAGCCACAGAGGGTCACGTTCATAACCTGAGAAGGTGAAACTGTTTATGGACCATGCAGTTTAAGTTATTGATCCAGATTTTTTTAAATAAGCAGTTGAACCTTTTTAATATAATCAAAGATGTATTTTCTAAGGTAATTAATGAATTATGTTCCTTTAGGATTCCCTTATGTGGCATTATGGCTCCGATTTGGGTAACAGATCCAGGAGCTACTGAAAATGTATTGATAAAGCAATGATGCTAGCTATTACATGTTTGAAAAATGTAACATCATGTCACTGAATCGATGGGCATTAAATTCAGTGTTGCAAAAATTTGGTGGTTTGAATTGCTTTGCTGTTTAGCCTCAATTAAAGTTGAAAAGAATTGCAACTATGCGACAGGGTTCATTGTCCACTGTATTTGGGCTGTTATTTTAGTTTCTTCCACTGCCTTTTGGAGTCTGTCATGTTTTACAGACTCTTAAAGTGCTCCTGAAATCCCTCTCACATAGAGTCATAGAATTATATAGCATGGAAACAGACACTTCCCCTGTCGTCTTCATCTGCACTCACTGTTGGAAGTGAAAGGAACCCCTGATTTATCTTGTCACTGAGATGGGCACCATATGATTAGCTGCCCCTGCCATTTGCATCCCTTCCCCTAACTCACTGGACTATGGTCAACCCCACTCTAATTCTGATAAGTATAAATAAAGTAAGGGAAAATTTAAGGCTTTCACTGGGAAGGCATTCTCTATGCAGACTGTGAGAAATAATGGACTCATCTAAGGACAGCATAGTAGAGGTAAAACCTGAAATAATTTGAATAGTTTTATGGCCAATCTTAGTCAAAGAGGTTTCAAGGTATCACTTACAGGAGGAAGTGAGGCAGAGACGTATCAAGAAGCTGAGATAAGAAGGTGTAGAGCTGGATGAACCCAGGCCAAGCAGCATGAGAGGAGCAGGAAGGCTGACGTTTTGTGCCTGGACCCTTTTTCAGAAATGGGGGAGGGGAAGGGGATTCTGAAATAAATAGAGAGAGAGAGGGGGAGGTGGATAAAGGAGCAGATAGGTGGAGAGGAGACGGACAGGTCAAGGAGGCAGGGATGGAGCCAGTAAAGGTGAGTGTAGGTGGGGAGTTAGAATCGGGGTTGGTCAGTCAAGGGAAGACGGATAGGTCAAGGAGGTGGGGATGAGGCTTGTAGGTAGGAGGTGGGGGTGGGGGTTAGTCGGTGAGGTGGGAGGAGTGGATAGGTGGGAGAAAAGACAAACCGGTCAAGGAGGCAGGGATGAGGTCGGGGGTGGGGAGATTTTGAAGCTTGTTTTGTCTATCCCCGCCTCCTTGACCTGTCCTTCTCCTCTCCACCTATCTGCTCCTTTATCTACCTTCCATCTGCCTCTCTCTCTCTTTATTTCAGAATCCTCTTCCCCTCCCCCATTTCTGAAGAAGGGTCCAGACACGAAACGTCAGCTTTCCTGCTCCTCTGATGCTGCTTGGCCTGCTGTATTCATCCAGCTCTACACCTTGTTATCTCAGATTCTCCAGCATCTGCAGTTCCTACTATCTCTGTATCAAGAAGCTGTTGTCAAAATTAGAGGATTCCTGATTATACAGTGAGTTGAGGCTGAGGAGGAAAGGTAAGAATTTTATAATCAAGACTTTGACTTTCATTGCTTGACTCTAAGCCATTGTAGGCCGGGAAAACGGGGTTACTAGGGAAATGGAACTTGATGCGAATTAAAACAGGGACAGCAGAGATTTGGGTGTCCTCAAGATGTGGAGGGTAGAAAGTGAGAAACCAGTCAGGTGTATACAGTAGTAGATGAGCTCAGGCAGGAGTGAAGTCAGGGAATGGGTGGAAATAGCTAGCTTGAGTAATGGAGCAAATATAGTTGGAAACTCCTCTCTAGGTCAAGTTGTGAACCGAATAGGATAGAATAATGCTTTGAAACATTAACTCTGTTTTCTCTCCACAGATGCTGCCAGACCTGCTGAGTTGCTGCAGCACTTTTTTTTTGTTTCAGATCTCTAGTATCTATAGTTCTTTGCTCATTTTAGAGGGAGGCTGCGGCTGTGCTCTTCACTGCCTAACCTTCTGACTAAGTGAAGGACATATCAAAATGAGAGCTCAAATAATAAAAGGTCAAAGGAGAAGGAAAGCTTTAGAAATGCCATCATCAATCCTCACTTTGTGTTTAAACGAAAGAAAAGCTGAGTAAAAGCACCTATGTGAATGTCCAGCACAAGCATTTGGTGGTTATAAATACAAACCAGTATTCATTTTGGATTCTGCTTTCAAAAATGGTTTCACTTACATTGGTATTGATATGAAACAGAATTCTTTTGATTTTTAGTTGTTGTGACAAATGAGTTGAAGTCATTCACAAGTCAGCTGAAATCAAAACTTGGTTTGCTGTTCTTCTGGGAGTAAACCAAGTACAAAGCAATATTAATGAGTTCAAAAATGCGCTTATGTTTCCTAGATCCTCAGTCATATGGCATTACTGAACATGCTAGCAATATCGAGATGCCAGTATTTAAAAAAAAATCAAATGGAGACTTGGATGCAAATTCCAGATGCAAATGGTTGTACTTGAATAGCAGCTGTACTGTTAGTGCAAAACATTTCCAGTACAGTTGTCAGTGAAAATTGAAACTGCTATGTGTTAACATTTATTATAGTTTATATTCAGATTAGTACTCGAGTTGGGTTTGGGCTAATGTTCCCATTTGATGTTATTACTGGACAAGTCAGACCTCAAACTGAATTCTCACTTGATGGAATTTTTTTTCTGGTTGTTGCTGAGTTGATCTGTCACTGAAAAATGAGCATGCAGTGTTGCAGGTCATGTTTTATCAATAAAACAAGTTTATTATGCAAAAGAAATGAAGTAGAATAAACCAAATTATTTAAATAAAGAACACATTTCACAATTTTGAAACACACAGTAAAAATTTAATTTCATTTAATCTCATTAATCTCAAAAGAAGCCTTCTGCAGTACCTACTTGCATAGGACTTAACTTGACTGTGGCTTTAACTCCCAGTCTTGAGAGAATTTAATGACCTTTCTGGAGCTTTCTTACAACTGAGCATAAACATTCTCAGCTTTAAATATTGCTTTCAGGATTTTAACTAAATACTTCTATTCTGGAACTTTTTAGTAAACTCCTTATACTAAGGCAATAATCTAAGCCATCTTCTGCCTTTCTCAGGAGCAACTGCCTTACACATACGCCTTCAGCCTTACGCTGCAAAACTCCCCCAAACTAAAACTAAAAAGCTATTTTCCAAGTTATGAAAGTTTCGCCTTGCAACACTGACTTTTTGCTCTTAAACTCTCTCCAAATATAAATGAACAACTTCTTCTCCAGGAAGTCTTTCCTCCTCAC
Source organism: Rhincodon typus (assembly GCF_021869965.1). Taxonomy (NCBI): domain Eukaryota; kingdom Metazoa; phylum Chordata; class Chondrichthyes; order Orectolobiformes; family Rhincodontidae; genus Rhincodon; species Rhincodon typus. Next base: position 21,300,072 of record NC_063359.1, on the reverse strand, counting down.
ACTGCTTTAAAAGTAATCAGTAAGGCTGAAGATATTGGTTAGGCCACTGTTGGAATATTGCATGCAGTTTTGGCCATTCTGCTATAGAAAGGATGTAGTGAAACTTGAAAGGGTTCAGAAAAGATTTACAAGATTATTGCCAGGGTTGGAAGGTTTGAGCAATAGGGAGAGGCTGAATAGGCTGGGGCTATTTTCCCTGGAGCGTCGGAGGCTGCGGGGTGACCTTTATAGAAGTTCATAAAATCATGAGGGGCATGGATAGGGTGTATAGGCAAGGTCTTTTCCCTGGGGTGGGGGGAGTCCAAAACTAGAGAGCGCAGGTTTAGGGTGAGAGGGGAAATATTTAAAAGGGACACAAGCAGCAACTTTTTCATGCAGAGGGTGGTGCGTGAATGAAATGAATCGCTAGAGGAAGTGGTGGAGGCTGGTACAATTACAACGCTTAAAAGGCATCTGGATGGGTATACGAATAGGAACAGTTTAGTCGGAAATGGGCCAAATGCTGGAAAATGGGACCAGATTAATTTTGGGCATATCTGGTCAGCATGGACGAGTTGGACAGAACGGTCTGTTTCCATGCCATATATCTTTATGACTCTAATACCCTGAAGTTAACCATTAAACTCCTGCAGACATACGGAAAACCCATATGAATTTCAAAAATCCAAACTTAAAATAAATTAGATTACAATATATAGAAAATCACACACCACATCAAGCAGCAGTGTGTTTCTTTGATCATAAATGCACAAAATCAGGTTGATCTCTGGATCTACATAAGCTTAACATGTTTATAACAGAAACAGATGGATAGACATTAAACTTGGACCTTCAGCTTTGTTTAGGCATTACAGTTTAAGCCTGAAATTTTGGGTCCAAATACTTTTAATGGTGAATTTTCTTCTTCTGAGAAGTAGTACGGACAAGCAAGGCAGATAATTGGACAAATTAGCACCAGTAAGATACCTGTCCCATTCTAATCACCTCAGAGCTTCAATTTTAAAACGGGCAGGTCCATGGTCAACCTTTGTGGTCCATTTCCAAATAAATTCCCTTAAATTATCAAGTAACAACCACTTGAGAGTCTCTTCCTACTTGTGCTGCAATTACTTAAGCTCCATGAAGGACAAGAAAACACCAGCATATTCAACTGGTAAACCAGGGTATGCAGGCTGTCAGCTTTCGTGGGGACTAGGGTTGAGTGAGGTCCCTTAGATCGCACTAATTTATGCAAGACTAAAGGACTTGAAATGCCCTATTACCTGAAAAGGGCAGTAAATTAGCCAGTGTTTATCGCTCAACCATTATCACTGAAAACAGGTTAAATGTGTATTCATCTCATTGATATTTTCTATCCTGCATATTAGCTGCTACCTGTGCTGATAAGAGAACTTTTATGGCTATGAAGAACTTTCAGATTCCCTGAGGTTTGTTCTTCCTAAATTATGTTGTCAGTGAATTAGAAAATAACAATCCAAGGTTCAGACAATCAAAACTGCAAGAGTCAAGTTTGTTTCTCATCTGCACCTGGAGAATTACAGACCAGCAATGTGCTGACGAGTCCCTGATTTCCGTTCTTATGTCATTGCTTGTAGGTAATTGATTTGATTCCAGAGTTATGATTGTTAGGGGTACCTAGTTCCAGTTGAAATAATCTTGTGCTGCAGTTGTCACATTCCTACCTCTCGGCGAGAAAGCCTGGATTCAAGTCTCACCCTGCTCCAAGGTGTGTAATAACGCATCAGAACAGGTTGATTTTTAAAAAGACGGTTCTAGTTTTAAATGATTGTGCTCTTTTACTGTTAATTCAGAATCATCAGAAGTAGAAATTAATTTTGGTGATGCTTCTCATTGTTCTTTTTGGAACGTGGTATTTTTAAAATAAATCATTTTTGGATGTGGAACTCCAATTCAGAGCAAACATTTATTGTTTGTTTGTCTTCTCATACTTTGAAAATATACCCTTAGGTTACCATAATCTTTTTTTTAAACTGTTTCAGATTGTCTCTCAGTAATGCTAGGTAAGTAGTTTGAAGAATGTAACAGAGTAATGATGAAGGAACTGTGAAAAATGCCCATTAGCAGAATGGTTTGTGACTTAGAGAGAAAGTTAATTGTAATGGTGTTATCGTGTACCTGCTACTTTACATGGTTTGAGAAGTGCTGCAGATGCTGTTATTAAGAGTTGTTGCAGTGTGTCCTCCAGTTAATTAACATTGCAGCCACTTTATGCTTGGTAAGCAGTTTCCATGCTTAGACAACAAGGTGCAAGGCTGGATGAACACAGCAGGCCAAGCAGCATCATAGGAGCAGAGAGGCTGACGTTTCGGGCCTAGACCCTTCATCAGAAACATCCTACTATCTCAGTTTCCATGCTTGTTCTCTTTCTCCACCCTCACCCCACACAATGTTTCTTAGATTCAAGGATTTTATAGTGATCACATTGTGCAGACAGAGAGTTTGGTTCAAGCACAAATTTCCTGTGTATTACAACAAAAGCCTCTTGACAGCCTGATACAAAAAAAACCCTAAATTAGTTTAAATTAAAAGTCTTCAATTTATATGTCGACTCAAAAGCCTTCCACAATTTAAACTTAGCTCCACACTCTCCAGGATGTGCAAACACCACAACCTTTGTTTTTAAGGTTAAGAAAGACCTTCACTGAAAAACCACAGATAAAAGCCCCATGTTTCTGTCCCAAACTTTACTTGATTCAGACTCCACATTTTCTGGATGTAGTTGATACCCTTAGGTTACCATAACCGCTCATCAGTCCTGATGCCCCTCGGATTTGGCTGAAACTTACAATCTTCCACGAGACTGGTCCTTCCAGTGAGAACTCGGGTCAGACAGCCAGGTTCACTGTTCCTGATGCTGATTTGTGACTGTGGTGCCAAGCCGTTTTATTCATGTCCCTTTTATGATGCTCTGTCTCAAAATCATAAACCCTTTTCCTGTGGCATAAATTTTTGATGCTTCAAGTCTGTTCCTGACAGTCCTGCTCAGTTGTTATTTACACAACTAAAAATGGTGCATTCCACCAAGGTGTCGTTTCTCTGGCTCCAAAGCAGATATTTATGTTAAACTTTCTCTCCTTCCTTGACAGGTGAGTGGCCGTTGTCTGGGGCATTTGGTTGTGACAATGGCATCCTCCGCTTCTGAATTAGATTACACAATGGTCTGTGTCATCCTGTGTCTGTATTGTTGTGATGTCCCAAATTCCAGTGAGTTTTTTTGTTTCTCAATAATATAAGTTCATTTGGGGTGTTGGAATGTCTGAGATTTCTCCCCTTCCCAAAAAAAACACCCTCACCCCCACTACCAAATGTAAATTGTTTCATAAAGCCCAGTTGGGAGATTTTGATTCCACAATTAGCGGTAGACATTTGGATGTTTCGTAATTGCAGTGTGTTGATCCATTTTAAAATTGGAACTTAAGTGAGTTTATCTGGTATCATTAGATCCTAAAAACACTTAACCATTACTAAACAAAATATTTACTTCGATTTCTTATTTTCTTCTCCCAGAAGAGTATCATAGGAATATGAGGATTAGGAAGTTTACTGCCCTGCTGCGTAAGGCATCACACCGCAAAGAACTGGCTGGGTGCATCAATTGATCTTTTTCTGTCCAAGATGTTCAAATGTTATTTGTGTGCCTCCCAAAATGAAGAGTGTAATTTGATAAAATTAGCAAATATTTAAAATTAAGCAGCAGAGCTGGTTTCAGATCAGAGTCGTATTGAACCCGCAGTATTAACTCGGGAACAAAAACAAAGTTGCTGGAAAAGCTCAGCAGGTCTGGCAGCATCTGTGAAGGAGAAAACAGAGTTAACGTTTCAGGTCCAGGGACCCTTCCTCAGAACTCAACCAGCAACTTTGCTTTTGCTCCTGATTTACAGCAGCTGCGGTTCTTTCGGTTTTTATTCCGCAATATTAACTTCTGTTTCCCTCTCCAGATATGCTGCCAGGCCAGCTGACTTTGTCTAGCACGTTGTTTTTATTTCAGGTCTCCAGCATCCACTGCTTTGCTTTTATGAGAACTTAAAATTCTTTTTCCAGAGATGCAGGCATGATACTGGTAGTAGATCACTTTCCATTATATGGAAAAAAAAAGATAGGTGTTATAAAATGGACGTGGAAGTGTTGACAATACTGCCACTTCTTTTATTTATAGCAAACAGAATTAAAATTCTGGAGGAATTAAATGTTGGACTCTACACAGCAATTAAATGATCATATTCCATGATAGCAAGCTGCTGGCAATGTGCCTACTTCATCGTCAAGTACGGCATTTATTATCTATTAACAACCAAACAGTCTTGACTGCCTCTACTTTCTGGCTGAATCACATGGCAGTTTTACTGGATTCATGCTAATGCAGCATTTTTGCAGTGATTTGCACTCCGTATCCATCATTTTCACTAATTTCCTTGTAAATGTTGATTGTGCACATCTGATACTGTCTGCATTCCAAGATGAAGTTTGAATTTTTTTTTCAGTCAAATCATTCTATTTTAACTTTGAGAGCTCAATCTTAATGGTACCTGCAAGTAGATATAAAAATAATTTTAATGTACTTACTGACAGAAAAAATTATGCAGAACATTAAAATACATCTTGCAAATTAGATATATAGTACCTACTGACAGCAAAAATGAGCTTCTTAACCATTGTAGAGAAGTTGTGCTGAAATTGTTGCTTTGTCTTGTTTGTTGATCAGAGTAAGAGATGTAAAATGTCTTTCCATATTGTTTTAAAAAGACGTAAGTCCTAGTTGCATGATTCAAATTTCAAATGCCTCTCTCCTCTCCATCACCAAGATGCTATCTCTATATCTGCCTCAGCTAGTGTCAAAATGCCCCATTCATTTTGATACATCCAAGCTAGCTTCTCTGGTCAATCTTCAGTCTTCCACCCTCCATAAATATAAGGTCATGGAAAAGTCTGCTCCTTCTTTTCTACCTTGCATCAAGCCATGCATACACGTGCACACACTGTTTTGATGAAGAATCACTGGATGTGAAGCATTAACTTTGTTTTTCTCTCCACAGACCCTGCCAGACCTACTGAATTTCTCCAGACTTTGTTTTTTTCTTTTAGATTTCCAGCATCCATAATTATTTGTTTTATTACATCTGTGCTTATTGACTTATCTTTGTTCCCATTGTGGTTTAGATTTGTTCGAGTCCTTCTCATTCATGATTTTTAATCTCTTCAAACTGTACAATCCTCGGAACATTCTTCCCCAAATTCTAGGTGCTCTTGCATCACCACTGCTTTTGACCCACAGTTGATATCCATATCTTCAGTCGTGTAAGTCTGGAATTCCCATGCAGAATCACCCCCTTCCTTCCTTAAGAAATTCTAAACAACCTATCTCTTTGACCAAACAGTTGGTCACGATCCTAATTTTTTTTTAGTTTTTGTTACACTCCATGAGGCTTTCTACCATGTTACTTTTTTCTTGTCCTTTTCTCCTGCTTACATTCCTTTGGATAGCTGAATGGATGTCTCTACTTTTAGGGGTGATGGAGCCTTCAAGCAGCTTTTTTTCCATATCGTCTCCCAGGGTAATAGTATCTCTTTGAGTCTTCTTACTCTTTGCCTTTGCACTACTTCTTACTACTATTAGATAATCATATAACTATGCCTCACAAAAGCCCATTGTGTCTATTGTCAGCTCTTTGAAGGAGCTATCAAGTTAGTTTTACTCCCCTTGTTCTTTTCTTATAGCCTTACAGGTTTCTGTTTCAAGAAAACTATCCAAATTGCTTTTGAAAGTCACTATTGAATTGGTATCAACCAGTTTCTTCAGGCCTCACAAATAGGCTGCTGGATCATAACTCACTGCATATAAAAAGAAATTCTCATTTTCCACATTTTTTGTTGTAAAATGAGCCTAATTTGTGTCATCTGATGAATGACTATCCTGTCATTGAACTGTCAAAGCCCTTCTTAATTTTGAACATCTTGAAAATCTTGCCCATTCCAGTCCTGCTTGTTCCCTCAAAGTGCGCTGAGGCCTGCTTTACATTCTCTCTCAAATTTAAGTCTTCTCCTATTCACTTCTTAGACATGTTTGTTTTCACAAATTAACTAACAACAAATAATACCTCGCTTTGTCTTTGTTTCGTACCATTTTTTCTGTCTGTCTTTCCTTTAATTCCCTTCAGTCGTCAGTATCATCTGTGGAATGTATTGAATGTTTCTTTAAAAAAATGCTTCTCTCTCATTCTCTTAAATTTTGATTTTCTGTATTGTTTATCTAAAGTTAGGTAGATATTTACTTCTTTCTGTAGATTGTGTAAATCAGCTATCAGTGATTAATTATTTTACATCTTCTTGATAAAGAGAAGTGGTTATTAAGATTAGGTTACTTTTTTTTTTGAAGCCTTAATTCCAGTCTTATCCTCTTCAAACTATTCTGGTGAGTCTTCAAATTGAAGCGTATCATCGCCCAGCAGCAACTTTTTGTAGTGAAGGGATGTCCGCTATTTATTATAGATTTTAGTTGTTACTTGCTCATGTATCCTTGTATATAGTTTAAAGTAACTCTTCCACTTCTGTAGACGATATCGTTAGCCCTTTAGCTGCTCTTTACCTGCTATTCAATGTGATTTGAGACTGAAATGCAGCATATCTTGTTAAAAAATCTTATGATCCCTTTAGAGATTGGGAAATTCACATCTCTTTTTAGGGATTCTATTGGACATAGATAACTTCTAAAAATTTCACATCTTAAAACTTTAACAATCAAACTACAATTAACATCTAGGCATTACTTAGTAGGCAGCTAATACACTAAATTACAGAAAAGGTAACCTCCCAATCAATTATTTTACATGTGAAAACTCAGTGCCTATACATTATGTCACAATTTCGACAAATATGTAGCCTTGTAGATCAAGTCCCAAAATTCTCCCAGCTATTCAGCATGTTATATTCTCCTGCTACTGACCCCAGAATTAGTCTTCCACTGTCCATTTTTAAGTCTCTTCAATCCCTCTTCTGAGCATCATCAAACAGACATCCAACAGCATAGCATGCTCTTGCTACTCATTTGTCTTTAACATTTCTGTAATTCCTTTCTGTTAATTTAGATCATCATCTGTTACAACAGCATCTTGCTTAGCAATTAACTCTAAAGTAGTCTCTTCCTCTGTTTGGCACAGAAGGAAACTGTCAGTCTCCTTCTCCAGATGTATGTTTAGGAGTCTATTTCCAGAATGACCATGTTGCACATCTTTTTTGCCAATTTGTGAAAACTACCTCTTGAGTTTCTGCGGGTTTTAGCCCGGGCTTCTTTTCCCTGATGACCAAGTCATGAGAGTTTGTCCCTGGTCAGAATTTGACATATTTCACATTCCTTATTACATGACATTCTGTTTTACCTTTAGAAGAGATGTTGAAAAACGATTATATTTTAAACAGTTTTGCATCTGTAACAAAAATCACATGATAGTATCAAATGGATCTGCTGGGCTCAGATGTTCATTTGGACCATCATTTAATTCTGCAAAAGTAATGTAGCCACTGTTCACAAAGTTTGAACATTAGCTTTAGTATATTTATGAACAAAATACCTGGGACTTTTCTGAAAAGTGAGAATTCAAAAAAGTGGACTCAACAGTTGACAGTGTCTTGTAACATCTGTCTTACAGAAGCTGCTAACTACAGTGTTTGCCCATGATGCAGGATTCTGTTGGGTAGCAACCAATGCAAGGAAATCTGTTGGGTGAAAACAAGTCTTTAAAACATGAAAAACCTTGGAAGAATTGTGAGCTGTTGCATTATGGTGCAATGTGTTCGGTGTTTGATTCCCTTTAAGAAAACGAAGCTTCTTATTCACAGGGACCATGGATTTATACAAAATATTTTCTTAAATTATTACTGCCTATATTGGCACTCATGGTGAAATTGTGTCTCTAGAATTTTACGAGTATTTACATGCATTACAGTGTTTACAGAATGGAATATTGTTTGGATCTGGAGAGTGCGTTATTACTGAGTTAGCACTTTGAGCCAACCCCTTCACGGGTTCAAAAAAGCAGTTTCTGTTATGTAAATAAAAGCATATTGATCCAGATACTCTGATGGCCAGATAACCATTTGGAGCTGTGTAGAGTAAATTTGCATATTGGGACCATGCAGAATTCCTGATACAGATGATTCTGATGGATTTGCCTAGGATATTGAAAATTCTGATGGGCAATTCCATTTGACTGGAACCCTCCTTAAAGCATTAAGGTGAGAGACTTCACAAAAGTTCCAATTCAAAACTTAATGGTTACCTGATAAATGTTGGAGGATTAAAAAGCTACTCTCTCAAACACTGCCCTGCCGTACTGATACACGATAGCCCTTGACCATGCCCTCACCCTCCCAAAAATCCCAAACTCCAGATCGAACAGTCCTCAACCTGACCTGATCCAGTAGCCCTGTCAATCCACTTATCCAACTTGCCCCTACCCCATCGCTTACCTTACATATTTATCTTTCCACAGTAGTTTTCAGAATGTCTGCTGGACATTCTCACTAACAAATATAACACTGAGTGATGTAAAGGAGCATGTGATTTCTGCAATGATCTTTTATGTTGCTGGTTTCGAGGACATGTAAGTTTGTAACAGGAGGCCTCCATTCAGGAATCTCCAGTGCAGAAGTTATAAATAAAAGCAATGGATTTTTAAAAACTTAATTGTAATGTCTAGGCCAATTACTTAGTTTGCTGGGGGAAAAGACTACGCTCTCCTCCTGATAGATTAGTAGGCCTGAGTATTTATCTTATATTCATTGAAGGAATGTGGGCTATGCTGGCCATCATTTATTGCCCATCCTAAATTTCCCTTCAGAACATGGTGAGCTACCTTCTTGAACCGCTGCAGTCCATTTGATCTAGGCACAGCCACAATGCTGTTAGGGAGAGAGTTCCAGGATTTTAATCCAAAGAAAGAACAAGAATGTATTTCCATGTCAGGATGATAGGTGCCTTGGTTTGGGAGTTTGTAGTTGGTGCTGTTCCTATGTATTGGCATTTATCTGATGTCCTTGTCATTCTAGATGGTAGCGATGGTTGGCTTGGAAGGTGCTTCCTAAGGAGCCTTGGTGAATTTCTGCAGTGCATCTTGTAGATCGTGTACACTTCTGCTACTGAGTGTCGGTGATGGAGGGAGTGAATGTTTAAGGATGTGGTGCCAATCAAGCGGGATGCTTTGTCCTTGATGGTGTCACGTTTGTGTTGTTGGATCTGCAGTCATCCAGGTAAGTGGGAAGTATTCCATCACACTCCTGACTTGTGCCTTGAAGGTAGACAAGCTCTGGGGAGTCAGGAGGTAAGTTAGTTACTGCAGAATTCCTAACCTCTGATCTGCTTGAGTAGCCACAGTATGTATGTGGTGAATCCAATTTAGCTTCTGGTCAGTGGTAAGCCCCCAGATGGTTGTTGATGGGGATTCAGTAATGAGAATGTTAAGAAACTCTATAGTTGAAGATGCTTATTGCCAGTCACTTACGTAGCAATAATATTATTTACCATCAGTCCAAGCCTGGATATCGTCGGGGTCTTGCTGCATATGGATACAGATTTCTTCAGTTCTGAAGAAGGGTCACTGGACTCCAAAATGTTAACTTTATTTTCTCTCCAATGAGGCTGCCAGACCTGCTGAGTTTCTCCAGCAATTTCTGTTTTTGTGTTAAGGAACAGATTGTTGCTAAGCAAGTGCTAATTGATAGTGCTGTTTCTGAGCCTTTCTGCTACTTTACTGGTGATTAGAACTAATGGGGAGTAATTGTCTGGTTTTGTCCTGCTTATTGTGCAGATGAAGTACCTAGACAGTTTTCCAACTTGTTGGATTGATTCCAGTATTGTTGCTGTGCTGGGGTACAGTAGTATCTGGAGCTCAAGTTTTCAGTATTATTGCTGGAATTTTGTCAGGCACCATAACCTTTGCAGTATCCCGTGTCTTCAGCTGTTTCTTGATCTAATGTGGAGTGAATTGAAATGACTGAAGGCAATCTGGGAGGCTGGGATTATCTACTCAGCATTTCTAGCTGAAGATTGTTACTGATATTTTGGCCTTTATCTTTTGCACTGATGTGTTGGACTTCCCCATTTTTAAGGAGTGAGTTGCTTAATTGTTCTCTATCATTCTCAGTTTTAATACCAAACTCCCAAAATTACTCTGGTCTTAGTATTGACCTTGGGATGAGTGCCTCAATTTTCTAACTCTTTTTAAATTGCATTTCTGAAGGTGGGCAATGGGTTTAACCTTCATTCCAAAGCTGCCTTTTCAAAAGTACTATTCAAACCAAGCCCACAACCTCTAGCTACTACCTGAAGGGCATCATGCCAAGCTTCCGTCCAATTCACACACCATCTTGACTTGGAAATACTTTGACATTCCACCAACATCACCAGATCAAAATTGAGGAACTGTCTCACCTCGCAGCATTCTTTACACAGACAGCAGGCTTTGCTAGTGACTTAATATCCTTTTTAGGATTGTTTTAAATGATGTGGTGAAACTGCATCTGTACAGGTGAGCTCCGCTTCTTCTTTTTTCATTGTATGGAATTTCCTGATAAAATAGCCAAACAGTGAATGTATTATATCAATGCATGTTTTTGCTTACAAGTAAGAGCTGCAAAGTTTTTTTTCCATTAAACTGGTGCCCTAAAAGTAGAAACATAGCTTAACCAGCTAACATTGCTTTTTGGAACGGAACAGCGACTTTACAAGCTCAGATAGTAGGAACTGCAGATGCTGGAGAATCTAAGACAACAAGGTGTAGAGCTGGATGAACACAGCAGGCCAAGCAGCATCAGAGGAGCAGGAAGCATTTCTGAAGAAGGGTCTAGGCCTGAAACGTCAGTCTTTCTGCTGCTCTGATGCTGCTTGGCCTGCTGTGTTCATCCAGCTCTACACCTTGTTATCTCTACTTTACAAGTTCGGCAAGTTTATGTCTCTTTATTGAGTCACGAGAATGTAGTCTTGAGCCATTTCTTCAAATGTCCATGGTTATCACAGAAAACCAGTGCACAGGTGCAGCAGCTTATCAGGATGACAAATGGAATGTTGTCCCATGTTTCAAGGGGTTTTAGAGTACAAGAGTAGGGAAGTCTTATTGCAAATGTACAAAGTGCTGATGAGATCTCATCTGGAATACCGTGAGCAGTTTTGGTCCCCTTATTTTATAAAAGGTGTAATTTCATTTGAGGCTGTTCAGAGAAGGTTCACTATGATGATTCCTGGTATGGAGAAATTGTCTTATGAGCAGAGGTGAAATGGGTGGGATCTGTATTCATTGGAGGATTCTTAAAGGCTTGACAGGGAAAATGCTGGGAGGATGTGTGCCCTTGTGGGAGAATCTAGGACCAGAGGGCATAGTCTCAGAATTAAGGGACGTGCATTTAAGACTGAGATTAGGAGGAATTTCTTCTGATGTTTGACAGTCTTTGGAACTCCTTGCCACAGAGCTGTGGGAGCAGATCTTTGTCCATATTTAAGGCTGAGAAATTCTTGATCACTGGGGAAATTGAGAGTCATGAAGAAAAGGCAAGAAAGTGGCTATGAGAAATGTTGGATCAGCCGGATCTTGTGATAGTGAAGCAGACTCAAGGGACCAAATGGCCTCCAGTTTCTATTTCTTATGGGCTTATAAATTCTGTGCTAGATTCTAAACTTATTCTGCTTTTTTTAAAATAAATTGATAGTCTTGCCCTATGGTTTTGATGACCTTTTAAAAGCTTGCCATGAATCTGGTATAGTAAAACATCAATTTCCCAAGTCATTTGTAATGTCAACATGAAAATGATTCGATTATAATGCTAATGAGAAGTTAAATACATCATGTCTGGGATCTAACCACCAGCAACAACTGTTTAGTTTACAACTGGATTCACGCTGTAATCAAAATAGCTTTATCCGAATTAATACCCGATCAAAGGAATCTGCCCTTTTCTTACATCTGCCTGCTTGCAACCTTTCCATTTTGAATTAGTTCTTGTTTTCTGTTGTTTTAGATCTCTTGCACCCTTTTATTGTAGTTCACCATATAAGTCGATGCTGAATGATATGATTGGAGCTAAGCCTTTATGTGCTTAAAAACTTTTATTTCCAGGGAGAGACATTACATATTGTGTACCTCAACATGCAACCCGTTCAAAAGCACAATGCTGTGGATGTTTGAAATTTGAGATAAACAAAAGAAAATGTAGGAAATACTCAGCAAGTCAGGGCAGTATCTAGAGAGAGAAACAGAGGTAATGTTTCATGTCATTAAAACTTCATCAGAACTTCAGATCCAAACACCCATTTTAAGCCTATCCTCATAGGAATGTGGGTAAATCTCCAATTTACCTCTGAATGTGTTAAACTTATCCAACTGTTGTGAGAGATTTGCTTCAAAGTATCCACCTAACGCTGTTCAGTGTTAAGCAAATAGTCCCACCCGGGGAGGACCGAAGCATCTTTGCCTTGCTTAAAATGAAAGGCACAGATTTCTGCAGCTTTACTCCATATAAATAAGTGTTCTTGTGTTCTCCCTTCCAGAATGAACAACCTCACATTTTCCCTCATTATATTCCATTTGCCAATATATTGCCCACTAACTTCACTTATCGATACCTGTCTGTAAACGGGCAGTATAGTGGTTCAGTGGTTAGCTCTGCAGCCTCTCAGTGCCAGGGGACTAGGGTTTGATTCCAACCATGGGCGACTGTGCAAACTCCACACAGACATTCTCACTGTCTCCTACCCGGGTTTCCTTTGGGTGTTCCCGTTTCCTGCCTCAGTCCAAAGATGTGCAGATTAGATGGATTGGCCGTGCAAAATTTACCATAGTCTCCAGGGATGCACAGGCTGGGTGGATTAGCCGTGGGAAATGCAGGGATGGGGTAGAGAGCTGCTCTTCAGAGGGTCAGTGTGGATTTAATGGGCCAAATGGCCTGCTTCCACACTATAGGGATTCTAGGATTCTGCAACTGTTTTATTGGCCTGAGACTACAAAATAAATATTAGTGAATAGTGTGAAGAAATGCAAAATTACTTCCTAAACATTGAGAATGGGTATAGTAAAAGGAAAATTAGTGCACGTCTCCAGAAGTTGTTTGTTGCAGAAAAATAATCGATACACAGAATGGACTTCTGGACAGCTAGAGTAGAAATGAAACACTTGGAGATATTGAACAAACAATTTGATACCTCGATGGGGAGAGCTGACAGATCTTTCTAGGAAGATGAGCTAAGATAAGTCAAATGTCCGATGTCGTGCATATTCACCTTATGACCGGTAATCTAGAGATCTTTTGCTGCATATAGAACCGCACTTCCTTTACTGTGCCTTACTGTCTTTAGGAAAGAAACGACTAAGGGAGAAAATCGTACACGAGAGGGAAATAACCTAGTTCTTTTGTTTATTCACTGTTGAAATTTGTTAGAGACCATGACAAATGGGAGTTGTTAAATTTTGAGCAATATTTAAGTTAATAGACATTTTTCCAAATTATTCTATATGATAGCAACATTTTTATCATAAGTTTTGGTTCTTGGGTATCAAGTGAGTTATTTTTTCAAACCAAAGGCAAAGTCAAACACAGTTAACTCAATTATTTTGAGTCACAATTATAACACAAATTAAATAATTAATATTTAAATCATGTGGAAATACTTTATCTAGTTCATCCTACAGCAAGTTCTTGATAGGAGTGTATGGAAGAACACAAAGGTTACCTTTTTAAGGCTGTGCGAGGCAGAATACCACACATGTGTGCATGAAATCCGATTTTTACATATAAATTAACGTCATAGAAATGTCTGAAACTTATACAAGGAGGCTCCAGGAAACCCAAATTCTGACAACTGTTTAATAAATAGCTTTTGTCAATAATAGTTAAAATTGAACTGTTCATGGGCCTCACACTGATTCATTTCAATGGCAGGCTGTGGGTCCATCCCCTCAAGCCCCAAATGACAGAATTAGCGAAAGAATTTGCTATCTTTGTCTTGCAGCTTCTGAGTTCTTATTAATTTCCGGGGCAATCAATTAATACTCGCCAATATTACATTGTCGGTCAAAGGGAGTTTAGGGACTTGAGAAAATTATTTGGACAATGAATTGAGCTAGGAAATAAATTTAAAGAAATAGGATTTGGGATTTGAATCTAAGATATGTACCTAGGTATTTTGTACCTAAAATAGCACCATGAGTGTTGACATTGTAAATTTTTCACTGTCTTCCTGTACTTGAGTACACGTGACAATAAACCCAATTCTAATTTTCCTGAGTTATCCATGAATCCCTTGATGTTTTGAATATGGTCTTTTGAGATCAATATACTTTGACATAAGACGTGGGAGCAGAAGTAGGCCATTCAGCCCATCGAGTCTGCTCTGCCATTCAGTGTGATCATGGCTGATCTGATAATCAACTTGACTTGCTTTCTACCCATCACCCTTGATTCTGCTACTGATTAAAAATCTGTATAACTTAGCCTTGAATATATTTAATGACCCAGCCTCAGCAGCCTTCTGCAGTAAAGAACTCCACAGATTAATTCTTGAATATATTCACAACTGAGCCTCCAGAACACTCAGACATAGAAAAATCCAAAGGCTCATACCTACTGAAGAAAGAAATTCTTCCTCGTCTCTGTCCTAAATGGTCTGCTCATTATGCTGAGGATATGTCCCCTGATTCTAACCTCCCACCTACTTCGGCCAAGGAAAACATCCTTCTTGCATCTACTTGGCGAGCCCTGTAAGAATTTTTAAAATTTGAATGGGATCACCTCTCATTTTTCTGAATTTCAGGGAATTGAGGCACGTTTAATCTCCCCTCATAACGCAATTCCTGCATCCCAGGAATTTTATTGGTAAATCTTTGCACACTTTTTTTATGGCAAGTATATCTTCCAGTCCATAAAGAGCCCAGAATTGCACACAGTACTTTAGGTGTGGTCTCATTCAAGGCTCTGTATAATTGTAGTCAATACATTGTGGAACTGGAGGAACAAGGTAGGTCAGGCACCGCTGGAAGAGCAGGAAAGTGGACATTTTGGGTTGACTTTCCTGTTCCTCTGATGCTGCCTGACCTGCTGTATTCCTCCAGCTCCACACTGTATTGAGTCTGACTCCAACATCTGCAATTCTTGCTATCTATATAATTGTAGTAAGGTATCTTTGCCCCTGTACTCAAATCCCCTTCTATTAAAGGACAACATACCATTTGCCACCTTAATTGCTTGCTAAATCTTCATGTGAGCTTTCAGTGACTTGTTGAAAAGGCCTTCCAAGTTCCTTTGAAGTGCATCTCTTCCCAGTTTCTCACCATTTTAAGAAATATGCTTTGTTTTCTTACCAACATGAATAATCTAGCATTTATCAACATTGTATTATTTTTGACTGCACTTAGTGTGTCCACATCCCCGCTTCACAACTCTAACTTCCACATATTTTTGTTTTTTTGCAAACTCAAAAAATTGCATTTAAGGCTCACATCCAAGTAATTGACATATTCTGAATAACTGGGATAAAAGCACTGATCCTTTCATACTGTGCTAACCACAGCATACAAACCAAAAAAAGACCCATTTATTCCTACTTGCTATTTCCTGTTCATTAATCAGTTCTCAATCCATGCTAGTGTACTCTTCTCCCTGACCCCAGTCTCATTTGCTGTAATTTTGTTTACTAACCTGTTAAGTTGTACCTTATCAAAAGCTTTCTGGAAGACTAAATGTGCCACATTCACTGGTTCCCGCTTATCTTTTCTGCTAATTAACATCCTCAGAAAAAAATTCCAGCAGATTTATTATATACACTTTCCATTTCATAAATTGATGTTGACTGCTCAGTAGTAGCATTATTTTCTAAGTGTCCTGTTATCACATTCTTTACTCTAGATTCTAGCATGTTACCTATGACTGTTAGACTAACTGTGGTTTCCTGTGTTTTATCCTCTCATTTCTGAAATAGTGTGCTTACATTTTCCGTCTTCATATCTGCAGAAACTGTTCGAGGGATATAGAATTTTGAAAGACTATTCATAACGAATCAGTTATATTTACTGCCCCTCTTTCAGCATGCTGGAATGTGGATAATTTGGTCCAAGGGATTTATCTACTTGAAGTATCCAGTAATTTTTCTAGTACTGCCTTTTTGCTGATATTACTATCTTGTTCCTTGTTTAAATTTTCCCCTCGTTTAAATGATTCTGCACTATGTCCAGGAGGATTTTAGTGTTTTCCTGTGGGATGCCAATCATAAAGCATTTGTTTAATTTGTTTGAGATAGCAAGAACCGCAGATGCTGGAGTCAGGGTCAACACAGTGTGGAGCTGGAGGAACACAGCAGGCCAGGCAGCATCAGAGGAACAGGAAAGCTGATGTTTCGGGTCAGGACCCTCCTTCAGAAATGAGGAGAGGGAGGGGAGCTCAGAAATAGAGAGAGGACAAGTGGGGCTGGGGAAGGTAGGTGGGATGGTGATAAGTGAGTGCATGTAAGGAGTGGTTGGGATTGGTCAGTGAGGTGGGAGCAGCAGATAGGTGGGAGAGAAGACGGACAGGTTGTGTCAGGTCAAGTAGGTGGGGATGAGAGGGAGGGTTGGTCATGGGATGAGACCGGGGGGTGGGGAGATTTTGAAACAGGTAAAATCCACATTCAGGCCATCGGGCTGTGGGCTTCTGAGGCGGAATATGAGGTGCTGCTCCTCCAGTTTCCGGGTGGCGTCATTGTGACACTGGAGGAGGCCCAGGATGGCTGTGTCACCTAGGGAGTGGGAGGGGGAGTTAAAATGTTTCGCGACCGGAAGTTGGTGGTGTTTGTGCTGTACAGAGCACAGATGTTCTACAAAACGGTCCCCGAGTCTCCACTCGGTCTCAGCGATGTACAGGAGGCCAGATCAGGTGCAGTGTACCAAGTTGACAGATGTGTAGGTGAACCTATGTCTGATGTCGAAGGTTTGTTTTTTGCCTTGAATCGAGGTGAGGGGGGAGGTGTAGGAGCAGATGTAGCACTTGCAGGGAAAGGTGCCGGGGTGATGGTGTTGGTGGAGAGTGTGGAGCTGATGAGGGAGTCACAGAGAGCGCGGTCCCTGCGAAAGGCAGATAGAGGTGGGTAGGGAAATATATCTTTGGTTGTGGGGTCAGATTATAGGTGGCAGGAGTGGCGGAGAATGATACGTTGGATGCAGAGGTTGGTGGGGTGATATGTGATGACAAGGGGGATTTTCGATTTTGTTGGGGGGAGGCGACGTGAGGGCAGAGCTGTGTGAGACACGAGATGCATTTGAGGACATTTTCAATCACTGGAGGGGGGATGTTACTGTCCTTTGAAATAGAAGGACATCTGGGATGTGTGGGAATGGAATGCCCCATCTTGGAAGTGGAGGCGGAGGAATTGGGAGTAGGGGATCGCATTCTTGCAGGGAGGTGTAGGTAGCTGTGGGAGTCAGTGGGTTTGAAATAAATGTCGGTTACAAGGCGGTCATCAGAGATGGAAACCGAGGTCCAGGAAAGAGAGGGAGGTATCGGAGATGGTTCAGGTTGGGGTGAAAGGTGTTAGTAAAGTTGATTGTCAAGCTTCCCACTTCCTACATCATAAGGGGGTTGCCATGGGCACCTGCATGGGCCCAAGCTATGCCTGCTTCTTCGTAGGATACGTGGAACAATCCCACTTCTGCTGCACTGGCACTATCCCCCACCTCTTCCTCCGCTATATCGATGACTGTATCGGCGCTGCCTCGTGCTCCCATGAGGAGCTTGAACAGTTCATCAACTTTAGTTACCATACTTCGCCCATAGCATCTAGGAGCTGCCTTATTTTGCAACTTTGCCTCATCACCTGTCCTGTTACCTTTTATTGTGTTAATTAAATTTATTTTTTAATTTACAGTTCTCTTCCTTTTACCTACCTCTATCACTTACTGAACTCCCAATTCCCCTCACTCAGAGACCCTTTTACTCTGGGGGGGGAAAAAAAATGCATCAGCTCTGTTAAAACTCAAACCAACTTACACCAACTACATAATTAACTGTGTACACATACTTTGAGAGCTTGTTTATCCCTGTGTAAGACTGGAAGAAACTTAACTTTAAACAGTAATTTTTTTTTTTTACTTGTTAAATGTAAACAAAATCTAGACTGGAGAGAATAACTGCTCTTTCCCCTCAGTTACAAACTCCTGGCTTCAAACTCTTAAGCTATTAAAGCAGCACTCGGTGCCACCTTCCTTGGTGCAGGGTACACGGTTTTACCTTCGATATGCAAACTTAATACAAGAGCAGCTGTCTTCCAAATGCTGAATTAAGTAAATATGTCCCATGAAAAGATCAAACCATCTAGAAGTAACAAGATCATTACCCGTTTTTGAAATCAGATTTTTGGGTTCTTGAATCTAATTTGAAGTGTTCTGGAATTCAATCTCACTTTTCCACGTCTCAATTATATTGGAGTTTTCAGACTAGATATTTTCTTAGGTTTGGCATCACTGACCACTGAGATGCATTTTATTCATAAGTGTAAAATGTGCCATTATATCATTCTCATGATTTCAAAATGTGGAACCTCATACTGAGTACACATTTTGTAAGATCACAATGATTTATTGAAACAAACCAAGTAAGTAAACAGTTATAAAACAGTGACTTGTATATTTCACTGTTCTTCTGCGAAATAATAAAAATATCACTCACTTTCTGTCCATCAGTTTTAGGATGGGACCTAACTTATGTGTTGCAGTTCCAAAGCTGTTCATTGCCAATTGCAGACAGGTATAGACTTCGAAAGATACAACCCTTTTGGCAAAAGGATGTCAACCTTATATTTTAAATTCTTCTCCACAGATGCTGCCGTTTTTCTTATTTCCAGGATTTGACTATTTTAAATTTCCAGTATCTGTAACACTTTGCTTTTAGGCTTTTTCTGCTGGTAGAAAACTACAAAACCGATTGTTTAATGGCAAAATGGCACCTCAAATGTATCAACAGCCTTTTGAAAATACACTGAAACAATATCTGTATTTCCTATATAGTATTAAATTTGTTGTCATAATTTGACAATGGCATGCAGTCTTTACCATTGATTGTGAACTCTTGCAGCCTAATTATGCAGCCAGGAAGTTAGACTCCACATTGTGTGTTCCTTAAGCATTTGCACCTCATGGTGTTTCCTGCAGCCAGCTGATTTGGCTCCTGAGCTTTTCCTTTAGTAAAATAACATGTCTGTAACCAAACTATCCAGTTGCTGACTCGAGCAATAAAGGAAAATTGATAGTTCACAACAGACAAAAAAAACTTTGTCAATCATAATCAATGAAATTTTGCAAATAAACATATTTGGCAGCGTTTATACTTTGCAAGATCTATCGTAAGAAGTTTGCCTTACTAGATCTTTGAGAAGGCATTTTTAGCTCACTGCAACAATTACCATTCTGATTTGGTAAGTAAGCTCTTCCTGAAAAAAAAAATTGAGAGATTATGTTCATATGAAAAAATCATTTAATGAGATGGGAATTAATTAATTTCTATGCACTGAATGTATTTCATCAATCTGGAGGGGAAAATAACAGGCTTTTAAATATTGTGCACATTCAGCAACAGATTTGTGGTTTCTGATTTATGTCAAGTGGGAAGGAAAAAACCTTGGCATGTTTAACCTATCCAGAATCTTGGGAATATGGAGAAACTAAGCATTCAATTAGTTATGCTGCAGACTGCTGGTTCCATATTCTCCAGAGCTTCCGCTGTCAGTTCAACCTTAATGGTGTGGCCACTTTTGTGAGGATGGCTACATTCTCATGGACTGGAATTAAGTGTGTAATGTCATTTCCACTGAATCATATGATTTCAGAATTGAGATTTGTATTTTTATTTTTTAGTTCAAAATACATTGTATAATAATAGTACTTGACCAAATGCTTTTGCTGCTTGATATTCATTTTGTACTGCTCGTGTTTTCCTCTATAGGTACATTTAAAAAGATCATCTTGCTGTACCATTTGCTATTTTAAGATCTGAGTTGTTGAGGGATTACAAGAGCTTATGAGGAAGTTCTGCTGTGAAAAAGAAAACCAGTGGCAAGAGGAAACTGCAGAACATCAGGAACATCAAACAGGAAAAGAAGGAGAAGGGAAACTGGAACAGCAAGTGGAGAATCATGGTATGTTCTTGGGTTTTGTCACTTCTGACCTTGTTTCATGTGATAAATTAGCAGACAGCCTAATGGATGCAATCAAAACAGCTCAGTAAAACAAAAATCTATTCAGTAGTTTGATATTAACTACATGGGTACTACAATTCCATGTGCAGAGTGTACTGTCTTGATTTATTTTCAAGGTCTTTAAACCACAGAATTAAGCCTCCAGAGTCTGCAGCATATGAATTATTAATTGCAAAGAGCATGTTCATAAATTACATGCTGTAATGAAACTGGCTTTAACATGCTGCTGTAAGATGCCAAATGACCTTGGACTATGCTGCATAGCTAAAATTTTAGGTGCTTGTCATTGTCCTCAGTGCAGCAGAATCATTGCCGTGAGTGAATCAGGATACTTTGACAGATGCACCAGCTAGCTTGACTGTTGTTAGGTAAACAGATGCTGCATGTCAGCACCGTTTAATCTTTTGCTCAAATTACTTTATTATATCACCTGATTTACGTGATTATATCAAAAAAACTTCAAGGAAATATTCTAATAGCTACTAATACTATTAAAAATTACATTAATATAGATATTACTTTTGATCATGGACTTGTACATGGCTTGAAAATCAGATTTAGTAATAGAAGCAGACATATATTTTTGATTAAATTAAATAATTAGTTAGTATACTTTGAATTTATTGTAACCACTAGAGTAATTAAAGGCCAAAGATTTCACCCAATCTCTGGTGAGTTTTTAAGAAATTTGTAGTTTTGTATACCAGATGCTAACTAATAACAGAATAATGATGGAAGTCGGAAAATACCCCACCCAGGGGAGAAAATTGTTTAGAAGTATCTACATTAGTTGGAAGAACTGGAGAAGGGAAGGCTCAAGAGCAGTGGGGAGAGAGTGGCTTGGGAAGGAGATAAGGGCTGAAGTGAAGGTCGGTGTTGGCATTTAGATGGCCTATGTGGGTCAGGAAATACAATTACAATAAAATTACTAATTTCACTTCAAATGTTTTGAGAGTCTGTTAACCTTCACAAAATTTGATACAAATTGTCCTTTGGTCTAAATGACTATAAATCAGCTGTAACCACAATTCTATCAATATGCTCCACAGTACAGTGTTGGATATAGTTTGAAGGCGCAAGAATCATAGTCTGGGTGATAGTCAAAGGCTGCATTATCTCCAAGCACTATGTGGGTGTGTTTTAACAAAGTATCAAGTATCTTTCCTAGGTTCTGTCATTATTTACCAATGTACTTTATGCAACTGTTTGCTAACTGAAATGAAAACAAATTGTGTACATAAAAGGTGGAGCTTAGATTTTGGAATTAACACATTATGATGTCAACAGTGGAAAATGCAGATGCATCAAGAGTCCTGAAATTTTATTTTGTCTATTTAGAACAACAATACTGTCAGGATAGAATGAAGAAACACAAAATGGAATGGGAAAAAAAAAACAAAACCAGAAAAAGCAATGAAATATGAGAATATTAGAGGGTTGTGCAATGAGCATTGTCTTTGTTAAGATATTCCCAATAATTTCACAGATGACACAGACGGTGGATAATTGGGAATTCAGGAATGGCTTTTTTGAAAGGGAATTTCATCTTATTTCATCTTAGTTCATCAGGTTAGACCTGGGCTGTTCCAGGATCACAGTTATTGAATATTGTTTTACAGACTGTTTGCAATCTTCTTTTTGATCTTTTAAACCTCCTCTTCTGGCTTTGGCATCTGTTTTCCTCGTATCTGCATTTAGTTGTTTTACATCATATTTCGCATAATATTAGCAGCAAACCCATGTTGCGAGGAGTAAAGGTATTTGGCACCCTCTTGAAACCTTTTTATTTTCACAGTAATGTTGAATCTTTTCCCAATCAACTTTGGTTAAATCTTTTTACTCCATTCTGTCTGGTTCCCTAATCCTAGATTATTTGTTAATAGTTTCTGAAAGCTTGCAGCATTTGAGTTCCTCTCTTGCAAGGACAGTTCTGAATCTGTACATGTCAAGCTGATGTCAAATTTGAAACTGTTTAAGGCCTTTCCAAGTCTGTCTTTTCACAGCAGTACCTTTTTGTTATTGTGTGATATAACGGCTCCTGCAGCAAGTCAAGGTCTTACTTGACTTGAAGTAAATTACTGTCGTATCCTGACATGATGTCCAGGACATATGGAATATCTGTTCATTTCAGATCTATAGCATATAATTAGCTAAGTGATATTTGAGAGTTTTTTTATTCACTCGGATGTGGAGACGTCATTTGCTGAACCAGCATTTATTGCCTATCCCTAGTTGTCTTTGAGAAGGTGCCTGCCTTGACCTGCTGCAATCTATGTGGTGTAGATAGACCTGGATAGGTGAATAGTCAAGGTCCTTTCTCTAGGGTAGTGGAGTCCAAAACTAAAGGGCAAAAGTTTAAGGTGAGAGGGGAAAAATTTAAAAGGCCCCAAGGGGCAACGTTTTCACCCAGAGGGTGATGCGTGTATGGAATGAACTGCCAGAGGAAATAGTGGAGTCTGGTATAATTACAACATTTAAAAGGCATCTGGATGGGTGTATGAATAGGAAAGGTTTAGAGAAATATGGGCCAAATACTGGCAAATGGGACTAGATTAATTTAGGATACCTGATCATAGATGAGTTGAGTCTGTTTCCATGCTGTGCATTTCTATGACTCTATCATCCACAATGCCATTAGGGAGGGAATTGCAGGATTTTAACACAGAGTCACTGAAGGAATGGCAACATGTTTCCAAGACAGTATAGTGAGTGGCTTGAAGGCAGAGCTTCCAACTGTATTAACCACTCTTGAGTCAGAGGCAAATTTGGACTTTGGTGGTTGTGGAGATAATTAGACGAATGTTAAATTCTCAACCTTTGATCGTAAGCTAATTGTGGATGTCTAACAAAGACAACATTAGGCAAAACTAAAAGTAATAAAGCAAACTGTTTCGTAGCTAGTGTTCATGTAAAGAAAACGAGCAACTGGGGGCAAAGTACTGTCAATTGTCCATTTGTAATATACCTCAACATTTCCATGTCTTAAGGCGTTAGAAACAGAGGGTGGGAAATAACAAGAAAAAAATCCTAAGGATGTATTTTATGTATTCGATTACTTCTACTTAAAGAAACATAAGATAAGAATGAGTGGACCATTCAGCCCATTGAGTCTGCTTCATCATTGAACATGATCAATGTATTCAGTTTCCTATCTTCCGTAGTAACAAGCTGCCAGTGTTAGAATAACCACTAATTTAATGTTAAGTTAAATGACTTGACTTGCCTTTGATATCAAAAGAGCATTCTCAGCACTTCATTGCACGATTCACTATCTCCCTTTTTAATGACTATCTGGGGTCACTTATAGCTTATTGTCTTGGTTTATAATGGGTCCAGAGGGCAAGCTATTACAAATTGCTATCTGTCGTGTTTGAAGACTTTGAGGCCTGGAACTTTTTAAGTTATTCTGATGAATTGAAATGTCCACTAGGGATCTGTTTTCCATCAGCACAGCCTCAAAATTAAGTCAGCTATCCACCTATGGTTGTAATATTGCAGTGTAAATCCTTTAAACTTAAATAGGGGCAATTATGAGGGATGAAAACTGAATTGTCTAAAGTGAATTGGCAAAATTAGGTTGAAGGGTAGTTTAATAGAGATGCAGTGGCAGACATTTAAAGGGATATTTCAGTACATTGAATATATACATTCTGATAAGAAGACTTCCAAGAGACACATCCATTTATCTGTGGTTAACTAGAGGGCTTAAAGGTAGCTTCAGACAAAGAAAACACAATCGACGCAAAATAAGGAAATGGCAGGTGAGTTTAGCAGGTATTTTAGATCATTATTCTCTGTAAGAAGATACTAGGAACATCTCAGCAGCAGCTACAAATTGGGAAATAGAAGGGAAGAAGGAGCTTAACTTAAAATCATATGCAAAGTGATGCTGAGTAAACTGTTGGTTCTGCAGGCTAACATGCGCAGGTCATAATGGATTTCATCTAGGATCTTAAGAGAAGTAACAAATGACATAGTTGATGCGTTGGTTTTAATTTTCCATAACTCCCTAGATTCAGAAACTCTTATATTAGATTGAAAGATCTAAGCTCTTTTATTCGAAAAGGGATGGAGACAGAAAGCAGGAAGCTACAGACCAGGTAACTTAACACCTGTCATGGTGAAAATGTTAGAATATGTTGTTAAAGAAGTTATAGAAGGGCACGTAGATATATTTGAAATAATCAGATGAGTCAACAGGTTTTGGAAGGGGAACTCGTGTTTAACCAATCTATTGGAGTTCTTTGGAAGAGGTGCCCTTCACGTGGATAGAGGGGAGCTGTTGGATGTATGATACTTAGATTATGGGAAAGCATTTGAAAAAGTACCATGTCCAAACTTATGTGTAAAATAAAAATTAAAGTTATGGAGATAGCATGTAGCCAACCAGTCTTCTGCGCATTCCTAAGAGGAATCTGAGAATTGGAATAAATGGGTCTTTCTCGGGTTGGCAAGATGTAATGAGTTGGTGTACCACAGTGATCGGTGCTGGGACCTCAACTGCTTACAATTTACATAAATATCTTGGAATAAGAGATGGAAGGTATGGTCACCAGATCTGCCGCCAACACAAAGATTGGTTGGAAAGAAAGCGAATATAACTCGTATCCTTTTATTGGCCTTAATTGAGTGGGTAAAGATTTGGCCAAGTGGCATATGATGTAGGAAACTTTGAAGTTGTCCATTTTGGCAGAAATTTTTTTTTTTTTTTAAAGTTTATTATCTAAATGTTAAGGAAATGAAAAGCTCTGAGATACAGAGGGACCTGGATATCTAAGTGCATGGAGTGCAAAAGGTTAATTTGCAAGTGCAACAAGTAATTGGGAAAGTTGGTAGAATATTCTCATCTATTGCAAGGGGAATTGAATACTAAAGGAGGGTATGCTTCACTTTTACGCAGAGTAGTGGTGAGACTACCTCTGGAGTACTGTAGTCATTTTATTTAAGAAGGCATATGACTGCATGGCAAACAGTTCAGGGCAGGTTTTTGAGACTAATACCTTGAATGGATGTGCTGTCTTTTCCAAAAATGTTGGACAAATGTTCGCATTTATCAGCTTGGTTTGAAGACCATAAAGTAACTTCATTGAAACATATAGTATCCTGACAGGTTTTGACAGTGAAGATGATCCTCCCCTAAGAGGAAACATCTAGAACTCATGGTCACTGTTCAAAAATAAAGAATTATTCAATTTAAAAAAGACAAGCTGAATATGTTTCAGAGGATTGAGAGTCTTTGGAACTCTCTTCCTGAAAAGGCAGCGGAAAAAAAGTAATAGAGTTACACAGCACAGAAACAGACCCTTCGGTCCAACTCGTCTGCGCCGACCAAACATCCTAAATTGATCTAGTCCCTTTTGCCAACATTTGGCCCATATCTCTCTAAATCCTCCTCCTTCATGTACCCATCCAAATGCCATTGAAATGTTGTAATTGTACCCACCTCCACCAACTCCTCTGGTAGCTCACTCCATACACGCACCACCCTCTGTTTGAAAAAGCTACCCCTCGGGTCCCTTTTTAAATCTTATCCCTGTCACCTTAAACCTAGTTTTGGCCTCTAGTTTTGGATCCCCTAACCGTTGAGGTAAAGACCTTGATTATTCACCCTCTCTATGATTTTGTAAATCTCTGTAAGGTCACCCATCAGCTCCCAATGGTCTATGGGGAAAAAAAACAGTCTATTTAAACGTTATCATTCAAACCCTCCATTTTCGGCAACGTCCTTGTAAATCTTTTCTGAACGCTTTCATGTTTAACAACATTTTCCCTATAGAAGGGAGAGCAGAACTGAGCACAGTATTCTAAAAGTAGCCTAACCAATGTCCTGTGCAGCTGCAACATGATGCTCCAACTCCTGCACTCACTGTTCTGACCAATGAAGGCAAGCGTGCTGAATACAGTCTTCACCATCTTATCTACCTGCAACTCCACTTTGAAGGAACTATGCACCTACACCCCTAGGTCTCTTTGTTTGGCAAGCCTCCCCAGGGCCCACCATTAACTACAAGTCCTGCCCTGGTTTGCCTTACCAAAATGCAACACACCACATTTATCTAAATGAAGTTCCATCTGCCCATGGCCCATCTGATTAAGGTCCTGTTATATTCTAAGATAAACTTCACTTTCCACTACACCACCAATTTTGGTATCAGCTGCAAACTTACTAGCCATATCTCCTGTATTCTTATCCAAATCATTTGTATAAATGACGAAAAGCAGTGGAGCCAGCACCGATTCCAGTGGCACACTGCTGGTGGCAGACCTCCATTCTGGAAAACAACCTTTTACCACCCTCTGTCTCCTATCTTCAAGCCATTTTGTATCTAATTGACTTAAGAAATAAGGCAGAGCAAGTGACTGAGGTGTCAGTAGGGGAGAACTTTGTGGCAAGTGATCATAATTTTATTAGTTTTAAAGTAGATATGGAAAAGGATAGACCTGATCAAAAAAATAACGTTCTGAGTTGAAGTAAGGCCAATTTTGATGGTGTTAGGCTGGAGCTTTTAAGAGGCTGTTCGCAAGTAAAGTGATGGTTGGAAAATAGGAGGTGTTCAAAAATGAGATAATGAGTGTTCAGAGACAGTATTACCTGTTGGTGTGAAGGGCAAAGCTGGTAGGTGGGAATGCTGGATGACTAAAGAAATTGAGGTTTTGGTCAAGAAAAAGAAGGAAGCGTATGTCCGGTATAGATAGCAGGGATTGAGTGAATCCGTAGAAGAGTATAAAGGCAATAGAAGTATACTTGAGAGGGAAGTCGGGAGGGCAGAAAGGGGACATGAAATAGTGTGGCTCACTGGTTAACACTGTTGCCTCACAGTGCCAGGGACCCGAGTTTGAATCCAAACTTGGGTGACTGACTGTCTGCTTGGAGTTTACACATTCTCCTATGTCGGTGTGGGTTTCCTTTGGGTGCTCCGATTTCCTTCCACAGTCCAAAGATGTGCAGGTTAGGTGGATTGGCCATGGGAAATGTGGTGTTATAGGATAGGGTGTTGGGTTTGGATGGGATGCTCTTCAGAGGAGCAGTGTGGATTTGATGGGCCGAATTGCCTGCTTCCATGCTGTAGAGATTCTATGATTCTATGAAATAGGGTTAAGGAGATCCCAAAGAGATTCTACAAGTATATTAAGGGCAAAAGAGTAGCTAGGGAGAAAATAGATCAATGAGGCCATCTATTTGTGGAACCACAAGAGGATTCCATGTACTCAAACCTTGCTAATCAATCTACCGTGCGGAATCTTGTCAAATACTTTTCTGAAGTCCATAAAGACAACTTCTATCGCACTGCCTTCATCAATCATCTTGTCACCTCTTCAAAAAAATGTCAGTCATGTCAATGAGACATGACTTCCCATGTACAAAGCCGTGTGGACGATCCCTGATTAGTCCTTGCCTTTCCAAATGCATGTAAATCCTGTCCCTCAGAAACCCCTCAAACTTACCCACCACTGAGGTCAGGCTCCTTGCCTTTTTAAAAATAATGGCACCACGTTAGTTACCCTCCAGTCTTCTGGCAGCTCACCTGTGGCAGTCAATGATACAAACATCTCGCTAAGAGGCCCAGCAATCACTTCCCTAGCTTCCCACAAAGTTCCAGAAGACGCCTGATCAGATCCTGGGGATTTGTCTACCTTTATGCATTTTAAGACCTGCAGCACCTCTTCTTCTGTAAAAATGGGCACTTTTCAAGATATCATTATTTTTGTCCCAAGTTCCCTAGCTTCTATGTCCTTTTCCACAGTAAATACTGACACTAAATATTCATTTAGTATCGCACCCAGAAAATTAATATTTTTAAGGTAAAGGCAATCTTGTTGAGCATGAATTAAAAGGTTATCCAGACCAGATGAGACTGTGGATTTATGGTTATGATCATCGGACACGATTTCATTAAATGATGGAGCAGGCTTGAGGTGCTGAATATCCTGCTCCTTGCTTGTATGTGATGATCATTTGATTATTTTTCAGGCCATTCTGTACATTGATTCATCTTGTTATTTTTGGCAATATATACAAAGCTCTGCCTCTTCTAGGAGGGATATCACTTAGCAAGCTGCTATCTGCAAAAATGACCCTGAGCTTCCAGGGTCTGCCATTTCAACACTGACCTGCTCAGTTTTTCCAGCAATTTCTAATTTTGTTGTCAGTGAGTGCTTTATTGTATTCTCACGTGGGTTTTTTGGGTCTTAGTACAAGCTGAGATCAGACTTCTCAATACATGTTGAAACTATGTTTGCTTTACACTACACTGCACATGATGGTAATACTATATGGTAACGTGCTACATATTGTATAGGATCCAACTTAGTAGAACACTGACACTTGATTACTGAGATTGCAGTCACATCTCAGCTTACTCGGAGGTTCATCTATAAATTCATTTAAACTGCATCTCCATGTCAATGTTAATTCAACTTCTGAGAAACTTCTGAGAAGATTCCTTACGAAATATGTTCCAATTTTCTTGGCTTGGAACTTTAGTAGACAGGTATTGGAAACCTTCACAGAATGTCATCCAGTTTATTTAGATTAATGCTTATGCTTCTGGAGCTGCTGAGGTAAGGCCTCTCAAAATGGAATGTAATTATAATCTGAGCATGGCAGTTCCACTCATGGAATGTCTTGGACCTGAACTGGATTTGTTGAACTGTCCCTTGTTTTGGAACTCATGTGTGGGGCATTGTTTTAAGAGATAATTTAAAGTTGCATAACTGCTCAAAGTGGTCAAAACTGCCACAGTGCAGACACCCTATGCTGGACAGTTATCACCTCTGATGTTCTTTGATCCACAATGTCAACACTTCAAAATGGTGCCTGCTGTCTTTTTATTTTTTTTTGGCAGGTTTGCTGTTCAACAAGGCAGCCACCTCTTGGGCTTAGCTCTTAACATGTGTACAAGATGATGAGAGGCATAGATAGAGTGGATAATCAGAGACTTTTTCCCAGGACGGAAATCTCTATTACGAGGGTGCATAATTTTAAGGTGATTGGAGGAATAGGGTAGATGTCAGAGGTATGTTGTTCACGCAGAGAGTGGTGGGCATGTGGAATGCGCTGCCGGCAGTGGTAGTGAAGTCAGATACTTTAGAGACTTTTAAGCGACTCTTGGTTAGGCACATGGAGGATAGTAAAATGTAGGATAGATTGATCTTAGTAGGATAATAGGTTGGCACAACACCATGGGCTGAAGGGCCTGTACTGTTCTATGTTCTATGCACAAACTTGGCTTTGCATGGAACTGCCCCCAGATTGCCTTGTAGCTAGATCACTCTTGCGCCGTGGTTGCTTAATCTTGCCTAATGATTGAATAGAGTAGGCACGTGTGAAGATGCAAAAATATCTTTTAAAATCATACCAGAACTGAGAAGTTATAATTTATCGAAAGCAGCTGGTGATTTTTCTTGTTTCTCTGGGTAAAAGAAATCTGAAAGAGGTCTTCAGCATTGCGGAAGTATTGTTAAGTTAAATGTAGAGATGTTGCTATTTGTTGTTGAGACTAGATCAAGGGATCATGAATATAAAGTAGTCATTACTGCTTGTGTTCTGTTCTCGAAGTTTGGTTCTTAGTGATTATTCAGGAATCCAAGGAGAAATGCCTTTTTTCAGTATGAATAGTTTGAAGCGGCAAGCCCCAAGACGACTACAGCCAGAACAGGGACCAAATCGTAACACTAATCTGATCCATGTGCTAGCCATATAGCCAAGTAAGCTGTAAAATTTCATGATAACAGCTTCTGTTATTGCAGTGATATCAGACCTAGTGGAAGCCTGCAGTGATTGAATGCAAAAAAAGTCATTTAAGGCTTTGAGACTACTTGAGAGCCTAAATAGTGCAGAGACTGACAGTTCAGGAATGCTGATGTGCTAAATAGCACAAAGCACAATGAAGAAGGTAATCTGATTTTGATATTGATTTGTTGATCTATAATAAATGGAAAATCGATGTTTTACAGTGGTAAGAGGAAATCTACTTGCCTCCGATATTCTACAACTGGTCTAGGTAGATGCATGTCTCAGCAGCTGAAGGATGATACTGAGATAATATTGTTTTATAATCTCTCATTTCATTTACTCTTCTTTTATCTATCACTTAGCATATTGTCAACTATGTTACCAATTATAAATTTGTCTTTGCAATCGAATGTGTGGATTTGGCACATTAATGAACATTATTTGGTACTTGTGGTTGTAAAACACCAATCAGTAACCCTTAATTCAGTCATGTAAGCATTGCTGTGTGACCATGGAGAAACCATGCAGGTGAAATAAGTGTATTGGCTCAGCTATTCTCTATGCATAAACAACTGTACTAAGTGCATGTGGGAAAGTTTGAAATTGCAGGAAATGCAGAACAGCAAAGGAAACTACTTTACACAATGCAGTTTAAGAAAACAGTATGCTGGGCAGCTTCAACCATGCCACACCTCTTACTCACTTGGGCTCACCAATTTTTTGTGTATTTTGCGCTGTATCAATTTGATCTCTTCTGTTTTCTCCTCCATGAAAGAACTGAGGTAAAGAATGAGATCTTGTATGCAGCACAGGCGGGGGAGATCATGTGGCTTGCATGGCTACTGCAAGGATGAAAGGTCTTAAGTGGACAGTGTCTTGCAATTTTCCCCTGTTTGGGTGATGGCTTAATCATTTGTATTTGGAGGATGAAATATGTTGAAAGAATGAAGAAGACCATACAGAAGGTAAGCAATCTAACATTACCTACCTGAGTAGGGTCTTCAGCATTCTTCAAGTTAAGTTCTCTGCATGTCAAACTCTTAACCTGTCCTCTGTTATCTGATATGTGATTGAGAATTTATACTCTTCACATTTTCTCCTGAAATCAAAGGCAACTTTTTGAGTCCGCAGTCATTATAGGCAGCCTCACTCCCACCCAACTGATAAAAATGCCCTTTTAACAGTCCCATTATATTTAAATATGCATCCTCTGTGAACCCTCAATGTTCTATAAAGCTAAGATAGGGGTGGTTTATACACCGGATTTTACAGTATTACCTTGGGTAATATCTGTAGGGAGGTGAATAGTTATCCCATTGTATGTTAACGAAGTTTATTATCAGATTTTTTTTTCTTTTATTGTCTGTACGTTTTTTGAATAATGAGTGGAAATTGCATTTTGCTGTTTAGTAAGTGAATTATAATTGTCAGAGGTAAAAAATAATATATCTGAATGTGGTATTAATACCCATTATGATGTCATTACAGTTACAAGTAGGCCTTGTTCTCTAGGGTACTACATTGGTTGTTATGTGCTTCAAGCAGGGAGAAGGAAACACTCCATTAACAAGTGGGCGATGAAACCAAGAAAGAATGGAGAGAACAGTACACTTTGCCCCCTGAAGTTGAAAGCTGTGATCTCCATTTTAATTTTGAGTTTTCTGTCGAGCAAAAGTTGCTAGGCTAAAAACAAAAATTTATGTATTCCTCTCACACCAGTGCAATGGATAAAGAAGGAATTGGCAGAAAAGAGGCTGTACACATTATCCAATACGTGGATTTTAACAATTTTTTAAAAAATACTTTGTCATTTGTTTTTAACTGATTCAATATATAAACTCCACTTTCTTTTTTCTTTTGAAGAGACCAATCCGAACATTTGCTAATGATGACCGACATGTTATGGCAAAACATTCCTCGGTGTATCCTTCCCAAGAGGAGCTTGAGGCTGTACAGAATATGGTTTCAACAGTTGAATGTGCATTGAAACATGTATCGGACTATTTGGATGAAACTAATCTGCAGTCCAATAATGTGGATGCCAGTGAAGATGGAGCAACAGATGTGAAGAAAAGTAGCATTTCAGAGAGCAATACAAAGTGAGCTTCTTGCCAATAATCCTGAAGGGTGATGCAGTGTTTTCTTAGAGAAGGACTTTTGAAATTGATTCTCCTTTCAGCTTCTGTGAGAGTGTGTTCTGCTGACTTTTCATCAGATTTTTGCTGACGTTATTTGTCAGTTAATTCCTAGCACATTGCAGTTGCAAGATGTGTTCAACATTTGGTTAAGTAGATTCTGTAGCCCACAGATTTTAATGAAAATGTCTCACTTGCAGAAGTGTGAAATCATTTTAAGTTGTGGCAAACAAAATTACATTGCGCCCTTTAACTTAGAACTTTACTTGATATTTTTATGGCCATAGTTTCCAAATTTACCTTCCAGTCCAATTAGAAATACTAGAAGTAAGTAACTGGTCTGGTTCTGGGAAATGGAGCTTTTTAGAAAGCCTTGATCACTATATTAGTAGGTTTAGAACAATTATGGAAAGCTACAGGATATTAGTAGGTTTAGAACAATTCTGGAAAGCTACAGGGATCAAAGGTAAAGAAGCACAACTAAGCACTAATTTCAGTTGAAAAAAGCGTCTGGCTCAGGTGAGTTCTAAGCCGAAAATTCTGTACCTTAATGCTGCTCAATGCTCACTGAAGCCCGTACTTCAACCTCTCAGCCCCCCTCCAAAACAGCTGCTCCCGCTAGAGCTCGCCTTCCTTTTATATGCTGCCACGAGGAAGGGAAATCTTCTCCCAGAATTCTTCTCAATCACTTCCCAATACTGTCGTTTGTTGGATGCTCTTCCTCTGTTGAGCCAGGTCCTTTGCGATCCCATTCTAAATTGTAGTGACCAAGCAGACTTTTAGAATCCTACTGAGTCACTCTTCACTATTGGCCTCTGGTGAAGCTGGTGCAGTTGATGTCATTTATATGGTCTTTGAGAAGGTGCTCAACAAAGACCCACGAGATAGCAAAATCGAAGCCCAGGAGATTAATAAGCACTAGCAGCATGGATATAAAATGGAATATGAGACAAACAGCAGAGAATGGTGTTATGTGTTGTTTTTTTTTTCTGAACTTAAGAGCAAAATACAGTAATGTCCCCAGGGTTTGGTATTGTGGCCATAATTTTGACACACTAATGATCAGGCCTTGAGCTTAAATTCGGAGTTTGCAGATGGCAGAAAACTTGGAGGTATACTGATGAGCAAGGAGGATTGCAACATTTTTCAGAAGGGCATAGAGGTTGGTGGAATAAGCAGGTGCACAGCGGATGAAATTTAGTATAAGTTATACATTTTAGAAAGCAGAATGAGTAGAGGCAATCTAAACAAAATAGTAGAATTGTCATGGGGATGCAGGAACAGAGACATGTTGGGGTTCACAGACAGAAAGCTTTGAACATGGCAAAAATAGCCAATAGAACATTTAAATAAACTTGTATGAAATACTGGATTTTATAGTGTTCATGCCTCAACAGTATATATAGATGCGTGAATTACAAAAGCAAGGGATTTATGTTAAATCTTTTATAAACAGCTGGTAATGCCTATCTGAAAGAAAGTATTTAACATAACTCTTGGCAACATAATTTATAGATGGTGCAGAGGAGGTTTGTTAGAATGGTAACACGTAGAAAGAGCTTCAGTTATGTGAAGAATCTTGGGAATGTTAAGGTAGAGAGTTAAGAGGTGTTCAATACTATTGAGACTATATTGGCAGAAACTTTTACTCATTGTCAGAAAGATTAAATAACCAGAGAATGCAGATTAGGATAACTTGCAGTGAGCTCAGGACAGATGGGGATGAGTTTTTAATGTAGTAAGTCATGTTTTGTAATGCACTGCTGAAATATTAGTGATATTGGATTTGATATTTAATTCCCTTTAGAAAATTAATATTTCTGACAAAGCTTGCAGGACATGATATCTATATATTAGAAAATAGTATATTTGAAAGCTTAAAAATATCATTGAAATTATATACATCGTGGAAGCAGGCCATTCAGTCCATCAAATCCACACTTACCTCCAAAGAGCTTCCAACCCAGAACCACCCCTCTACTCTGTCCCTGAATCCCCAAATTTCCCATGCTAATCCACCTAGCCTGCATGTCTTTTGGACTGTGGGAGGAAACCAGAGCACCTAGAGGAAACCCATGCAGAAACAGGGAGAATGTGCAAACTCCATACAGACAGTCACGCGAGGGTGGAATCGAACCCGGGTCCCTGGAACTGTGAAGCATCAGCGCTAACCACTGAGCCATCATGCTGCACCGTATCACACCATTCAAAGGACAGATTCTTCTGGCTATTTGTAGAATATTTGCCACATGTAATTACTTTTTCCAACTTGAAGGAAAAATAAATCACAATTGATCTTGGTTTAACAGTGAACAGAGTGGGCGAGTATTGTGTGGAGTGATGCGAATTGGATTGGTTGCAAAGGGTTTGCTGATAAAGGGGGACCTGGATTTGGAGCTTGTACTGATGTGTAAAGAAAAGCCGACCGAGAAGTTATTACACACTGTCTATACCAATCTGCCAACACAAATAGAGGTGAGTTCAGAATACTCTGTTTTGCTTGATAGGTAAATGCTCCATTGTGTAAACTGCAGTTAAACATGACTGCATGTTTGAAATGTTGGATTTAGTTTATATAACACACTGATTATACATTTTGGCAAAAGTTATTAAAATTAAGATCTAATCCAGTAAAAATCCATCAACCTATTGTGGGTAGTTGAAGCAGACCCCATGGAATCTCATGACATCACGTCAAACATGGGCAAGGAAACCACCTGATTTACCCCTCTGTGTCTCCCTCTTTCACGTTCTCCCTCCCTTTCACTCATTGGCGGTCTCCCTCGTGCTCTCTTGCATGTGTGCTCTCTCATGCTTGTACTCTGTCTCTGCCGCGTGCACGTACTCTCGAGTGTGGGAACATGGGCCCTCTCTTCACAATATGCTGATGTATGTATAATCTGTTTTGAGTTTTATGTGCATATAAAGAGCCATATTTTGTTTCTTTAGATTAAATTAAATGTGTCGATGTTTTAAAATTTTGGCACCTTTAGAAACTTTCAGAAGAAAAATACGAAGTTGAGAAGTGTGCAGAAGAAGCAGCTATTACTGTTCAAAATACAAAAGAACCCAAGTTGACACTCAAGATTATTCTTAGTTCTCCAGTGGTGAGAGATGAAATGGAAAAGAAGGAAGATGGAGGTATATTGCCCAGCATTTTTCAGATACGTGTTACATGTTTTCTATATTGTTGCTTGCTTGTAAGACTTCTGTGGTCTTGCAGAGCAGGTTTGAACACGCCTTGAAAATAACTTCTGTGGTTTCAGCAGTCACTTACAGCAAAGCATGCAGACCATTTTAAAAATGAAAAGCAAAGAGTTCCTTTTCCAGAATTTCAAACATTTGTTATTTTACTTCTGATTTCTAAATAAATTGTTACCTATAGACTTATGATATTGAAATACAGCACCATCTTAAGTAAAACTGAGTATTCCGTATGTAAAGGTGTACAGTTCCATATCAGTAAATCTTATTTATATTTCACATATTTCACAGAACCTGTTCTGTCCATGTAAATGTTGTAAGACTTCCTGCATTTTTCAATAATCTATACAGTGTCAATTTGCCCCATCTCAGTGCTGTAAAATACAAACAATGCACAAACCAATACAAACAATAATGCATTTTAATTCAGAAGCATTCACCAATGTAGAACCAAACATTATACTGTCCAAATGTATTCATGTGTTTTGGAAGGGAATAGCATATAAGGAATAGCATATAGTTAACGTTTGTGCAGAATGTTAGAAGTATTTAATGGTACGAGCATAACAGCATATGTAGCCAATGCAGTTTTTTAAAACTAACTTGTTAAGCACAGATTACATTTTCTGACTCTAATTTAAAAATCTGTAATTTAGATGCACTGCTCTTATATCATATGTAACTTACAAGAATGGGACTTTGAATCCAAAGGTTATTTGATATTCAAACAGTCAGTATAAATATGATTGATTATCTTTAAATATGCCTTGAGTGCATTTATTTAAAATGCTTGAAACTTAGAACAGCACTGAGATTGGGAAAGAAAAACAGCTGGTAAGAATAAAGTAGTGTTAATTTGTTTTTATTGTTTACTTGTAGGCTTTTTTTTTGGTTTAGTCTCCAAAGCGTGTCAGTGGTAGTTTGTTGAGCCTTACTGGACAATGTCAGACCTTTGACCAACTGGCCGCTCTCTGTCATGGGAATGGAGGCAGCTGTGCCCACCTGGGCAGGAGGGGACTCCCTGTTGCTGTTCTCCCCATTTCTAGACTTGCTACAAGTCCCTTCAGTAATATTACTACTGTTCAGCAAGAAATTATGGTATAAAATAAGCTTAGAAACTCAGAACATATTTCCAAATAAACTCCATTAGTAAAAAAAAACTGATTTAAGTACACATTAGTTTCAAAGTTAATACCATCCAGAATTTCCTGCCTCACAGTATGCTATACAGTCACTAATCAGCACCCAAAGCAATGTGGGCTTTAGGAGCCTTACTCAGCTGTTTACATTTTGTCTTCTACGAATGATTCATGTGCATTCATGCCCTGCTCTCTGGGTTGGGGGAAATCTTGAGGTTGCTTGTGCTGTTGCATAATTTGAAAAGTTGAGATAAGCAGGTTGTTGACATTTACGACCATGTGACTTACAATTATAGGTTTGAAATTAATGCGTTGACAGCAACAAAAATTGAAGAAATTTGAGTTAAACTTTCAGTTAGTACTTGGGTTGACTGTTACCATTGCTTTGACTTCGCCAATATTTTAACATTTTAGCATTTTCTAAAAACCCAATATAGGGTCATACAGCACGGATATAAAGCTTCTTGAAATGTTTATTGGATTCATGCTGCTTGAAGTGTAGTTTGGGTGTCAGTAAAACTTTACATTGGCAGTGGGCATAATTTTCCCTGCTGAAAATCTTTCTGCCATAAATTCTGGATCTATTACGCAGGGAGTTATATGCTTTGCTGTCACCATAAACCATGGAGCACTTCTTTATTTGATGGTAAAACTAGCATGTTGGAAGCTTACATTAATTTCAAACTCAAGATTGTACAGGGCATGAAGTGAATACATGAGTGTTTTAAAAGGGACTTTGATGCAAGTCTATCCCATTCACTGCCTGCTCTTTGTCCCTTGCCCTTATCTTTTTTTCCTGTAGAACTTGCATGTAAAAGATGACTGACTGCAAAAAGAATGTATTGTTGTATTTCAATACAAGTTTGTAGAAGAGCTGTTTTAATGCAATGAACTGGATTGCAAGAACCTTTCAAAACAAACCAGAATTTTATAGTGGGAGCACTGCTAAGATTAACCATAGCCCTTGGACATCAAAACAAGCTGAAGCTATGTTTATAGTTTTGAAACAACATGGTAATAAGCCTTTTTTGAGGGAGGTGGGGGAAAGGACATGGCTAAGTGATGATGAAGTGAGTAAGATTTTTCAAATTGATATGTTTTGATACTGAATTGCATGGTTAGAAAAAAAAATTGCCCATGCAGACAGTCATCCTTTATGCTGTCTAATCCAATGTTTTAGACTATTAACCACCCATCTACAGCAGTTTATCTTTGTATCCCTTGTGTAAGAAATATTGTACTTTATAGCAGATGTTTTTGTTGCTTTAAAAGGCAGAAAACTCCAACTGTTTGAAAATATTTGAAATTATTATATTCTTTAAATTTCAGTAGGGGTTAACTGCCACATTGAGTTTCTGTTACATTTTAATGCCTTTGTTGCAGGTGTCTACCGGTAGTTTATTTCTAGCAGAATCTAAAGCCAACTGACAGTTTTGGTGAGAATTTCTCAGAAAACAAGAACTTCCACAAGTTGCACTTGCATAAGGCATTAAAATGATAAGGCCATACATAGCTAATTTCTGGTTCCCTGGGTCCTCAATGTTGATGTTATGTCGCAGCAATGAGTGAATTGCAAAACTAAAGTGGCATTTTTACATTACTTTGATAGTGTAAGCTCTTCATTTTGATCACAAGTTGAAATTATTATGAAGGGAAATACAAGCTGAAGAATTCAAAAGTTTGAGAGTAAGTCTTGTTTTCTCCTATTCATTATTTTAATATAGAACTACCCAAGAAACCAGAAATTAAGGAGGCCTGTCTAACAGTCAACAAAAGTATCTGCTGTGTGGTATAATCTGTTGTGGTCTGCATTTTAAATAAGACTCAGAATCATATACTCTGCAGTTGATATGCCATTGATTCGTATCCCGAATGAATGCCTTTTGCTTCTGTCTCACATGTTCACGTTACTGTAAATGGCTGTTGTAGTAACCACAATGCACTATTAAACCATTAAAATTTCTGGGAGCCTTGTTTGCCTAGGATGCTGCCACTCCCTAGTACTGAATGACAGAAACCCCTTGGTCAAACTGTATCTGTCTTCTTATTCCATTCACCAGTAGAAAATTTTGCGATGAAAGATCCACCGGACTTATTGGACAGGCAGAAATGCCTAAACGCCTTGGCGTCTCTGCGACATGCCAAATGGTTTCAGGTTGGCTACTTGTTCTTACCTTATTGTTATTGTAGCCTTATGAGGTTTTAATGTTAAAGCTGTTTGTTATATTGAAACACTTGATGCTATTCATTTGCTCTTTGTAGCTTTGGTACTCTGCGCACAGTTTAAGCTCAGTCGGTATACTACAATAGGTAGATAGTTTACTTTTACTCGTTATCATGAGGCTACAAAAGCAATCGTTAAACATTTATCCTTCTTGTTTGTATTTGAAATCGGTCATTCTAGAGATGGAGTTTGTTCTCTGTAAATTTTCATTTTTGTTTGCATGATAATTTAATTTAACTTTCTAAGTTACTGAAAAGTACCAAGGTACTACGTAATTTGCATCTGCAAAGCCAATGATAATTATATCCTATCACATGATATCACAACAATTCTGTATGTTTTAGGCAAGGGCAAATGGATTAAAGTCATGTGTAATTGTGATTCGTATTCTGCGTGATTTATGCAACAGAGTGCCCACATGGGGACCATTGAAAGGCTGGGTAAGTTTAAATATAGACTGTTCCCCTATCAAACAAAATGGCCCAAACACACTGAAACTTTTGAATAACATTATGGTTTAATTAAGTGTAGCAGTTTGACACAACAAGTATAGCTTTATATTCATGCAAACTTCTGAAGGATTTATTTTGGTGAAATCATAATTAACTTTATCTCTTGGCACTAACCAGGTGAATTTGAAGTAAGAACTTGGGATTATATTTATTTGGAAATAATCTTGAAAATCTTTCTTCACATTTGAAGGGTGTAATTTTGTGAAAATAAAGTCTCCATTACATGTTACCTTATGTGACTGATCTCTTGTTCCTTATTGTATTTAGCCCCTTGAACTTATTTGTGAAAAAGCCATAGGTACTAGTAATAGACCACTAGGGGCTGGTGAAGCCTTGAGACGTGTAATGGAGTGCTTGGCATCAGGAATTCTTCTCCCTGGTAAGATTCTCAATTAACAATTAACAAATATATTGCAATAGGTTGCTCATATTAGAATTTAGTATTTTGACATTTTTTCCAAAAGTTCTATATCAATTTTAATAGGCTAGATAATGTGGTGTGGTGTTCGGTTTTTGTATGAAGCTTTCCGAATTAGTGGTGACTGCCAAATTCTAGGATAGAATTGACTGAAATCAGCTAAAGTGCATAAGATTTAACATTATCCTTGATAAATTTCACCTGAAATTTATGTTCAGTTTATTAGAATAGTTATTAACTAAGCAGTTACTAAGTGCTGCACTTTGACAGAGAATTTATGCTACTACATGTATGCTGCTTGAAATGTAAAATCTTAGTTTATTTTCTTTGCAGGTGGTCCAGGATTACATGATCCTTGCGAAAAAGATCTAACTGATGTGTTAATCTCAATGACTCCTCAGGAAATGGACAACATTACTCATAGTGCCCAGGTATGGTTGATAATCAGGATAATGACCATTGAAAATTTTTGTTGGGTAAAATAGAATTGTAGTAAATCTTAGGAATTATTCTTCACATTATGAAACATTTGGCTTGTTTTTGAAAATAGGTACATTCAGATCACCTGTACCTGTAAACAGTAATTGCTTGTATGTAGTTATGTAAATTTAATGCGGAAGAAAATATATTTACGAATTTAGTATGTCTTTACAAAGTACGGAAAGTGATAATTATGAAAGCTTTTCATTTAAATGAAAGGATTTAACTGACTAAGTAAATGAGATGGGAGTCATAGAATCCTTGCAGTGTGGAAGCAGGCCATTCAGCCCATTGGTCCCAGTCCCAACCCCACCCCATCCCCACCTGTAACCTGTATTTCCCATGGTTAACCCCCCTAGCCTGCACATTCCTGGACACTATGGGCAATTTCACATGGCCAATCCACCTAACCTGCACATCTTTGGACTGTGGGAGGAAACCGGAGCATCCGGCAGAAACCCATATGGAGTATGACCTATATGGAATGTAATACCCTGCATGAATCTTTGGGCCAATGCTGTGTTTGTTTGCTGTGCATTCTGTTACGTGGACTAGGTATGATAAAACCTGGTGAGATTATCTCTATCTGTAAATATTGGGAAATGTATATATAAAAACTACACATAAGCCTCCCTCCCCATCTCCTTGTCAAAGCCTATCAACATGTACTTCCAGTCCTTTCCTCCTCATGTACTTTAGTATTAAACTTAAAATTGTTTCTTCTTTTCCTGTAACTTGTTGGGACTGTCAAATTCCCAAACAACAGAAAACCCAGATGAAACCTGCCTGGATTTGAATTGCCATTGGAGCTCTTGGAAGAGAAAAAAGGATCAGGGAGGAAAAAAATCCAGGCAATGGTGTGAATTAAACTTAGTGTTGTTTCTAAGCATCGATAGGTAGCCTGGCTGTGATTGGAAGCATACTGTGTGGAGAATCTTGGGAAAGTTCATACAACTTAGTAATCAGGAAGCATTAGTTATTCCTTCAAAGCTGTTATTAATAGACTATATCCCTGTGTAATGTGATGTCTATTTGACATTCTCCTCAGTTTTGATAGGCTGTTCAAATATAATGGCATTAAATATAATGGAACTTGATATTCACTTTGATATTCTGCTGGAAGTGCATATGGGCAATCAGAAACCAAAGTCCTAGCAATTCTTCCACCAATTGTGAGTGCAATTCTAGCTCATTTGCATATGTTATGCACATGACCAGTGATCACACTGAGCCATTCCTGGCTTGTACAGCTCACTTCATTCCCTGGGTAAATTGCTCAGCCATTTATGAAACTCTTCCATGTTAGCTAACTCAAAACCAGTCTAAAATCTTGCATAAACCTATGAAATTGTAACTAGTTTATTTGTATATCTTGTGCATGCAGCACGCACTTAGACTCATGGCCTTTGGTCAAATCTACAAAGTACTGGAGATGGACCCACTTCCATCAACAAGAACCTCCATTCAAAAATGGTCCAGATCTCTGAATGAGCGAGACGGTGAGCAAAAGTTCATTTTTTTGCAAGATGCAATTTGACATGCTGATCTGTGTTTTGCAAGTATTAACATTAGAAAACTGTCAGCATTCACTGTTGCCCGTCTGAGTTAATTTCTTGAGTCTGCAGACATGCAATTAAATGGGGAAACCAGAGTTGCTGTGATTGATTCTAATATTTTCTAATCGGCCTGTTCATAAATGCTATGATGCACCTCTGGAGCAGGTGAGTCTTGAACCTGGGCCTCCTGTTCAGAGGTAGGGACACTACCACTGCACCACCTTTGATTCTACACTTGTAGTGGAGGACCTGTTGGAAGTTTCCACACAATGCTGTCAAGAAAGAATTAATCAACTGACAACCTGACTGTTTTATGCTTTTACCTGATAAAAACAAATCCTGAAAAAGTTGCAACTTGTGGAATGAGGTGTAACTGAGGTTTTATAGCATACTAAACTTATGGTCACAGCTTAGTAGCCTCATTGACCATGCAAGGTTGATTTTATATTTATGGAATGTCATTTCCTCTGAAGTAAATTTAAATCACATTTGGGGTTAGATATACCAATTTCTATTTCAATGCCATGTTTATAATGTAATTATTTTCCTATTTGTAAAATATTAATTAACTGAAATATTAAGTGTGTTTGTTTTTCTTCTGATTTACTATCTGAGAATAATTAAATGTGATTGGCAGCTTACCCTGCTTAATAGCACGATTACTTGATGCCTGGAGATCATATTTCATATAAACTATGGAAAATTTAAGTTCAGTTTATTCAGCCACTGAGACAGCCCTCTCATTCAAGGAACAAATCTAGTGAATCTTTGTTGGACTGCCTCCTGAGGAACCATATCATTGTTTAAAAATTGAGAGCAAAACTCTGCACAATGCACCAGATGTGGTCTTGTCTTTAGTTCTGTATACTTATGGCATGACTTTCTTATCCTTGTACTCCAGTCCACTTGTAATAATGGCTAGCATGTTATTTGCCTTTTTACTGTCTTGCTGTACCTGGAATATTTTAATAATGGCTTGATGTTAAAAGTATTGGTCTCAGCCCCGTTCATATTGAATTTGAATGAATAATTTGAATAAAACTAAAACTGAATATTTGACTTGATGAAACTACCGACTGAAATCGGGGACTAAAAGGAAAGCTGAATACAGTGTAAAATTACAAAGATTGCATTTGCTTTTTTAGAGCAGATTTATGGCTCTGTGGAGCGAGGTCTCCAGCATCACCTTAGTGTGTGGCATAAGGCTGATGAAACATTCAATATCCAGTCAACCAAAGTTTAGACAACTGATCTGTGGAGAAAAATGTTTATCACTATAAGAACAGTTGTTGTCATCATTGTTAAACCCTCAAAACCAGGATGACATCATGGTGATTTGACTCATTAGCCCTATCCTAGATCAACCTTCTTTAGGAAGACAGGATAAGAGTTGCCAAGGAAACAGATCTCTCTCTCCGTTTATTATTGTCAGTTCTCCACAACAGTCTATATAGTCAGTTTTGGACTTGAGGTGCAGCTTGTTGGATAGGCATTGCCATGCAGTACAATTGCAGCAAGTTCCTCCAATGTACCAATTTTAGGGATCATTACATCCGCTAAGTGCATTTTATAAGATATTGCTATCTGCTTAGGAAGCCATGACTTTTTATTTTAAATAGACAAAATTAGAAATCTTTCTTACTCAGTAAAAGTTTAAAGCTTCAAGATTCCATGATTTTTAAGCAACTAAATTTTTTCACATACAAAAGTCACCAATTCAAACTGTTAATATTATGTACAATATATGCTAAAATCCAAAGTTAACATGCAGTAAATATGACTCAACAGGCAAACTGATTACAACAAAATGACCAGTACAACAGAACCTACAAAATCTCTAAGCAGTCCACCCAGACGTTAGTGATCATTGAGTCATTAAAGAAAAAAGTCCTGCGATCACTGTTTTTCTCTCAAGACACCTCGGCTTCTATCCTGGCTGCTGGTTTCCCTTTAAGAACAGCTCCAACTCAGCCTGAAGACCCTCTTGCTTCTTTGGCTACAAGAAATTTTCAGACAACAGAACTCCAACTGAGACTGCCCCAGTGATTGTTTCCTTAACAGCTGTTCAATCTCTTCTGTGATTGCATCCCACTGAAATTGATCAGGTTACACCTCAATATCTCATCATGTGAATGATCCCAACTATCTCTAGTATAAGTAAACCACTATTTTAGCTTGCCTGTGCTATCACTGCTTCCTAGCTGCACAAAGCAAATGACGACTGCTCTGCAGTTCTGACACCTGGACCGATCGGTGTCCAGTGAAATCTTTCACGCAGGTTCAGCCTCAGTTTTGAGGCAAGATCTGATGTATCTGTTGGTGCTTTCTACAGCTTAAATGTACGGCCCCCTCCAAGAATGCGTTAATATAGATCCCCTCATAAATAGCTTAAAAAAATAAGAATAGTAGGCCAATCAGTTCATTAAGCCTACTCCACTAATCAGTATGCTCATGTGTTCTATTTGTGACCTTAACTTGATATTCCTGACTGCCCCCTCCATACCATATGGTTGCTTTGTGAATTAAAAATCTGTCCAACTCACGTTTTGTTATGTTCTGTTATGCAGTTTCCACTGATCCCTGAAAGCGAATTCCAAACACTGACAACCCTCAGGAAATTTCTCTTTATCTCCATCTTAAATGGGGGACTTTTTATTAAACTGGCTAGTTGTTGATTCCGTTAGGGGAAACGCTTCCTCAGTATCTAACCCAGGAATATCTGAGATGCTGCAGTATATATAGTGCATAGCAAAAGTAAGTTTGTGGTTTTTACACTGTGGAGCTTGATAATTTTATTTGTGCATCAACTGATTACCTATCTGCTTGGTTCATCAATTATGACCAAGATCTAATTTGTTTTAGGGGAACTAAGAGGCTACTTAGGGTTGATGCAGTTTCTCCAAATTGATAACTGCTTGACTTATCACCTAATTAACAAGTCTTCTAGGTTATTTCAAGTTCATATCAACGAATAGGATGATAGTGGCTTTGTTGAGGTTGTAGTGGCAAATTGGTAATCTGTAGATCCAGGCTAATGCTCGTCAGGGCCATGAGTTCAAATCCTACCATGGCAGCTGGCAGGATTTAAGGACCCTTGTGGCACAATGGTAGTGTCCCTGCATTTGAGCCAGAAGATCAGGATTCAAGTCCTGTCTGTGCTGGCGTGTTGTAAAAGCTCTGAATGGGTTGCTTAAAACTAAACTGAACAGCAACAGGAAATATTGAACCTCTCTTGAAGTGTACTTTTTAAAGATTATTCAGTTGTAACGTCTGACAAAGTGTCTTGAGTGTTCTTAAAATTAATAATAT
The DNA here is from genome assembly GCF_021869965.1 of Rhincodon typus. Classification (NCBI taxonomy): domain Eukaryota; kingdom Metazoa; phylum Chordata; class Chondrichthyes; order Orectolobiformes; family Rhincodontidae; genus Rhincodon; species Rhincodon typus. The sequence goes on along the minus strand of NC_063359.1, from coordinate 21,255,141 downwards.
ATAAATAGAAATATTTTCCATGTTCTAATGTTAAGAAACAAAACTGTAGAGTTGTCTTATGGAGGTTCTGAAACAGCGAGCTAAAGTCATTGCTTAAGACTATTGCATGACCAAACATCAGTGATTAGCACTGATGGACTGACCTCTGTGGTCTCTCCTTAATTTTGGTACATTAATGAAAGACCACAACAGTTTGAGAATCTCCAAGATTATTGCTTCAGCATATCAAATCAGCCACTGCACAACATTTTCCTCAAACATTTTAAAATAAAGTACATACTTTCAAGAAGAACATAAAGATCACAAAAATAAAAGAATCTTTGGAATTCTTTACCCCCGAGGGCTGTGGGTGCTCAGTCTGAGTATGTTTGATGTAGACATTGGTGGTCAGAAAGCTATTAATAGCGCAAAGGATTATGAGCATAGTGTCAGTAAAAGGCATTGAAGCATTTGATCAGCCATGATCTTATTAAATGGTAGAGAAGGCTGGACAAGCTGAAAAGCCTACCCTCCTCCTTAAATCCTATCTAGAAGAATCATAATGGTCACATCCCATAGTGTTGCAGTACAAACCATAATTTTGTTGACAAGATCTTTCACTTAACAAAAAGTGAGGTAAAATGCTTCAGGTTTTTTTGCAGGTCCACTCTCAGTACCTTTGAAGAGACCATATGAAGATGGTATGGGAGACGACAAAGATCCAAATAAAAAGATGAAAAGGAACCTGAGAAAAAGTATGCTAATATATACATTTCTCCATCAATATACCATAGACAATAGAACACTTGGGCATGTTTCAACTTCTGTTTTTAATTATCTAGACTGTTGGATACCCAATGTGTAACTATCTCTTCCATGTGGATAAATCTAAAGCACAAGTTTCTAGTGATAATTCTATTACATTTATTTTAACAGTGAAGTAACATAAATCTACCAACACTCTTTCTGACATTTTTATTCAAAACAGCTTGGGTTTTCTGTAACCACAAGTTACTATCCTTTGTTAATACTTATACTGAAGGTGGAGTTTAGAATATGAATTCTTTTTTAACCTTGAAGAATAAGAATACTTAAGAATATGATGCTTTATGCCTAGTTTCTCAGTGTGAAGGACATTATTATGGTCTTAATTTTAATATAGATTAACTACCCAATGTGAAACAATGCGACATGTATTATATGATCAATCGAAAGCCATTAGCCCCAACAAACCAGTCTTTTTGATCAATATCAACACTCAGCTTTCTCGTCAAAGTCCTCAGTGCATTTTCTCAGAAAAATATCCAAATATCCTTTTGAATTGATTTATGTTACTGACCTCAGGAGACTTACATGTGAAATCGTTTTCCTTGCATCCATTGTTAAGTTCTATTTTTAACTGTCCTCTCAGTTTTTGAACTTTGAGTAAGCAATACCATTTTGTTTGGACCACTTTTTGCTATCATCGAAAGATTCTGAAAAGCCTTGTTGAGTTATTTCTAAATGAATTCTTTTGCAATAAGAGTAAGTGACATGATATCTATCTTTCCTCAACTTTCTGACATGTAATATTACCTCTGTTGCCCTCCATGGCACCTACTCAAGGCTGTCAATATCATCATACGAAAACCAATGCACGTTTCCTCAGTGCATTCAGTTTACTTGCATTCAAGCTTGTCAACATTGTATAGAAATATAAATGTATTCAAGTCCTGGATTTTTACATCTGCATACTTTTATGTCACAACAGATTTCAGTGAAGTGCCATGGTAAGTATGTCAAAAAGAACAGTGGTTTTTTTTATTTCACCAAGGAAAACAACTGCAGATTCTGTCTTTACAAATAGCAGGATAGCACAAGTGAATATTTGACAACAGTGAAAATACTCAATCAGGGATTTACTGCATGCTTTTTAAAATGGAATGAAATATTTTGAGAAATTGTCGGACATACTTTCTAAATGATATAATAAATGTTCAAAATGCATTTGAGGTCCCAAATATTAGACTTGTAAACAGCAAGACCCATGGTGACGTGACAGCCTAGATAAAAGGACAGAAAGCAAAAACAAAAGAACAAGTTCATGTTTTCTTTGGATAGTCAGAATGTAGTCCATGGTATGTTCTATTCATCTGAGTTGGAGCTTTTTCTGATTTTCCATAAATGTGAATGAGCTGGATGTTGGTAGAGAGGGAATTGTATCCAAAGAATACAGGAAACTGGAGGAAAGATGTGGATGCATAAGAAAAGATTGATAATTAAGGGAACTGGGTAGAGTGGCAAATGCAATTCATAGTGTCATCACAACACAGGAGACCATCATATAAATGAACAATGGGTGGAAGCTGGTAAATGGTAAAATTTTTGATTTGATGTACAGGCACAGAATTATGCAGATATGTGGCTTATTAAAAGCAATACTGCAGATGGAAACAGTTTCAAAAAGTCAAAGATTCTGTACTAAATATGTGGGACTTGGATTACAGAAGAAGTAACAATAGAGAAAATAGTCTGTACTGACTTGAATGTAGGAAGGTTGATCAATAACTTTGCAGATGAGACAAAAATTGGTGGGGTAGTAAGCAGTGAGGAGGGTAGCCTTAGTTTATAGAGGAATATAAATGGGCTGGTCAAATGAGCTGATCGGTATTAGATGGAATTCAATCCAGTGAAGGTGAGGTGATGCACCTGGGCAGGACAAACCAGGCCAGGGATTTTATGATTCACAGTAGGATCCTGGGAAACACTGAGGATCGGAAGAACCTTGGAATGCATGTGTACCCATCCCTTAAAGCATCAGGACTTGTAGGTAAAGTGGTTAAGAAAGCATTTTGGATACTTGTTTTTATTGGCTGATACATAGAGTTTAAGAGCCGGGTGGTTATGCTAGAACTGTATAAAAAGCTGGCTAGCCACAGTATTGTGTGCAGTTCTGGAAACCACGTTATCAGAAGAATGTGACAGTTCTAGAGAGGTTGCAGAGAAGATTTACCAGAATATTGGTCTGCGTTGGAGTGTTTCAGTAATGAAGGGAGATTGAACAGACTGGTTTGTTTTCATTGGAGCAGAGGAGGTTGACAGGGGACATGATAGTGATGTATAAAATTATGAGGGGCGTATATAGGATAGACAGGAAGAAACTTTTCCCCTTGATAGACGGATCAATAACCAGAGAGTATAGACTTAAGGTAAGGAGCAAGAGGATTTTAAGAGGATATGCGAGAAAAAACTTTTTCACCCAGAGTGAGGGGAGGCAATGTCCTAGTGGTATTATCGCTGGACTGTTAATCCAGAGACCCAGATAATGCTCTGGGGATATGGGTTCGAATCCCACTACGGCAGATGGCGGAATTTGAATTCAATGAATCTCTGGAATTAAAAATCTAATGGTGACCATGAATCCATTGTCAATTGTCAGCGGGGAAAAAAAACCCCATCTGGTTCACTGATGTCCTTTAGAGAAGGAAACTGCCGTCCTTACCTGGTCTGGCCTACGTGTGACTCCAGACCCACAGCAATGTGGTTGCTCTAAATTGCCTTCTGGGCAATTAGGGATGGGCAATAAATGCTGCTTGGTCAGCAATGCCCTCATCCCGTTTAATGAATAAAAAATAAACCTGGAACTCTCTGCCTGTAAGGATGTAAAAAGGTAAAAACCCACAAGTGTTATTAAGTGTTTAGATGTGTGCTTGCGCTGCCAAGGCAAACAAGGCTATGAGCCAAGTGCTAAAAAATGGGATTGGAATAGTTAGTTGTTTTTGAGTGGTGATGGATTGAATAATTTCCATGCTCTAGATCTCTCTGAATCTGTGATTTTGTGGTGAACAGAGGGACCTTTTGCCTGCATGTTCACTGGTCCCTTAAATCAGTGGGACATTTAAATAGAGTGGTTAAGAAGGCATTTGAATACTTGCCTTTATTGTCAGAGGCTTAGAGTTTAAGAGCAGGGAGTTGATTCTGGAACTGTATAAAGAGTAGCTGTGGCCTAGCCAAACAGTATTGAATGCGCTTCCTGAATTCACATTATAGGAGAGACATTACAGGTTATGGTGATTGTGTGGCGAAATGGAGCTGAGTCCACAGAGGGATCATGGCTGATCTTAATGGCGGAGCAGGCTCAAGGGACAAGATGACTTACTCCTGCTCCTATTTCTTATGTTCTTATGATGTGGTTGTTCTGGAGAGAGTTCAGAGGAGATTTACCAGGATGTTGCCTGGGCTGGAGAGTTTCAGTTATGAAGAGAGATTGGATAGACTGGAATTGTTTTCATTAGAGCAAAGGAGACTGAGGGGGACATGATTGAGCTGTATAAAATTGAGAGGCATAGACAAGAGTGGGAGATGGGAGGAAACTTTTTCCCTTGGTGGAGGGATTAGTAACTGCCCCAGACTTGATGGGCTGAAAGGCCTTTTTCTGTGCTGTAGACCTCGATAACTCTGATCAGTGCACGTCACCCTATAAATTATATTAGTTGCATGAAAAGATGAAATTTATTTGATTTATTCAAATGATGCAAGTGTTGAGAGGGTATGAAATAGCTAGACAAACTTTGGCTATATTCTCTGGAATACAGTTTAGGGTGAGATTATTGAAATGTTGAAAACAATTGAGTGCATTGAAAGATTATTTCCAATGGTTAAAGGATCACAATGCAGGCCATACATTGAAGCTTTGTTCAAACAAAATTATTGGAATCTGGAAGAGATCATTAAAACATCTGTCACTTTTGAAACTGAAACATTCAATATTTAAGAGTAAAATTATTTATAGTTCTTAAAGGTTTAAATGATTATGTATTAAAAGGATAGATGTAAAGAACAAGATAATGAGATTATAGTTGGTGCTAATACCTTCAAAGGCATGAGTAAAATAGCCTCCCTCCATGCTTCCATTTCTATTTCTAAACTTGAATGGTGAATGGAGCATTTAGAACTGTATTTTTGAGTTAGGCTAAAATATTGGTAGTTGCAGGTTTGGCATTAGCTAGCAACATTGGGAGCTACTTAAGATAGCAAATTAAGAGTCTTAAGCAACCCTAAAGCATGTTGACAAAGTGTTGGTTTTTTCTATGGAATGTTGGTATTTGCAAAAAAACTTGTTTATTTTTAGTTTTCAAACTGAAAGAGAGAGAGAGAGATCTCAATGCACAATAACTTGCATCTATAAAGCATTATTTAGCATGGTAAAAGAAGATTCAAGCTTGGGGCCAAAATAACTGAAGTTGCGCCAATAACAGTGTATTAAAAGAAAAGACGTGATCCAAAGGAAACCAGAATAAGACCAGTGGGCAAGTTTCGAGGTTTTCAAAAGTGTAGAGGGAACAAGACTTTGTAGATGAGATTTGGAATTCAGTGAGTTCTGGAGATGGAGTGGGAAGCGATAGAGTTTGACAAGGAGAAGCATAATGTGGGAATAAGGCAGGTGAGAGAACGTAGCACTGACTATGCTACCTAGCCGGTGACGAAACGTTTGCAACCAAACCCACGGGCTCGGTGAGCATGTCTACAACCTTATCCGCAACTCGCTACAAATCTTCTCAAACTTTAAACATAGAGTCCTACAGCACGGAAACAGACCCTTGGGTCCAACTCGTACATGCCAGGCTGATGCCGTCCCAGGGTCTAAATTTCTCAAAATTATTGAGATAGGTATGAAATAAAGACTGATATGGAAGAAAACCACTTGACATTTTAGAATATTGAATTGAACTTCAGCTCCTAGCTTAAACAGGATGTTGATATAATTCTTAAGGAGTGATGGGGTGGTGGATGAAATCAGGAGCGAATTGCAGAGTTTGCAATAGAAATTCATCAGGCTTGTAGATTTCCCATTTAAATTGAGCTGCATTCTAGCTTGTACATGATGTCAAATGGCTCACTGGTAACATGTAGTTCAGGGTGTGGTAAGGGAACTAAAGTCATGGCAGAGCAGGCTTTAGGGGCTTTACTTCTGTTCCTATTTCATATGTCTGCATGTAACCAAAATAGAAAGTAGAAGAAAAGGGGGCCAGAGCTTTAAAGATTATAATGATTTTGAAAGGTTGCATAGGAAATTATGTTAGAGATAAACCTTCTAAGATGTGCACCATTAATGGTGGAGCAAAATGATTGGATATCAATTTGTTACCCATTATCAGAGGTGAGAAAGATATGTGAGATTGTGTGTGGCTGGAATAAGGTTCCGGTTGAAGTCAGAGATAGTAGAAACTGCAGATGCTGGAGAATCTGAGATAACAAGGTGTAGAGCTGGATGAACACAGCAGGCCAAGCAGCATCAGAGGAGCAGGAAGGCTGACGTTTCGGGCCTAGACCCTCCATCAGAAATGGGGGAGGGGAAGGGGGTTCTGAAATAAATAGGGAGAGAGGGGGAGGTGGATAGAGGAGAAGATAGGTGGAGAGGAGACAGACAGGTCAAAGAGGCGGGGATGGAGCCAGTAAGTGTGAGTGTAGGTGGGGAATTAGGGAGGGGATAGGTCAGTCCAGGGAGGACGGACAGGTCAAGGGGGTGAGATGAGGCTAGTAGGTAGGAGATGGGGGTGGGGCTTGAGGTGGGAGGAGGGGATAGGTGGGAGGAAGGACAGGTTAGGGAGGCAGGGACGAGCTGTGCTGGTTTTGGGATGCGGTAGGGGGAGGGGAGATTTTGAAGCTTGTGAAGTCCACATTGGTACCATTGGGCTGCAGGGTTCCCAAGCGGAATATGAGTTGCTGTTCCTGCAACCTTCGGGTGGCATCGTTGTGGCACTGCAGGAGGCCTAGGATGGACATGTCGTCTGAGGAATGGGAGGGGGAGTTGAAATGGTTTGCAACTGGGAGGTGCAGTTGTTTAATGCGAACCGAGCGTAGGTGTTCTGCAAAGCGGTCCCGAAGCCTCCGCTTGGTTTTCCCAATGTAGAGGAGGCCACAGTGGGAACAGCGGATACAGTTTACCACGTTAGCAGATGTGCAGGTGAACATCTGCTTGATATGGAAAGTCTTCTTGGGGCCCGGGATGGGGGTGAGGTATAGGGGCAGGTGTAGCACTTCCTACGGTTGCAGGGAAAAGTGCCGGGTTTGGTGGGGCTGGAGGGAAGTGTGAAGCGGACAAGAGAGTTCCAGAGAGAGTGGTCCCTCCGGAAAGCAGATAAGGGTGGGGAGGGAAAAATGTCTTTGGTGGTGGGGTCGGATTGCAGATGGCGGAAGTGTCGGAGGATGATGAGTTGGATCCGGAGGTTGGTGGCGTGGTATGTGAGGACGAAGGGGATTCTGTTTTGGTTGTTATTGTGGGGAGAGGGTGTGAGGGATGAGTTGCAGAAAATGCGGGAGACACGGTCGAGGGCGTTCTCGACCACTGAGGGGGGGATGTTGCGGTCTTTGAAAAACGAGGACATTTGAGACGTACGGGAGTGGAATGCCTCATCCTGGGAGCAGATGCAGCGGAGATGAAGGAATTCGGAATAGGGAATGGCATTTTTGCAGGAAGGTGGTGGGAGGAGGTGTATTCTAGGTAGCTGTAGGAGTCGGTGGGCTTGAAATGGATATCGATTTCCAGGTGGTTGCCAGAGATGGAAACATAGGGATCCAGGAAGGAGAGGTATCAGAGGTGGTCCAGGTGAACTTAAGGTTGGGGTGGAAGGTGTTGGTGAAGTGGATGAACTGTTCCAGCACCTCGGGAGCACGAGGCGGCGCTGATACAGTCATCGATATAACGGAGGAAGAGGTGGGGTTTAGGGCCAGTGTAGCTACAGAAGAGGGATTGTTCCCGTAACCTACAAAGAGGCAGGCATAGCTTGGGCCCATGCGGGTACCCATGGCTACCCCCTTTGTCTGTAGGAAGTGGGAGGAATTGAAAGAGAAGTTGTGGCTTAGGGGATGAGGGTATTGGTGAAGGGGGACTGGTCGGGCCTGCGGGACCAGAAGAAGCGGAGGGCCTTTAGGCCATGTGTATGGGGAATGCAGGTGTATAGGGACTGGACGTCCATGGTAAAGATGAAGTGTTGGGGACCAGGGAATTGGAAGCTTTGGAGGAGGTAGAGGGTGTGGGTGGTGTCACAGACGTAGGTAGGGAGTTCCTGGACCAAGGGGGAGAAAATGGAGTCGAGCTAGGTGGAGATAAGTTCGGTGGGGCAGGAGCAGGCGGAGACAATGGGTCGACCAGGGCAGTCAGGTTTGTGGGTTTTGGGAAGGAGATAGAAGCGGGCAGTGCGGTGTTGGGGAACGATGAGGTTGGAGGCTGTGGGTGGGAGGTCACCTGAGGTGATGAGGTTGTGGATGGTTTGGGAGATGATATTTTGGTGGTCAGAGGTTGGTCGTGATCAAGGGGGTGGTGGGAGGAGGTGTCAGAGAGTTGGCGCCTGGCCTCAGCGATGTGGAGGTCAGTGCGCCATACTACAACTGTGCCTCCCTTGTCCGCGAGTTTTACGGTGAGGTTGGAATTGGAAAGGAGGAAGCGGAGGGCTGCACGTTCTGTGGGGGAGACGTTGGAGTGGGTGAGAGGGGTGGAGAGGTTGAGGCGATTGGTGTCACGACGGCAGTTGGAGATGAAGAGGTCGAGGGAGGGTAGGAGGCCGGAGAAGGGGTCAGTAGGGGGAGGGTTAGGCTCACGGTTAAAGAAGTAAGCGAGGAGGCGGCGGAAAATCTGTTCAGTGTCCAAGCGTGAGCGGTATTCGTTGATGTGTGGGTG
>NC_063359.1:21153672-21231503 GCF_021869965.1 Rhincodon typus | reverse complement strand
AGGCCCGAAACGTCAGCCTTCCTGCTCCTCTGATGCCCTCTAACATTCAAAAGCAAATGGATCAACTTCTGAAAGTGTGGTAGATATGATTTGGGGAATAAATTCAAAATTATTTGGTCAAATCATGGATAATGGAATAAGCAAGTCGAGCTAAAATACCTTTCTTATACTTTAACTACAAATTGAGATTTTTTTCTAGCAACTTCAGGGTGAAAAATAAAATACGTATGTATTGTAAATCTAGCTCTTGTTCATCCTTCGTGGCATCTGCAAAAATCTTCAATTTGATCACTTTAGCATGAATTTTCTTTTTTTTTTTTTTACTGATAAGCAAGTTGAAACTGCTTTTAAAACTGAACCTAGCATTATGCCTTCATCCAGCTTGGAGCACCATTATATTGTATAATTTCTGAACCAGCCAGCCTTGTAACCAGTCAAGAAATTTTACTTTATGAACAGCACCCCCCAAGCCCACCCACCAAGATTAGCTTTATAAATATTTCTTTAATATTAGACTTTATAGCTGCCAAATGAGATGATAATTTTCAAATGCAGCACATTCCTAGAACTTCCAGCAAAAGGGCCATTTCTCGTTATGTACCAGTTGCCAAATGAATTTGTTTTAAGTGTCTAGTGATTAGGGGAAATGGAAATGTTATACTGAGGTGAAGTCGGAGTTGTTGTTCATGGTTCTAAAGTTTAGGTACATTGTCATGATCTGTGATATGTCTAATCCAGCAGTGTTTGATGTGGATGCTGCATGCAAAATGAAAAATATTTCCTGCAAAGTATAAACTTCAGAAGAATAATTACTGTTCAGAGCAAAGTACTGACCATAGCTTATTTCAAAATGTTTACATAATGTGCAGAGCTAGATTTCAAACTTTCCACAAGTTGTTAATTAGCACAAATAATCCTTTCCTTCTCAGTGTTTATTACAAGCTAAAATTTCAAAAGCATGGACCAGTAGCACTGCTCAGTTATTATTTCACCACCTTCATGCAGCAAAAAACAGCATTGGAAGTCTTGATTTTCTTCTGATAAAATTGTCCTATTTATGTTGAGAGAAACAGCTTTTGTTGTCTTCAGTAGAATTTAGTTTTTGACTTGCATCAAATAAGAAGGAATTGGGTTTGAGAAACACTGCACGTGAGCACATCATATTCTTGAAGTTCTTCCATCCCAGGTGCCTCTGAGACCTTGAGGGTCTTACTTTTCACCTGATCCACTCCCCACATGACATATGAATTCACTGTTTGAAATGCTTGCGATTGTAGTTTGTGTCCCACACAAATAACTGGTGACTTCATATTTATTAAACCCTTCAAATTTAACCAGATTTTTAAAAAATCCCAACTTAGCAAATGGGCTTCAGGCACTACTGCAACTTACCAGGTGGTTGAGCAAGATGCAGCTGGTTGACATGCAAAATCCTAGCTACGAGCCTGTAGCAGTTACTTATCTTTCAGATGTAAGAACATAAATGATGGCATGCTAGTGTAAAAGGAAATACTGGCCCACATAATATAGCTGAAACCAGCTTTTCTACAGGTTCTTAAAATGTGAAGAGGATCATTAAGTTGCAGGTCCTGTGTCTTCCATATTCTAAACTAAGACATTGCATTGTAGCTTTGGAGCCTTACCATAAAATTAGATATCTGAAATGATAGAAGTAATTTGTTGTCTGTGACACCCCTTGAGATGTGATAGATGACAGATGTGATAAGATGTTACGAATATGCTAATCCTTTTATATTATGTGACTGTACTAAATGTACTGAGAAAGTATATGTTGGAAAAGCAAATGGTAGGGTTGCCAACCTTCCCAGAATGGCTAGGAGTCCCCAGGAATCAATAATTAAACAAATGAATAGAAGTAGACAAAGTCCAATGTGAACTCAAATTCTGAATAGACTTATTTTGTTGCTTGCTGTTTAAATCAAACTATACAATGGTGCATTAAATATTTTGTTCATTTGTTTTGTTTCTTATTTAGATGAGAACGCAGGGCCCTATCCTAACTGCCAGCGGAAAAAATCCGGTTATGGAGCTAAATGAAAAGAGGAGAGGTTTGAAATATGAATTAATATCTGAAACTGGTGGTAGTCATGACAAACGCTTTGTAATGGAGGTATGTTAGAAATTAACAGTGCAAATATTTGTTTATACTGGTTTTTATTCTGGGTTAGCAGTGTCTAAGTATTTTAGAATTTAATGCATTTAGTTTTCCAATCTAATTTTAGAGACTGATGAGTCATTGCATATTGTTTTAAAAAATGTATTTAAAATAGTAAATGTCACTTGATTTTTTTGTTTAGCAATGCCTGTGAGCAGATCAGTGTATTGCTTTTGTTTATTGCAGCAGACAGTTGAATGTAATTGTGTCTGCCTTGTTTAAAAGATATCATATCAATGTTATCTCTCCATATGCTCGGGCTGGATTGCAGTATCCAAAGTTTACAAGTACACTTCTGGTTTGAAATTTCAATATTTACCTGATGTTTCATCCTATGTGCATTGGTTATGTTGTCTGAGCCAAATATTGCTGATCGATTACCTGTGCATAGAATCATAGAATACCTACAGTGTGGAAGCAGGCCAATAAGCCCATCGAGTTGACACCAACCCTCCAAACAACATCCCATCTGGACCCACCCACCTACCCTATCCCTGTAATCCTGCATTTCCCAAGGCTAATCCACCTTGCCTGCACATCCCTGGACACTATAGGTGCATTGGCCATGCTACGTTGTCCAAAGTTCACTTCTTTGGACTGTGGGAGGAAACTGGAGTACCTGGAGGAAACCCAAGCAGACACAAGGAGAACGTGCAAGCTCCACACAGTCGCCTTAGAGTGGAATCGAACCCGGATCCATGGCACTGTGAGACAGCAATCCCACTGAGCCACTGTACTGCCCAACTATACTTGTGCAATGACAACAGTTACAGAATCCGCTCTGTTGCATACTTCTGACTAGGAAAGGATTCATAGTATAAAGTTATGTGGATGGCTTAGTGGTATTATTGCTGGACAGTTAATCCAGAGACCCAGGATTGTTTCGGAGCTTGGAGTTTGAATCCTGCCATGGCGGATGGTGGACTTTGAATTGAACAAAAATAAAGTCTGAAATTAAGAGTCTGATGATGATGAATCCATTGTCAATTGTCACAAAAACCCATCTGGTTCACTAATGTCCCTTTTAAGGAAGGAAATCTGCCATCCTTAACTGGTCTGGCCTACATGTGACTCCAGACCCACAGCAATGTGGTTGACTCTGAACTGCCCTCTGGACAATTAGGGATGGGCAATGAATGCTGGCCTAGCCAGCAACGCCCTCATCCAATGCACAAAATTTTAAAAATTACACCGTGAGTTTAATGCCTTTTTTTGTTAATGCATGGTGGCAAGGAAGTATTTTCTGAAATGTCAATCAAAATTATTTTATTGTAATATGGAGGTTTATACATGAACCAAGTATCCGTGTTTTTTTAAAAGATAGATTTAACATGGTACAGCTTGACTGCTTGTGTCATTGATGCTCGTTATGGGCAGCAATTTTATTGGGCGAATGAACCCCATCATTTGTAATTTCCACTGAGGTCAGTTGCAAGGATGTCGCTTATTAACATCTTAAATTTGGCTATTTCCAATACCTTTGTGAAGTCACTTGTGTTTCTTGCCCTGCCACTTTCTTCATCTCCCCAGATTTGGTTGGGTGCTAAGTCATACATCTCAGTAAGGTCACCCCTCATTTTCCTGTGTTCCAAGGAGTAAACCCAATCCAGGCCAACCTCTCCCTGTTTGCCAGGACTTGTAGGCCTGAGTTACATTCTCGTAAATCATCTTTGTACACTTCCCAGTTTAACTATGCCTTTCCTATAATAGGCTAACCAAAGCTGTACACAATACTCCAAGTGCGGCCTTGCCAACGACTTATACAACTGTCACATAACGTCCCAACTTCTGTACTCAATGCCTCGACTGATGAAAGCCAGCATGCTAAATGCCTTCTTCACTACCCTGTCCACCTATGATGCCGCTTTCAACGAGCTACGTACTTGTACTCCTAGGTCCCTTTGTTCCACAACATTCCTCAGGACCTTAACATTTACTGTGTAAGTCCCACCTTGGTATGACTTTCCAAAGTGCATCACCTCACACTTATCTGTATTGAATTGCATTTGCCAGTCTTCAGCCCATTTTCCCCATCTGATCAAGATCTGTCTGTAATTTTTGATAACCTTCTTCGCTACCAATGATACCACCTAATTTTGTATCATCCCCAAACTTACTAATCATCCCTTGTACATTCGCATCCAGATTATTTATGTAAATAACAAAAAGCAAAGATTCCAGCACTGACCCCTGTGGCACATCACTAGTCACAGGCCTGCAGCCCGAGAAACAACCTTCAACCGTCATCCTGTGCTTCCTACTGTTGAGCCAATTTTGAATCCAATCAGCCAGCTATCCCTGGATCCCATGTGACCTAACTTTCATGACTAGCCTCCTGTGTGGGACCTTGTCAGAGGCCTTACTAAAGTCCATATGGACAACATCCACCGCCCTACCCTCAACCATCCTCTTGGTTACCTCTTCAAAAATCTCTAAAAGATTTGTCAGAAGTGACTTCCTGCACACAAATGCACGTTAGCTATCCCTAATCAGACCTTGACTATCCAAATGTTGGTTGATCCTGTGCCCCAGTATCCTCTCCAATAACTTGCCTACCACTGATGTCAGGCTCACTGGTCTGTAGTTCCCTGGCTTGTCTTTGCTACCTTTCTTAAACAATGGAACAATATTAGCCACTGTCCAGTCTTCTGGAACCTCACCAGTGGCTAAAGGTGAAGCAAAAATCTCTGCAAGGGCCTCTGCAATTTTTTCCCTGGCCTCCCACAACATCCGAGCATGGGCTTGATCAGGCCCAGGAGATTTATCCATTTATCCATCTTAATGTGCTTTAAGGCTGCTAACCCCTCTCCTCTAGTAATGTGTATGCAGTCCAAAACATCCCAACTTGTTTCACTTATTTCCTTTGCATCCATGATTCTCTCCTCAGTAAACACTGCAGAGAAATATTCATTAAAAATCTTACCCATCTCCTGTAGCTCCACATAGACGCCCAGGCTAATCTTTAAGAGGACCTACTCTCTCCCTTTTACCCTTAATATAGTTATAGAACTTCTTGGGATTATCTCTAACCTTATCTGTCAGACCCATCTCATACCGTCTTTTTGCTCTTCTGATTTCCCTCCTAAGTGTGTTCCTACACTTTTTATCTAGGGATTCACTTGAGCCCGATTTTTAGATTAAATCCAATGTATACCGCCGCCTTTTTCCTGACCAGAGCCTCAATGTGCCTCGTCAGCCAGGGATCCCTCAACCTCCCAGCTTTTCCCTTCAACCTAACAGGGACATACTGTCCCCGGACTCTTGATATCACACTTTTAAAAGCCTCCCATTTTCCAATTGTTCCTTTTCCTTCAAACAGTCTCACCCAGTCGAGCTTTGCTAAATCCTGCCTCATAGCCCTAAAATTGGCCCTGCTCCAGTTTAGCACCTTAACCTGTGAACCTGTCCTATATTTTTCCATAATTATGTTAAAACTAAGAGTTATGGGCACTGGACCCAAAGTGCTCTCTGACTAACTCTTCAGCCACTTGCCAGCCTCGTTTCCTACATGGAAGTCCAGTGTTGCACGTTCCCGAATAAAGCCCTCTACATGTCGATTTGGGAAACTTTCTTGGTCACATTTGACAAATTCCACCCCATCAGGGCCTTTTACACTCTGAGTGGCCCAGTCAATACAAGGGAAATTAAAATTGCCAACAAATACTACTCTATTATTCCTATAGGTATCTGCAATCTCTGTACAAATCTGCTCCTCTGGTATCCACTGGCTATTTGGGGGCCTTTAATACAGTCCCTTCATCTTTCTAAGTTCTAACAAAATGGCCTCATTTGAAGACCTCTTAAGAATATCCTGTCTGAGCACTGTTGTTATGTCCTTCCTTATCAAAAGAGCAACTCCCCCTCCTCGCTTTCTTGTACTTCTGTCATACCTGCAGCTTCTGTATCCTGGAACATTGAGCTGCCAGACCTGCCCTTCTCTCACCCATGTTTCTGTTATGGCTATAATATTCCATTGCCAAGAGCTGATCCATGCTCTGAGCTTGCAACAACTGTCCCCGAAGCCACCCACACCCAAAGGTTTCGTCACTTTTTGCAACTGGGCATCAACTCGTTGGTTAGCACTGTTGCCTCACAGCACCAGGGGTTACGGGGTTTGATTCCACCCTCGGGCGACTGTCTGTGCGGAGTTTGCACGTTCTCCCCATGTCTGTGTGGGTTTCTTCTGGGTGCTCCAGTTTCCTCCCACAGTCCAAGGATGTGCACGCTAGGTGGATTGGCCATGCTAAATTGCCCATAGTGTTCAGGGATGTGTAGATTAGATGGGTTATAGGGGGATGGGTCTCGGTGGGATCCTCTGAGGTTCAGTGTGGACTTGGGCCAAAGGGCCTGTTTCCACACTGTAGGGATTCTAAGTTCTAAAAAAGTTCTAAACCAAGCTCCTTTTACTGACTCTGCCCCTCAACTCACTGACCTGATGCCCTCCCTTTCATCTCTTTCTCCAAGAAGATTCCTATTTGTGGCAACTGACAAACCTGTCCTCACCTGATCTCCATCGAAGACAAGACCTTTTAAAGTTTTGGCAAAGATCTGTAGCTTGAGTTGCGGATGAGGTTGTTGACTGGCTTGTTTTTGTTCAGGATTTGTTCCGTATAAATCCTCGACTTCCACAGCAACCATCCCAATGTCCGCAAATGAAGCTGCATTAGGACATTATTTAAACGGGCCAGGACACACTGTAACACTCCAGAACTACACAGGGAAGAGGAGGACCACTTATACAAGATCCTCGCTTTAAACGGATATCCTCGCAACTTCATCCGCAGGTGCCTACAAAACAGACAATAACAGGAGGACACAGTACGCCCTAACACACTGGCCACACTGCCTACATCAAGAACATATAAGAACTGACAACAAGACTCCTAAGACCACTAGGAATCATGACGGCGCACAAGCCCACAGCCACTCTACGACAAACGCTTAAAAGGATTAAAGACCCCATTTCCACAACATGCAGAACGAACGTGGTTTACAAAATACCGTGCACCGACTACCACAAACATTACATCGGACAGACAGGAAGGAAACTAGCCATCAGAATACATGAACATCAACCAGCAGCAAAACGGCACGACAAATTCTCCTTAATATCGGTATATTCAGACAATGAAGGCCATCAGTTTAACTGGGACAAGGTAACCATAGTAGCCCAAGCCAAACATAGATACGCACGGAAATTCCTATAGGCATGGTTCTCCACCCATACTTCAATCAACAAATGTATAGAATTGGACCCCATATACAAACCCATACAGATCAAAACCGGAAATGACAGTACTCACCATAACGGACCAGACAGTATAAATCCCAAGCGGAGTAGAATAACATCGCTTCATCAGAAGCTCCACTGATGTCACCTAGCATGGTGATGAAATGTCTGAACAAAAACAAGCCAGCTCGGCGAGCAAGTCAACAACCTCAGATAAGACCATCTCTGATCACTTGCTGACATTGTTTATCATATGTATATCCTGTTCCAACCCCGCCCCCTTCTGGGTTTCTGCTAGATAAAAATGATTGTCACATCCAAGTCACTCCACTACATTTTCTGAATCCCAATATTTGATACTCTGTTCATTATAATGCTCCTGCACTTGTCAGTCTGCTAGACCACTCCCTCATAATTTAAACTTTGTTTTCCATCCCCCTCTAATGTATTTACTATCTCCAAAATCCATTTGAGCCCCAAGAACGGACTTCATCTTTGCTCCCTCAAATATAAGAAGCGCAATCTTGTATATCTGCGGTGGAAACTGGTTTAGCAACATCAGCACTCCTGGCTGAATAATTTTGTATGCTGTTAGGTTTCATTCTCCTCTAGCACAATTACACTTTGCTGTCTAGAATTATTGTGGAGTAAAGACTACCACAGATTTCTCTTCTCCACCACTAACCCTGTCTTAAAACCCTACCTGCCTAGTACCTCCAAGAAGAATTTGCTGCAATACTGGGATCATCTGTTCCATTCTCTCTGCTATTTCCATCCTTTTCCTTTTGTCCATAAAGCGAATTTGGCTCCACTCCCCAAGTGCCTTCGTCAAGTTCCTCTTAACCATAAAAACTACTGACGTTGCAAACTAGCTAACTCAGTGCCAAGACCAAGTCTTGGGGTGAACAGATTCTTCCTACCACAATAGTACAGAGTCACTTTGCAATATCCAAAGGAGTTGCTTGCTCTGCCTATTGGCTTGCAAGACAGGAACATCCATCTGAGGACCAGGAGCATCACAAAGTACACTATTTATTTTCAGCTTAGTGCCCAAATCAAAACAAACATGGTACGAAGCAAAAGTTGAATTGAACTGACGATTTTTTTGTTTCCTCTACACAGTTGAAATGTACCTAGTTATCTCGACTGAAAACACCGAGTATGAGGGCCAAGGCTCATTACTAGAGTATTCTGAAACATAGAAGCTAAAATACTTTAAAATCTTTAACACATGGTTTTAAAAAAAACTTTCTTATATGTACAACTTACAGAAAGATTATCATTTGATCTCCGTAAGCTTAAATAAAGAAATTTTTAATATTAAAACTCCTTTAATTGGCTGTATGATGCAATTGTTGGACTTGCATATGTTTATTATTCTAAATCCAGTTTTTGTATATATGCATACTTGTACTGATTTTTTTTTTCAAGAAATTGAACAAATTTGAGCGTGGTTTTGGTTTTGACTGAAGTGATTTGTAAATAAAGTAATTCTTATTACAGACATGAATAAATATTGCTATTGATTCATTTGATGCCTTAAGTACATTACACACCCTTGGCAGCAATTGCAGTTCAGGCTACAGACAATTTACCATAATGAGTTAGAGATATGAGCCAATAGTAATTTGTTTTCCATAAGTATCTAATAGTTTTTTACAGGATCTAGAACCTAGAACAGCACAGCAAAGGAACAGGCCCTTTAGCCCACCATATTTCTGCTGACTATGATGCCATTGTAAATTAATCCCAATCTACTTGCACGTGGTCCATACTGTTGATGTGTCTGCCTAAATGCCTTTGAAACTTTGCTAACATATCTGCTTCTACCTCCTACCTTGCATTCTAGGCACTTAACGCTCTGTGTAAACAAAAAACTTGCCTTGTACATCTCCTTCAAACTTTCCCCTTCTCACCTTAAACCTGCGCCCTCTAGTATTTGACATTTCCACCCTGGGAAAAAGATGCCAACTACCCACCCTATCGATGCCTCCGTATAATTTTACATATTTCTTATCAGGTCACCCCTCAGCAGCTGCCACTGTAGTGTAAACAATCCAAATTTGTCCAACTTCTCCTTTTTATAGCTCATACACTCCAACCCAGGCAACATCCTGCTAACCCTCTTTTATACGTTCTGCAAAGCCACCACATTCTTCCTATAGCGTGTGACCGGAACTGCACACAATACTCCAAGTTTGGCCTAAGAAACTATAACATGACTCACCAACTTTTATGTTCAATGCTCCAACGAATGAAGGCAAGCAGTCTGTATGCAACCTTTACCACTTTATCTACGTGTGTTGCCACTTTCAGAGAGTTATGGACTTGCACCCCAAAATTCTACTGTATATCAGTACTCCTGTTTACTGCCATCTAATTAATAATTCTCATTTTCTCTGTAGGTGGAAGTAGATGGTCAGAAGTTCAAGGGAGCAGGTCCTAATAAGAAAGTCGCAAAAGCCAGTGCTG
The DNA here is from genome assembly GCF_021869965.1 of Rhincodon typus. NCBI lineage: Eukaryota > Metazoa > Chordata > Chondrichthyes > Orectolobiformes > Rhincodontidae > Rhincodon > Rhincodon typus. The sequence continues at coordinate 21,221,625 of NC_063359.1, read as the reverse complement.
CTTTAGCAGCCCTTGAAAGATTGTTTTCTGGTCCAAGTGCTGCAAACAACAAGAAAAAGAGAACGGTTCCTCCGGTAAAGTTTCTGTTATTTACTTGCTGCTTCTTCAGTATTTAGCAATGTGAGTTAAGTTAATGTTTGATCACACATAACATGCAAACAGTTTTTAATTCAAAGCATCAAGAAATATATTTACCTGTCCAAAAGTCATATAGTTATATATGCTTGAAGTAATTTTTCTGCAATTTTATCAATTTCTACATCATTTCTATATAACTTTCTTAAGTTCTGCAAATGTGCTTTAAACTCTGCAAGTGGAATGTGTGTTATTTAACTAGCCCATTATGGATTGATTCCCTCAAAAGCTGAAATTATGCTGCTTTGATTATTTTTTAATAGATACATTAATCTGAATGAAATTTAATTTAAGCATTTTGTGTTTTATTTTGTGAAGGCTAAGGGTCCAATTCCTACTCCAGCAGCTGCAGTCCAGACTCTCAGAGGCAGAGGCAGAGGGGCCTTGAGCAGAGGAGCATTTGCTGGAGCAGCAGTAACAGCTGCTCCAGGATATCTAACACCAGGTGTGGAATGTTGCAAAATAGCAGTTTTTTTTTTAAAGTTGCAAATTATTTTCTTTTGTTCATGGGATGTTGGTGCAACTGGCTAGCCAACATTTATTGCTCATCTCTAATTGCCATAGAGAAGATGGTGGTAAGCTATCTGCAATCCTGGAGCTGCAGGATTTTGAATGCACAAAGTGAAGGAACAGCAATACAGTTCCAAGTCACAATGTTGTCTGGCTTGGAGGGGAACTTCAGCTAGTGCTGCCATGCATCTACTACCTGGAAGGTTTTGATCTTCTTGATTGCTGATGCACCTGAATCTATCCAGACAAATGCATATTCTATCACATTCTTGACTTGAGCCTTGTAGATAGTGGGCAGGCATGAATGAGTCAGGATGTGAGTTGCTTGCCACTGAGCTCCTGGTCTGTGACCTGCTGTTGTAGCCACAGTAATTATTTGGCTTATCCAGTTCACTTTCTAGCAATGGTAGTCCTCAGGATGTTGATGGGAGAGGATTGAGCTATGGTAATGTCATTGAGTTTCATGTGTTGATGGCCAGATTCTCTCTCGTTGATGATGGTCATTGCCTGACCCTTGTATAGTTAATTGTCACTTATCAGCCCAAATTTAGATGTAGTTTGAAGCCTTGCTACATGTGGCCACAGCCTGGTTCAGGATCTGAAGTCACAAATGATGCTGACCATTACGTGATCATCAGTCAACATCCCTGCACTTCTGACCTTATGATAGTGGGAATGTCATTGAAGCAGCTGAAGATAGTTAGGGTCTAGGACACTACCTTGAGAACTGGGGTTCTTGTGGCACACTGCTAATGTCCCTACTTCTGAGCCAGGAAGCCTCGGTTCAAGTCCAAGCTGCTTCAGTGTTGTGTAATAACATCTCTTAACAGGTTGATTTAGAAAATTTCTACCCAAGAACTCGTGTGGTGTTGTCCTTGGACTGAAATAATTGACCCCCAACACCCACAACCATCTTCCTTAGCGCTAGGTATGATTCCAACCAGTGGAGAGCCTTCCCCAACTAATCCCATTGACTCTAGTTTTGCCAGAGCTCTTCAAGGCAGACTCTTGCCAAATTCTGCCTTGATGTCAAGAGCAGTCATTCTAAGCTCACCTCTGAAGTTTTAGCTCTTCTGTCCATGTTTGGAAAAACTCTGTAATTAAGGTGAGGAACTGAGTGGCCACAGCAGACCCCAAACTAAGCACTAGTGAGTAGCCATCACATCCTGTCATGAATGGCAATGAAAATAACTAGGAGGACAGGGGTCCACAAATATCCCCCATCCTCAACAACAGGAGAACCAAGCACATCAGTACAGAAGATTAACTTAAAGCATTTGCATTAAGGAGCCCTAGCAAAACTGGAATGAATGGATATTGGGGACAAACTCTCTGCTGGTTGGAGTCATATCTGGCATACAAGATGGTTGTGTCTGCTGGAGGTCAGTCATCTTGGCTCCAGGGCATCTCTGCAGGAGTTCCTCAGGGTAGTGTCCTAGGCCCAACCATCTTCAGCTGCTTCAATGGCCTTCCCTCCATCATGAGGTCAGAAGTGAGAATGTTCGCCCATGATTGCACAACGTTAAGCACCATTTGTTCAGATACTGAAGCAGTCTATTTTCAAATCCAGCAGAATCTGGATAATATCCAGGCTTGGACTGACAAATGGCAAAATAACATTCACAGCACAGAAATGCCAAGCAATGACCATTCTCACTTCTGACCTTATGATGGAGGGAAGGCCATTGAAGCAGCTGAAGATGGTTGGGCCCAGGACACTATCCTGAGGAACTCCTGCAGAGATATCCTGGAGCCAAGATGACTGACCTCCAGCAGACACAACCATTGGTATGCCAGGTATGACTCCAACCAGCAGAGAGTTTGTCCCCAATATCCATTCATTCCAGTTTTGCTAGGGCTACTTGATACAAATGCTTTAAGTTAATCTTCTGTACTGATGTGCTTGGTTCTCCTGTTGTTGAGGACGGGGGATATTTGTGGACCCCTGTCCTCCTCGTTATTTTCATTGCCATTCATGACAGGATTGGCAGAATTTTAGATCTGATCACTTTGTGGGATTGCTTAGCTGTGTCTCCCCCATGCTGCTTTGGCTGTTTGGCATGCAAGTGGTGCTGTGTTTTAGCTTCACCAGGTTGACACCTCGTTTTTAAGTATATCTGTTAAATGGTCCTGGCATGTCCTCCTGCGCTCTTCATTGAACTAGAATTGATTGCTGGCTGAATGGTAATGGTAAGAGGTTATATGCCAGGCCAAGAGATTGCAGATGGTGCGTGAATGTCATTGTTGTTTCTATTGATGGCCCACTGCACCTCGTGGATGCCCAGTTGCTGGATCTTTGAAGTTACTGAGAATAGTAATATTTACAATAGAAGTGTCAGTTTCTATATTCGTTTACCTTGTGGGTATCGCTGGAGTAGTGCAAAAGTTAGGTTAGCTCTTTTCATATTATGCAGACAGTTACAAAACAAGTCACATCCCAAGTTATCAGATTAGTAGTAATAGATTCATAACTGATTCTGTTAATTTTGTTTACCAGTGAGAAAATAAATGAAGAAACCATATTTTAAAATGATTGTTGAAAATTCATAACTTGAAAAAATCACAATGTGGAAAGATGAATTTGAGAGATGGTACATATTTTCTAGTCAACCTGTTTAGAGATGGAACAGGTTGGCCTCCTGGCTCGAGGCAAGGACTCTGTCACTGCACCATAAGAGCCCTTGAAATCATGAGCCAGTCAACCCATCGCTATCGTATTCTGGATACCTGGCAGGATTCAAACCTCAAGTGTGGAGCCATACTTCTAATTTGACAATCGTTTTGTAACATAGAACTGTCAGAGGAAGGCAAGCCATGTCCCCTTCTCACAGCACCAGCTGCTGTATTCTGAAAATTAAAGCTCCAGATAACCACTAACAGCTGCTGTCAAGCCCTAAGTACATAAAATAACTGTGATGTTACGTTGCTCGGAAGGAAGGATGCCAGGTGTGTGTTTTTCTCTTGGGTGGGGGCGAGAGGCAGGGAAGCAGAAATGGTACGTTGCCAAGTAAGCAGGATGCCAGTCCAGGAGAGGGTATGGCAGTAGAGGTAGGATGCCAGCTGGGAAGGGGATAGGGTGTGAGCTGAGTAAAGAGTGGAGTACCAGGTGGTTAGGTAAGTGATGCAGTATTTGAGGTACGTTGGGGTGGGTGGGAGAAATTAGGTCCGAGGATGTCAGGTCTGGCTGTGGTGTTTGGAACTGGGGCGGGGGGAGTAAGTGGGAATATGGATTGGGAGGCCAGATCACATCTGGTTTGTAGGGAATCTGGTTGTGTCTGGAGTTGAGGGTGTATATCAGGTTAGGGCTGGGGGTGATGGGTGTTGGATCCAACTTCAATGGAGACTGAAGGTTTTAGATGTAGAGGGATTATCCAGAGGAAATTCAACCTCCCGGGCAGTTCCTTCAATGGGAGGTACAATGGGGATTCTCCAGGGTCTCCGTACTGAACTCCTAGTTATGCTGGCATAACAGCTGTCAGGCCAGTGGAAAACCTGGGCGTGTAAAAAGACATCTTAAAGCTGAGCAAAAGTCTGAAATGCCAAGCAGGTTTAGTTGAAGCTGTTGGTCTCTTAGTACAGTGTCAGAGTCATCGGATGTAGGTGGGCATGGCAGCAAACTGGCTGAGCACATATTTGTCGACTCTGAATTCACAGGCATTCACTGCTGGTTGCTTGATCCTTTCCACTCTTCGCTTGGCCTAACTATGGCAAAGATTAACCAACAAAATTTTGTTTAACCATTTAGGAAAAGTAACAGTTGTTTATCTGTGTCAAAGTTAATTTATTTGGGTGCCCAAGGTGAATAAATGTCCAGTGATTATTCAGCATTCTCTTCCAGCTTATTATTTTTCAATCATTTTGTGCCAGTAACAGGAGATATACCTTATTTGTTCATAACTTGGAAACAATAGCCAATGCAGAACTCCAGGAACAGCACATTCATTGCTGGTGGGCTGTAATGTTCTATTTTTACAATTTTACAATTTTATATTTACATGGGTCCCAGGGTTACATGATGTAAACTAATCTATGGCAAATCAGTTAAATGGTTTATTTTTCCAGTGATTATAGCTTCAAGCTGCACTGCCAATGATTATGTGTAGTAATCAAGGGAGCTACCATCTGGAGGTCAGGCATTTCTGTACAGGGAAGGGAGAAAAGGGCAATTGACATGTGGCTCAGAGTGTCATTTTCACATTCCTAGCAACTGGATTGAGAATTGTATTTAGAATCAAATTTGTTGCTGATTACTTTGTTCATGGGAAAGTCTGCTTTCAGTTATATAACAAGTTGTGCAGGGCCTTTTGAGATTTTTGGCAACTAACTTCAATGAATATTTTTTATATTCATTCACGTGATGTGGGTATTGTTGGCTAGGCCAGCATTGATTTCCCATCTCTAATAGCCAGTGGGCACTTAAGGGTTAACCACATTGCTGTTGGCCTGGAGTCTCATGTAGGTCAGACCAGGTAAGGATAGCGAATTTCCTGGAGTTCTAGATTACTCGTCTAGAGACATCACCATTACATTGCTACCACCACATTAAATGCATGCTAATCCAAAAATACTATACATAGCTATTTAGAAGTCCCTTATTATTTTTAGTGAGTTAGTTGCTAGATTGATGAAATTATACATTGGATGTTAAGACCCCCATAACACGCAACTGTCCTCATAATGTCTTTCACTTTTTCCATATTCCAGTTTAGTGCTTCGAGTTCTACTGACAATTGTAATTCTTGCTAGAATGTTGTTCCATAGGTATGTCACTGAGTTGGGCGTTAATTCTGAGAATTTGAAGAGAATATTTGTAGATAATTTATATGCTGTGGTATCATCACCTATATTTCACTACTCTCATGTTTTGGTTCATCCCTTGCTAAATTGGCGAAGTGACCAGGGTGGGAGAAAAACTCTATTGGTTGACTTCAGCTAACCTGGCTCAAAGAATCAACTTTCTGCTATCCCAAGTCAGTGTAAAGTTTTATGTATATTTTACACACACACATTAGCCACATTTTGGACCAAACGAGTCTCATCTCAGAATCAGAAAAAAAGACGATTTCAGTCCCTTCCAAGAGTTGAGGATAAAAGTCAAGGTTGAAGTTCTAGTTACAGAGTCATGGAGCTCTACAGCATGGAAACAGACCACTTGGTCCAACTCATCCATACCGACCAAATATCTTAAATTAATCTAATCCCGTTTGCCAGCATTTGGCCCATATCCTCTTAAACCCTTCCTATACAGATACCCATCCAGATGCCTTGTAAATGTTGTGATTGTACCAGCTTCCACCACTTCCTCTGGCAGCTTATTTCACACACGCACCACCCTCTATGAAAAAGTTACCCCTTGTGTCCCTTTTAAATCTTTCCCCTCTCAACCTTCAATCTATGCCCTCTAGTTTTGGACTCCACTACCCTGGTGAAAAGGCCTTGGCTATTCACCCCATCCATGCCCCTTAAGGTTTTAAAAACTTATGTAAGGTCACCCCTCCACCTCCAATGCTCTAGGGAAAATAGCCCCAGCCTATTCAGCCTACCCTTTAGCTCAAACCCTCGACTCTTGCAACATCCTTGTAAATCTTTTCTAAACCCTTTCAAGTTTCACAACATCCTTCCTATAGCTGGGAGACCAGAATTAAATGCAGTATTCCAAAAGCGATCTAAACCAATGTCTTGTACAGCTGCAACATGGCCTCCCAACTCCTATACTCGATGCAGTCATCAATAAAGGCAAGCATACCAAATGTTGCCTTCACTACCCTGTCTACCTGTGACTCTACTTTCAAGGAACTATGAACCAGCACTCCAAGGTCTCTTTGTTCAGCAGCACTCCCCAGGACCTTACCACTAAGACAAAGATGCAGTCTTTCTGATGAGATATTAAAGCAAGGATCTGAGTGTTCCCTCATTAATACAAAATATCCCATGACACTATTTTTAGAAGAGCAAGGAATTTATCCCAGTGTTTTAGTCAATATTTAACCCACACTCAACCTCTTTAGAATAGGTTATGTGCTTGTGAATCGATTGCTGCGTTTCATATATCAGAAGTAATTCTTTGGCAGTGAAGCACTTTTTGGGTGACCAATGGTTATGAAAGTTGCTACATAATTAACTTTTTCACTTTTTGACATTTCTTGTTATCCTTCAAATTTAGACACTGAACTTAAGAAGAATGGTCAAAAAAATTGTCAAAGTATGGATTTTAAGAAAAAGAGGGCTATGTCTGCTCAGGCTGAGTTAAAAAGAATGCTGAGATTGCACATATCTAGTTCAGGCTGAGATAGTGGCATAAGTACAACTGAATGGCAGTAGTAATGTTCTTTTACCATCCTATCCCAGGGCAGGTTCCAGCCTATCCCTCCATTAAGATAAATGGAGAAATCCTTCTAAGTGTGCACCTATTCCCCTGCCTGGGAAGTCACCTGTCATCCAAGACTGATATTGATGTGGAAATTCAATGTTGCATCTAATTTGCAGGCACCACCTTGGATGCTTAAGGATGAGAGTCTTTGACCATGACGTCTGTACTGATATCAAGATCTTTTTGTATTAGACATTTGTCTTTCAGATTCTTCTATAAGGCTTTGAAACTTGGACTATGTTTAGATGCCACATCAAGGCTCTGGAGAAGCACCATCAGTACTGTTTGAGACTGGTTTCTGCGTTAGCTGGGAGAACAGGCATAGTAAAGCAACCTCTTTGAAGGAGCCAGTAGCACCAGTATTGAGGCTGAAATCTTTGTCCAGTTCAAGGAAGGCACTCAAACGAGAAGACCAAGAAAGCACTTCAAAGACTCCCTGAAGACTTATCTCAAGGAATGTGACATAGAATATAGACATCAATGTCTGGATGAACCTTGCTCAGAAGAAACTGACTTGGAAAAACCTCCTGTATGAAGGGACACAGCTCTGCAAGAACTCCGTAAGAAAGAGAAAGTGTGTTAAAGGAACCAGAGAAAAAAATGCCAGCAATCTTGAGGTCAAGGACCAATTCCACTTGTCAGAAGCACCTGCCTACCATGTGTGCGGGGATCTGGCTCTAGAATCAGGCTGATCAGTCAAGCAAGGACCCACAGAACCCATGACCAGTAACATGAATTTCCAAGGTGGACAGAAATACTCATTAACGGGTGATTGCTCATGATGATTGTAGAAATGATGTATATCTTTCTGGCAGGAATTGAAGAAACTGGCTTTCACCTTCACAATGTTTACTTGGAGGAAATTGCAACTTATCCAGGACCATATTTAAGTGATCTGATAACATCACAGGAGAAGCACAATTAAAAGCACGAGACATGGATCTCATTGTACTGGTGTCTCCAGATGGTGTCATTTGAGCGGCAGCGTTTGAGTGAGGAGATTCTTAAAGGCTTTCAGAAGTATGATGTAGACCATTCAGCCCATCAAGCCTGCTCCTTCATTCAGTGAGATCATGTCTGATCTAATGACCTTCAAATACACTTTGCTGCCTTTTCCCCACAACCTCTGATTCCCTTATTGATGAAAAATCAGTCTGCCTCAGTCTTGAATATACTTGGCCTGTCCACAAGGTCCCTTACCAACTTCTACAGATGCACCACTGAAAGCATGCTGTCCGGGTGCATAATGGCCTGGTAAGGCAGCTGCTCTGCCCAGGACCGTAAGAAGCTACAGAAGGTTGTGTGAACAGCCCAGACCGTCACAGAGGCCAATGTTCCATTCATGGACTCCATTTACATAGCCCGTTGCTGCAGAAAGGCTGCCAACATCATCAAAGACCCATTGCACCCTGGCAATGCTCTCCTACAACCTGAAAGGACTCTCTAACTTGAAATAATGCTGATGTTGCTAATGCTGATCTTGCCTAGCACACACCCTGTGCGATGTAACTTGTATGGTTCTGTCTAGTGTTTTTTTTTCACCCTATGATCTGTACGTCCTTGCTTACTATGATCTGCCTATACTGCTCGTAAACAAAGCTTTTCATTGTACTCTGGTACAAGCGACGACAAATCAAAAAATCAAAATAGAGAGCTGGAGGAACACAGCAGGCCAGGCACCATCAGAGGAACAGGAAGGCTGACATTTCAGTCGGGACCCTTCTTCAGAAGTGGGGAGGGGAGCTCAGAAATAGAGAAAGAGAGAGGAGGGGTGGGTTTGGAGAAGGTAGGTGGGATGGTGATAGGTGAATGCAGGTAGGCAGTGGTGGGGATTGGTCAGTGAGGTGGGAGTGACTGGTAGCTGGGAGAAGGAGGACAGGTCATGTCAGGTCAAGGAGATGGGGATGAGAGGGAGGGTTGGTCATGGGATGAGAGAGGCTGGGGGTGGGGAGATTTTGAAACTGGTAAAATCCACGTTCAGGCCATCAGGCTGTAGGCTCCCAAGGCATTGGAGGAGCAGTACCTCATAATCCGCCTCGGGTGCTTACAGCGTGATGGCCTGAATGTGGATTTTACCAGTTTCAAAATCTCCCCACCCCCAGCCTCCCTCATCCCATGACCAACCCTCCCTCTCATCCCCGTCTCTTTGACCTGACATGACCTGTCCTTCTTCTCCCAGCTATCTGCCACTCCCATCTCACTGATCAATCCCCACCACTGCCTACCTGCACTCACCTATCACCATCCCACCTACCTTCCCCAGCCCCATCCCTCCTCTTTCTACTTATTTCTGAGCTCAGCTCCCCTCCCCCTCCACATTTCTGAAGAAGGGTCCCAGCCGAAACATCAGTTTTCCTGTTCCTCTGACGCTGCCTGCCTGCTGTGTTCCTCCAGCTCCACACTGCGTTATCTCTGACTCCAGCATCTGCAGTTCTTGCTATCTCATTCAATAAATCAATCAATAATGACCCCACCTCAGTAGTTCTCTGTGGTAAAGAATTCCACAAACTAACATTCCAATTTAAGCCATTGCTAGAGATGCTCTGGCTATAATGAGAAGATAACAATGAAATCAGATGAGGGTAGTCCCACTGGTATATTGAAGAGATGGTGTGAAGATGCACATAGCTTTTGAATAATAATTAGGAAAAAAAATAATTTTAATTGTGGAAATAATCAAGTTTTAATTATTCCATTTTACCTATGGTTTTAATATTATTACTTGCTCTTAGTGATGAAGGCTTTACTTTAGTTTTTGATTTTATTGTAGACATTCTAGAAAACATATGTATCCTTTTTAAGAAGAAAAAGCAGTGCATTAGAATTGATTTGGTAACTATTCTAGTGGCTAGTTTTAACGTAATTTTTGACAAATGTTTGAAAATGGGTAAATATAGTTAACGGTCAAGCCACAAGCATGTGGATCCACAATATAGTAAACTAAGAGCATGAAGTAGATTACTGAATAAAATTACTTTTATTACATTGGGTATTTTTACTGACATAATACATTAGTACTAAAATGGGAAAGTAACATTGATTTCTTTTCATCTTTAGGTTATGGGGCACCATATGGATACAGTGCTGCTGCCCCAGCTTACGGTATGTATGACAACTCCGTCGATTATGACTTTAAGATGACAATCATTTCCTTAGTGCCTTAATCTGGAACATATATATCTCTGCACTATGGAGATATATATGTATGTGTGAATATTGACAACCCATCGAGTACTGAAAACACTCTCTTTCCTGATTTTTTTTTGCTGATGCTACCTCTGTGCATTCAATACACAGTGAAAAATTTCAGATTTCAATTTTGTATGTTTATAAATTAGCATTCTAGAGAACAAAGAACATATTATGAACTTGGAAAATTGAATTTTTTTTCAAAAATTCATTTGCCTTAAGTACTCTAAGGGTTCAGTGTTGCATTTTATTAAAACATAAGGCGTTGTTTTTAAATTGTTTTAAACTAGTTCATTTTGGTCTAGAAGTTTGTACAAAAGCAGTCCATTTGTCTTTGACACAACTTTATACGCAGTGGAAGAAATCGGCATTACCTTGTGTTTATTCTTACGGTCGGAACTCTTCTTGCAAAGAAAAATCATATTGTAAAGGGACTGCTTATAAACTGCTTGTCCCCTTCCATGCCAAGTTGTATATTTTATTAAATGTCCCAATGCTTACAGCCATTAGATGCTCTATTCAAAGCATACTGCACTGCCAGACAAATTGGCAAGTATACTGGTACAGTTACCCTTTTCTGTAGCTCTAAGCGGGCATAATTCATTTTAAAGTTGTAAATGTAAAACGAATCATAATTAGTTGATAACTTACAGCATTCATATAAAAAAAATTGTAGTGCTGCTAAATGATACGCCAGCATTCATATTTATCTAAACTTTTGACTAATGATTGCAATTCAAAAAGGGTTTAGAACGTGAATGTAAGGGCAAGCTTCATATTGTAACTCACACGTTAAATTGATGAGTATCAAGATGGAAGAATGTCAACATTTCTGCCCATCTGATTGTTTCTCTGACAGCTTGCTTATTCTTGACAGCTGAAGAGCTTAGTGAAATGGCTGGCATTTTGGTCAATAGCAGGACTGTGAAAAATATTTCATTTTGTTAACAATTTTGTCTGTGACCAAAATGAGTCTCCCCAGCTGTTAAACTTTTTGATTTGTTCCTAATTTTCCCAATTTTTCTTTCAAATTTTCAAAATAAATTTGACTGTTATCTGATTTAATTAGGTTGAGGCTATAAAAGGGTAGAATTTAAACATGATTTAAATCTGCAAACTTGAAACTACTTGAAGTAAAAAAAACAGAACTGGTCTTCTCACTTAGTAAAATAAAGATTTTAAAGATGTGCTAATGTAACAAAAAAGTACAATTTTAAAATTGAGGCAATATTGTTATAAAGCAGAGGTTGACCCCACCCCCTGTCAGAACTAAAACTGAAAAGCCCAATGAGGAGCACCTTGCCCTATAATCTATAAAGGGAGTGTGAAAAGTGGTGTAACCTGCGTTTCAGCAAATTCTAAATAGAATAAATCCCTGACACTCACTTTAAAATCGGCAAGTAACAATTTATTTATCGAGCTCTAACTGTGAACAAATTATCTAAACTGTTAACAAACCGAATAAATCCCCTCTAGCTACTAGCTATTCCTGAATAAAACAAGATTCTAATGGTATGCTGTTCCAATAAATACAAGTCCCACTTATATAAAATTAAAAATAGAATTTAGTCTCTTGAAATTACAGCCAGTTTGTGTCTTCTGGAATGCTCTGTGCCTTCTCTGTCGATTTTTTTTTTTTTATTTTTTTATTTTTTATTTTTTTATTTTTTTTTTTTTTTCTTCTGTCATTACTATTAACTAGATGTGCCTTGGGTACCTTTTGTTATTTAGCGGGTGCTTTCTGTAAAACTTAGAGACCGAGAGCCAGCGATTTTTCTCTTGAGAGCTGAGGGCTGTTAGCTTTCTGATCTTTGTGCAACTGTCCTCTTCTTTTATGCCCGAAATGACACAGGACCAACCTTATTGTAAGAAATATTGCTATGTTGTCAAAACCATCAGATTTAAATTTAATTGGTTTTTGGTATCTTAAGTGCCTGGTTCAAATTGATTGACTAAATTCAAAATTTGATAAAAATTGCTGCTTAGCCTGCTAACTGTATGGCCTTTTGATACAAATGTTTCAATTTGGTTGCTCTCTGTGTACTTGAAAACTTCAAAGCTGCTGCTCACAGACATCCATTTTAAATCCCTAAGCTCAGAAAAAGCACATCATCTGTTAAAGGGACCATGCAATGCTTTCCCCCCACTGCATTTTACAAACACCAAATTCTAACTTCCTGCCTCCCAAATCACAAGTAGTCTACCCAACTTCACAACAAATGGAACAATCAATAATTATTTTGAAGTAGACTTTCAAAGATATTCAAGCCATTGATCCCACCACACTTTATTGTAGCAGGTAAATGCTTAGTACTGGGAGGAATAATAATAAACTCCAGCTTTTACCAATCTTTTGATTGTTTTCACTTTTTTTTGTACTGTAGTACATATTTATTTCTAATGTTGCAACAGTACATACAGGTTTCCATAACTTACTAAAATAAGCTTGATTTAATCACATAAACTGGCACTGTGCTGTTGCTTTGAATGAGTCGTATGTGCAAATGATGACAAGCAAGTGTAAGATTTATTTGGAGCCTGAGTTGGGCTGCACATGCGAGCAGTTTAAGTATCATGATAGTTCCAAATATAAATCTGCAAAGTTTGCTAGGACAGTCACAGCTGGCATGCATCTGAAATAACTTACCTGCTATATTTCTAAAATCAATCCAGAAAACTGCAGTTCTTTTTCTGTCAGTTCAGCATGCAGCAATGTTCAACGCAGTCCAAATTAATGTTATTTCTCAGAAAGAGATGATTGTCATCATTTCTCATATAAAGACCCTGTGTTTCTCCAGTGTCTAGATGTGATGCAAAACAACATTTGACACGGCTGTTTCCTTGGCTGTAGGTTGAAAGTGTCTTAATGCCTTTGTAAGCTGTTGCATGTTGGGAAATTTGCACTTCAGTCATCTGGTGCTGTTAAAACACCTACTGTTGCTGCTTTGTGATTTCTAATGATGATTAAAATTGAGAATAAGAAATCTGTCTAGATATATAGAATTCTGTGAGGCCACAAGAACTTAGTATTCAACCAAATAACATTAATTAACAACCCATTGATCTTTCCAGATATGCTTTTCAAATGAAATGCAAAATAATGTTTCTGTGGATGGCATCTGATTTAGATTCAGATTTTCTGAAATCTAGGTAGTATAGTTTATTTGAAGTGGTTGCTGAAGAAATATCGTGTAAATCTATTGAGAGTTTGTCATCCAGATGTGCTAGAGATTACTTTTGTAAAGTGATCTAGAGTTATAACTTCATGCAGACACTCTGTGATCAAGATAGAGCTTGGAGTGCCAAGTCCATCTCCATTGTCAAGCAATTTATACACACATCTAGTTGAAATTATTTTCTCCTGTGTTACATGTTCCAGCACGTAAGTTTCCTGCTCCAAATATTGCTGATTACAAAATCTGGTAAAATACTCTTTTAAAAGATAGGAGTGCTCTATTTCATGGAATGGATACTTAATAATGAGAAAATGAGAGTTGTCCCAATTGGGAAAGAGGGAATATTGTGCAAGCATGATAAGGTTGTTTAATGAACCACTGCTCCAGTATTGCACACTATTTTCTTTCAAACATTGGGTTAAATAGAAGCCTCAATTTTATTTTTTTTTCTGGAATTGGCAGAATCGCAGCTACACCTATCCCATTTAATAATTATTTGATATAGTTTCTGTCCTTAGATATGGTTTCCACTATGCCAGATTTTATTCCCAATAAATTATTTTTGCAAATCATGAAGTTTGTATTCAACAGGATAAGTTTTTATTTTAAAATATATCATATAAAGAAATGTTCAGAGTCTCACACTTGTTTCCAGTGCTTAAATTAAAATATGATGTGGGCACAGCTGTGGATAAAAATTCAAGTTTCCACGTGTTTGAATTATGCAGTTTGTAATAGTATCTATTTTAATATTGTTTGTTTTGTCAACCGGTTCAATAAAATTAGATGATACATGTAAAGGAAAATAAATACATTGAAATTGAATGGCTAATCTGGAAAGATCTTTGGTGACAGAGCCATATATTCTTAAGTCAATTTAATGGACCATTAAACTTATTTGGGGTCCTTTTCGTTTCTTCTCTCTCTATAGGTTTGCCAGGCAAGAGAATGCTTCTGTTCCCTGTTATGAAAATTCCAACATATCCTGTTCCCCTTTACTCCTTTTTCAGCTAATTACTGTATTAGAAGCCTAACAACTGATTCTGATCACAATAGCAAAAAAGTGAGCATTAGGAGAAAAAAGTTGCTTTTTTAATTAAATTTCTTTTGAAAATGTTGTATGAAGCAAATTATTTGTAAAATAATTTTTCCGATCTTTTTGATTTTAACAAAAAGGCTTAGTTCATTAAAACTTGAAGATGTACTGTGAAATGTTACCTCATTCTCAATATAACTTATGCCAGCCTTCTGTGGTAGAAAGTAATAAACTTTAAAAAAAAACCTCACAGACATTTTAATTGAATCATAGCTTCTGAAGAATTTTATGGAAGCTTATTTGTGAAGGATGTATAGATAACAGATCTCTGATCACAAATAAACACTTTGTTTCAGAACCAGCCAGCGTATTGCCTGTTTTATAAATCACTTTATGTAGCAAAGCCTTAACCCAGTATTGTGCATATGCTCTGTACTGGCCATCATTTGTGTAATGAAATGGTACTTGCCCTCCCCCTCAATTTTTATAATCTATTTTGTAACAATACTTCAAAATTTATTTTGAGTTGTTTCAAAAATTGAATGTTATACAAATGATGGAAGCTGCAAATGAGCTAATATACCTATGTCCTTCCTACACTCCTGGTATGAAGCATGTGTAAAATTGGCTTAAGGCTGTCTTGCCTCCATAATCTCATATTTGGTTCTTGTGGCCTTTTTTATAGTTATCTGACATGAACCTTAACTTGCATTAGTTGCTTCCTGGTAGACAGGTTTTTAATTGATGAGTTGTAGTATTAAAACAAAAAAAAAACTCCTTTGCTGAGAACCTTTTTTCCCACTGCACAAAATGAAGAATCTGAAGCAGCAACAAGGTCCCCATGGATATCCGCTACTTAATTGTCCCAATTCTTGTTGAGTGCTGCTGTTTTTTTTTGAAAAGTGACACGTCTCACTCGTAGGCCATCATTCTTGCATCATTTGTCAAGCCTAACAGAACTTCAGATGCTTGTGTTTATATAATTGTTAACCAACATTTTTATTCCAATTCCCTTTTAATGTATATGCATGCCTTTTGTGGAAATGATATGCCACTTTTATAGGCTTTGAGAATTATTTTTAAGATCGTCCTTGATTACATCGCTTTCTTTCTAAGATTAAGGTACCAATCAGGTTTGTTTGCTGTTTATTCCTGAGAAGGACAACTTCTTAAAATCTTTTGACTATATTGGACTGTGGTAAGAATGGAAGTCAATGATAGCAGTTTATGCAGGTGTGTACAAAAAACCTGAAATTTAATTGATTCTAAATTGACCAATACTTTTAAGTGTTTCTTGATAGGAGTCTTGATGCTCGAGAAGGATAGGGACATAAACATGATAGTTCTTACCAAAGTTGTAGGTGCCTGACAAACAAAATCTGAAATATTATATATTTTCTATTGCTAAATCTCCATAATGATATTTTGTTTTTTTTTAAATGCATATGCTGCAGTTGTAAATCAGTGTAAAAACAAAATATCCATATTATAGAACCAGTCAGCACAAAAGATAACTATTAGGCCCATTTTACTTGTGCCAGCTTCTTGAACTATCCAATTAGTCCAATTGCTCTGCCTTTTCCCATAGTGTCAAATTTCTTGCATATTTATCCAGTTCCCTTTTTTAAGGTTATTAAATATTATTTCACTGCTCTGTCAAGCAGCGCATTCCAGATCATCATAACTTACTGGTTCCACACTTGTACCACCTTCTGAGAAAAGGTTTCTCCTAACTTTTCCCCTGAATGATTGATTGCCTTCTGTTTTTAATATGATATCTCCTTGTGCTCAACTCCCCTTTCAGAAATTTTTGTTTCCCATCTATTTACCTATTCCTTTCAAAATCCTAAAATTCTTAATCAAATTGCCCTTTAGTCTTCTATATTCTGGAAAATACAAGTCTAATTTATGTAACCTCTCATCATATTCTGTAACTGTTGGAGCCATAATAATATCCTCCTTAAAGTATAGTGCTTGAAATTGGACATAGTGCTCCAGCTGGGACCTAATCAGTGGTTTATAAATGTTTGGCATAACTTGCTTTGTTTCTATGCTTTGTTGTTCTTCTGTTCTGATCCCATAAGCTTTGCCTAAACAGCTTTGCTACTTATCTTGCCTCCTTCAAAATTCTGTATACTGATTCCTATCAACAAGTTCATGGCTTTTTCTGGCAAATTGATTTTTGTAAAAGAATAATTCCTGTGGAGAAATTTCCCTTTTTTGTTGTTGAACATGTAATCCAGAATTGTGGGCAGATTGCAAAAGGGACAACCACACCAGCTGCATGCAGACGACCAAAATGATTTTATTATTTCAACATCAGGGCAGCTGGAGCAACAACAGTAATTTTAGATTATTAAATTTTAATTTAAAGAAAACCATCCAAATATTACATAAAAATGTCAAAAAAATGCATGTGGACTCTGTAGAAAACAGTTGGTTATCATTTAACTTGACTGCTTTTTTTAATAGTCCTATAATTTAGGCATTGCTAACATTTAACGTCTATTTTTTTCTAATTTGCTCTGGAGTTTTGCAGGCTTTTTAAAGTTTTCTTTCCAAACCCAATTAAGTAATTCCTCCTTTTTGAGAGGCTGGTATGAAGTCTTGTCTGCCAAGAAAGAAGTATTAACGTTGAAGTTATAAGAAATGTGACAGTTTATTGACATTTACAAGCTGATGCAGAGGAGACCACATCGGGAGCAGTAGATGCAATAAATTAGGTTGAAAGAGGTGTAGGTGAATCTCTGCTGGATCTGGAAGGATTGTGAATGAGGTGCGGGTGCAGGTGTTTGTCCAAAAACAAGTTTATTGACTCCCAATGTGATCTCCTCTATATCAGGGAGACCAAACGCAGACTAGGGAACCAGTTCACAGAGCATTTGCGCTCTGCATGCACCAACCAACCTGACCTTCAGGTTGCCATCCATTTTAATTACCCTCGCCACTCCCGTAGTGACATGTCCATCTTTGGCCCCCTCCACTGTCAGTGAGGCCAAACGTAAACTGGAGGAACAACAACTGATATTTTGCCTTTGCAGCTTCCAGCCCAAGGGCCTGAATATTGACTTCACAAGCTTCAAAATCCCTCCACCCCCAGCCTTATCCCATGTCCCGCCTCCCTGACCTGACCTGACCTCACCTGTCCATCTTCCTACTCACCTATCCACTGCACCCTTCCCACTGATCAATCACAATAACCCCTTAACTGCATCCACCTATCACCATCCCACCTACCTTTCCCCAGTCCTAGCCCCCTCCCTCTATTTATGTTTGGGCTCCCCTCACCCTCCCCAGTCCTGACGAAGGGCTTTGGCCCAAAACATTGACTTTCCAGCTCCTCTGATGCTGTTTGACCTGCTGTGTTTATTGCATCTGGCTTCCAGCATCTGCAGACCTTACTGTCTCAAACTCCGAGACCAATTGATGTTGGTCAGATTCTCAATGGAGGCAATATGAAATCTATTTCTTACTTGCTCCCCTCTTTGCACCACCCAGATGTGGATTTTCTAAATACATCTGATGAAACATAAAACACAGATCTGGGGATTGTTAAGAATGTTGCTATCATAGGCTTATTCCTTTTGACATTAGAAAAGTGAAAAGTTCTTAAACAGTGCCCAACCAGTAACGGATATTGTTGAGTCTTGCCTGTGTCTAAAACTAGCATATAGAAAGTATTCCAAAAGTACTTATGGGTTCACTTTATGGGTATAATGGAATGACTTGTGTATTAATTAGTAAATATAGCTTCAGGTGTTTGAGTTTGACTCTGAAACAAATGGCAAGCAGATCCATTCCATGTAATTAAGGATTTTGAATGTCCTTATTTTTAACCAGCAAAAATCAGAATTTTTTTGCCATTTGGTAGATCTCCTATTTTTGGATCACAGAGTTCCATTCTTTTATTTCCAGACTCCATCTGACTGGGGGAGATGTTGCTCATCACCTTTGTCTTTAATCTGGACTGGCTTTGACGTACAATTAATCAAATTACCAAATAAAAACTGAAAGAACTGTAAATCCGGAACAAAACCAGAAGTTGCTGGAAAAGCTGAGCGGGTCGGGCAGTATCTGTGAAGTAAAATCAGAGTTAACGTTTTGGGTTCACTGGACCCAGAAGAGCTAACTCTTGATGTTTCTTCACAGATGCTGCCGGACCTGCTGAGCTTTTACAGCAACTTCTGGTTTTGTAATCAAATTACTACATTGATAACTTCCTTTTTGTGTCATTAGGAGATGTAGGAAGCTGCTCCGATGTGCAGCATCCAAAATACATTCCTGTACTTGGCCATCTTCCTGATGCCACTTCTGCTGTGCAAATGACAATGACAACCACTGGTGTGGGACAGGTAGATTTCCTCAACTAATATGAGGCTCCATTACCAATGGACGTGACCCCCAACACAATCATGCCTGCCACTCGGCTTCAGGCTCCAGCCTCGACCCCACGAAAAAGTTCTGGCTTGCTGTGGTTTGAGCCCCATCCTGTCCTTGGCAACATTCATCGCTTTCCATCACCTCTGTCTCAGCCTCCACAGGGCCCTGGCACTAGTCAGTCATTCCGTGATGAAATAGGTAGTGCTTCCCAGCCCATTCGGGCCCAATCTCATTTCCCCGGCTCGCCCTTCTCCAAAGTACAGATTCAAGTGACAACCGGCCAAGCACCAACGACAGCTGCCCGCTGACAACAGGGGCAAGAACAGCGATGAGTCTGGGAAAAGTGGAGAAATCCAGGTGGGTGAGAGGAGGGGATGAGTTGAATGGATCTGGGTCGGGAAGCAGGGAAGGGTTTTGTGGGTGGGGAGGGAGAGTGTGGGTGAAGGTTGTAGAGGGAGGGAATGAGTGAAAGGGTGCTTGGGAAGCGGAATTGGTGAGTAAGTGTAAGGAGGGTATTTGAGTGGAAGGGGAGAGGAGTTCATTACAGTGTGTGCATGGTTTTGGAGCTGTAGTGCTTCTCTGAGCCTTCTGTCACCATGGAGTATGGAGAACTTAGCTGAAACCTAAAGGAGTGGATAAAAAAAACATTTTAGTTCTTCAGGAACCTATTTTCATTTGTATGTGTGCAATTAACTTTCATCTATAAATGTGCAAACTTTGATACTTATATACCAAATGTTACTGTGCTGCTTTGTATTTGTTGGAGTCACATTAATTTTCAAGAGCATTTTAAATATGTATTTTGTCTGTGGAATGAGAGTGATACTAGCGAAGCCATTCTTTTGTCCCCATTCCTACATACCCTTGAGAAGGTGGTGCTGAGTTAAAATGAGGTCACCTTGGAAAAGGATTATGAAGAACTGCTGTAGTAGTCCTTTGCTTTGCTCTGCATGTAAATAATCCAGCAATATCAAGTTCTGCTTTTTTTGTAAGGACTTCATTCTGTGTTACTTGCTCTAGTGCTAAAATGCTGAGATCACATTGGAGTTTTGATACAAATGCATTGGTCCATGTTCTTGACTGTATTTGAAGTTAAACAACGGGAACACTAAACTAATAATTCTCTGTACATGGAAACTAACTGTTCCACCTATTTGAAGTGAGCTAAGAGCTTTTCCATTTCACAAATGACCATAAAAAGTCCTGTAGTTACATGATTTCTTGACACAAAAAATCAGATCTTTTTATCTTTATTTTCACACCATTTTGTCTTCAAATATACTCATCCCTGAGTTAGGTACATTCAATGAACAAATTTTTTAGTTGTAATATCTCAGAACCCAAGTGGCAGACCTAAAGGCTTAATCTGAAAAACTACTTTAAGGTGTGTATGACATTCTTTATTTGGAATATTTGCTATAGTTATTTAGGCAAATTCTCTGTTTTCTACTCATGCCTAACAAACAAATTCAGAAATATTATTCCAAAAGCAGTCCACTAACTACAGTTGACTGTAATGTGCAAAAAAAAATGAAAAGCAAAATTATTCTTGTTTTAATTTTTTATAGCTTTGCAGAGCTGCTCTAAATTGCACAAACCCTCACAGTTAGTTCCTTGGAAGGCTGAATTTTGAACATAACAGGCAATTTGTTGTCCTGCATTGTTTTTATTGCATAGAAAGGTTTGTTTGGATGACCCTAGGATAACACACATCCATCTCTGAAGTTTGCAGTATTACTGCTCATTCATTTTACCAAGTTAAACATCTTGATTGTGTTCCATAAGATCGATAAGCAAGCCATTGTACATCTTCCAAAATGATGACTGTGATTGTTTCATGTCTCTTGTCTTTATTTTTCTTTATTCCTACAATGTGCCTAACCACAACTGAAAGAACTGCGAATGCTGTAAATCAGGAACAAAAACAGAAGTTTCTGGAAAAGCTTAGCAGGTCCAGCAGCATCTGTGAAGAAAAAAATCAGCTTTAATGTTTTGGGTCTGGTGAGCCTTCCTCAGAACTGAGCTTTTCCAGCAACTTCTGTTTTTGTGCCTAACCACATTGTCAGAACACCCCAGTTGCTGCAAATTTTACATTTCTCTGCTTTATTAAAAATGAACTATCTGATATCAAGGTAGGAAATGTGTGGTTTAGAATTTTAATGCCATTGACTGAGATTGCCCCTTTTGTAATGAAAATTCCACATACAGCTAAAGGAGCAGAGAAATATAAATGCTCATGAAATAGCTTCACTGCAATGTTAATTAATGTGCAGTTTTGCTTCTCTGCTTTGTTCCTTACTGTAGGTGGTTTTTTCATTGACAATCCCTATTACCAGCCTCGGGCCATCGCACCTTTTATTATTCACTTGGGTCCTCAGGATTTCGACTCTGACTTCTAGAACCATCAGGTTGTGAGACTTGAAAACTTATTTTTATGTTAGTTCGGCTGTGGGCTAGGAAAAAAAGGCAGACTGTTTCATGGTCATATCTCTATCCAGCCCTTGCACGAATAACAGTCATTGGAAGTAGCTTATTTTAAATTTAGAGTTTAAATGTTTAAGCCAAAATCATGAGCATTGTTTATCAATGATTCCAGCAATTAGAAATTTAAACTGTATAATAAAGTTGATTCTCTTTCCCTACTCCTCCATTTTAATATATATTAATCTTATGCTGTTTCATTAGAATTTGAATTTGAGACAATTACATGTATTTGTTTTTGTACTTAAGTAAAAGTTATTGTGAATTTGACTTGCTTTGTCAACTCTGCTGCTAGTCATTTGCTTAATGGGTTCAACACTTAAATTTTGAAATGAAATGTCATAATACATTGTAAAACCATCAGATTATTAGTCTTAAGTATTGTGCAATACAAAAGTAACACTGAATCAATCCTTTATTTACAAAGTAGTAAGCGTTCTCTATCGATTTATTTAAATGCTAGTGACTTGGTGTTTTCCTTGATTTATTAATACAGGGTTTAAAAAAAATTGTAAAATAATTTTCTAAATTTATGGTGGCTGGGCACTGTTTAAAGTAGTTGTTTAATATAAGCAAAATGTGAAAGCTGAGCAAAGCTATGGGCTTTATGTCCAACAAGATACTTGAAATCCGATCAAAAGTATTTGGGAAAGATTAAGGTCAGCACAACAAAGGGCAAACCAATTTTCATCAATAATTGACATTTTCTACATCATGGCTGATGAACGAGTATTTATTCAAATATCAAACTCTTGGAATTAATATTGAAACAATGGCCAGTGCTTGAAATGTGTGTTCATTAGCATTTTTGTTATCTATAGAGCTATAATTTATACTACACTCCTTTTAAACTGTTGGAACAATAAATGCCTTTGAAAATATCAATTATTGTAATAGCCATCCGAAAACAAATGCTTTGATATACATTAATGGTTAAAAACTAGACTTGTCTTGTCTCCATTTAGCAACTTGCCTCAGTTCACTTTAAATTTAGTTTCAGAAGTGAAGTAACATTTTGGTTTTTACATTCAGATTCATGTAGTAAGTATAACAATTCGGAATGTATTTAAAAACTTCATTCTGTCAGTGGTTTTGACTGAACCCTGCTTGTCTGCAGTATCCAAGTTAGTTATAAGCTGCGTCACTATTTTGCTGATGAAATTGATGCTAAAACCATACCTAAGCAAGTAACATCAGCAATGGTATCCCATGATTGAAAAATTTATTACACGGTATGTTTTGAAAAATCGATAAGTTCTCAACAAATACATCACCTGAAAGTTGGAAATGGCAATTCTATGCTAGAAAATTCATTAAAAGAACACGTGCCATAGTGTTCCTGTCAGATTATCTTCCCTCCACTTGAGTGCTTGTAAGGCCTCATCATGAATCATTGCTATTTAAAATGTTCTCCATTTGGCCCCAGAAAAGACCTGCAAAGACTATTTTTGCATTTTATCACCTTTTGTGTGGATTGATAATAGTTATTTAACCATCCTTTTGAAAGTTAAATTTGAATTTGCAGACAACATCACAAAAGTTTATCTTTTGCCTGAAGTGTCACATTATTGCTTGCATCTCAACATTTTCTCAACAGGGTTGTTTTAGGAAACCTCACTTCTTTCTGCTCATATTCCCTCCAGTTGAGGCAAGCTTTTAATTCTAAAGCTTGACAGGTATTCCCTTGATAACACTGACATTTGTTGCTTTCCAACAAACATCTCTTGATTCATCAAAATGGCAAAAGCAAACAGTTTATTCATTGTAAACAGATCCTGCAGATGTACAGTAGTTTTGCAGTTGTACCAATGACTGTAGTCAAACCTGGGAGAATTCTATAAAGCAAGCATCATTCTGCAGTTTTAGCATCAAATATTCACTGTCTCTTCTAGAATTAGTCAGAAGGCTGATGAATCTCTGGGTTCTGCAGTGGTGCTAATTCTGATTATAATGCAAGTGCTAATGTATCAGACTTCCCTAACCTTTAAGTGATCTTTGGAAGCATCCACACTCCAAAATAGATACCCTGACCCTATTGCCAGTTTAATCCCAATTGATACTCATACCACATACAAGGTAGAAGGGACCATTTATCCCAGACACTGAAATTTTGTTTGTTGAAGGGCCCTTTTCATATAATGGATTAGTAATTTGGAGACTTCAACTCAAATTATAATACTACATAGTACCATCAGACAAAAGTGCTGCATCTGAGGAGTGTTTTACTAACTCTAAAGAAAGCAAGTAATTACTTTGAGTAATTTGCAAACTCGAAGTCATGATGAGACAGATGAATTAAAGGGCAAGTGCAAACCCACTAACCTTTTACTGTATGCCAATTGAAGTGCTTCTAATGTGTTTAAAGCTTATGTATGTGTTATGTCTTTAGTAAGCAACAATACATCAAAGTTATTAACCAAATCAGTATTAACAGCAGTTTCACTCGATTTAGATATTTAACATGCTCAAAATAGTTTTATTTTAATTTTCTTTTTAAAATCACAAGCATACAAGTTTCATTTCTTTCAATTCTATTGAAGTACAAACTTGAAAATGACATTCTTAAAAATACATAATGGACTTCTGCCAGCCAGCTCTTTTTCTCAGTGTTGCTTAATAATTCAAGGAATTTACATTATTGAACTTGGTGGAAGATTTAAGTAAAATCAAATCGACAGTTTTCCACGCATACAGGAGTAAAGCCAAACAGAAAATGTGTCAATGTTCAGGCTAGGAGGCATTAAAATTGCACTTGCTCAGAGGATGAATGCAATTTGAATGAACCCTTTTATCAAGTAGCAGTTGGCTCAGTTCCTCTCCCACCAACAGTCAATGTGAAACTTATTGCTGAAACCATGGCAAGCAAAGTACCCATCTCCACAAAGAGATATTCTAGAGCGTTGGGCTGGGATAATTTACCAGCTATTAGTGTGAGATACAGAAACACTACTGTTAATCTATGCAGAATAAGTGTTCCCCCTCCCCCCAGCCAGCTGCCACTTTTTCTTTTTATCTTTTACCTATGGACAGATTCGCTAAAAATCTCTACAAACCCCAGTTTTAAAACCACTGATTTAACTGGCATCTCGAAGGAATAAGTCATATTTCGTACCTGTCAAGACAAGCGAAGACATTTTTTTTGAAGGGCTGCTTCATTTTATCTTTGATTCGTCTCTTTGCAGCTCAAGCCTTGCCTAAAAGTAACTCTTGTTCTCATTGACAATGATGAAGCGTGCAGTTGTTTCTGCTGACTGCATGATTTTTACATGTTGTTCGAGTTACAAAGAGAGAAATCTGTTGAGGTGAAAATAGGTGGGGGGGTGGTGGGGAGCAGGTGGCAGAGTACACATTTAAAGACCTTCAAGAGGCATCAGAATGTGAGCTATTACCCTCTTAGGTAATGAGTGCAATTTGTTAGGAATACAGATTTCAAAGATTTCTGGGGGAGTGTTGACATGCAATTGATGCATCTGCAGGTTAGGCATTTGTTGGATTTGTGTGTCTGTTGAAATGAGGCACCAAAGATTACTTGGGTGATTTAAGTAACCGCAAAGGATTCTTTCTCTCTCCCTGAAGTCAAGAAACTTTTGTTAATCCAGTCTCTTTCCAGTACAACAGTTGTTCAAGTGTTGAGGCCTGGAAAGTGGTATAACACTCATTTGACACAAATAATGACTTTCCAAAAACCAGGATAAAATTTTTATTCATCAAGATTGAGCTTGATGCTGTGCCCCTCCCATGCTATAAGAGATGGTTATTCATGTAGCAGGACTTATGTAACTCCAGAAAAAAACACTTTTTTGTAAAATATCTTGATGTGTAATTTGCCCTTCCCTAATGTCCCAAGAAGGTGTAGGTGGAATGTGTTAGATAGGAAAATTAGAGGATGTTTATCCAGCAATAATGAAGAGATGTTGCAGACCTAAAGGAGAATGTAGAGGAAGCAATGTTTGTATGATATTGTTCCAAGTATTGTACTTGGGTTTCCCAGTGGATCTGCAGAAATGTGTTCTGAGTTGCTGTTCGAAGGCAAAAGATTTTGTTGTAAGCAGATTGAAGCATCTTGACAAACGTTGACGTTTTGGGATTTCTTTCCTGCTCCTCTGCTGCCTGGCCTGCTGTGTTCCTTCAGTTCCACACTGTTGTCTCAAATTGGGGTGTTGTGGCAACAGTGCAAAATTTGTCTCCCATGTAATTGTTAATGCTTTCAAGGCTCCTTATCACCATAAGCAGCTTGTTCAATATCTCTGGCATGAAATATTTTAGTCCAAGGATATATTCTGAATAATGGTAGGTTGACATACGTCAGTCAAGTCAGGCAGTGTGTTTTGAGTTACACCACTGCTGGAATGTTTCTATCCCTGTTCTGGATGATTACTGTAAATCTCCGTTTACTTTAAGAGCATTTATTTGCTGTGAAAATGGGGAGGGTTGTGCATCTGTACTTGTTGAGAACTGTTTATTCCAGTGTCTAAACTGGTTAGTAATCTTTCACTGTTCTGAAATAAATATTGATGTCATGTTTCATTTATCATCTATATTTGACATCAATTATATCATGTTAGAAATTTAGATTTTCATTAGTCATTTTCACTGTTCCAACAATAAGCATTCTCAACTGTATGTTAATTTTCATGCCAGTCAAGATGTTGCCATATATAAATTCTCATAATCTCATTTAAAATGCATATTGTAACTATACTACGCATTGAGGACCAGAATAAATTGGAATTGTGCCAAAATTAGTTTTTCCAATATGAGTTAACACTGCCAAATAGGCCAAGACTGGAGCAGTCAAAATCTGTATATTGGCTTCATGAAATTCCAAATTTTTAAAATTTTGGACTGTGCCCATAATTCATTGCTGTCTACAGCATATGATATTACTACATTGCTACAGCATGTATTCTAGTGCAACCTCAAGAGGTGGTAGTGTATTGGTAATGTTATTGGAACACCAATCCAAAAACCCAGGCTAATGTTCTGGGAAAACGAGTTCCAATCCCATCATGGCAAATTACGAAATTTAAACGTAGTTTTAAAAACTTGGAGCTTAAAAATGGCAACCACTTAAGCACTGTTGATTATTGTATACCCTTTAGGGAAGGAAATCTGTCATCTTTACCTGGCACGGCTTACATATGACTCCAGACCCACCCAATGTAATTGGCTGTTAATTGGGCATTTAAGGATGGGCAATAAATGCTAGCCTAGCCAGTGACACCCTCATTCTGTTTAATTAATTTTTAAAAACTACACGTGAATTATGCAATGGTTCCCCTGCCATGTACCAGAACTATTCTATGGAATGATGCAAATGCAACTGTCTCAGAATCAGTATTTGTGGATCCGGCAGTAAATTGCTACCATTTTTTGAAATGCCTTGTGTTTCATTTCTAGTCTGTACTATCTTTCATGCTGTATTTCTGTGCCATTCTTCCACTTTATTATGGTGGAATGCTTCTTGACTGTGGCAGAGTCATGCTTGCCACAGAGGTAGATCTTCTGTTGGAGAAAGCAGTATATCTAGCAATTGAGGTGTCTGGTTGTTTGGTAGAACATAATTCAAGTATTGGTGAAAAATATACATTTATTGAAGTTTCACTTTATACTTATCAATGTATAGGGAAAACTGCAGCTGGATGAGAGGAGAGCACTGGTTGGTAAATGGACTTTGGTAGTGGTGTTATCGTGTGTAAATGTTTTCCTATTACATTGGCATTTCTTTGAACTGTCTGACGAGTGTAAGACAAAAAGCTTTGATAAAATGTGTCCCTTTTCAACCACATTCTACTGGTAGTTGTTCCTTTCCAAATCACGTTATTGTGCAATTTATGTTTAATGTCCTGCTTATTGTAAAAGGTAAGTACTGAAAAAATGTTCCATCTAGTTTTTACAATCATTGATTAATTGTTCTTCAGTGTTGTTCCAAATTTGTATGTAAATGCATCCACATTTTATTAAAAGAATAACCTAACATATTTCATGTTGGCAAATGGCTTATTACAGCCTTGTTTGAATGCCATCAGCCATGTTTTTGAATATGCTTTGAAACTATGCCCAGTCACCTTAATCTACAGATTATGCAATAATTTGTTATAATTGAATACTTCTCAGTTGTAAGCTAAAGCACAATTCTAATTCAGCAATACTTCTCTCAGGGTAATGAAGGGATTTGAAATGCTGGTCATAGATCTGGACTTTCTAAATCCCTACCACAATGTAAATTAAATTTTCAAATGCACAAATCAGGGCAGTAAAATTACCAAACTCTTCCAAGATGTAATCAATTATTTAGCTTTCCATTTGTTTTTGAATTTAATTTACAGAAAGTACTTTTGAAGCCTCAAAGCTTGCCTTTTGAGACTATTGGTAGATATACACCATGAAATATATAACAATATGTAAGTATGTTCATCTAGGTGAAAATTACAGAGGAAAATTTAGTCTCAATTGTCAAATGTATGTACTTAGGAGTGACAAAAGCTAGGAAACTACTTTGAGGTAAAAGCTTATTTATGTGTTATTAAATGTTTACGAAAGTGTGTATGGAAAGAAGAAAGGCAATCACCAGTTTAATAATGAACATAAATTATAGTGTATATTTTTTTTGTTGTACGCAATTTTTTGTCACAAATAACTGTGCAACACAGCCAGTACTTGCATTTTGTAAAATAAAATATCACAATTTAAAATTGTGTTGAGTATTTTTGAAAAAGTTGAAGTAGAAGTAGCCTGATGGTCAATTCCCCTTACTGAATATTCTTCAAATGAACCTTCTTCAGTACTGAAATGCTGGTTTTTTGCACGTGAATGGAAATTTCATCTAACAGTTAACTCCATTTCCAAAATTCTGAAAAAATACTGTTTGTACAGAATTTCCATAACTTCAATGAGATTCACTAAAACCACTGCACAACACAAACATTTTTTTGTTACCTTTATATTGAACATGTTATATTGAATGTTTTCAGTGTTTTGAAGTGAATCCAACTAAAGTGACTAATTGGATACCACCGTATATAACCTGTTGGGACAATATCACGAAAGAATGCTAAAATATTATTTTAATCTGTCTTCTGGACATGAGGTCTCTCCTATGGACAAAATATTAAATAAGTAACATTCTGTTCATCTTAAAACATGAGTTAATGACTCATCAATGTGGAAAGGTTGGAGCTATGCATTCAACCCTGTCTTTAGCCCCAAAAAGCAAATGAGCAAAAAATGGAAAGAATCAAATGGCCTTAGAAAATAGCACACTATTAAACTCATTTGTGCTGACCATTTTCAATATTTTGAGAAATGTAGGTTGCATAGCAACTTCTGCCACATCATGCTGGAATAGAGAGGGTGTGCTTGTAGTTTTTTACTTGGTGAGCTGAGAGAGGAGCAATGTAATTAATTTATTAGCTCAAATTACACAGTTCCTATACTAGATTGTAAATCCAAAACATGAAATTGACTAGATCACTGCATATCCCCTTATGCAACTCTTTGCATTGGTAGTGATAAATAATATATCAAAAGTAAGCTTTCAAAACAAAACCAAACTATATGACAAAAATATTCAAGTAGAAATAATGAATGAACACTGCATGCAGCATGGACTTAATGGCACTGTTCATACTTTTGCTCATCTTTTGATTTGACTAGAACTGTAATTTAAGATGTTCAGAAAACCAAATTTATACCTTGGGATGTGAATTAAATGAAAGCAGGTATGTACAAATGTGACTGTCATAGGACCATCATATTTCTGAAAGGTGTACTCGATTGTACTATGAACTCATTATTGAACACTATGGAGAATTTTCTCACTGATAGTCACTTGCTAGTACAGAACATAAATATTGCTGAAAAGAGATGCGCAGCCGAAACTTTTCATGCATACATCAGGACAAATGTAAGAATGCCAAATTTCAACTGATTGCAGCAATTTATGTGACCGTAAAGAAAAGGCTACTGATTCTTTGAGAAGTCAACTCTGCTGAGGAGTGGAGGAAGCAGTGGACATGTTTACAGGTAATTGAAAATAAAAGATGAAAGGTTTGAACATCTTCCTTTTTGTTTCTAGAGAACCAGTGCTTGCATACATCATTCTAACAAATATGATGAGTCACCTTGAAAGCTCAATTGATTATTGTGACTTGGTTGTTACTGTAGCTATTAATGCCCACACGATTATTCTGCAAATGTTACCCAATTGGTGGAATTATATTTTACAGTATATATTAAGTTTTGCAAGTTTTTAATACAGTACAGGCTGATTGATTACAGCCACACTTCAAGTGCAAAGTCGTTCAGTTGTCAGTTGGGCAAATTGCTTTTTTGAGTCCATGGCAACATTCCTATTAGTTGAAAACACTTTGTGTGTTTCCACTGTAGAACAACAGCATGAAATGCTTTTCTTAGTCCGTTTTGTCGTTATTCAGATACTTTGTCTCTTCAAGGTAATGTGAGATAGACCAAGTCTGAAAGTGTCAGCCTTTCACCCATTTGAAAATATTTAAATTCCAAGTTTGAAAAATAGGAGCAAAGTTTATTCTGGTAATTATATGGGCTTTTTTTAAAATTAATCTTCCATAGTTGTCATCTAATTTGATCATATCAATTTACAGATGTTTGTAAACTGTTTAATTACTATGTCTTGACCTTTTGTCTTTGTCTTGAAACATGTAAATCAATGAACATTGTTATTTTGCATATACAAGCAGCTGCTTTCCCTTGATTTGGCCAAGTTTTCTTTTCTAATAAAATAATTTTAAAAGAAAATGACACTGAATATCTTAAAATGTCATAACTCTTGTGAACTGATTACAATTCTTTTCAACCTGTTGTCACTTCCTTCCATATGCTGATCAGCCCTTTAATAAAGTTACACTGACTACTTCTGGTTTTCCTTATTCTAGATTAGCAATAAATAATCATTTTGAATTTACTGAATGCTTTGCTTTGTATTCATGCAACCTTTTTAATATTCTCTTAGATCCTCTCAATGCGTAGCTGTTCCTGATTGTACAATTGCTTTTGGTATGCTTGCCTTCATTGGTCAGTGTATTGAGTATAGGAGTTGCAGGTCATGTTGCAAACATTTGCTTTGGCCATTTTTGGGAATGTGTGTGCAGTTTTCGTCTCCATCCTATAGGAAGGATGACATGAAACCAGAAAGGGTTCAGAAAAGATTTATGAGGATGTTGCCAGGGTTGGAGCTACAGAGAGAAGCTGAATAGATTGGGGGTATTTTCCCTGGAGCATCGTAGACTAAGGGGTGACCTTAGAGAGGTTTATAAAATCATGGGCATGGATTGGGTAAATAGACAAGGTCTTTTCCCTGGGGTGGGGGAATCCAAAATTAGAGGGTGTAAGTTTAAGGTGGGAGGGGAAAGTTATAAAAGGGACCTAAGGGCCAACTTTTTCACGCAGAGGATGGTGCATGTATGGAATAAACTGCCAGATGAAATGGTGAAGGATGGTATGATTACAACATTCAAAAGGCATCTGGATGGGTATATGAATAGGAAGAGTTTAGAGCGATATGGGCCAAATGCTGGCAAATGGGACTAGCTTTATGTGGGATATCTGGTTGGTATGGACGAGTTGGACCAAAGGGTCTGTATCTGTGCTGTATATCTCTATGACTTTAATCCTGATTTGCTAGTGCTAATTTTCTAATCCTTCATTGTCCTTTCTCAATATCTTGTTATTCTTGCTAAGCTAAAGGGCACCGTTTCAAAAGTAATCTGGGGCACTTCCGTCAAATTTCCGTTAATTCACCCCAACACTTTCTTTAACTTGCTTTGGAACATGAACAGGGGTTGGTGGACCTTGCACAAGTGATCTGAAATCCCTGCTTTTAAACAACCACTCTGTTCCTACTGAGTATATATTTCACAGCACCCTTTATTTTGTAAATGCTGTTCCTTTACATTTATGTGCATTAAATTGAATCTTTTTCCTTCCGAAGGACTAAATTCTTCTGAATGTGTACATGGCTTTCTAATCTTTGTGTTGCAATTCTGAAATGATCAGCAAATTTTACATTTAAACTGGCTGCATTGTCTGAGTCTGTAGGATCTTCTTTATTGAAAAAAAAATTATGCCCTGTAAGTTTCACATTGACCAATGCAGGAATGTAGCAATGAAGTAGCTTTTAATATTTTAAAACTCATTAAAAGAAAGCTCCACCCAATCAGATTCTACATTGTGTTAAGTGGCAAGGGCGGACATAGGAGTGGTTTACAGGTCACCAAGCAGTAGTGGTGTTGCAGGGCACAGTATAAATGAGGAAATTTGGCATTCAAGGGGAATGCAATAATCCATGGGTGGCTTCAATCTGCATGTATACTCGGATAAATCTAATGAGCACCAGTTCTGTGCAGGAAGAATTTGTGGAATGTAATTTGAGCTGGTTTTCTGGAGCAACATATTGAGAAATCAAATGAGCACAAACTATTGTAGATCTAGTGTTATGCAATGATAAAAGGCTCACTAATAATCTAGTTGCAAAAGAAGCTTTAGGGAATACTGACCACAGTATGATGGAATTTTCCATAAGCTTGAAAAGGATCGGAAAAATACATTGCCTATCTACCATCAAGTATCAATGACTAGTATTTAAAGTACCAAAGCTTGATTTAAAATAAAACACAATCCTTGTGCAAAAATATCCAAAAAAAAAAGAGCGCCATGGATAATCAGGGAAGGTAAAGATAATACAGGATAAAGGAAGAGGCTTGTAAAGTTGTAAACTGAGCAGGAAAAAATCGGTAGGAAAACATGGTATTGGAGAAATAAATGAGGCTGAAAGTTGATAAATTCTTGGGATATGATGACTTTCACTCTGGAGTATTGAAAGAGATACCTAAAGAGATAGTGGATACATTGGTAATTATTCAAAATTCTGTTCATTACAATGATGCCTGTACATTGGACCCCACAGTTTAAGAAAGGGACAAGAGAAAACCTGTAATTACAGACCTGTTAGTCTGACGCAGTATTAGGGAAATACTGGAATCCGTTATAAAGGATGTGACTACTGGATATTTCGAAAATAATTGTTTGAAATACAGAATTAACATGGATTTATGAAGGGAAAATCATGTATGACAGTCCTAACGGTGTTTCTTAAGGATATTACTCTTAAAGTCAGTATGGGAGCACCAGTGAAAGTGGCAAATTAAGATTCTCAAGGCTTTTGATAAAGTCCCACATAGGTGGTTACTAAGTAAAGTTAAGGTGCATGGGATTATGGGTGATTTACTATGAATGTAGTTGGTCAAGAGGCAGAAAGCAGATAATGAATTCTCAGGTTGGCAGGCTTTAACCAGTGGAATAGTGTAATGATCAGTGGTTGAGCTCCAGTTATTCATAACCCACAAGTGATTTGGACTTGGGGCTCAGTTGTAATGGTTTCAAGTTTGTAGATGATACAAAATTTTGGAACGTGAGTTTTACAGATATACATTCTGGAAAACTGAATATTCCTCTCTAATTTCTAAGACCTCTCTATATATGCTGCATGATTCTGCTTTAAATATATTCAACTCCGCTTATACTGCCTTTTGAGGAAGAAAACTCCACAGCTCTGAGTAAAAACCATCTCCCTATCTTAACTGGGTGACTCCTTATTTTGAAACAGTGACCCCTGCTTCTAGATTCTCCCACAAGAGAAAACATTGTTTTTGCATACACTTTGTCAAGACCCCCTCGGAATCTGTTTCAAATTGCCTTTTACTCTTCTAACTTCAAATACGAACTTAACCTATACAACCTTTTCTTCATAAGATAACCCATCTATTTTGTCTAAAACTTTCTCTGAAATGCTTCCAATACATCAGTGCTCCAAATATGGTTCACCAACACCCTTGATTACTGAACTATAATCTTCCTACTTTTTTTATTCAATGCCTCCTTGTAATAAATTATAAAATTCTATTAGCTTTCCTGAGTACTCACTATACTACAGTAGTCTATTTAGGACAGTACAAAAGTTCTAAAATTCATCTAAATTATCTAAATACAGACAAATATATTACCTTTAACAGGACTCCTAAATCTACACAAGGTAATTCTACATTTTTCTTTGGCATTTCTTGTAAACATTCTTCCCACTTCCGGTTCTTGGATTTCATTAATACTTTTGGGAATTTTTTTTTTGAAAACTACAAATAAAGCTTATCTGTCTTGCATCTGACACTGCAGGTTGCTGATAGCATCACCTATCTAGAATCCAACAATACCAGTAATCTGTCATTTGCAATGCATGTGTTAGTTTCAGCACCAAGAGCTGTGGCTGTTACATCAAGCTGATTAAGTATTTGGAATAACAGCGTCCTTACAGAGGATACCAAACTGCACATCACCAAGCCTGTATCCTCATGTACTCTTTTACAGTGGTGAGACCTGGATGACATAAGCTGGGCAAGGGAAAGGCTGAACTGTTTCAGTTTTTGCAGCCTCAGGAATGTGCTCAGCATTTCTGCCCAAGCTAAGGTCACCAACTCAGAACTTCAGGAACTCCCATCAGCACACACTATTACTAACATCTGTGAAGGCAGCTGTATACTCCAAGACATCTTTGGTAAACTGGCCGCTGGGTCATGATTTCTTGGGATGCCCAAGCCTTTGCTGCAAGTTCATTTGCAAGTGAGAGATGAAGAAAGCAGATATTGATAGTGAACTAGAAGACATTTCTGGAGTCTGACTTGGGAAAGAACTGATTTGTTTCTCTTTCAAAATGGAAGAGCACCTAGAGAAGACAAAGGCCAACAAATTCAAGCTCCTTCTCCTTTTAACTTTAGTCCTGTACAGCAAATTTGGTATAAACTGCCATAAATAACTACCACAGTGCAAACCACCATCTCACAAATAGAAGGCTGCCACTTCCCGGGTCCATTGATACCAGAAAACCTCTCACTATGCCTAAAATTGAAACAATAATTTTAGAAAAAGTGGAATAAACCTGGTCAGATCCTATGTTTTTTTTTAAATTAGCTGCAATCTTCTCAAAACTACTTTCTTAATTACAAAAAATATCAAATCTGTGAAAATGTACCCATATGTCTAGATGTCTGATTATCAAGAAAGTAGCATTTCCTTACTTTTGTAGAATATCTTTATTAATTCAATCTCCCAAGGTGCTTCATGGGAGTGTAATACTCAGCCATGCAAGACATTGGAGAAGCTAGACCAAAGAGAGGGACTTTAAGGACCAAATGCCAGTGATACAAACTCCCCGACAGGTAGGACAAGGTGATACCTGTTGAATTCACCCAGGTTGAACCCTGCATGGTTTGCACCAATGTGATTCACACCAACCCATGTTTAAAATTTCTGGAACTACTGTGAAACTGTTGATCATACTGTGTAAGTAATTCAACTTCAGTGCTACAATAATAATGCATTATTGATTATTTTCTTGGTTTCTAGTTTTATTTGAGTTAAGGACGAAAGATTGCCTTTCTTACAACATTTTAGACTATTGTATTTATTGTACTTATTGTTTTTTGCTAATAAATATTTACTTGCAAAGTTTCTTGTTCCCCATTATGTTCTCTATTTTCTTCATTTGTGGCGCATGCATTCTAATACACTAATGAAGTGGTATGAATTGGCACTTGAAATTCTCCTGTACCCCTACAATTACTGATTCCCTATTTTTAAAAAGGAATTTCTCCCATTGATCATAAACTTAAGTTTTGGTTTTTATTTATTGATTGAAAAGTGGTCATTTTTCTAATATTTACTTTATCAAAGACCCTCAATGGTTAACATCTCAATCAGATCCCCACTGTGCCATAATAGAATCCGCCTTACCATAAAGTTATTCAGAATCGGAGAAAGCATTACATTGTTGGTCCAATCCATCAAGTTGGTCAGTTACATCAGTTGGCTGGACAGCTGGTTTGCGATGCAGTGCTACCAGAGCTTGGGGATTCAGTGCCCAAACCGGCTGAGGTTACTTTAAAGGGTTCTTCTCAACCTCTTCCCTGCACCAAGGTGTGATGACCCTCTGGTTAAACCACCATTACTACTCTTTAATGAGGAACATAACCTTGTGGTTCCCATAGGACTGTGGTGACTTTACCTTTTTACTTTTTACAAGTGATTAACTTCACATCTGAAATTGGTATAACTTCTGTTGCCTTTTGTAAAAGTCCTGCTCCATGTTGATTAAATGCCATTTACTTCACCCCAAAGTCTGATCAGAGAATAATATGAAACACTTGTGTAGATTTGCAAAGGTTCAAAGTAAAATGACACTGAGCAGAGGTCAGAATGTGAAGAAGTTATAGATTCGTGCCATATTTTAATACATACCAGATACTTTTATCTTCACTCTCAAAAATATGTTCACTGAAGAAGCTGCTAATGGACTAACAGAAATGTTTTGCCACTCGTTACTAATATTAACCTGGGAAAATCAGTGATAAATTACTGTTATAATGTCAAATGGCACATTATTGCTGTCAGTTTGATCATGACAAACAATAATGACATTTTATGGCTGAGGAAAGAGTCATAGAGTCATATGGCATGGAAATAAACCCTTTGGTTCAATTCATCCATGCCAACCAAGTTTCCCAAACTAAACTAGTCCCCCTAGCCTGCATTTGGCTCATTTGGTGGATGCTAAGACCCCTATAAAATAGTGGCAGGGGAGGGCTCCTGAGCTCAAGCTTGTCTGCTCTGACCACTTTCTTCTTGCTCTTTTTCTTTTTTTCCTCTACTTACCTTTGGAGGGCCCTTGGTAGTGTGGGCAGCGGCTGGAGTCTTTGGCCAGGAGGCAGCTGGTATTTATGAGCCAAACTCTGGTGGTCAGTGGCATTGTGGCAGCGGGGAGAGCGGGAGCAGGCAGGCTGGGTGGCAGCAGGTTGAGGTCCGAGCCCAGCATAACCAGGCGTTTATGGACTGAGGTGTTGAACAATTAACTGTATTTCTTTGTTTTTCCACTTTTTAGTAAGGAGGGCTGTAATATTAGACTTTTTAACTCTGTTTTCCTTACTTTTCTGCTTTGTACCTAAAATTCTGTACCTAGGTACCTTTGTACGTAAGATGGCACCATAAGTAGTGACTTGTAAACTTTTCACTGTACTTGTGACAATAAACCTACTTCATTCAATTCAGTTCATATCCCTGCAAACATTCATGTATCTGTCCAAATGCCTTTTAAATGTTGTAACTGTATCTGCATTTACCAATTTCTCTGGCTGTTCATCCCACGTACGAACCACCATCCATGTGAAAAAGTTGCACCTCAGGTCCTTTTTTTAAATCTTTCTTCTCTCACCTTAAAAATATACCCCCTGGTTTTGTACTACCCTACCCTAGGGAAAATACCTTTTACTATTCACCTTATCTATGCCCTTCATGATTTTATAAACCTCTATAAGGTCACCCCCACCCCCCCTCCCAAAGCTCCAGTATAATAAGTCCCAGCCTATCTGGCCTCTCCTTTAATAACTCAAACACTCCTGTCCTGGTAACATTCTTGTAAATCTCTTTTGAAACCTCTTCAATTCAATTATATATCTCCTATGGCAGGGCAAACAGAACTTTACACAGTACTCCAATAGTGGCCTCACCAACGTCCTGTACATGACGTTCCAACTCCTACACTTAATGATCAGGGCAACAAAGGCAAGCATGCCAAACACCACATTAACCACCCTGTCTACCTGTGACGCAACTTTCAAAGAACTAGGTACCTGAACCCTTAGGTCTGTCTGTTCAACAATACTCCCCAGGGCCCTGCCATTAACTGTACAAGTCTTTCCCTTGTTCATTTTATCAAAATGCAATACCTCTTTATCCAAATTAAATTCCATCAGCCACTCAGCCCATTGGCCTGTTAGATCAAGATCCCTTTGTAATCTTAGCCTTCTTCACTGTCCACTCTGCCATAAATTTTGAAAGGAATCAGATTGTACCATTAATGTTAAAGAAAAAATGTCAACTTGTGATTTTCTGCAAGGAGCCTGTTTAAACTTTCAATTGCAGGCAGCAGAACCATGTCACAAAACCTAAAGAGGTAGGGTTGCATTAAGTTTAAAATGAAATTTAGATTAAAGTCTCTAGTTAGTGGTCACCTGCTGCAAACACATCAAAGCTGGTTTTTCAAAGGAATCATATTGCTAATTCCAGACCTCAAAAGGAATGACACTATTCTACTTAAATTTCTTATGATATCTACAAGTAAACACTTGCATCTCCATAATGAATCATTCATGAGTTATAAGTCCTGACAAGCACTTCAATTGTCAGTTTATTTAAAAATTCCATAAAAATAGCAGCAACTAATAACATTCAGAAAAATGGTACAAAAAAACTTCTGAGATAGCAAGAACTGCAGATGCTGGAGTCAGAGATAACAGTAGCGTCATTGTGACATTGGAGGAGGCCCAGGATGGACATGTTGTCAAGGGAGTGGGAGTGGGAGTTAAAATGTTTTGCGACCATAAGGTGGTGGTGTTTGTGCCGTACAGAACACAGATGTTCTACAAAACGGTCCCCAAGTCTCCGCTTGGTCTCAGCGATGTACAGGAGGCCAGATCAGGTGCAGTGTTGACAAATTGTGTAAGTGAACCTATGTCTGATGTCGAAGGTTTGTTTTTTGCCTTGAATCGAGGTGAGGGGGGAGGTGTAGGAGCAGATGTAGCACTTCCTGCGATTGCAGGGAAAGGTGCCGGGGTGGTGGGGTAATGGGGTGTGTGGAGCGGATGAGGGAGTCGCGGAGAGAGTGGTCCCTACGAAAGGCAGACAGGCGTGCGGTGGTAATATATATTTGGTTGTGAGTCAGATTGTAGGTGGCGGAAGTAGCGGGGAATGATTCATTGGATACAGAGGTTAGTGGGGTGATATGTGAGGACAAGGGGCATTCTGTCTTTATTTTTGTTTTTGTTGGAGGGAGGCGATGTAAGGGCAGAGGTGTGAGAAATGCAAGGGATGCATTTGAGGGCATTTTCAATCACCAGAGGTGGTGAAGTTACGGTCCTTGAAATACAAGGACATTGGGATGTGCGGAAGTGGAACACCCTATCTTGGGAACAGACGTGGTGGAGGCGGAGGAATTATGAGTAGGGGATCACATTCTTGCAGGAAGGTGGGTGAAAAGAGATACAGTCTAGGTATCTGTGGGAGTCAGTGGGCTTCAAATAAATATCAGTTACAAAGCGGTCATCAGAGTTGGGAACAGAGAGGTCCAGGAAGGAAAGGGAGGTATCAGAGATGGTCCAGGTGAACTTGAGGTTGGGGTGAAAGGTGTTAGTAAAGTTGATGAACTATTCAAGCTCCTCATGGGAGCACGAGGTGGCGCCGATACAGTCATCGATGTAACGGAGGAAGAGGTGGGGGATAGTGCCAGTGTAGCTGCGGAAGAAGGACTGTTCCAAGTATCCCACGAAGAGGCAGGCATAGCTTGGGCCCATGCCACCCCCCTAGTTTGTTGGAAGTAGGATGAGTTGCAGGAAAAGTTGTTAAGGGTAAGGACGAGTTCAGTCAAGCGGATGAGGGTGTCGGTGGAGGGGGACTCGTTGGGCCTGTGGGAGAGGAAGAAATGGGAGGGCTTTTAGGCCATCCGTGTGGCATATATAAGTGTAAATGGACGTCCAGTCTCTCGTAAAGATGAGGTGTTGGGGTCCAGGGAACTGGTAGTCCTGGAAGAGGCGTGGGCGGTGTCTCAGACGTAGGTGGGGAATTTCTGGACAGGGGGAAAACAACTTCCATGTTTTGCAAAGCACTATACAATACAGACAGACCAGCTAATAATTGACTCTTGTAGCCGACATGAAGTCATTTATGGCTTGAGTGAAGTTTTAGACTTTGTAAAACCAATTAAAAAATGTCCTTCGGAAGTTAAGATTTTTCACATGAAGATATTTCTATCGATATATAATTGATAGCTGTAGTCATATATAGAAAATAGGAACAAGAATAGGCCATTCAGCCCTTCAAGCCTCTTCACCATTCAATATGATCTTGACTGATCATCCAACTCAGTCCCCTTCTTCAGCTTTCACATCACACACTTTTTGATCCCTTTAGTTCTAAGAACATCCAAGTCCTGAAAACTATTTCATAGAATTCCCACAGTCAGCCCATCATGTCAACACTAACACCCTGAAGTGTACTCAGATCAGACCCACCCCCATAACCCAACATTCCCTATGGCCAATCCTCGCCTGCACACCCCTGGACACTATGGGCAATTTACCATGGCCAATCCACCTAATCTGCATGTCTTTGACGGTGGGAGGAAACCTATGCAGACACGGGGAGAATGTGTGAACTCCACAGAGGCAGTCGCCTGAGGGTGGAGTCAAACCTGGGTCCCTAGCACTGTGAGGCAGCCGTGCTATCCACTCAGCTACCCTGCTGCCCCATATTTCTCTACTTTTCCCATCCCTATGATTTGGTTTCATATTTTTCATGTAGATATAATGCCTTAGCTCCCATATTTCTGGTAATACAAATGATAGTGTCTGCTGAGCAATGGAATTCTGAGTTAAAAATAATGTCAGTAAATGCTTTTTAAGGTTGTTTCCAGGGTGTGCACAAGTTAGCTGCCACCTTGTGTTCTGGTTTTATCATTTAGTGAAGTATAATTTTTGGGCTGTGGTCATGGTTTTTAATTTTTAAAAGTTGTTCATTAAAGCGAAGGGTGTCAGATCTGTACTAGGGATACTGTCCTACTTCGGTCAGCCAGTATCCATACCTGTATTACCAAAATAAGAAGAAAACTCCTTCTAATTTGTCTTCATTCTCAATTACAGGAGATAATTAGTGTATTTTTTTTAATGCTGTGTGATTTCAATATGAATCTTTTATTTTTACAATATCAGCCAATTTAATGACTTCAGAGAGATTCCCAGTTTGTTTCTTGAGTAATGAATGCCTGCTTCCATGGGAATTGGATTAATGATGTTCTAAGTAATTTCATTTAGGGCCCTTATATCTAAAAGATAGAGAGACTTTCATCCCCTGTAGTTCTGATTCAATTTTTGACTAAAGGGGACAAGCAAACTGAGGTGTACAGTTTACAACGAAATCTATTAAAAGGTGCAACACCAGTTATAAATACTGAAGAGCTATGCTTCAGAGAGGGAACAATAAAAAATTTGAGAATTAGGTTTATCTTTGTCTAAGAACCCAAAGTAACCCAGGATTCACTATAACAAATAGTACACATGTGTGAAATTATTTCTTCTTATTTGTTGGTCACAGACCTACAGTAACCAGCTTCTGTTTCAATAACTTCTGATTATTTTTGCTATATGTCCTGCTCAGTAGCAAACAGATTTTAAGTCAAGTACTTCTATGTAAAGGTATTATCTCCAATTAAGTTTTATGATACTATTCAGATGCTAATTAGAGCCATCGCTGTAATTAAGAAAACACTCCATCCAATTATATTTATAGGAATAGAACTGTTATCAGTTTGATTGGAATAATGCAGAGGAGAATGTTGTTGATGAGTTGACTGCTATATTCAATGATTCGTGTTGAATTTAAGTGCAATTGTTAAAACTCCTCCTTTGCCGTATATATTCCGTATCCAGCAGAAGACTAGAATAAGTTACAATTAAATAACAATCTGAGCAAAAATGATGAAATACCACATTTTCCCCACCTGTCCAAAGAACTGTGATCTCCATATATCACTAAGCAAATCACCAGACACTTCCTGGTTCTTCATTATTCTAGCTGATGCCTTATTTCAAAGAACCAAGTTCAGAAACATGGAGAAGTTAGTAACATAGGTGTTTACATAAGAACATAAGAACTAGGAGCAGGAGTAGGCCGTCTGGCCCTTCGAGCCTGCTCCGCCATTCAATAAGATCATAAGATCATATCCCTTAATTCCTTTATTGTTCAAAAAAAAATCTACCTTTTTTTTTAAAAACATTTACTGAAGTAGCGTCAACTACTTCACTCGGCAAGGAATTCCACAGATCAACAACCCTCTGGGTGAAGAAATTCCTTCTCAGTTCAGTCCTAAATCTGCTCCGTCTAATCTTGAGGCTATGCCCTCTTGTCCTAGCTTCACCTGCCAGTGGAAACATCCTCTCTACTTCTATCTTATCTATTCCCTTCATAATTTTATATGTTTCTATAAGATCCCCCCTCAATCTTCTGAATTCCAATGAATATAATCCCAATCTACTCAGTCTCTCCTCATAAGCCAACCCCCTCAACTCCGGAATCAACCTAGTGAACCTCCTTTGCACCCCCTCCAGTGCCAGTACATCCTTTCTCAAGTAAGGAGACCAAAACTGCACACAGTACTCCAGGTGTGGCCTCACCATCACCTTGTACAGCTGCAACATAACCTCTCTGCTTTTTATTTCAATCCCTTTAGCAATGAAAGACAAAATTCCATTTGCCTTCCTAATTACTTGTTGTACCCGCAGACCTACCTTCTGTGATTCATACACAAGGACACCCAGGTTCCTCTGCACAGCAGCATGCTGCAATTTTTTACCATTCAAGTAATAATCCTTTTTACTATTACTCCTACCAAAATGTATGACTTCACATTTATTTACATTGTATTCCATCTGCCAGACCTTTGCCCACTCACTCAATGTATCTATGTTCCTCTGCAAAGTTTCACAGTCCTCTGCACACTTTGCTCTGCCACTCATCTTAGTGTCATCTGCAAACTTCGACACCCTACACGTGGTCCCCAACTCCAAATCATCTGTATAAATTGTAAATAATTGCGGTCCCAACACCGATCCCTGAGGCACACCACTAGTCACTGACTGCCAGCTAGAATAGTACTCATTTATCCCCACTCTTTGCTTCCTGTTAGTCTACCAATCCTCTATCCATGCTAATACTTTACCCTTAACGCCATGCATCCTTATCTTATGCAGTAGCCTCTTGTGCGGCACCTTGTCAAAGGCCTTTTGGAAATCTAGGTACACCACATCCACTGGGTCCCCATTGTCCACCTTGCTCGTAATGTCTTCATAGAATTCCAAAAGATTTGTCAAGCATGACCTGCCCTTCATGAACCCATGCTGCGTCTGCCCAACGGGACAATTTCTGTCAAGATGCCTTGCTATTTCTTCCTTGATAATAGACTCAAGCATCTTCCCCACTACAGAGGTTAAGCTAACCAGTCTATAATTCCCCATTTTTTGTCTACTTCCCTTTTTAAACAGTGGCGTCACACTTGCTGTTTTCCAATCTGCTGGGACTGCCCCAGAGTCCAGCGAATTTTGGAAAATTACCGCCAGTGCACCTGCTGTTTCTCCCGCCATCTCTTTTAGTACCCTGGGATGCATTCCATCAGGGCCAGGAGACTTATCAATCCTTAGCTCCATTAGCTTGCCCAACATTACCTCTTCCGTAATAATGATTGTTTCCAGGTCCTCACCTACCTTCGTCTCTTTGTCAATTACTGGCATGTTATTACTGTCCTCCACTGTGAAGACCGATATAAAATACCTGTTCAATGCCTCGGCCATTTCATCATATCCCATAACTAAATTCCCCTTCTCATGCTCTAAAGGGCCAACGTTTACTCTAGCCACTCTTTTTCGTTATATATATTTATAGAAACTTTTGCTATCTGTCTTTATATTCTGCGCTAGTTTTTCTCATGTTCTATCTTACTTTTCCTTATAGCTCTTTTTGTGGCTTTCTGTTGACCTTTAAAGTTTTCCCAATCGTCTAGTTTCATGCTGTTTTTGGCCACTTTGTATACCTTCTCTTTCAATTTGATAGCCTCCCTTATTTCTTTAGACACCCATGGCAGATTACCCCTTTTCTTACAGTCCTTCCTTTTCATTGGAATATACTTTTGCTGAGCACTTTGAAAGATTGCTTTGAAAGTCCTCCACTGCTCGTCAACTGTCCCACCATAAAATCTTTGTTTCCAGTTTACTTTAGCCAAGTCCTCCCTCATTCTATTGTAGTTCCCTTTGTTCAAGCACAGGACCCTGGTATTAGATTTTATCTTCACACTCTCCATCTGTATTCTAAATTCAACCATACTGTGATCACTCCTTCCAAGAGGATCCCTAACTATGAGGTCATTAATTATTCCTGTCTCATTACACAGGACCAGATCTAGGATAGCTTGCTCCCGCGTCGGTTCCATTACATACTGTTCAAGAAAACTATCACGGATACGCTCAACGAACTCCTCCTCAAGGCTACCCTGACCGAGCTGGTTCGACCAATCTACATGTAGGTTAAAATCCCCCATGATAATTGCCGTACCATTTTTACAGGCATTAGTTATTTCTTTGTTTATTGCCCGCCCCAATGTGATGTTATTATTTGGTGGCCTATAGACTATGCCTATCAGTGACTTTTTCCTCTTAGAATTTCTAATTTCCACCCAAATGGATTCAACCTCATTCTCCATAGAACCTATATCATCTCTCAGCACCGCCCTGATGGCGTCCTTGAATATCAGAGCTACACCACCTCCCTTACCTTCCTGTCTGTCCTTCCGAATAGTCTGGTACCCTTGGATATTTAACTCCCAGTCGTGACCATCCTGTAACCATGTCTCCGTAATGGCTACCAAATCATATTCATTTGCGATGATTTGTGCCGTTAACTCATCAACCTTGTTACGAATGCTACAAGCATTCAGGTAAAGTGCCTTTATGCTAGCTTTCTTACCCTCATGATTTCCAACATCTCTAATAATATCTCCTGAGTTATCCTTCCTTATTGCTGCTTTCATAGTCTGCCTTGAACTTAAACCCTCCTGCACACATGCTAACCTGCTGCTTACCTTTTTATTTACCATCATACTCCCTGTCGTTTTCCCTATCCCTTCCCCCCCCAACTCACTAGTTTAAAGTCCTAGTGACCACCCTATTTATCCTTTTTGCAAGAATACTGGTTCCAGATCGGTTCAGGTGGAGACCGTCCCATCGGTACAGATCCCTCCGGTTCCAAAACTGATGCCGATGCCCCATGAAATGGAACCCCTCTTTCCCACACCACTCCCTTAGCCACGTGTTTACTTCCCTAATTTTCTTATCCCTAAGCCAATTTGCATGTGGCTCGGGCAGTAATCCGGAGATTATGACCCTCGAGGACCTGTTCCTTAATTTCGCTCCTAGTGCTTGATAATCCCCAAACAGGTCCTCCATCCTAGCCTTGCCTATGTTGTTAGTCCCAACGTGGACCAC
Source organism: Rhincodon typus (assembly GCF_021869965.1). Lineage (NCBI taxonomy): Eukaryota > Metazoa > Chordata > Chondrichthyes > Orectolobiformes > Rhincodontidae > Rhincodon > Rhincodon typus. The sequence continues at coordinate 21,177,186 of NC_063359.1, read as the reverse complement.
AACAACTGGATCTTCCCCCTCCTGCTCCAATATCCTTTCAAGCCCGTCAGAGATGTCCTGCACCCTGGCACCGGGCAGGCAACACACCATGCGAGACTCCCGATCCGGCTTGCAAAAGATACTATCTATCCCCCTAACTATAGAATCCCCTATGTATACCACTTGTCTTTTTGCTCCCCTGTCTTGAATGGCCTTCTGCACCATGGTGCCGCGGTGAGCTGGCTCATCCCCCCCACCCCCGCAGCCCTCTTCCTCATCCACACAGGGAGCAAGTATCTCGTACCTGTTGGATAAGGTCAAAAGCTGAGGCTCCTCCACTCCTGAACTCAGGATCCCCCTACCTGCCTCACTTGCAGTCACACCCTATTGTCCCTGATCACTAACTGAATTTGAATTACTTAATCTACCAGGTGTGACTGCCTCCTGAAACAAAGCGTCCAGGTAACTCTTCCCCTCCCAGATGTGCCGCAGTGTTTGAAGCTCAGATTCCAGATCTTCAACTCTGAGCCAGAGTTCTTCCAGCAACCAACACTTGCTGCAGATGTTTGAATTCAACTAATTATATTCTCAATATTTCTTCTAATACTTCAGCCTAAAAGATTGATATTTTAAATTTGATAGCCAATTTGTTTTGAAAAGCTGTACTGATTTATGAATTATGATCTGTATTGAAGAGCAAAAAAAAAATGCTGTCGTTTCTATAATACTGCACAGCTTCAGAAAATGCCAACTTGTTTCACAGCCAATTAGCTCCTTTATGACAGTGTAGTCATTCACATTAACTTTAACCAAAATAACAATCAACAGCCTGTACTGAGAGTTACTTTTGGTGTTAGTTCAGGTGTAAGCGTTAACCACTAATACTAAGTCTTCCTATGCTATCCTTCAAACGGTGTTATGAGATCATTTATGCCTACTTGAAGGGTTAGACATAACAAACCTCCATAGCATAGCAACAGTAGTACTGCCTACCTAGCTGGTGAATTATCAATGCGCACCTGTTTTATCTTAGATTTATTCTGGTCTACGACATGCCACCTTTGCTAAGAGGTGATCTGGTGTAATTTTGAGGAAAAAAAAAATTTGGATAAAATAATTAAATTAAGTACTCTGTCCAGGATGTTTTTTGATGTTTTGTGTTTCCAATAAGGAAATGCAAAACTTCCCATATTTTAGTAGTTTTCTTCTCTTTGGTCTACATTGTGTTTTTTAGGTCATATACTTCATTTGTAATGATTTCACTAAATGAAAATTGGTAAATAAATCTCTTGAATCCTCATTTAATATGCTTCTAAATATTACATTTTGAAAATTACCATTAAATTAATATTTTAAAATGTCAAATATTTAATGACAATATGCCATCTTATAGTACGGGTGGAAACTGCAGATGGTGGTAAAAGATGCATTTATTCTCTTTGTAAACCAATGCAGTTGCTCTTCTCTGCGTATTTGTGTTTAATCTCATAGCTGCAGTCTTTCATTTATATGCATTCAGCTACAAGAAACAGTCTTTTATTCCATCATGTGCCAATCTTTCCTAAGGTTACACTCATTTTCTGTAATATCACCTGTACAAAGTGCCATTCCAATGAAAATAAGGCAGTGTGTTTTAAGTCTTTCTTCAACTTTGTATTTCCTCATACCAGTGAAAGTCTTAACAAATCTGCATTATGCCTTTGCTGCAGCCTTAATACTTTTGCAGTTTCAAGCCTGGAACAGCACTGTACTCCAGCTCAGGTTTTATATTATGCGCAGTGTTATAACTGCGATTTTGTCTCTGAACATATATTCCCAAGTGTTTCTCTTCCACAACACAGAATATATTTCCATATTCTAGTAAAATTACTGCTATTTTTGTTGTAAAATGCATCTCCTCACCCTGTGCATAATTAGCATTTTAGAACAAAAATTTTTAAGTCACTGTTGCTACTATCCTTTCTATACTACCCATCTCTATAATCTGGTCACAGATTTACTTTTACCACATCCTTAAAGTTTGGAGGTCGATTGTGCACCACTTCTGTTGGATTAAAAAAAATTGCAAGTTACTGGTGCTAGTAGTTTATAACACTGGATGACCGAGCATAAGTCAAGAAATAACGGGTTTGAAAGAAAAGTCCTGTAATATCTATGGATAATTTTAACATTTACATAGATTGGGCAAATGAAATTGGCATAGCCAGTCTTGAAGAGAAGTTCATAGAGTGTATTTTAGTCATGTTCTTAGAATAACATATTGTAGAACCAACCAAGAAACAGGCTATTTTAAACCTTCAACGTGTAAATACCATGGCAAAGGATAGTCTGGGAAACAGTGATCACAACATGATAGCATTTCACATTCAGTTTGAGATGGGAAACTTGGATCTAAAACTAGTGCCAGAACACTTGGCTAATGTCAATCAAGAAAATAGGTCAAGCATTAAGACAGTATATCAGTGGTGGTAGACATTTAAGAAGATATGCACAACCTTCAGCAAAAACTTCTTCCATTGAGAAATTTTGATACTATATGCAACACAATCTCCTGAGCAGTGGATGGGTTTGAGGATGAAAATGGTATCAAATTGAAAGAAAGTGGTGCAAGGATCAGTGGTAGGTCAAAAGTTTAGAAAAGCTTTAGAAACCAGCAAACAGTAAAGGACTTGAAATTAGAATATGAGAGTAAACTAACAAGAAATATAAAAACATAATGAAGTAAAGTCACCATAAGTTGCGAAACAACTGGTGATGGCTTAACCCAAGGGTCGCCACACCTCAGACAAGGGAGAGGTTTAGAAGGAGAGTCCTTCATAGTAACCTCAGCCAGAGAGGGAATTGAACCCATGCTGTTGGCATCATTCTGCATCACAAACCAGCCACCCAGCTAAATGACCCCCCTCATTATGTTGGAGTAATGTGTTAGCGTGAATAGAAGTATTTGTGATAAAGCAAGTTTCTGTTTTATAAATATTTGCATCATTTTCAATAATTTAATATTTCTAAAATGTACTTTTTTTCTTGTTAATATCCAAATCCCTCTTTATTTCACAATAACACTTGTACAACTAATTGTATATGGAGTTGTAAACTCCTCTTTAAGAACCCTTCTCAGTTTCTGCAGCAGGTAATTTGTATTTGATCCTATGGAGGTGGTATAGTTTTCAGCTTGATTATTGCAGTTGTATATCCCAAACATGACCCTAACTGGTACTAACACAACTGACGCCATCATCTTTGTGAAATCCTATAATGTCACGGCAATGAGGAAATCATGGATTGGATCCCTTCCAGGATTTTAGATACTCATTTTCCAACACTCCTTTGTCTCATGTCCAACATTTGCAAATATGAAATTTTCTAATACTATTTGCAGTTGAAAGAATTTCCTTAGTCGTTGGAAGGCAATGAAGTAGTTTGAAAAAAACCAGTGAGAACAGTATTATAACATCAATGGACAGAGCACCTTGCTCGTGGCGCACTAGACTAGAGCTCGAAGGAGCAATGACATGTAGGAGTGAGGTCAGTGTGCAATTGATCTGCCTCTTGAGTTTCAAATTTCTAATTCAGGAGATTCAAAACTCCCCACAGGACACAAATGGATTGTTGACAGATGGTGGGTGTGGGGGAAGAGTCGGTGCGCAGTGATCATCAAGCAAGTGACAAATGAATGAGAACTGCCTGTTCCCATCAATGGAATGTACACAAAGAAGAAGAAAGGACTCGAAGTGATAGCATGTTTCTCACATCAAGACATCTCAAAATTGTTCACAAGCAGTGGCCAGCTTTTTAACAAGCGCAGTCACTATGTAAGCAGATACAGCCCCCAGTTTGTAGATCACAGCAATAACTTGTCTTAGCGATGTTAACACAGTAAAATATCTCTCGGGGCTTCACAGGATTAGAGTCAGGGTCAAACAAAATGACACTGACCTCCGTAAAGAAAATGATCAAAAGCTCTAGAATTCCTTTCCGCTTCTCTAACTTGCTTTCCCACTTTAAGATGTTTCTTAAAACCTACCACTTTGACCAAGGCTTTCATTTTTCGCCCTAATATCTCCTTACACTGCCTCATATGTTGTTTTATAATGCTCCTGTGAAGCATCTTGGAATGTTTTATTACATCGAAGATGCTCTGTAAATCTAACTGTTTGTTATTGCAGCTCACTCTCAGTCCTGCGCTGTTAGTTTTGAGTATTGTTCAGTTTCTGGAGTGGGTTTTGAACTCTCATCCTCCTGACTGAGGCAAGAGAGCTACCAACTGAAAAACAGCAGCCTCCACTCCCCCTCAAACTCTGGAGGTGATTTGTGCGAAGGGTGAAGGATTGAAGCCAATTGAGTGGATAACTTATATTTCAACAGAGTAAACCAACAAATTAACCATTGCAAGGTGACAATGTAATAAATGTGGGCATTGTGTTGTATAAAAATGACGAACATTTGAGTTCCTTTTCATATTTCCTGTATCGACTTTAATGAAATAAATAGTGAAGCAAGCAAATGAGCAATTATACACAATATGAATACCTAGTGATAACATATATTTTAAAAACACAAGCACATGCCATTGGTCCACAGGAGTGAATGCCAAAAAAATTATAGTAGAGCAGCACATTTCCAGTAGCATGTCTTACTTCAAGTGAAGCCCAGTTAAAATAGAATCTGAGGTCTTTATATACTCAGGTCAGTGATGATATCAGGGACATGTCTGTTGCAGGTATACTAATGTAGTAGAGACATAGCAAAAAAGTTTGCATATTTCTTCTATAAGCATTTCCTGTACTGATTGTATTAATTTACATTAGCAGGATGGATTGTAAAAGTAAATATTAAATGAACATGTTTTAAGTGCTGTCACTTCAGTTCCCCTTGACCTTAGCTTAGCAGGAGGCAACATCTTCCCCGTCACTGAACGATGTGGGCCTTGGTGAGGAAATTGCGAGAAGTGAATAAGATGAACCAGCTTCTTGATTTTGATTTTCCAACCAAGTGGTGAACTGTGAGATAAGATTCTCACCAGTGAGCAGTAAGAAGTCTATTTGGATCTATTAGCATGCATTAACATCTCATTATTACCTCACTGATATGCCATTTCTCAATCTCCCACCCACTGGATGGAAAATCGATGGCAATTATTCCTGACGTAAAAGTCAAAATAGTTACCTGGCAACTCCAGCACATCATTTGCTCCTTCAGTCCTACAGAAACCAGGTTCCAACATCTCGAAGGATGCTCCATGGATGGTGACCACATGCAGCTCCCAGTCCATGGATCATGGCGTTATGCTAGCTTCACCACACCCTTATAGCACATCGCTGATCCAGTTGCAATAGAATGCTGCACTTCAGAGTGCATTGGCACCTTTCACTGTGATGCTGCCATCAGGATGCTGTGTGCAGGGACAGGCATGCTCCTCCTGGATTGGACTAGGCTTCATCTCAGGGCTGCTCAATAGCTGTTAGTGCTCACTCGCTCAGCGTCCACTTCAATGCTCACAGCGTCCCTGCATCACATTTTTACAGTTTGCTCCCTCAGCTGGAACATAAATGCTCATAGTGCTTCTGTCTGTCTGAATTGCCTTTTATCGTGGATACAAAGTCATGCATGTCATCATGGTTGCCAGCAGTGATCAGTCAATGGGGTGCTGTTAGTCAACATTACTGCGTTACATCAATCTCACACCTTCACCATGTGTCAGCATTGCATGTACTTCAACCAAAAGGCCACGTCTCAAAGTCTAATGGGCTAGTCCTCGGTCAACTCCAAGGAAGCACTCTTCACTCAGGGGATCCCAACACAGTAAGTTCCAGGACAGCTCCTAATATCAGTCTAGGGGCTTGGGCACAGTCAGTTGGCTGCCAGCAGTGGGCCGTCTATGGGTCCAGTGCAATCTGTACAGGGATCAGCAGTTAGTTAGCCAGGAGCTTTGTGGAGTTCAGTCAGGGATCTTATCACCCATCAGTTGGGAGTTCAGTCAATGGGGCGAGTTACAGTCGGTCGTGGGGATCCACCCACTGAGGGGGCGGGGTTGCAGGAGGGGGTCTGTTATCAGAGGCTGCAAGAGGGAAGCTGGGGAATGGTAGAGTAGCATATCAATGGCCAATGCTTCATACTTGATTGCTGGGATACAGATGTTTCAGCATCATCACAGGTATGATCTCAGTCCTATTATGAGATATGCCTTTAAGAAGGATTTGTTCTGTCATTTTTTTTTTGAAAGAAAGTGTTGCAAACTTGGAATTGAGCTGCCTGTTCTGAGCCCATTTAGCTTTGTTTTTATTTAAAGTTGGAATAACAGAAGCAGCACAAAGGGTGGGGTCAAGCTCCCATAGAAACAGGATCTTAGTTTTAGCTTTTAGCAGTTGCTGGAGTCTTGAAGTTGGATGTGGAAGCTCTTATTCCTCTGTCTGTTTCAACTAAAAGCTGGGGATCACTTCCTGCTGCTACAATTGCATGTGAGACAATCTATATTACTGAATTTGCCTTTGCCAAAGGTGTGTTTATGGGATGATACTATCTTGGACAGTTAAAAACCGAAAGAACTGCAAATGCTATTTTTCCCTTCACAGATGCTGCCAGACCTGCTGAGCTTTTCCAGCAACTGTGTTTGTTGAACAGTTGTTGTTTAGGAGTTAAATAATCTATTATTCTGTTAAGGTTTGTAATAGAGTTAAGTTATTACAATTCTTTTTTCTGTTGGTATTTTAACTATAGTGTAAAATAAAGCGTCTTTTGCTTCAAGCCTTGATCAATCAAATTGCATCTGGAACGCAACATCTTACACTTGCCTTTAAAAATAAGAAAAAGCTAAGCTCTGGCCAATCTTCTTAATATATTTTGAGGGTGTTTGGTCTGGTCTATAACAGTCCTCACTGACCTAGGCTAGGATCAGGGATATGGGGATGAATGTTGAGCATCCCACCATCTGATTGGTTCTCACCACCCTATTGTGGATGTTTTCTCCTGAAATGAGAGAACAGAGAATATTGCATAAGATGAAACTGTCTGTGACAGCTGTTAGTACCAGTTGTTAGTCAGATCCCAGACTGAAACCTAGTTTGATAGGTTTTTTTTCAATAAGGTGGTCTTTCTGCATGGTCAGTTTGCTGCAGATTGGCTTTATTAGTTTATTTAGAAGTTTATTATACAAACAAAATGGAGATATATTAGAATAAACCTATCTATGTGTGTATAAACAAATTTGAAAGATATCAAAATACAGAGCCAAATAAAATCCTATCTGTCCCAACACCACCATTTTATAGTATTCAGAGTTCCCTTCTCAATTACATCTGTAGCTTTGATTAAAGCGTTTCTTCTAATTCCCAGTCCTGCGAGTTTGATAGCTTCTTCCTTAGTTATTCTCTCCAATGAGCTTAAACTTTCTTAGCTTCAAATAACACCTTCAGGTTTCTTAAACAAAACCCTTGGAATTTTCAAATCAAAACCCTTGCTCTGAGCTAACCTATTTCCTAACTGTTCTGAAATTACTCCTTTCTTCAGGACAATCTGTTCTTACATTTAAACCCAGCCAGGTCGTTTTCTGACACTAAATGCTTTCCAGTCTATGGGTTTTTCCATAGCAAAATATCAACTCTTGATTCCACTAAACCAAAAATAAGCTAATATTTGTTCTCTCTAATAATAAAACTCTTGCAATACAAAAACCTCACCGTATCCCTCCAGGGGGCCCCAGTCACCCGATCTCTGACACATACTAGTTTAAACTCATGGTTCCAGAAAATGTTAATTATTAAACTCCCTCATGCACATGATCCAAAACCAACATGCCACTATTTCATAATTTAAACTCTAAAATAAATTATGTTAAATATATAAATCTCACACATTTCATCACATGGTATAGGTAGAGGGAAGGTGATGAATTGCCACCAATGAGTGAACATGCATATTTTTAAAGCAGAGATGGATAGATTCTTACAAGGTCAAGGAGTGCAATAATAAATGCAGGTGAAACATGGTCAGAATATTATGTAGTCAGAATGCTATGTTGTCAACCGTCAAGGAATGCCTCCAAACTAGAATTGACCAGTTTTATCTGCCATTTATTATTTGGTAATGGGATATGCTTGTAAACTGTATATATGTAAGCTCATGTCCTAGGTTAAATTTGAAGCTTGAAATGAAATTTGAAGCTTTAGTAGAATATAAGTGCAGGGCAATGGAATTGGGACAGAAAGCTGGCACACACATGATGGACAAAATGGCATCATTCTGTTCTTTAAAGCTTCTTGAGACTTTTGGCCTATAATGTGATTGTACCCCTTCTCCATGATCCCTTCAATGTTACTGAAAAAGTAGGCAATGTCAAACATGCCTTTGAGTAATTCATCTTAATCTTGTTCATTTTCATTATTGTATTTTTAGTAACTCGGTAAATTAAGTATCTAAAGCTTTCTTTTACTTTGCCTTCTTTCTTTTATAAGTTTCCATGTCACACTTTGCTTGAATGGTAATTACAAAAGAAAGAAATGGACATGGTAACGTTATAGCTGTAAGTATCATGGGATACTTTACTACTTTGCTGGTGCTATGTAAATGCTGTTAATAAACACAAGAAAGGACTGATTTATTTTGCATCAGTGCAAACATATAAATAGTTAATTTTTAGAATATCTATGAGGACTGTTGCATAATAAGCCTACATCCTAGTTTGCCTGTTACTATTTGAGAAAGGTATGTGAGGAGCCAACACTTATGTTGCAGGAAACCGGTAAAAGTAAAGAAGGAAAAGATGCATAAATCAAATATAGTGATTCAATGTCACCAAATTCAGGTTTTAAAAGCCTGAAGATTGAGGGAGTTCAGTGGTTTGAGCATTGAAGGCCTCATTGGAATGAATGAGTTTAAATAGTAAATCATCTGATGAGTATTGATCACACAGAAAAGGTGAGCAAAAAGGTGGCAAACTGAGAAAAACAATAGGTAAAATCTACTGTCCAAGCAGCTATTTGGTGACACCATTGCTTTCTGTACAGACTCCTGAAATAATTTGTCAAAACCAGACATGTTTCTAGATGCCTGGCTTGAATTCCATACAGGAGACAGCTACAGCTGGATTAATACTTCCTGAAGCTGAAGCTGTTTAATGGCACAGAATCAGCATTTCCCAAGATATTGCAGAATCTGACATGCTCTCACAAATTAACTGGCTGAATGACTACTGAATACATGGAAACCACATGTTACTTCATTGGATTTAGAATATTATTTCTGAAAACTCTGGCCATGCATCTATTCATTCTGCCGATGTAACTATAGAATTCTGCCTCAAATCTAATGGAGAATGAAAAGACAGCAACACACTGCAAGGATTCAGATCACTTACAAAGAAACTTGATGGTAGCAAACAGCTTGACATTTTCTCACAATTTGAGTTCACAAGATTATTTCACTATGACTTTCTAATATATTTCCAAATTATTCATACTCTCTGAAATGTTGTAAACTGTTCTAATGTTAATTTCAGAAACAGTCTAACACTGTATTTAGAGTGACATTAAGAACTGCAAACTTTAATGAGTCATTTAATTGATGTAAAAGTTTTACAATCAATACAATAACAGTCCAAAAGATTATTTGAAATCACAAGCTTTCGAAGTACTGCCACTTCATCAGGTGAAGTGAAGAGAAGCATACAGGCACAGAATTTATAGGCAGAGAGATCAAAAGATTGTACAGATGGTGTGGAGTGGGGTGTCAGCAGGTTGAATAATAAGGTTCTGCGAATGATCAGAAGTGTCAAACAATGTGAGTAAAGTGTCAACAGCTGAATAGTAAGTGAAGGGATGACCTATAATTCGATTAATTGAGGCAGAGAGATAATTACAAAAAATCAGAAAGGTGGTGCTGGAGACCAACCAAGTGGCTGGAATAACATGGTAGGTATAAGAGTCATATGTTGAGGGTCTAACCAAAGTAACAAGTAATCCAAAACTGTACAACTAATTAAGGTAGAGAGATCATAACAAATTATCAAGGTGATGGTGTCAAAACAGGACAGTAAGGAAGATTTTACAGATGCAGAGCAGTATGTTGGCATCACCTGTAGCACGACATGAACCCAAGACCACAGTTGAGGCCATACTTGGCTATCAGTTTCTGCTTGGTGATGCTACATTGTTGTCTGTCTCAAAGTCCGCCTTGGAGGACGCTTACCCGAAGATCAGAGGCTGAATGTCCTTAACTGCTGAAGTGTTCCCCGACTAGGAGGGAACATCCTATCTACCTCTTGGAAGCTAATAAGATGCATTGAGAACTAATCCTTAGTAGAAGAGCATTGATCAAAACAATGTGTCAATATGTAAAGTTGATGGGTACAGTTATTGCATAAAATATTCCACAAACAGAAATATACAAAAGTACTGACCCTTCTGTAGTGTGTAAGGACAGACTATTTAACTGTGAAGTATATGTGTCTACAGGTCATGTAGCTATTGGGTTCTCTGCCCAATTTACTGAAGGAGTAATCCTACTATAGGTCTAAGCTTTAAAGAAGGCCAAGCTCTCTGCAAACTTACCCATCTTCCGACGATAATGTAATAAAATGCAGACTATCTGTCCAAAGGTCCAGTACTCGGCTTAGACACATGGCTTTGGCACATTAGGTTAGTGTTACACTGTATAATTAATCATTTATGTTGGCTCTTACCATTGGATGTTTGAGTGTATCGCATGTGCTGTCACATTCAGGTTACCTAGTAACAATGTGTGTGGATTGTAATCCCAGGGCCTGGACTAATAAAGCCAGAACAATCTGAGTTCAAATTCCACCAGGACCGGTTGGGAATTTGAATTCAATTAAAGAAAAATTGAAGAGCTTTTTAATCACAAACTTTTATCGATATGTAGTAGTTATGATATTATCAGGTTATTGTTTCCCTCATGTCTTTCCTGAGTCTTTTGATAGTTGCTTCAAATTGGTGTGCTAATGTTATCAATCCAATTGTCAATCCCTGTATCTAAAGTATCAAATGCTCATGATTTTGAATACCTCTACGAAACCCCCTTTCAACCTTTTCTTCCCCAGGGAGAACAGTCCCAGCTACTTCAATGTATCCACACAACTAATGTCTGTAATCCCTGAAAGCCACTCTCTTAAATCTTGGCTATACTTTTTTCAATACTTTCACATCCTTCCTAAAGACTGGAAATCAGACTTTGATTCAATACTGCAGTTAAGACCAAGTCAGTGCTTTAAAAGGTTTTGTCATAACTTTCTTATTTTTGAGTTCAATTTCTCTTTTTATTAAGGCCAGAATCTCATGTGCCATTGTAACAGCCTTCCTAAGTTGCATTGTTTGTTTAATGATTTGTTTAGATGTACCCCCAGAACAGTCTTCCTGCACCCCTATTAAAATTGTAGTATTTATTTCATGTTGCCTTTCCTTGTTCTTTCTACCAAAATATAACAATTCACACTTTGCCTTAACCTACATCCACCACCTGTCTGGCCATTTCACTAGCTTCTCTTTTGTCCTCTTGATGGCTATTACTGTTTTCCTCACCATTCACAACACTCCCAAGTTTTGTGCCATCTGTAAATTTTGAAATGGTCTCTTGTACACCCAAGTCTAGGGTTTTCTATCGATGAAGAAAAGCTGTGGAATCCCACTATGTCTCACTCAGCCCAAAATTCAATGATTTCCCACTCCCCCCGGTTCTTGTCACTCAGCCAACTGCAGTCATTTGTCCTTTTTTTCCTTAATCTCTAATTTTGCTGATAAATCTGTTTTATGCCATGTTAACAAACCCTTTTCGGAAGTCTGTGTCCCTCACATCAACAACACTACCCTCACCAACCATCTCTCTTACAGCTTCAAAACAAAATGAAGTTAGTTACCGTAAATACGTGTCCTTAGCAAATCTGTGGTGGCTTTCCTTAATGAAGCCAAATTTTGTCCACCTGATTGTCAACCTTGTTCCTCTTGTGGGAGGAGCTGTCTTTGTTGTTAGAATAAGTGAGAGCATAAGCGAAGAAATAATGTATCCAGGAGATTGTCAGCTTGCAACAGTTGTTAAAATCAAGCTAAACTGAGTGCCTGAGGGCTCTGGTAGTGCATTTGTAGTGTCCCTACTTCTGAGCTAGGAGGTCCTGGTTCAAGTCCCACCTGCTCCAGAGGTGTGTAATAACATCACTGGGCAGCTTGTTTGGGAAAATATCTAAATTGGGTGACTAAAGCTGTATGAGAGAAAGAATAATGGGAGAATTAATCTTTGTCCCATAGATAGATGTCAAAGAAATTAATACCTGCTCTGCACTTTGACCAATTCAATTTATCAATCATGGTAGATAGAAAAGAACTGGATTGTCATTTAGTCGATTCTGATTGGTTGCTGTCTCCCATTTGTACAGTCTATTCTATTGTGAATTCTACCCTACTTCTTTAATCTCCTAAGGGCATGTTCTAATTCATTTTCTCCTAACTGTCAAAGATAATTAAGTGAGGCAGCAGAATCTCTATCTCTATTTACACCTCTATTGTTCATTGTTGTCTGGCTGTTTTCCACAGATAAGATTTCCATTGGTTCCTGTTACGCATGAACACATACTTAGGACATAGCCTACCGTCTAGTGCAGAGAATCCAACATTCATAAAACATTTTAATTTGATATGGGAAAGGGCAAATAAATACAGCATCAGATAAAAAAAATTAATATAGAAATGTTAATCAGATGGGAATGGGAAAAGATGGGAATTACCTGAACAAACAGAACTGTTGTCTTATTCATGTATAATGTTTGTTGCTTTAGTGTGTTAGCTGCTGCACAATATCTTGTAAAATCATTGAAAGTCCCACACATTTTTTATATTCATTTGTGGGACATAGGCATTGCTGGCCCTAGTTGCCCTTGAGAAGTTGGTGTGCTGCCTTCTTGAACCACTGCAGTTCACCTGCTGTGAGTTGACCCACAATACCATAGGGAGGGAATTCCAGGATTTTGACCCAGCGAGAGTGAAGGAACGGACATACATTTTCAAGTCAAGATGGTGAGTGGCTCTGAGGGGGCCTTGCAGGTTGTTGTGTTCCCATGTATTTTCTGCCCTTGTCCTTCTAGATGGAAGTGGTAGGAACAAATTACTGTGGGTTTGGAAAGTACTGTCAAAGAATCCTGGGTGAATTTCTACTTTCCTGTAGAAACAGGCAGAAATACATACATTAAATGTAAAATTGTCATTTCTAGCACTGCTTAGAAATGGCCTTTCATGTTATCTGTCTTCCCTGGGTAGGCATTGTGAGTGCCTTGTTAACTTCACATTGCTTGTTGGAAACATGCTGACAATTTTGTAAATTTCACTGCCAATATTTCACAAGTACATTTTTGGAAAATATGGTGAATTTAAGATCAACTCTTTGGAAAACATCCTCCTCATGATAGAGAATGGAGTTTTGGGTCTCGAGATTAAGTTTTGCAATTAACTTTATTTTAATATATTATGTTCTATTTTAAATACTAGATCATTTTTATGCAAGGTTGTCTACTTGAACCTGTATCTTTTGTTATAATGACTGAACTGATAAATAGTTAATAGAAAAGAAGGGAAATAAGTGACAGAGCTATTGCTTCCAACAGTGATTGTGTAAGGTATAAAAGAGGAAGAATTCAATTGGGTTCTGAGCCATATTTAGAATGTTATGCAATCTGATGATTTTGCACATGAATAGGAAATCTCTGTCTCATTAACTGGATACAGCAATTCCAAGCTTTTCTATTCATGGTAGTGATCGTAGTTGTCTGGATCTTCATGATTCAGCAGCTCCATACTGTGATGTGAGATAGCTCCACAAAAGAAAATGGCAATTGAGCATTTTCAATACAAAAGTACTCCAAGGGATAAAAGAGAGAATCCCTAATTATTTTACAGTTCATAATCTCAGGCAATTATTGATATTTGCAGTGACTAAGGTATAACTAGTATGAGCCATTCAGAAATTCAGGGTCTCTATGTTGCAAACAGAAAGGTAGGATTTATTGTGTGGTGTATTTATTCATTCATGGGATGTGGGCATCGCTGGCTGGGCCAGCATTTATTGCTTGTCCCCAGTTGCCTTTGATAAGGTGATGTTGAGCTGCCTTCTAGAACCACTGCCATCCATGTACGGTAGGGATGTCTGCAATGTCATTAGGGAGGGAATTCCAGGATTTTGACCCCGCCCTACTGAAAGAACAACAATATATTTCCAAGTCAGAATGGTGAGTAGCTGGGAGGGGAACTTGCAGGTCATGGCGTTCCCATGTATCTGCTGCCCTTGTTCTTTGAGATGGAAGTGGTTGTGGGTTTGGCAGATGCTGCCTAAGAAGCCTGAATTAATTTCTGCAGTGCATCTTGTAGATAGTACACACTGCTGCTACTGAGCTTCAGTGTTGGACAAAGTGGATGCTTGTGAATGCAGAGCAAAGCAAGTGGGCTGCTTTGACCTGCACAGTTTCAAGCTTCATCAGTGTCATTGTCGTCACATTCATCCAGGCAAATAGGGAGTATTCCATCACACTCCTGACTTGTGCCTTGTAGATGATGGACAGCCTATGAAGAAGGCAGAAGGTGAGTTGCATGCCGCAGGATTCCTAGCTTCTGACCTGATGATTTACCTGATCTTTAAGCCAAAATAAGGTGAAAAACTCACTCCATAGTTATTAACTGCAAAGGATGGAATTAGATTTATTTATGTTCCTTCAGATCTATATCACTGACTTGGATGAATGAACAAAATGTGTAACTGTAACTTTCTGATGACACCAAGTAAGTTAAGAAAGTAAGCTGCGAAGAGGCACAAGTAATATGCAAAGAGATATAGAAAGGTTAAATAAATGGGCATACATTTTGCAGATAAACTCTCATGTGGGAAAATGTGAACTTATCCACTTGGTTTATTGTCTTAGCTATAGGACAGCATTTGCAATGCCCTCAATCCAACACCTAAAAAACAAATGGAGATCATTTTCTCAAGTACTTAAGTTGAGCTGATAATTTGTGATTCAGAATATTAACTAAACTGACACTGAATAACTTGGGAATACATGATGTTTCTTAATTAAGTTGCTGTGCAAGGTGAAAATAAAATGTTTGAAATCAAAAATTCAAAAGGTACATGCAGTTTTCAATAATAGGTGAGTGTGGTTCACTCAACTTCCTGTATATCAGTGGTGTGCCAGTTGTAAACATGCCTGCAGAGTAAAAGGCACAAAGAGCAGTACAGCAATGAACCACAAAAATATCAGCTACTGACATATCACAACAGTACCTGGCAGAGCATGGTTTGAAGCTGCTTCTCTTTCTCCATGTCACCACACTGTTGCATCAGGAAGATTAGCATCTGAAGAATCACTAAAAATGACTAAGCTCATGTTCTTTTAGTCACATAAAGATGGAAACTTGAGTATTCATTTCTCCAGATTGAATTTGTTTACTCCAACTATTTCACATGGAACTATTACTCTTTTTAGTGACATCAATGTGTTGTCATTGACCAAACCTGAAGCAATTAATACAGTTAACTTCCTTAACCTCATGTTGATTTTCACTGCTTAGTGAATCAATAATGTGATTAATGTGTGTGATTCCTATATATTTAGTGGCATGTGGGTTATGGCTCACGTGTCTGAAAGAATTTAATGACTAGCCGCCAGTCCCTTAAGGTATCAGGACATGCGGGCAAAGATGGGCTACTTGCTTTTATTAGCTGAGACAGAGTTTAAGAGCTGGGACATTATGCTAGAACTGTATAAAATGTTGGTTAGGCCACAGCTAAAGTTTTGTGCGCAGTTACACATTATTATTATCCACGTTATAGGAGGGGTCTGATTGCACTGGACAGCATATGGAGGAGATTTACAAGGATATTGGCTGGGCTGGAGAGTTTTGGTTATGAAGAGAGATTGAATGGACTGGAATTTTTTTTGGAGCAGATGAGACTAGGGGTACATGATTGAGATGTACGAAATTATGAGGTGCATTGACTAGAGTAGATGAGAAGAAATGTTTATTCTTGGTGGAAGAATCTCAATGGGTAAAAGGGCCTTTTTCTATGCTGTAGACCTCTACGACTCTGTCAGTATGTCTGGAGCCATGGTATTTTTTTAAAAAAAAACTAAGGGTGAGAGAGTTTCTGGAGTGGTAATGGGAATTTGTTTGCATTGGGAGAGTTTTATGAGTAGACAGAATAAACATTGAAACATTTTAGGTAGATGGATCCAAAAATAATTTTCTTTCACTTGGAGGAGAAACCTATAGCTTGGAAAAAGTTTTGTTCTAGTTTGCACAGGTCATGGTGGAAGTTGGATGTATGAAACAGTTGCTTTGAGTGAAAAATTAATTCAGACAACTTTTGAATAGGTTACTTCAGTCTAAAGGCTTTCATGTAAATGTTCCAGTCCAGAAGTGTTTAGGAAAAACTCCTGAAGGAACTTTTCAAAGCTGAGAAAATCTAAGATTGGTTGTGTGAGTACTCAAGGAAGAGGCAATCAAATTCTTAAGACCAAAATCAACAGTTAAATCAAAATGTTATTTGAGAATCAAATCAATTTTTTCATTAATTCATAGGGTACGAGTGTTGCTGGCTGGACTAGCATTTATTACCATCCCTAGTTGCACTTGGGAAGGTGGTGGTGAGCTGCCTTCTTGAACCGCTGCAGTCCACAGTGCAGACTCACAATGCCATTAGGGAGGGAGTTCCATGATTATGAATCAGCGGCAGTGAAGGAATGGTAATATATTTCCAAGTCAAGATGGTGATGACTTGTACCTGAGAGATGGTGAACAGACTTTGGAAAATCAGGAGGTGAGTTACTTGCCATAGAATTCCTAGTCAAATAGTGATAGTTAGATTGCCTCTATTGGAGCTCATCATTACTTGACTTTTATGTGGCTTGAATGTTACTTGTCACTTTTGAGTTAAATCTGGATAGTGTCCAGGTCTTGCTGCATTTGAACACGGACTGCTTCAGTATTTGAGAGTCATGAGTGGTGCTAAATATTGGGCAGTCATCGGTGAGCATCACCATTTCTGACCTTATGACATATAGCAAGTTGTTGAAGCAACTGAAGTTGGTTGGACTTAGGACACTACCCTGAGAAACTCCGGCAGAGATGTCCTGGAACTGAGATGACTGACCTTCAACAACCACAACCATCTTCCTATGTGCCAACAATGACTCCAACCAGCAGAGAGTGTGCCCTTTGATACCGATTGATTCCAGTTTTGCTAGGCCTCTTTGATGCCACACAGTCAAATGCAATCTTGATGTCAATGGCTGTCACTCTCACCTTGCCTCTGGAATTCAGCTTTTTTGTCCATGTTTGAACCAAGGTTGTAATGAGATCAGGAGCTGAGTGGCCCTGGCAGAACCCAAACAGGATGTCAGTGAGCAGGTTATTGCAAAGCAAGTGCCACTTGATCCCACTGTTGATGACAGCTTCCATCATTTTACTGATTATCAATAGTACACCAGCAGGGTGATAATTGGCCAGAGATAGTAGGAACTGCAGATGCTGGAGAATCTGAGATAACAAGGTGTAGAGCTGGATGAACACAGCAGCCAAGCAGCATCAGAGGAGCAGGAAGGCTGACGTTTCGGGCCTAGACCCTTCTTCAGAAAATTGGCCAGGTTGGATTTGTCCTGCTTTTTGTGCACAGAACATACTTTGGCATTCACCCGACAATGTGGAAAGTTGCCTATGCTGCACATACAACACACTGGTTTTTGGGGTGGGCAAGTTGAGTAAATGTCTTCAATATTATTGCTAAAATGTGCTCAGGGCCTGGAAGTTTCTTTTAAACTCTTCTTCAAGGTAGGAACAAAATAGCACAATGGCTTGTGGCTGAATTAGCATTTGTTTCAGGCCTGAATACTCTATTATGAGCTGAGCCTTTGTTTGAAAAGACTTGCAGTATCAATCTTCTTCCAACTTCCATCGGTAAATTTCCATCAGTTTTTGGAGGTGAAGCTAGGGAATGCTTGTGGTGGCTCCTTATCCTCCAATGTTCGGTTGGACATGGTTGAATTGACATTCAAAAAAATACGAAACTTGTTCAGAAGAAAGTGGTCAAAACACATTAATTGTCAAGATTTGCTTGATAATTTCAAATACATGTGTTTCACTGTGTCTTTGTTGAATTTGATAGGACTTTCGGGGGAAAACACCTTGACTCCAGAATACTGCAGTGCAGCAAATATTTAATAGGAACCAAGCCCCCTTCTGCTGTGACACGGATCTGGTGAAGCTTCAATATGAAGTTAACTCTATGTACAACCATAGCTCCCAGCTCTGTTCTTACTAGGAGTGTTAACATTACATTGTTCGTCACACATTTTTGATATTAGAGTACTAAAGTTTTTTTTTGAAATTTGTCATCTTTGAAATTGAAAGGCGAGATTTTCCAATGAGTGGTAATTTCACAGGGATTTCCATTCCAGCCCTTTTCAACTAAAGAAAGCAGCTCCACCTTTCTGAGAGGAGATTAAGTTCAGGGCACCCTTGGAAATGTGGAGCTGTGTTTCCATTCTGATGATTCACACCACCAGGGGAAGGTAAGTAAGTCACATCCTCTTTTCACAGCGCTTAGCTTACAGCCTAAAGGTCCTGACAGTCACCAACCAGCAGCTGCTGTCAAATGAGAAGTACATAAGGTAAGCGGAGGGTTAGGGTGCTGGGTTGGAAAGGTGCCAGCTAAGTAAGGTGCTAATTGGGCAGGATGTCAGGGTGCCAGGTAAGTAGGATGCCAGCTGGGAAGGGGTTAGGATGCCACATGGCAAGTGATGGTAAGAGGTCAGGATAGATTGGGTCATTGGGAGAAATCAGGTCTTTTTGGGGTGGGGGAGAGGTGGAGTTTGGTCAACTTGTGTTCTGTGGTGTCAAGGTATTGGGTTGGGTCCAGTGGTGGGTACTGGTGGATTGGGGGTTGAAGTCAGGTAGGGACTAGCGATGAGATGAAGTGTTGGGCCCTAATTGTTCTGTCACACAAGTCGGTCAGCTCCTGGTGGAGTTGGTGGGGCTGGGAGGATATGTAGTTGCCAGGGAGAGGTCGGAGTTTGAGGTATGAGCTCAGTTTAATTATTCAGGAGTTAGACAGACTATTAAATATATATTCTATGCGAGTGATTATTTTACCTAATTTCACCTGAACCATCCAAACTTTTGGAGAGTTCCAGGTGCATAGGAATCACCCAGTGGAAAATTCAGTCTCCTGGGCAATTCCTCTGTAGTGTGCTACATTGGGGATTCCACAAGGTTCCCACACACAAGTCCCATTTATGCTAGAATAACAACTGTCTGGCCATTGGGAAGTCCAGGCCAACATGTCTATAACTTAAATAAGATCGAACATACACTATTAGACTCAAAAAAAAATAGACACACGGGGTTTGAGTTAAATTTGATAACCCTTCAATGGAGAACATGTGGGGAACATAGTTAAAGACTGGGTGTGTGTGTGTGTGTGTGTGAGAGAGACAGAGAGAGAGACAGAGAGAGAGAGAGACAGAGAGAGAGAGAGAGAGAGCGAGAGAACACTAAATAAATTTCAAGGACCAGCAAACATTGAACAGGCACGCATTTTAAATAGATTGGAAATAATTAGAGTAAAATAAAAGGATAACCACTGAAATTCTGCACTGCAGAGAAAGTTGGAGTTAACAATAGCAAACATTACATAAAATCATAAAGTATGACTATTTATAAAGTAAGTCACTCTCTCAGCCACGTTGACAGAGGCTCTAGCATTGTGAAAATTGAAATGCTACTAAGTCAACAATGACAGTGTCAGCTTTGAAGCATGAAAACAATACTTGTCTCCGACACCCTCAAGAAAAAACACCATTGAAGGAATATCTAATGCGCAACTAAAATTGTCAAAAGTATATTTGGAGAATCAGACCAAAAAGATGCAAATTGTAACAGAGAGAATATTCTGGTACTGTAAGAGGGCAGTTAGATAAGAAATGAGAATCATAAAAGATCCTGGAATGTAAGCTGTGTGTAAGCAAGTTAGTATTGAGTTACTATTTCCAAGAATTCACAGTGAGAAATATGAACATTTCCTCCCTTCAAACAACTGCCAAACCTTAAACAGACCATTGTTCACAGCAAACTACCCGGCCTTCAGGACAACATTGACCACAACACCATACAACCTTGTCATAGCAACCTCCGCAAGATCATTGCCATCACATTTGGGAACACCACCCACCACATACATGGCAGATACTCATGTGAATCAACCAACATTGTCTAGCTCATACGTTGCAGTAAAGGATGCCCCAAGGCATGGTATTTTGGCAAAACCATGCAGATGCAATGACAACGGATGAATGGGCACTGCGCAACAATCACCAGACAGGAATGTACCCTCCCAGCGGGGGAACACTTCAGCGTCAAGGGCATTCAGCTTCCGATCTTGGAGTAATCATCCTCCAAGGCAGAGTTTGAGATAGATAACAACGCTGAAGCACCAAGCAGAGACTGATAGTCAAGTTTTGTACCCATGAAGACAGCCTCAACCATGATCTTGGTTCATGTTGCACTACAGGTGAACCCACCACACTGTTCTGTATCTGTAAAACCTTCCTTACTGTCCTGTTTTGGCAGCATCACCTTGATAAGTTGTTATGATCTCTCTACCTTAATTAGTTTGTATAGTTTTGAATTCAGCATGTGATTCCAGTCATTTAGTTTGTCTCCAGCACCATCTTATTTTTAATTTTTTGTAATTATCTCTCTGTCTCACTTATTTGGATTATAGATCATCCCTTTGCTGGTTATTCAGCTGTTTACACTTTATTCACCGTCTTAACACTTGCGGTCACCTGCAGAGACTTATCATCTGACACTTGCACTGGTTGTAAGATCTTTTGATCTCTCTGGCTATAAATTCTGTGTCCATGTGCTCTGCTCTCTCACTGCACCTGACAAAGGGGCTGTGCTCCAAAAGCATGTGATTTCAAATAAACCTGTTCAACTATAACTTGGTGTCATGTGACTTCTGACTTTGTCCAATCAATCCAACACCAGCACTTCATTTCCTCCCTAAGTGGAATTAATGTTATTGATGACAATGTCCCAGACATTTGAATATAAATCACATTAAAAAGTCTCCAGGAATATATGATATTTAACTGAGCCTTAGGACAGAATCTTATGGGATTCTGACAGTTATGGTAAAATTCGTATCCTTGCACAGGATACTTTTTCACTTGAACGCTGCACAGACAACTCATAGTAATGCTGAAACAAGGACACTGAGCTCAGGGACAAAACCTCAGCTCCTGGACTGGACCAGGCTGCATCTTTTGCTGTCATTACCCTCATTCGCTGAGACGACCTAGATGCTTATAGCATCCCTGCCCTGCATTGCACAAAAAGGCAAGACACAGTCTTCTCAGCCTGAGATACCAGCCTCATATTACTGCTCTTACTGTGCCATTTAGTACAGACACAAAGCCAGGAAGCTTGTTATAATTGCAAGCAGACCTCAGGACATGTTAAGCCTTCACTAAGGTCGTCCCGATACGATAAGTCAAATTCAGTCTCTGATATTAGCCCAGGGCCTTGGAAATAGTCAGTCAGCCATTTGGGATGGTCAGAGTCAGGAGGCCATTCACTAGTGGCTTATGGGTTTAATAATTAACAGACCCATAGTTTTAAACCAGTGTGTGTCAGCCAATGACTGAATTCTTCATGATAAGGGAGATCATTCATGGGAAAGGAAAAGGGCAGCTTCACAGCTCACAGGATAAGAGGAAAAAACCATCAGTCAAACTACAGATTGGATAGGGAAGAAATATTTCTCCTGATTTTGATTATCACTACAATACCTAATTTACATCAAGGACTTGGATTCAGAAATTCAATACAAATTGTCAAAGTTGATTCCAGGGCACAGCTTGGGAAGTGCAAAGTGTGCAAGAAGGCAGAGCACAGCAAATGAAGTTTAATGTAGAGAAGTGCATTGTACGATGAGGTAAAGGCAACACAGGAATTGTGTAAATGATGTTGAAATAGCTACATGCAAAGGTGAAAGAATTCTAAGGATTTTAATTGACTCAAAATTCAATACTCCAGCTAAAACAACAATCAACACAATAAACAGGAAGACAACACTATTTAATTAAACTTTGCTTTTCACTTAAAGAATACAGATGCAATGATAGCTTATACAGTAGTCAGTTGTGAAATATTTGCTCTGCAATTCATGTCTCATTCAGTGTTTTATTTCAGCAAAAAGCCAGTTTTACTTTGTATATTTGTCATTAAAACACATCCCAATCTCTTTTCACCTCAAAAGTTTCACTGCTTGACATTCTTCACAGAGTAGGGTATAAATCCTAATAGACAAATAAAGTAATGAATATCACTCAAGAAAGATGCATTTACTTCAAGCTAAAAATATTGCATTTTGAACTAGTTTTCAGTCATTGCCTTAATTTTTTTTATTCATATAAATCACTCATTGCCTTTTGTTGATACAGTATTTTAATTGCTAAGGCAAAATTTTTGGTTCAGATACTAATATTTAGTTTTAACTGAAAATTTTTTACAAAAAGACAGCCCTTTATTTTCTCGAACAAAATGGGTGTTCAAGGTTGGCAGTTAATCTGTGCAATTGACAAAATGGAAAACATTTTTTGCAGTCCTTATGACCCGTGAAGCACATCTGATTGAAAAACAATGTCCCATGTTACACCAGGAATTTCATTTATACAGGGCTGGGAGGTATATATCTCGTGACTGAAGATGTGCATTCTTAAGGAAATGCAGAGGAATTGTGCTTACTTATCATAGACATGTAAATGCTCTCAAACTTGGAACTGAGTTAATAGTAACTCAAGGAGAATCCAAATTGTGAAAGATTTCAGGAGGACATACAATAGGAAGTTCAATGTTCAATTTCAATTCCACAGCATTTTGGAGGCAAAGATAGGGACATAAAATGCTCAAGAGGTTTTAAATAGGAGGTGAAAGGGAATCTTGGTACATACCACAAGTTGCAGATATGCTAAAAGTTGAAATAACAGGGCCCTAGTTAGAAACACTGCAATTTTGAGCACCCTGTTACAAAGTAAGGGAAAAGGTACAACAATAGCAGGATATTAACATAACAGTTGTGAAGAGAGACCTGAACAGTTGGAGCTTTGTTTCCACTAGATATGAGAAGATTAAGCGTTGGCCTGCTGACCCTTGTTCAAGGTTCTGAAAGTCTATGATAAGACAAAGACCAGTATTTACATTGCTCAGCAAGATGACATTAGAGGGCAGAAATTTAATCACAAAAAATTAATGGAACACTCAAGAAGCCAAAATAAAGAATTAATTCAGAGCAGAGACAGTAAGAACTGCAGATGCTGGAGTCAGAGACAACAGTGTGGAGCTGGAGGAACACAGCAGGCCAGGCAGCATCAGAGGAGCAGGAAAGTTGATATTTCGGGTCGAGACCCTTCTTCAGAAAAAGATGATTCTGAAGAAAAAGATTTTCTGAAGAAGGGTCCCGACTCGAAATGTCAAATTTCCTGCT
>NC_063359.1:21139941-21153272 GCF_021869965.1 Rhincodon typus | reverse complement strand
AGCTAGGTTAAAGTTTACAATATATTGGTCAGGTTACAATGAGTATTTAACAATGCCATAGTTTACGCCAGAAGAAAAAGATTGATTTGTTGGAAAAGGTCTACAAGAGGCATTACATTGATCTTTAAGGGGAACAGATTGAGCAACAAAGAGGAGGAAAAATAGTTGACAACAAAGGTGGGATGTAGGGGTGGTTGGGAGACAGGGTGTTTTCTTTTTGAAGTGAGTACTGATTGTTAAATAAATGTAAATTTAAAACCAAGAATTGGCAAGTTGTTCGCCATCCATTGATCATAGAATCCCCAGTGTGGAAGCAGGCTATTCAGCCCATTGAGTCCACACCCAGACCCACACCCCTATCCCTGTAACTCTGCATTTCCCATGGCCAACCCACCTAACCTGCACATCTTTGGTTTGTGGGAGGAAACCAGAGCACTGAGTGCAAATGCTGCACAGTCACCCGAAGCTAGACTCAAACCTGGGTCCCTGGCGCTATGAGCCAGCAATGCTAACCACTGAGCCACCATGCCATCTGTAATGCATGATCCAATGCATTATTTGAGTAGAAACTTAAAAAACGATACAACAGTTCCAACGGCTGAATTGTGTAAAAGATGATTAACACACTCACAGGGTTTGGTATTTGTTTTCTGTTTTAATCTTTTAATTTGTAATGTTCTATTTATGAGCAAGCAAGAATTGACAACTCCCTCATGACTTGAGGTCAAATACAAATCTTATATTTATTCTCTATTCAAAAATTGTTAAGGTATGTATTAGTCAGATAAGCATAACTAGAGCATTATCACTTCTTAGCAATCATCTATTAATGTTTTAATTCTTGGAATTTTTGCCAGTTATATAGAGTTCCCAATCTTTTTCAAAGTAATTTAGTTAATCAACTGTGCAAACTAGTACAAGTCAATGATGAATACACATATCATTCAAATGTTGATCCACAGAGAACTGACAGCAAAATTAAAATTTCTCTATTTGTTTTCCAATAAAATGAACGAACATCTCGATATCTACCAAACTCAAATAGGGAACATTCAGAAATGATAAAGTTTATGCACTAAGGACACTGAAGCTTCCATATCTAGAAAGCTGGACTATGCCTAACTGAAAGATAAGATACTGTTCCTCCCATTCATCCAAGGTCTCAAACGTTCCTTCCAGGGCCTCAAACATTCCTTTCTGGTGACATAAAATTTACTTGCAGGTCAATTTATTACGATGTTCACTGTTTATGATGCGGTCCCCTCTATAACAAGGAGCGTTATTTGGCAATACTTTAGTTCAGTCCATAAGTGTGACCCTGAGCTTCTGGATTGTTTACTACTGAAATTTGCTATCTTCCTCTGCAGTTTCCCTGGCATCTACAATGTTTGAATGAAGTTTAATGTAAAATTGAGGAATAGCACATCAGCTTTTCACATAAGTGCTTTGCAACCTTCCAGACTCAACACTGACTTGAACAATTTCAGACATGAAACCACCAAACACATTGTCGGTCATGATTCCATTTCCCATTTACACCAAATCAAGACAATTTCGGTTTAATTGCTGTTACAATCTGCTTTTTCCACACACTATTATCCCTCATCATTGCTTTCATACCTTCCACGGTGTTTTTTTCATCACCTCCTGCCTATTCTCTGCTTCTGGAGCTTAAAACCCATTACATATCCATTTTCTTTTACAATTCTGAAGATAATCAATCTGAAACAACTTTCTGACTTCAGTGAGCCTACCAGACTTGATTATTTACAGCAGTTTGTATTTATTCTAGACTTCATGTACTTATTATAGACTTCAAACATCCACAGTAGCTTACTTGTGTGAAAGTACTTTTCTTTCTTTTCTGCATATAAACTATGTTGAGGGTCTCAAAATACAGAAAATTAACAGGAAACACTTTTGTTCTGAAATACTGGTTAACAAGTTACCTGCAGTCAATAATACAAACAACGGCTCACTTCACATGACTTCACCCAGCATCAACATTCGGGCACTATTTGCCTAACTTGATGAAGCTATCTAACAGTGCTGTCAAGCAACCATAAGCCTGGAATTTCCTCTCAGATTTCTACGTATAAATTGAGTTGCGCTTTTTGCCTAAGAATATTCTCGTATAACAGAGGACATGTACATTTCTATCCCGCTTTGCACCACGCCCAAGTTATGTCCACTAGAATCTCACTTTATCAATTATAGCTCCGTTACTCCAATGTGAATGACCAGACAACACTCATTTCCTGCACTTACCCCAATTCTGAATTAGTATCAATTCACACCCAAAATTTCAGCTGCAATAATATTCAATCATTTTTATATTTCTTGTTGGGAGACCCACACTACTTTTATTTTCAAACCTTAACTCCCATAAATGAAAGTGATAAAGAATGAAAATAATCAATGTTTAACGTTTTTCTCATCCTCAAATTGTTTACATTGATTTCCACTTAGGAAATGGCTGGTCTTACATTCCAACATATGCAATAATTTTCAGGCAATACAGGTACAAGTTCCCAAGAATAAGATGGAACCGATGTAAGCGCCATCTAGAATATCCTTGTTCAAGGTTCTTCACACCCATCCTCTCCTGGTGACAAATACTGGCTTCCATTCAGCAGGGCAGAAAACTGGGAGGTTTTGATCAATTACAGCCCTTCTTTTGGAATGAACATTACCCAAAGATAACAGTCACATGTTTTTAAAGATTAGAAACCTGATGCTGTAGTTTGTGGAGACATTATAGAGACACTTTAATGTGCTCTAAGGATGTTGACCTTTACATAACTCTGCATGGAACAAAAATAAAGCTAAACAAAGTAACTTCTTCATGGCATGATAAAGACTCTTATAAACTGAAGCATTATTTAAAAACTGCGCAATTTAATGAGAGTTGAGTACACTGTGATACATGGGTCACTCACATAAAAGCCACAATTTAGCAGGCCAGCGTTGCAGTCTGTTGGCGTAGTAACCAAATAGAGGGGTAGAACACAGGTTTGTGTCATGATTAGTCGCACGATGAATATCCCCGAATCTTTGATAATCCTCTGGCCAAGGTAGAACCCAGTAATATTAGTAAGCTGCTTTAACAATTATTGGGATGACATTATCTCTCATACTCTATTCTATAGGAGAATCATTTCACTTCTAATTCTAAAATGTTCTAAGAAACATCTCACTCCAGTCCCTAAACAGGGTCTTTGTCTGAAAAACTACTATTCCAGAAAGAACCACATGGTCTTAAGAAAAGAACTCGATAACTCACGCCAAACAGACTTGCCCGTTGGACCAAATCTGTTGCATAGCAACCTTTTTGAGAATTAACAAGCTAGGAATTGGAGCTAGGCAACATATTAGTATTCCATTTACATCTGGTGAACATTGCAACATTAGAGCTTAGTATTAACGAAAGGACAAAAAGAGAAATCAAACTCAGTAGTTTATACCAGCATATATTTCAATGCATTAAGTATACACAGTTCACCCTAATTTCTGTATTCTAACACAATGTCTACACGTAATGTTGAGGAAGTTACAACACATTTGGCATCAAACAAATAGAACAGTGGTATGACATTCAGACAAAGCACTAGCATAGACACATCAGCTCTTGTGCTAAAATATTACACCAGGCAGCATTAGGAAACCAAAAATAAAGCAGAATTAAAAAATAAACAAACTTTCACGTTTATGTACAAATCAGTGCCCCTCAGACACTCTCAAAGGATGTGCCTAACAGCAGAACATAAACCATTATAAATAGATAATATAAGGTGCAAAGGCCTCCATTCTACAGACTCCCCACTAGAAACCCAGCTTATGTTAAAAACTACATTGAATTCAGCTTGTCCGTGGAGCTGTGTTCCTTTGCTTATTTACCAACTTTTTGATTCCAAAACAGACAAATTGATATCAAAAAGAGTATACAGAAGATGCAAAATCAAAAATTATTTCAAGTTAATGGTTAGTTTTCTTTTATTTCAAGTGGAAAGAGCTTGTTTTCCTGGTATCTAAATTTGACCTTTAGTTGTGCAAGTCTCAAACGAGACAGTAGAATGGAGTGTCCACTTGTCTCAAGAGAACAGAATAGAGCCAAAACTACTGTAGCACAGGTCTGGCGAGTGTTAAACATCAGCAGTATAAAGACCACTCTAAAGGTAAAAGCTGTTGCTTATGGATTTTCTTTTTTTTGGGAGCTGTTAACCATGTTAATCCACAGATTGTATATGCAAGAACACACATTCTGGTCCCCTAGTATATATCAGAAGTGAGCACATTTTGACCAGGATTGGTATTTATTTTTTTCCTCATTGACCCAGATGACTTTCTTATGAAGTCTCTTTTCCCTGTACACCAGTTGCTGTTTTAATGGAGCTTATTGTTCGGTTGAACCAGGTTTTCTTTGCTGCTTGAACTTCATTTAATGCTAGACCCAAATGATGCTCCAGATCCTGAAAAAGAATCCAAAGAAACTAATTGTCCTTGTAGGTTAATTTTGCATTTTGTTACAGAAGTAGTTTAGAGAATTTTACATTTAGGGTCCATTGGAAACTTCAATAAGTAATAACCTGTATTTATATAATGCTTTTAAAAAATTTATTCTTTCGTCGAATGCAGATATAACTGGTTAGGCCAGCATCTATTGCCTATCTCCAAGTACAGCTTTCCTGAAATGCTACAGTCCCATATGGTCTAGGTACACCTACTGTGTTTCAGAATTCCACGTTTTTAACCCAGCAACAGTGAAGGAACAGCGATATGGTTCCAAGTCAGAATGGTGAGAGACGTGCAGGGTACCTTGCAGGTGACGGTGTAACTGCGCTGGTCATTCTAGGTGGTGGTGGTCATGGGTTTGAAGATGCTATCGAAGCATTGATGCTGCATTGCATTATGTAGATGGTATACGCCACTGCCATTGTGCATTGGTGAAGGGAGTGAGCATTAAAGGTCGAGGACAGCAGGGCAGACAAGTAGTATCAAGCCCATGTTTCCCCTGCAAGACTCACTCCCCCCCATCACCAATGGTCAATAGTGCACATTGCTGCTATCTACAAAATGGACTGCAGAAATTCACTAAAGAATCTGAGACAGCACCTTCAAAACCAACAACTACTTCCATCTAGAAGGACAAGGGGAGCAGATACCCAGGACACCACCACCTGCTAGCTCCCCTCCAAGCCCCTCACTATCCTCACTTAGAAATATAATCACTGTTTCTTCACTGTCACTGGGTCAAAATCCTGGAATTCCCTCCCCAAGGTCATTGTGGATCAACCTACAGCATATGCACTGCATTAGTTCAAGGAGGCAGCTCACCACCACGTTCTCAAGGGACAGGCAATAAATGTTGGCCTGCCAGCAATCCCACATTTCATGAGTGAATAAAAAAAAAAATCAGGAAGTAGCTGCTCCAAGGTCATTGGGTCAAATTGCCTTATCTTAACTGCCCCTTTCCTTGTTGGGCTTACAAATACTGTAAAGTTCTCTTGAAAGCAATTTTAGAATTTTGCCCCCTCCCATCTAGTACACAATGTCCCATGAATACTTGAGTTGTTAAAACCCTTCATTACTGCATTATTCATACACTTCTCTGAAATGTACTTACATATACGATCTGCTACCTCTCGCTGACTGTTTGTAGCCTATAGGACACACCCAACAGCATTTTTGCTCGTTTCGTATTATTGCCTTTTGTTCATAAAGCCTTATTTGAGGATGAGGTTGTTGACTTGCTCGCCGAGCTGGCTCATTTTCGTTCAGACATTTTGTCACCATGCTAGGTGACATCATCAGTGGAGCTTCCGATGAAGTGATTTTATTTTACTCTGCTTAGAACTTATACTGTCTGGTCCATTATGGTTAGTACTATCATTTCTGGTTTCAATCTGTATGGGTTGTATATGGGGTCCAATTCTATGTTTGTTGATTGCATTACGGGTGGAGAACCATGCCTCTAGGAATTCCTGTGCGTGCCTATGTTTGGCTCAGATTATTATGGTTACCTTGTCCCAGTTAAACCGATGGCCTTCATTGGCTGAATGTACCGATATTAAGGAGAGTTCGTCGTGCCGTTTTGCTGCTGGTTGATGTTCATGTATTCTGATGGCTAGTTTCCTTCCTGTCTGTCTGATGTAATGTTTGTGGTAGTCGGTGAATGGTATTTTGTAAACCACGTTCGTTCTGCATGTTGTGGGAATGGGGTCTTTAATCCTTGAGTATTTGTCATCGAGTGGCTGTGGGCTTGTGTGCCACCATGATTCCTAGTGGTCTTAGGAGCAAACATAGACACGCACGAGAATTCCTAGAGGCATGGTTCTCCACGCATAATGCAATCAATAAAACACAAAGAATTGAACCCCATATACAAACCCATACAGATCAAAACAGGAAATGACGCTACTCACCATAACGGACCAGACAGTATAAATCCCAAGTGGAGTAGAATAACATCGCTTCATTGGAGGCTGCACTGATGATGTTATCTAGCACGGTGACAAAACGAGAACAAGCCAGCTCGGCGAGCAAGTCAACATCTCACCCACAACCTGAGCTACACATCTTTGCCAAAACTTATTTGACAATCTTTCCAAGGAAAACATCCTTTCTCACTGTTTTCACCGATTTCTTCTTCAATATTGTGACCCACTCACTTCTATCCCCCATCTCATCTGAATATCTTGTCTCCTGGCATGTTGGCTGTCAATCCTGCTCATCTTTAAACCAAATCTTGGTCATAGCTATGGTATCATACTTCCTTGTGTCTATCTGTGCCCTTAGCTCGTTTATCTTTTTCCTCAGGCTCCTTGCATTAAAAATACTTTCCGTTTAGCTTTGCTGAACTCACGTTTTCTTATTGAGCCCATGTTTCCTCTGTCAGACTCACTTATTCGCTTTTTAACCTCTAGTTCCATCTCAGCTTTTCTCCCTTCTGAGCTACTTGTCAGCCTCTGAACTCTTTGCCCTATTTATAAAACCCAGCATATTCTTGGTTCAATTAACCACGCTCTCCACCTGTCCTGCCACCTTCAATGATTTACATATATATACATCTAGTTCCCAATGCATCTATTTTAGAATTGTATCCTTTATTTCATAGTTTCTGCATTCTTCTTACCAACATTAATCACTTCATACTTCCCTGCATTAAATTTCATCTGCCATTTGTCCACCCATTCCATCAAACTTTCTTCAAAGTTTTGTATAGTCTGCAAATGTTGAAACTGTCCTCCTTACACCAAGGTGTAGATTATTAATCTCATTATTAAGTGAAGTTGCAGCCGCCCGCTTACATTTTGTCGCCACTCTCGCAGGCTGTAATTGTACGCACCTGGATTTTGCACTCTGCCTCCACCAACTGCAGTTTGGTCTGGGCCAGCTCCAGCTCCATTTCCCTCAGTTGGTTCTTTAATAATGCTTTCTCTTTATCTTGATATTCATCTGAGGTATCCTTAGAAGTACTGAGAATTTTAAGTGTACCCTCTTTGTTGAACAGCTCTCTGCAGCGATCACAGCCTTCAACCTTTTGCTAAATCAAAAAAAACACAATTACTATCGCTGTAATAAAATCATTTCAAATAAGATAAAACACAATTATTGAGGCTTTGAGACAGAATTATTTTTATCATACTCTAATAATTCTACTTTCCACCTTGCTGTGATTTTAAATAAATGCTCTAGCTAGTACGTTATGTTATAATCCCAGCTAATGGCAATATTGGACAGAGTGAAATTGGTGTGATTGACTTTTTTTTGCTATTTGTTTACTATGGTGGTCCATCACTGAAAATATTCACAAGAGGCTGGCAATAAAATTTAACTGAAGAACACTAACTGTATTACACTATACAAGAAATATTTCAAATGTCTTATTACAAATACTAGAATTAAGGATTCAACTACAAACTCTCAACAACACCTTGCAGATACTCAAACCTCTGAGGGATCACCATTTCAAGTTTCCTGTTCAGTTGGCGCGATGAACAGGTTTCTGGAACTGCTTTCTTATTGACTTCTAACCACTTTCAAAGCAAACACAGGTTTTCCAAACCCTCACGCACCACTAGATTTTTCAGAATTCTCCCTCAGCTCTGACTTTTTATTTTAAAGAGACTGCTAAACAAACAGCACCTTTTTGCTCTGATGGAAGCTACACATACTGTCTAATCTTCTGGTTAGTTCTCTCTTTTGTATGTTACTAGACTCCTGTTGTTCAGCAACAGTTGTTTAAAAACCTATCCTACATTCAATGCACCAAACTGTTCACTTTAAGCTCTACTCAAATGCTCTACTTAAATCTTCATGTCTCACAAATCCTAGCATCATTCTCAGAATCTAAAATGAAACTAAATCCATACTGCCCCTTCTTAACACACACAAAGAAACACAAATCAAATTTACACAATACATGATCCTCCTACTTCAGAATCCAAGTTTCCAAACAGTAATGATAACATACATCTTCATTGCAGTTTTAACCATCTAGTATTGCACAGCTGCTAACACTGCATTACCCATTAAAATTAATGAAGTTGTATAGGAGAATATAAAGTCTATACAGTAGAAATTTTCTTAGTTGAATACAACTCACAAATGCCAAGAATCTCTCACACCATTTAATATTGTCAGACGTAAAAATCATTTATCATATTCTATAAAGTGATCTTTGTATTCTTAATTTAGTGAAATACAATTCTACTGAAAGTTTGTTTCATGCAATGGTTTCCCTTTATGAGATCCACTATTTTTGAGCAACAGTTTGACAAAAGAGACAAAGGAAAACCCTAGCCAATTACAGTAAACAGCACACTCACGCTACAGCTGGTGTTTTTTATGTTCATTCAAACACTGATTGAAAGAATCACTAATCCCAAAATGCAACACTTGTAGCTTCAGGCTGTAGGGCTGAAAGTCAACTTTCTTTTGAAGAAGGCAATCTTTTGTTTTTTTTTTAAAAAACTTCCATCAACATTCAGACAAAGGCATTAGTTTCACCTGAGAATATGATTCCAAGGGTTCCAATCACTCATTAGAATCTCAACTAACTGGGCATTACACTTAAGTGAATTTTGAATTTGATTATCAGCAGCTATTGGATTATGAAGACAGTCACTCCTGAACTCTCTCAGAGATAGTAAGAAATGCTGAAGCTGGAGTCAGACCCTTCTAAAGGGTCCTGCCCTGAAACATCAACTTTCCTGTTCCTCTGATGCTGCCTGGCCTGCTGTGTTCCTCCAGCTCCACACTCCTGAACTCTGTCTCATCTACACCAAATAAATACTCAGACAAACAGATTTCCAGTAATATCTCATCATCCACTCTGTCTCATCTACACCAAATAAATACTCAGACAAACAGATTTCCAGTAATATCTCATCATTCTCACTCTAATTCTGGGTCTGAAAGAAATCAAAATGCTTTTTGGCTTTTGTACGATTTAACTGTTCTCTGGGCAGACTCATCATTGGGAGTCACTGCTGAGGATTTGTGCCCACACTTTCCGCGACAAAATAACATGTAAACTCCTGTTGAGATGGCTCATTTACAAAGCTGTGTTGTCATTCATTCATGACTTTGCAAACCTTTTCATTATAACTCATTTTCCTCTTTGGTTTGATATTTGAATGAATTTATAGTTTTCAGAAATTATAGAAAATAAAGTTTTTTGGTCCTTAAAAACAACAGAAGTCAATGTCCCAGCCTATAATATTGTTGATGCATCACACAAAATAAAATCAAAGGAACAATCTTACATAATGGAGACTAAAAGGAGTATTACACAGTTTTTAAATAATGCTTATTTTACTCAAAACTTAGGCTTTAATACTTCTTAATTTAAGCACAGAAACATAAATTCCTTAATATCACTGCTCAAACAATAAAGTACATTTTAGGGTAAAATTTAATTTGTCTATAAACTTTCAAGACCATTTATAGTTTTTGAAAAGCGGTTTTCTATTGCAGAATAATTAACATAGGAAAACTGAACAGATAGTTCTTAACTTTATCTAATTACTTCATGAAGTTTAAGTGGTAATTTGATTGCAAAAGCAGTGCACCATTGAGTAAGATTGACATAAGAAATATGAAAAGATACAGTTTTCCAACTGCATTCTGGAAAGATAGTTCCAGATAGTCTTCCACAAGAGAGACCAATAAAGTACAGCTACACTTAGCAAGCATAACAAGAATCACATAAAATGGAACTAAGAAAATGTTTTGACATTTAATCTCTTTCATTTTTGCACATGAACTTGTATCTAAGACTTGTTTCACAACACTTATTCTTTTGATATCACTAATTCTATAGATAATAGATGCACAACTGAGCATTGGTAACTAAATCTGTTACACTTTTAGAGTTTAAATATTAACATGATCAGAGAGTTTCCATAATTTGCTAGCATTTTACATGCATCTACACTAATTTAAATTGGCTTTACTGACAACACTATATTTATTCATTTTTATTTCAAACCTTGGGCCTAAATTACATTTTTCTTCTCTTCATTTCCAAGTTCCCTTGCTAATGGCACAGTTTAAATTAGTTTGCCAAGGAATTATGGTTTCAAATCTATACATCACCATTTCATATTATTTATGACTAACAGGCAGTACTACAAACCACTTCTTTTAAATCTAAAAGAAAATCGTAAGTTGGTTCTTCTTGTTTTCATATCGTTAAACAAAATTAATCATGGATATCTGACCATTTGTTCATCAGAACTTAATTTGCACCTTGGCTATACTGGGTAGAGACTCACCCGAATTTGTTCCAACTCAGTTTTATTTCCCGACTGCTGCCTTTCCAACCTCTCACTCAGTTGGGAGCAGATCTGAAAAAGGATATTAAAGACTCAGGAAAACAAACATACTATAAATTGGTCAATGTCTACAATATACTGCATGCAAGATTAAAATCAATAGTCTAACAAACTACAGCAGATAC
The DNA here is from genome assembly GCF_021869965.1 of Rhincodon typus. Lineage (NCBI taxonomy): Eukaryota > Metazoa > Chordata > Chondrichthyes > Orectolobiformes > Rhincodontidae > Rhincodon > Rhincodon typus. Next base: position 21,142,309 of record NC_063359.1, on the reverse strand, counting down.
TAGTTAATGAAAATACATTCTCAAAACTTCATTCAATTTACAGATAAGTATTCGATAAATTCAAACATTCAATGTTGAGACTGACAGAACTGAGAGAGAGAGACAGAGAGAGCGTGCAAGAGAGTGCGAAACAGAGAATACATTCGTGTGAGCCATGTAGTGGTTAGGACTTGCAAACACATAACTACATATAAACAGTTAGCCAAGCTAAAAAGGAATCAAAATTTTAAATGAGCAGTTTACAATGATAAATGTTCACAGAGAAACACAACCAAACATAAAAATAATATCATTAAAGATTTGGAGGTTGGAAGCAATGCTTAATAGAGGACTTTTTGATTGTAAACATTAGTTAAAAACCATATCATCCAAAAGGGTCAAGTTATATAAATGTATTCTATAGTTTATGCATCTCCTCATATCCCTTAGTTTTAAACTGTGCCAATATTTGAAATGATCTATGAAAAGTAAAAACTGAAAATGCTGCTTAAATAGAAACAATTTTGCATTCCCGTAGAAACAAAATATCCCATTTAGCACACAAATTACAATAGGGATTTAATCTTATCAAAAGCCAGCAAGTATTAACAGCCTGGATCTGTAAACACTTGGAGAAATCACAGACATTTGGATCACAAGAATGCCCGACAGTCGCAGATTAGCTCCTAAACTGCACCAGTACGTTCCAATGTGCTAACACACCAGTTTTCATGAAACGATTATGCAAGCTTAAAGAAGTACGCACAAATTAAGCAAAGGTTATCAAATCATTGGGCTGATAACTGCTTCTACATTTAAAAAAAAATCCCTTGTGGTGAGAGTTGCTTTGAAGACTTATCAGTCACTAACTCATCAGCTTTATTTAAGCAGTTTTAAGAAAGACCATGTGATAATTTAAAGGAAAGTTTCTCAGGATGAGGGTGACAGTGGAAAGGCCACATATGTTGCACATCCTTATCTATACTGAGGTGATGGTGCAGGACTTTCTTCTTGAAAGCCCTGAACTCTACATAAGCCACTTCTGAAACTACCGAGTGACATCTTGGTAATGTGGGCATTCAGTCATGTGTAGATCGAAGCAGGCTTCATTCCCTCAAGGTCAGTAGGGAATAGATGGGTTTTTACAATTATCCTTTCATAGTTATTTGTGTAATTCTAGGACACAATGTACCAGACAGCAAATAGACCAACGACAGAATGTAAACATAAAATCAGTGGATTAGAAGTCTAGTTTTGCTTTACTATATTATCAAACCCATTTAATATGGCACACTCTCACTGGTGGAGGGTGGTCCAAAGATAGCACAGAACTAAACGGTAAAATTTATTCTCCCATTAACTAAATCACAGAAACAGGTTGGAAGGAAATATACAACACAGATTGTTCTAACTTCCTAGATGAACAGCAGGGATGAGAAAAGCAAGACCAGTTAAAAGAAAACTGGACAGAAAAACAAAAACTTGTTCTGATGAAGATTATATACCCACAATATTAACCTCCCCTGATGCTGAAGGAACTGCTGTATAATTCTAGTTTTATATTTTGTATTTCAAGTTTTCACTATTTAGACATATATTTCAAAAAAAGATATTTTCATGGATGTTGAGAGAGAGATAGTAGGAACAGCCAATGCTGGAGAATCTGAGATAAGAAGGTGCAGAGCTGAATGAACACAGCAGGCCAAGCAGCATCAGAGGAGCAGGAAATCTGACATTTCGGGTCTGGACCCTTCTTCTTTCATGGATGTTGCAGGGTTTCTTTCAGACAGTACTCTGCATCTTCATTGGTTTCCAAGCAAAGCCTCTGAACAAACAACAATCATTGGCAAAATCTATTTCCATGATAAAAATAACCTTTTCAGACTTCAAACAAGGAATGATTGCAGTAAAATCCTTGCATCTTACAGACCTGCTTGTAATCCCCGATGATCGAACTGTTTTTCTTTATTTCCGATTCTGCTTTGTCGAGTTCTCTCCGGCACATCTCCTTCAGCTATGAAAGACAGAACCAGGGACAGAACTAAAAACCAGGATACAATTGATGTTTTGGTACAATTCTCAATTAAAAATATTTATGGACAGAGAAAACTGGTCGTATGCAACTTTACTGGCATTATGCAAAGTGGAATATCTGGACAACAGTAAGTACTGATAAAGTTTAGCAAAATTTTTAAAAATAGAACCAATTTGATTGAATCAAAGTTGAGAACTTCCAAAGGAACACTGGATTGCGTTTGGAAGTTTTACAGAATACTATCAAAAATGTGTGGACATTTAAAGATATATTTTAAAAAGGTACATAATCAATATTTTTTGAACAATAAAGGAATTAAGGGATACGGTGAGAACGCGGGTAAGTGGATCTGAG
>NC_063359.1:21089441-21139441 GCF_021869965.1 Rhincodon typus | reverse complement strand
TCCACAAAAAGATCAGCCATGATCTTATTGAATGGTGGAGCAGGCTCGAAGGGCCAGACGGCCTACTCCTGCTCCTAGTTCTTACGTTCTTAATACTTAAAATGCTAATTCAAGAATCAAGATCAAAAAGACAACAGTTTTGCGCAAAAATTACCTCCAATTAGTATTCTCATTTTTATCCACCTGCCCCTTGATTTTCATTCCCAAAAATTGCAAGTAGCTAGGTAGGGTATAGATCCTTTCTAGCAGTGACTCTCTGGTCAGCTTTCCAAGTATTCTTCCTGCTTGTCCAGTAAGTAATTGTTAATCTTGGTCAACTGAAAGGACATCAATTTCAAGCCTGTATCATGTTTTCATACCATCACCATGAGGTGCTTGGAAGTGACCAAGGTTTCTTACCTCTGATCTGGAGATGCTAAAACCAAATTTAACAACCTCTTGCCCATGTCTATCTTGGCTACAAACAAAAAACAAGACTGTCGGATCTTGGAAATCCCATTCTATAAACTAGGAATTTAAACCATAAACCATTTGACCCAATGAAGGACATGACATGTAGACAGATACAATTCAATTACCTGAGTGGCTTCATTTTCTAATCTCTTCTTTTCGTCTTCCGCATCAACTAACTTCTGCTTGGTCATGAGTAGCTCTTTATTTAATGCATCTGCTTTCTCCTCTGCCTGTCAAAAAAGTCAACAAAATCTACATTAATTTAGTTTTTAAGCTATTGTTGTGGCGATCTTATAGTTTAAATATTGAATCCAGCTATATTGGATTACATGTTTGTCACCATTGGTCAGGGCTTACCTTCATTTCCAACAATTCTGAAAATAATTTTACTATTTTTTTGTTTCTACTGTTAAACTAAGCTCTGCCATTATAAAGCAATATTTCTGGAAATTACAACATTAAATCTAGTTGGTGTTGAACTCAAAAACAAACAGCATACTATATAAGTTTAACTTAGTTGTTAGTACAGTTTATTGGAAAGCTTTTATCATAGCATTAAATATTGCTCATAGTAAGTGAAGTTACATTTATTTTACTGGGTACGTAATGTATTTGGTCAAATTATCCATTCAGCAACATCTACTCTTTATGTTCTTTACTCACACAATGGAGCATAGCTATAAAATTTTATTCACTGCACACAAAAACCCTACTTTACAAACCAACTTACAGCTGAGGGCATTTTGCTCAAACGTATAAGGAGGTTGACATCAAAAATGTGGTTAACACAGGAACACTAAAAAAGTAGGTCATTCATAGCTGCATAGCTGTTCCACCATTCAATTATATTATAGTTATGTTAAAGATGAACTATCAACTCACATTGTTGCCATAATCATCATTACCAATGCCTAACAATAATCTATCAATCTTAGCATTAAAATTTTCAAATGATCTCTCAATACCTTTACAGGGAACAGTCAAGATATATGTGATGCTTTACTTGAAGAAGTGCTTGCTGATTCACGCATTAAGTTTCTGCCATCTTGGTCTACACTCTTGCATCAGAGAAAGTAAGAGAAATTCTCTTACTTCACAATCAAACTGTTTAATCTTAACTATCTCAACAAGATCACTTTTCAATTTTCTAGACTCAAGTGAACAGCAGGCTAGACTCTGCAACCTTTCCTCATAATTTAACACATTTACCTCAATTGGCAGTGCACATAATGAAAGACCAAGTTACACACAAAGTTCACATTTAAATGACTGCCTTAACCACATCAGCCATATCTTACCCTCTAATTTTCTTTCCTGAAGGTTGCAATTCTTGTTATGGTATGGGCTCAAGACTTTTTTCCCCTATCCTTGTCCGTGCCATAAATGTCTCCATGGACTTTTAAGTTTTTCCACTTTTAAATCAAATAGCTAAGCTATTGCAACACTGCTAAAACAAAGTGCCCACCTTCTACGTTCTAGAATCCAACAACCAAGCTATTTGACAGGAAACCAAAAAGTTCCCACCATATGCTTTACTACCTACATATGGTGTAGTTTGTTTGAGCCGACGCTCTATCGCTTCAATAAAAATTCAATATAATTATGTGAAGATGCGATGAGAACAACCAGAATCCATTCCATATTTTATAGGAACAGGCGTAGGTCATTTAGTCCCTTGAGCTTGTTCCATCAATTAATGAGACCTTAGCTGATTTGCAGTCCAATTCCATGTGCCTTACACATAAGCCCTAATACCTGTGGTTAACACAATTCTAAATCTCAGGTAGATTTAACTGTTGATACAGCAATTTTCTGTTTCCAGAATTCCAAATTTCTACCATCCTTGTGTCAAGGGTTCTCTCGTTTCACATTTGAAAGTATAAAATATTACAGACCCATAATCAAGTCCCTAACGAGTCTACCTACCCTACCTCTTCCTTGCTACCTTACAAACTTTGATCAAATCATTCCTCAAGCTTTTACATTCCAGGGAATACATCCTAATTTGTGTAATCTCTTCTCATAATATAACCCTTTAGAGGGCAGGCAGCATTGAGGCAAATTTATACTGTGCACCACCCGGGGCTGATAAAGCTTTCTTAAGGATAGTGTCAGAATTGCTCTCAGTATTCATGTTGTGTTTTAACAAAGGATTTGTGTGATTGATACACCCTTGCATTTTACGCCTCTAGATATAAAGGCAAGTATTGCATTGGCATTTTTGATTTTATGTATCTTTTCGTGCCATTTTAAATCACCTTTAAACCTGGAACTTCACCATTTCAAGATTTCCAGCATTCAGAAAATGCCCTCGATTGTTCTCACATTTACTCTCATTCTATCCACATTCATGACAGTTCTGTACACCTTTACATCATTAGCAGATATAGATATGTGGCTCTCTCTTCCATCACCTAAATAGCTAATAAGGGAACAGTTGAGGCCACAATACAGATCTTGGAGGCACCACTATCCACATCCTTCCAAAATCTGCCCATTTTCCCTATTGTCTCATGCCATTCAGGCAATTTCCTAAGAGGTCAATAATTTGCCTTCAAATCCATGAAATTAAAATTTTAGTTAACAGTCTCATGACTTTCTCGAAGTGCCTTTCCTTCTTTGACTACATGAGTTATATGAGTGGAAAGTAATTTCCACTCTCAACATTTCCATATTAGTTAGTTATTGACCAGGCATTCATGACCTCCTTACTTCAAAAGAAAGACTGACAATACTAGACAGATTTTTTTAAAAAAAGGAGGTATTGATTTTAATAAGCAATACTGTTTGTGAAAACTGCTGTTCCTTATTCAATTACCGTCTGGCAAAATGACATTTTATCCTACAGATAAAACGGAACTGCTGTGATTCATTGCGAGATCCAACTATAAAACATTTAAACTTACAATGCCAGAATCAGAACCAAGGTGAACCAGAAGAATGTCTTTAAAAAAAAGATTAATTGCAGCCCAAGAGCAGATTTTATTTTTTGCTATTCAGGTGATGTTTCAACTCTGTCTAGCACACATTGGGAATGGCTATAAAACTGAATTTAGACACACCAAGTCAGTGACTCAGTGTGGTCTTCTAAATGAACCAGACTTGCTTTCAATTTTGTCTTAATTTCACAAATTATAACATGTGGATATTTAGATCCTCCAGAATTGTAGGATTTTAAAGCTATTTGTGAAACAAGCTTAAACCTACACCCTGGGACTCAGTAACCGGATGATGTTAGGTTCATAGGTAATATTCTAAATAAAGCTCCATTCAAAAAAGAAAGCAAATCCTGAGTGAAATACCTTCACATTTTGCAACACACAAGGCTATTCAGTTCATCTGCCTATGCTGGAACTATTTCAACAAGTTCTTTCTGATTCTTTAATGAATGTTAACTTTTGAATAATTCTGAATAACATTCAGGTGATGTGACAGATATTGAGCCAACAACAGAAATAACTGAAGGAAAGGGTTAACTTCAGTTTTCACCTAACCTGTTGTAGGGATAAATGGATTTTTGTAAATCTTAACACTCAGTCTACGCTTCAACAGTCTGAGATTTCAAAATAAGATCAAAGGACTAATTTAGCAAATTCATTACGATATAGAAACAATAAAACTGTGAAAAAAATGCAAATGCTTCACAAATGGAATTGCAAAACTAAATTGGAGATAAACAGAAAGATACTTCCATGTATGAATGCGAATGCTGCAATAAAATTAAAACGGTTTGAATTATAACATTACTAATATATGCTGACAGTTATTTTGACAAGAAGATTCATGATACGATTCTTCACCAGTGCAAGAGGGATTTGAAGCCTATTGTAAAGGAACAAATATAGAAGGTAAATCATTTGAGTGTGAAATGTTAAGTTGTCGCTGCCTTTTAAAAAAAAGGCAATTGTAATAAACTAAAAGGTAGGCAAAGAATATGGCCAGCTATTGGAAAAAGAACGAGCAAGTGCTTATGGCAGGAAGCAAACAATCTACCAGTGACCAGACTGAGTAATAGAGTGGATGAATTTCTTTTCTATAATTTTATATATATATGTGAGAGACGATGACTCTTGATATTTTACGAGAGGAGTTAGATATGCACACAAGGGAGAAAGGTTTAAAAGGATAAGGCGAAATGAAATAAGGTCAGAGGAGAATTGTGTGCACAACAAACACTGGCATATGCTTGTTGGGCTAACTGACTGGTTTTTGTTCTGTAAACTGAAATGTAATAAAATTATCTTGAGAATTAAACTTTACATAACCTCAACACCCCGACTGAAAAGCTTCCAAATGTAACAATTTTTTATCATGTAAAAGTATACTGAAGTGCTGCATTATTTTCATTTTGGATCCTTTATGGAGTGAGGGGAGGACTAGGAAATTTCCCTTTAGTTTATCAAAGGTATTTCACAAATGTTTGAGTTTTGCAGGTTGCCATAAAGCTAATAACAAAGCAAAAATTAGAAGCCCACTGAAGGCAAGAAGCAGGTTATTACCCTTTAGTCCGTATTTGTTGTAACAAGCAAAGGACTGAACACTAGTGAAAGAACTAAAATAAATGGAAGCTAATGTTAACTTGTCAAAGAAAAAGAGTAATCAGAATTCATAAATCAACCCAAACGATTTTGTTTTAATAATGTGAAGCAGCTTCAGGTGTTTTATTACATTGAAGGTGCAATATAAAGTGTTGTTGAATCAGGGATAGACTTTGGCTTGCACTACTGCAGAAACTGATTTCAAAGTTAGTAGGGCAACTACAAATACTGTAGATTGAGAGAACATCAATTAAAAATGTCTACTTTGCGTGATAAACTGGACTTATACAGCCATATTAACACAACATCCTGAGAAAGCTGTGGTAGCTCAAGCCCAGTTTCTACATCATGTGCTGTAGCATGAATGTGTAGATTCAACTTCAAATCTGTCCGGGACTTGGCAAATTCTCAATTCAATAAATATTTTTACATCATTCCTTCAATCTAAAATATATCGCTAACATACTGCATAGGAATTTTTTTTTTTTTTGAAATGAACATTTTGAACTGTACAAAAGCAGTAAATGCCCCAATTCTAAATGTTTCATGTGTTGTTTGGCTAGTTACAGCAACATCTGCTACTTAACCAATTATCTCAGCTGACTTTTCAGTTACCCAATGAAACAACTACTAACTCTTACTTACAATAAATGCATCCTCTAAAATGGCAATCAGGATTTCATGAATAACCAGATGGTATTATATTCAATACCTGGCTTACAAGCTAGGACATACATTGTTCTAATTTTAAGTGGGTATAATTTAGCACTGGTAGGAAAGCCATAACCTATTAACGTACAAACATCTTATGCACATGTACTCCGAAGCTTGATTAATTTTGCATTTGAAATAAGAGTAGTTTTAAATGTGAACCATTGAGATTGGCTAATGACTGCACGTTAAGCACTTCATTTGCTTAGAGATAACTTGTACGCAGATGAATGCATCCTCTACACTCTACAGATTTACAGTTTGGAGTTCTCTCACCTTTGGCATCACCTGAAAAAAATGAAGTCTTAGCATATGGAAAAAGTTTCTGACAAGTGAACTTGATAACTCAAATTCATGACATACCTTTCACACTTTGGCAGGTGTTAACTGCACAGAGATTAAATAATCAGTGTAAACTGACAAGATTGGACTTGGAATTTTAACTGATCACACGGGGGCCAAATCAGTAAGGAGGTGAAATCCTGTGGAAGTTTTCACGATTGCATATTAGGGACCTTGTATATACAGCAAGTTCAAAGAAAATTCTCTCTTAACATTCACACATTTTATTACCTGCAATGCAGCATCAAATGTACTACGTTCTTTAATCTATCACGATGAACTGCAAATCTGAGTTCAGTTGCAACTCAGTTCGCGGTATGAAAGATATTAAAATTTAACTTCCTAAGAATGTATTGATTTTCCAGTTACTGATGAATTAAACAATGTTTTCAGAAAACAGAACAGTAACTTCAGTCTTCAGTTCAGTCAAAAAGCTGCAGAGTTTACACTTACGTTATCCAAGTCTTTTCTGAGTGCAATCTTGCTAGTAACCAGTTCGTGTGCAAGGTCATCATTTTCCTGTTCCAATCTCATATTTGCTTCCTGTAGACGCCTGTTCTCACGCTGGGAGAGAGCAGACAGTTCAACAATGAAAAATAACAGACTAAAAATACTCTTTTCTAAATTGCTCTCTCTAAATAAACTACACTCTTTAGTCTTCATAAATCATCATTCAACCACAAATACACGACATGCTAACCTTAATATTTTAACAAGTCCTGTCTATAAATGTGTTGAAACAAAGTGCCTTTTCAGATTTGGCACAAACTCTGAATACAGCTGAAGAACTATTTATTTCTACATGAAAGGTTAAACATGCTACTCTGCTCAAAATACATCTGAGCTTCAGCAGTTATTTCTTTTCATAGTATAGAAACACAAAACACCATTCATCATGATCATGCCGATCATCCAACTCAACAGCCTGTTCCTGTTTTTCCTCCATATCCTTTTAGCCCCAAGTGCGATATCTGACAGTGGCTCAGTTGTTAGCACTGCGCCTCACATAGACCAAGGTTCGATTTAAGCCTTGGGTGACTGTCTGTTTGGAGTTTGCAAATTCTCCCCGTGTCACAGAAACCTTTAAAATTCTAATAGGGCTACACAAGGTAGATACAGGAAGAATTTTCCTGATGGCAGTGGAGTCACAGTATAAGAATGTGGGCTTAACCAGTTAGAACCAAGATGAGAAATATCTTCACCCAGAGAATGGTGAGTCTATGGAATTTGCTGCCACAGAAAGGAGTCGAGGCCATGTGCAGGTCAGGTGAATTGGCCATGTTAATTTGCCCAGAGCATCCAGGAATGTACAAGTTAGGTGGATTGGCAATGGTAAATGCAAGTCTATGATTGTATGTTCTTCAGAGTGACAGCATGGACTTGATGGGCCAAATGGCCTCTTTTGGTGCTGTAGGGATTCTATTCCATGAACCCCTTCTTGAAATCTCTCAATGTTTTGGCCTCGACTCCTTTCTGTGGCAGCAAATTCCATAGAGTCACCATTCTCTGGGTGAAGACATTTCTCATCTTGGTTCTAAATGGTTAAGCCCACATTCTTATTCTGTGACTCCACTGCCATCAGGAACATTCTTCCTGTATCTACTTGTGTAGCCCTGTTAGAATTTTAGAGGTTTCTGTGATTCCCTTCTCATTCTTCTGAACTCCAGTGAATATTATCCTAACAAATTCAATCTCCCCTCGTATGTCAGCCTCATTATCCCAGGTATCAGTCTGGTATCAACAGGCAAGGAAGAGAAGCGCACAGGATATATCAGCATCTCCTAAATTTTGCAAGGTTTTGATTATTAGCCTCTGGAATACAAGTCATGATGTTTGCTAGATAAAATAAAGTTTGATGTAAAACAAAGGAGAGAAGTAATAGCTTTACCTCAAGGCTGTTAAGTGATTAATATCCTTGTTACATTTTCAAGGTTTAGCATTTCCTATAATTTGCACACTACCAAACTTCTAAATTATACACTTCAAAGAAGTAACCAAAGAAGCAAGTGTGACAGTACTATGGTTTTAAGGAGGTTTTTTTTTAATGAAAGGTTGAGACAGAGATGATGAGTGATCTGCTTCAAGTCAATAAAGTAAACAGCCTGTTGGAACAACAGAAGTAGCCGAATGGGTGGGGTCAAGTGTTCACAGAACCGGGATTTTATTTTAGCTTTTAGAAGCTGTTGGGGTTGTGAAAGCTGCTACATCTCTATCCCTGTTTGCTCCAACTACAATCTGGGGGTCTCTTCCTGCCGCTAAAATTGCTTATGAGACAATCTAATTTATTGAATTTGCCTTTGCCAAGGGTGTGTTTATGGGATGTTACTTAGTAGTTTAGTAGTTAAATAGTCCACCATTCTGTTAAGTTTTCCAAAAGAGTTAAGTTATTCCAATCCTTCTTTATTTTGTTTGAATTTTAACTATAGTATATGAATAAAGGGTGTTTTGCTTCAAGCCTGGTAGTTTGGCCTATCAAATTGCACCCAGAACACAACACCTGGCATTTATGTTTAAAAAGGAAACAGCGAGAGTTTAGGCTATCTCCTAAACATGTTTTGAGTGGGTTTGGTCTGGCCATAACACACAAAACATCATTCTTGTTCTGAATTCAGAAATGCTTTAAGGAAAGGTGATGGCCTATTGGCATTAATCACTGGACTGTTAATCCAGAGACCCAGATAACATTCTGGGGACTCAGGTTCAAATCCCGCCATGGCAAATGGTGGAATTTGAATTCAATAAATATCTGGAATTAAGAATCTAGTGATGACCATGAAATCATTGTCGATTGTTGGAAAGACCCAACTGGATCACTAATGCCCTTTAGGGAAGGAAACTGCCATCCTTACCTGGTCTGGCCTACGTGTGAATCCAGACCCACAGCATCGGTTGACTCAACTGCCCGCTGCTGCCTAGCCAGTGATGCCCGCATCCCGTGAATAAATAAAGAAAAAAAGTAACATCTTCTCCATTTCCCAGTGCTAAGCTTAAAACATTGCTGACTGGCCTTGGAGAAAGTGACCCAGGTTAAACATTTGATGCATGCCCTCAGAGGCAGACAAAATACAAAACTTGTAGCAAGTGGCTAAATTGATCCTATCACTACTATATTGTCCAAAGAGGTTTTACTGTTGTTGGCCACTGTGGATCTTTCACATCTCTGGGGATTGTAGCAGCGCTCAAACAGAACATTTGCATTAAAAGTTCACCTAGCAACCTTTGAAGTAACCAATGTCATATAAACGAGGTGACTTTTCTAGATGAATTGAAAACTTGTGTTACAGAACTTACTTTGCTGCACTAAACTGATTAGTCAAAAAAAAATTAACTGAAGACTTTGAAGCAATAATTGATTTAATAACAACTTATACATTCAAGTATAGATATTAGGTGTAGATACCACTAGTTGTTTCATACCTCAAATCTTTCAACAGGATCTTCCTGTTGAGCTTGTTGTTCCCGCATTACCAAGTATTCCTTTTCATATTTCTTAAGCTTTTTCTGGCTGATCTGCGCATTTGAACATTGAGGAAAATATTGTGAGTAAATATTCAGTGGGTTAGTTTTTTTAAGTTTACACTTCTATACTAAATTAAGATCATTAGACAAACAAATTACTTATCTAAAGTAGTAAGCTCTCAGCAGTGGGCACCTATATAAAAGTGTTCTGTGATTCTAACTGGAAATCAACACATTTATTTTAAAAAACAAAGTTGCAAGCTGCTTGTTTGATGGCTCAGTAAGGGGCACCGGGCAAAAATCATACTGACAAATAGTTTAAATCTCCAATCTGCATTCAGCTTGACACTGATCCAGATTTCCTTTCCCAGCAGTCTCAAATGGGGGTGGGTGGGGTGGGGGGTGTAGGGGTGCGGGATCGTGGTGGTAAAGCAAACGTAGGTAGAGATTGTCATCGGGGAACGTCCACACGCACGCTGATAGTGTACATAAATACCTGGACACATTTTGAAGGGTCCCACATTCAAATGAATCACTGGCACTCCGTCGAGGCTAAGTTGCACGGTATGCAAAAGGGACCATCACCACAGATTAGGTTTGACTCAAAAATACAGCCAAAGGGAAGGTATGGGTGAGATGCGGGGGCATTGAAACAAACTAAAAAACCTTTTCTGATACGAATGTAATACAGTAGAATTTTTATAAAAATAGGAAGAAAAGCAAAGAATTTCCAGGACTCAACACTTTAGGAAAACATCAGAGAGCATATCAATCAGTGAGATAAAAGACCAATGACCTCAAATAACTGTTAAAGCAACTATAATAAATCTAAGATCGTGAATAAAGCAAATCTACAAAGTACCTTGTTTTATTCAATATATTTAATTTAATAAAATTTAACGTTGCGCTTAATGGTGACTAAAGGTACTCCTAGCTAGGCCACGCATTTTCCAGAATAATTTAGCATTTCATCACTCTGCCAACTCAACTTTTTTGAAAAAAATCAAATTAATTTCTACTAAAAACCTTCAAGTCTAGTTAAGTCCCTGCCCATTTTTTGGCTGAATACTGGCAGTTATGAAACGTTTACTTGATTACCTTCATACTGCAGGCCAGCTCCATCAGCTTTTTAGCATTTTCCTCTGAGCGATACCTTTTAGGAAGCTGAACACGGAAAAACTTTAAGGCCCCTTCAAAGTCCGTCAATAGAAGATCATCTTTTGAAGTCTGCAAAGGAAATTTTAACAGAACAAGTCTGTGGAACTGCAAATCAGCATTCAATCAAATTTTGGCATACAAGGCTTCCTGCTCACTGTTGGAAAAGATCAAGACAGTGCCAACCCACAGCTCAGATCACTATCCTCATACTAATCAGACTCTTCCATTAAATCAGGCCATCCTCATGAGCTGAAACACTGAGCATGACTATTCTGAGTAATCACCCCAAATATCAACCAGTTTGCACACAAATTAGAAGGAAGCAGTATTTTCAGAACAATACAAGCAAAATAAATAATTATTGCAAGATCCTGCCCACTAGTGAAATCTTAAAAACTATTTCTGAAAAAGTAAATGCATATGTTAAAATAATGTGTTCAATTTGCAATTCTGCTTTTGTTCATTGGAGATGCAATTAATGTATATTTCATTCAACATGATTCAAAGTTCACCTCAATAATAATAATAGTATCCTGCATACAGACTGATCCTGAGATAATTAATAACTGTTTATACGCAAATTAATCTTTAAGCAGTCATAAATTGCTAATCTTACTTTAAGAATGCTTTCAATAACCATGGTCCACTTTTGGTAGGCTAAACAATGACAATTATAAACCTCATTTAAACCACTTTGTCAATATACAAGAGAAATTATGACATTTACCTTTAGTAAAGCAAGTGCAACATTGAAGATAACACTTATTCCCTAGAAAAAAAAATTAGAAGTTTAGATAAGCTTATGCAAGAAAACATTTAACTTTCTCAACTTAACTTTTCCACACACTATACATTCACATTTGTGTAACACTTTTCAAAAAGTTGTTAACTTATGATTTAATTTTAAATTCACAGGATCTGAAGATATACCAGACATTGTTTAATTAAGTGCAACCAATCTGTAATTTTTATTTACCAGCCAATGCATTTTTGTTTTACTGTAAGCTTAAAACTGACTAACTGGTGAGAACGTAACAGCACAATAGTTCACTCTGTTAGGCCAGAGACGAACTACAGCAATAATTTTGAGAAGACGGCCTTAAGTTCAACAGCATTTCCATTTGCATTGCTTAATTCACAGATTGGCATATTCAATATTACAGACAATACTTGTTAAATCCAAACAGATGAGTCTGCAGGCCAGAGCTTCCAATGGAGTGTTTGTTCAAATGTTGATACATTCCCAGTGTATTAAAATGCATTTTTCAAGCTCTAAGCCATTCTGAGAAAAGGACTTTTGCTGAATGCCACTCAGTGCATGATTAACATAGCCAAATATGTGTTTTATATTAAGTTGTGTTATTCTGGGGGCAAAAACGCGACTGAAAAGGAGCAGTCAATATTACTTAAACAACATTGCTCTTTTAACCATTTTGGTATTTCAACAGACAAGCAGACAAAATAAATGATCTCCCTTCACTTACTAGAAGTACTTGCACACTAGCTGCACTATTGTTTAAGCAAAATAACGGTTTTTAAATTAGGAATTTGCAAGGTATTCGCTTTTAAGATGGTGGGGGATTGTGTTTGAATCATAAGTCTGCAGGAGCAGGTCATTTGGCCCTTTAAGCTGCTCCGCCATGCAACATGATCATAGCTAAATATCCAACTCAGTATCCTGTTCCCGTTTTCCCCTAATACTCTTTGAACCCTTTAGCCCTAAGAACTATACCTAACTCCTTAAACATTCCACGTTTTGGCCTCAATTGTTTCCTGGCAGAGAATTCCATAGACTCACTACTCTCTGGGTGAAGAAATGGCCTAAACTTGTATCCTTAGATGTGACCTCTGATTCTGGTCTTCACAGTGATCGGGAACATCTTTTCTACGTTTATCTTAGTCCTGTTAGAATTTTATAGGTTTCTGGGAGACCCCTTCCATTCTTCTAAAATATAGTTACACTTGATAAAGCATGGGACATTATGTACACACAGTCTCTGATCCAAACACACAAGATTTCATAATAACTGTTTAAATCTAAATTAATATTTGCATATATTGGCCTTAAAGCTGACTTTAAAAAACACAAATAAGGTGAGACGAGAGAAATTTAAAAAAGATGAGGCTTTTTTGTTACAGAGCATGAGGATGTGGTGGATATGGGTACAATTATAACGCTTGAAAGACGTTTGGATAGATACATGAACTGGAAAGGTTTGGAGGGATATGGGCCAGGAACAGGCAGATGGGGCTAGTTTAGTTCGGGATTATGTTCAGCATGGACTGAAGGGTCTGTTTCCATGCTGCATGACACTACAAACAAAATGTCAAGATACATAGTATTCTGCCAACTGAGGTCCATTTCATTTCTGCCATATCACGTAAACTAGTGGGCCAATTATATCTTGAACTTTGCTAATCTACCTGTGAAAAATCTGAATTAAAGTAACATTAAATATGCTTTTCTGATCTTTCCTCTCAGTTTATCCTCTTAAGCATTGCACCCTAAACTAAACTGACCAGTAATACTCAAAGTCTCAAAAAACTTCTATTGATTCATTGTCCTCACCATGTATCCCTACATTGTATTTAGTTTTTGTCCACCCAAACTGCCTGCCATCTTGTTTGCCTACAAAACAATTTC
Source organism: Rhincodon typus (assembly GCF_021869965.1). NCBI lineage: Eukaryota > Metazoa > Chordata > Chondrichthyes > Orectolobiformes > Rhincodontidae > Rhincodon > Rhincodon typus. The sequence continues at coordinate 21,126,136 of NC_063359.1, read as the reverse complement.
AAAGTAATGCATCTGATTTGAAATATATTAGGACATTTTGAGGAGACTAAGTTTGTCAAGACTTTCTTTCTTCCTCCACAAGTTACAGCCTTTTTTCAGTTTCATTCGGAGAAATCTGATAATTCCACTTCCTCTTTTAAAAACCTGTATATCAAAATGCAGCAATGGTATTTAATAAGACAGTCTGAGCATCTTGGTTTGAGGGGGGCGAATAGGAAGTAATGTTTCTGGTTCTTCATCACACTCCAGCAATTCCTGTGGACTTGTGGCCCAGATCATGCTCAGCGTGTGTGGTTAAATAGCTGCCAAAACTGAAAGCTCACAAATGAATAACAACTCCTTAGGTAAGGCAATGAAGAGTGAACAAAGAGTCAGGGGTCTTCAGAAGAGGAAGAATTGAGAAGAAAATTAAGTGATGAACCCATGTCTCAAGGGATCGTCAACACCAATAAAATGAGATAATAAACCTATAATAGAAGAACCTATTTAATATATATAGATGGCAAAGTACCATACTGCAACATTTACAGTACATACTGCAATGCTCACCATTATTCAACAGCAAAGTGTCTCACTGACTATTTTATATCAATCAATGATGAAATTCTGCATGCTTGGAGTATACACAAGGTCTCTAGCCTCAAATTAAATCTCTCTTACCTTATCATGGAACTTGGTCCTATAAAACTTACTAGAAAAGTCAAGTGAGCTTGAAAAAGTACATAACTTAATGATCATCAAGCATAAATGAAAGGGCAAGTCTTCAACAAAAGTACAATCCTTGGGACTAGTTTCCAAAATCATATTTTAATTACTAGCTGTTTGGATAAATAAACATTTGCTAAAAATGAAACCATTAACAATGAACCTTCAGCTAAGGAATATCAACCCTGCAACGAAAGCAATGGAATTCCAGATACCAAGAATTTTAAACATATTTATAACTCAGAAGCGAGCCTTTTTGATAGAAGTTAAAAATGTCAAACAAATCATCACAGTTTAAATAAACCTTGAGATTAAATGCATGGTACTCAGTACAATGATATACATACAAAGACCTTGCACTTCAGGAGCATCTCTGATCATTCTGAATTGTCCTAAACAGCACCACCATGTGGTTAAAATACATTAAAGTACAACTATTTTCATGATAAAATAGCAACTTGATGAGGAACTATTCTATATTGTCCCTTATTGCACCTTTTTTGCTGTATTTCAGAAAGGAAATACTGCATGTGCAATCTACTGGTACTTTTCAGCCCTTGCATTGTTTTGTGATTGTGCTAACTTCCAAGTCTTTCAACATATGGTGTGCCACAAGGATTGGTGCTGGTCCAATGCCTTTCGTCATTTACATAAACGATCTGGATGTGAACATAGGAGGTATGGTTAGCAAGTTTGCAGATGACACCAAAATTGATGGTGTAATGGACAGCGAAGGTTACCTCAGAGTTTAATAGGACCTTGATCAGATTCATCAGTGGGCTGAGGAATGGCAGATGAGTTTAATTTAGATAAATGAGAGGTGCTACATTTTGGAAAGACAAAGCAGGGCACGACTTATACACTTAATGGTAAGGTCCTGGGGAGTGCTGCTGAACAAACAGACCTTGAGTGCAGGTCCATATTTCCTTGAAAGTGGATTCACAGGTAGACAGGATGGTGCAGGCGGCGTTTGGTATGTTTGCCTTTATTGGTCAGTGTATTGAGTATAGGAGTTGGGAGATCATGTTGCGGCTGTACAGGACATTGGTTAGGCCACTTTTGGAATACAGTATTGACTTCTGATCTCCCTGCTATAGGAAGGATGTTGTGAAACATGAAAGGTTTTAGAAAAGATTTACAGGGATGTTGCCAGGGTTGGAGGGTTTAAACTATAGGGAGAGCCTGAATAGGCTGGGGCTTTTTTCCCTGGAGCATCGGAGGCTGATGGGAGACCTTATGGAGGTTTATAATAGGGAGAATAGCCAAGGTCTTTTCTGTGGGGTGGGGGAGTCCAGATCTAGAGGGCATATGTTTAATGTGAGGGGAAAGATTTAAAAGGGACCTAAGGGGCAACCCTTTCATGCAGAGGGTGGTGCGTGTGTGGAAATGAGCTGTCAGAGGAAGTGCTGGATGCTGGTATAATTACAACATTTAAAAGACATTCTGGATGGGTATTTGACTAGGAAGGGTTTAGAGGGATATGGGCCAAATGCTGGCAATGGGACTAGATTAATTTAGGATATCTGGTCACAACGTGGACCGAAGAGTCTGTTTTTATGCGGTACTGCTCTATGACTCCGTATAGGGTGATTGCTTAATATTGAGGACTGCGTAATGGTTAGACTAAATGATGTACGAGCAGAAATGGGCATTCAGTCCAGAGTTTGCTGCACCATTCCATTAGATCATGGATGATCTGATAATCTACAACTCCACTTACCTGCTTTCCCCCTCCATAACCCCTGATCGGTTGCTGATTATAAAAAAAATCTCAATCTTGAATATACTTAACAAAGCTGCTTTTACAGCCCTGTGGGGTAAAGATTTCCACAGTTCCCCACCTTCATAGAAGAAATTTCTCCTCATCTCTTTCCTAAATGAGTGAGAGCTTATTCTGAGATTCTGCCCTCTGATCTTAGACCTCCTACAAAGGGAAACCATTTTCCTGCATCTACCTTGTCAAATCCCCCCAGAACCTTGAATTTTCAAACTTTGTCTCTCATCCTTCTAAACTCCAAGACTACAGACTCAACCTCTCCTCATAAGACAGTCCCTCCATATCTGGGATTATCCTACTGAATCTCTGAGGATTGCCTCCAAAATCAATATATCTTTCCTTAGATAAAGGCCCCAAAAATTGTTCATAATATTCGAGCTGTTGCCTGATTAGTGCTATGTAGGGTTTCAGCAAGACTTCACCTCCATTCAATTTAAAATAATGGCCAACATTCCATTTCCCTTCTCTATTACCTGCTGAGTTTGTAAGCTAGCTTTTCTGATTCATGCATAAGGACTGTGCTGTGGTTTTCTGCAGTCTTTCTCCATTTAAACATTCAGCTCCTCTATGTTCCTTGGCAAATTGCTTAACCTAACATTTGATCAGATTACATTCCATCTTCCTAATTTTTGCCCACTGCTTAACCTGTCTATCCTTCTGCAGATTGTTCTTTTTCTTCACCACTTGCTTTTCCACCTATTTTTGGTCCATTTACAAACTTAGCTATTATACATTCATTTTCCACATTCAAGTTGTGAAAATACTTGGAATAATTTTGGCCCAGCAAGGATTACTGTGCTACTCCATTTGTTAGTCTTCCATTCTGAAAATGCCTTCCTTAATCCAACTCTGTCTCCAATAGCTAGCCGATCCTCTATCCATGCTCATGTACTATCTCCAACATCATAAGCTCATGTGGTATCTTATTAAACACCATATGAAAATCCAAACACATCATGTCCACTGCTTCCCCTTTTATCTATCCTGATTGTTACCTTGTCAAACAACACTAATTGGGGTATATCTTTGCTGTGAGCCATGAATTTCCTCAACTGTCCTTGTCGCTAAACTCCTTTCCCAGTCCACTCCAGCTAGATTTACTCTTATTCCTTTGTGATTACCCTTATTTAAATTGAGCACAGTCATTTCCAACCCAAGTTCCTTCCTTTCAAACTGAATGCTAGACTTTACAATGTCATAGTCACTATTTATGGTTTACCCACACAAAGGGTTTATAGATTTGTGTAAACATTTCCACAAAAGAAATTTTGGACGTTGACAAAATTCTGGGGGTAAATGTTTGAAATCCCTACAGTTCTCAGCCCATGTTTCATGCATGCTTCTTAATTATTCTTTGGGCAAATGTTACTTTTTGACAACCAAATTTCAGCCTTCCTCATTTATGGTAGTGACAATTTCCCGGCTCAATGCAATCTTTCTCTTCACTGTCAGCACTGGGTTGCAGTACTTCATCTTCTGTTCTTCCCTGTTTTTCTCAAATTAGTATTTTTTCTGATAGCAGCTGATCAGTATCTCAGAAAGGAGAAATCAGTATCTGTTTCTAGAGTAATTATTCTCAAATTTCCCTTGGAAACAAATGTGACTGATAAGATACATATAGGAGGATCTGAAACATACCTCCCAGAAGTTACAATGATTGATTGTCTATTTGAACTATTATTTAAGGCCAGAATTAGTTACCTGCATGGGAAGAATCACATAGCAAGTTCAGGGCTATGCAGATACATGACACAAATGGGGTAAAATCACTAACTGAGCTGTCACATTAAATCAGTCCCAATTATCTAGGTGATCACATAGTGAGATTCTAATGTGAGCTTTTAAAAATAGTGCAGACATGAAAGAAGGAAAAGGATAAAAGTTGGAAATTAAAAATGAAACAAAAAGTGGGAGAAAAACACAAAACCCTCATCAGCATTCTTGTGTACAACTTAGTATAACTTAAGCCCCTTTAAGATTTTTACAACCTAAACCAATATTGATAAATTAACTTTGATATTTTATTGATACAATTATTTTTCCTTTAAAAATACACTTACCTCACAGAGTAACAGATCAATGATGTGGAAAACCATATAGAGTGGGAACTTAGCAGTGAACAAAGTCAGAAACCACTGGGAAGCATACATGTGTGCTTCAAGACTGATGTTTAAGAAGTGGTTGTACAAATCTGGGATGTACTCCTGAAAGTAAGAACAGCATTTAATAAGAGCAGAATAGAAGTTAGCTCTCTTGCCATCAGATGTAGCAGAGCCATTATTGAAGTAAAGGCACACTCATTACACCGACCCAATTAAATAAAAAAATACTAAGTTATTTGTCTTTTGCTAGCCCTTTCTAGTCATAATACAAATCACTTCTAGTCTTTTGTCAATAAAGTTGTCACAGACACAGTGATGCGTGAAATGCAACATCCATTTTTTTTGGAGATAGTAGGAACTGCAGATGCTGGAGAATCTGAGACAACAAGGTGCAGAGCTGGATGAACACAGCAGGCCAAGCAGTGTCATAGGAGCAGAAAGGCTGACGTTTCGGGCCTAGACCCTTCATCAGAAGTGGGGGACGGGAAGGGGGTTCTGAAATAAATAGGGAGAGAGGGGGAGGTGGATAGAAGATGGATAGAGGAGAGGATAGGTGGAGAGGAAACAGACAGGCCAAGAGGCGGGGATGGAGCCAGTAAAGGTGAGTGCAGGTGGGGAGTTAGGGAGGAGATAGGTCAGTCCAGGGAGGACGGACAGGTCAAGGGGGCGGGATGAGGTTAGTAGGTAGGAGATGGGGATAGGTGGGAGGAAGAACATGTTAGGGAGGCGGGGACGAGCTGGACTGGTTTTGGGATGCGGTAGGGGGAGGGGAGATTTTGAAGCTTGTGAAATCCACATTGATACCATTGGGCTGCAGGGTTCCCAAGCGGAATACGAGTTGCTGTTCCTGCAACCTTTGGGTGGCATCGTTGTGGCAGTGCAGGAGGCCCAGGATGGACATGTCGTCTAAGGAATGGGAGGGGGAGTTGAAATGGTTTGCGACTGGGAGGTGCAGTTGTTTATTGCAAACCGAGCGTAGTGCTTGTATTAATAAAGAAAAAATATGTATCAACAACTTCACAGAGCCCCACAGAGATTATTTTTACAACAAATAGTGTTTTTGAGATGTAATCAACCTAATGAAATGCAATCGCCAACTTGTACACAGCAATATTCCACAACAGCAAAAATAAACAAAGCTAATTTATTTACTTTTCGTGTACAAGATAAAAAGCAAAGGACATTACAGTAACAAAAATAAATGCCAAGTTATGATGGAAAAATAACAAGTTGAAGAATTTAAAACTAATAACAGGAAATGAAATTAGGAAGCGGTCACAAAAACCAATTAAAACAAACTGCTGCCAAAATTTTGTAAAGTTGAAAGGACCCCTTCAGTAAGGGGGCAGATTAAAGATCCTCAGAATCACAAGAGGTAAATGCACAGGAACCACTTCAGTTCCTAAAACAAACCGAGTTATCAACTGGCAACTTGAAAACTGATTGAGTTTTCATCTCTTTATTCAAAAATATGAGCAGACAGTGGAATTCAGACTTGCTTTTTCAATTTTATATGAACTCCTGGAAATTGTTTTTTGATCAAGGTTGAATCATGGAATGAATCTCTTCATAGTCAAATGCCTCCAATTTCAAATAGACAACAGATCCTTTATGCTGGGGCTATTATGTGCTTAGCCTTGGCAGGACCACTTCTGCTAAGTGGTGTATTGGCATGAGAACCAAAAGGTCTAATTACATTACTATGTAATGTGTAAAAAAGACAGTGAAGAGTTTGGGCAGTTCAGTCAAAAAACAACTGGACCGATTCTGCTGCTTTGCTTCGATAATGATACCGGATTCAGAATAACACGTATTTGTAAAAATTTGACAATTAGGCAATGAAAACTCAAGATGATTACCTTATTCACCAATATTTTAGCATAAGTATCTTAAAGTGACTTACTTTAACTATCAGGGAATGCCAAAAAATGAACAGCATTCAAGTACATAGAATTCTAATGTGTTTCTTTTGGCATTGACACTGCACCATCAATCTTGAAGTTTTTTTTAATATGGATCACTCGGTTATTTCATGAAGCTCCCTACTGACAAAGTTCATATTACCATCCGAATTTACATTCTGCTTTTCCAGAAAAAAAAACTTGCTTTGCAGTTATTTTGGTGTCTCTTGAAACGTCTTCAAAAAGAGGTAGGTCTGTTGTAACATTTTAGATCAAAACATAATACTCTGTTTAAATAACCAGGTCAAAGCTATTCATGTACTGAATAAAGTAAACTATTTATGTGGAAAATTTTTCACTGCATTGAGAAGAGTCACTGGAAATCTACTTAAATACTGCTTTTAGGAAATTAGCGTTTATGGAAAATATGGAGCTAGAAACAGAAATATGAAATTGTTAACAATGTTACTTAATCTACTGATGGCACTTGCATAACTTTCTAGGATTCATCCTATTTTAAGCAACACTTCAAACTTAGATTCCAAGGAAGCAATAAGCAGAAAAGTGATCCACTTGTACTACATGTGAAGTCCAATAATTACTGTATGATAATGCTAAGCAAACAAAAGCATGAGTGACTGGTTTAATTTCCATGGGCAAAGTTAGGTACAGAAATCATTCACATTAAGTCTTATGCTAATTACCTATGGTTTCAGCAAACACTTCAGCAGTTTCAAGCTTAAAAAGGCTGTTCTCAAGCACAATTGTGGCTAGGGTTTTGCTCAGTTTTCATTATTACATTAAAATGCCACATCTACCAAACTTGATTCTGAAAAGGTTCCATCAGTTCTAAGTGACTTACTCCCATGTCATTCTGAATTCATCCTGTAAAAATGCTGCACTAAGTAAAATAAATGCTACATCAATCAGGGATAGCAAGAACTGTAGATGCTGGAGTCCGATATAACAAAGTGTGGAGCTGGAGGAACACAGCAGGCCAAGCAGCATCGGAGGAGCAGGAAAGTTGACGTTTCGGGTCAGGGCCCTTCTTCAGAAATGAAGAAGGGTCTCAACCCGAAACGTCAACTTTCCTGCTCCTCTGATGCTGCCTGGCCTGCTGTGTTCCTCCAGCTCCACACTTTGTCATCTCTACACCAATCAGGGTTCTCCCAACAAGTCAACTGAACACCGTAGTATGAGCTGTACCTTACTCCCAATAACGGCGGCTTCCGTTTTTTTTATTACCTGCATCAGTCTTTCCAGTTGATAAAACTTGCAATGCAAGTCTTCAAAATTTTGTTTAAAAAGTTCCCTGAGTCCATAGTCAAACATGATTTTGACCAGAACACTAAATGCTTGCTCTTCAGGCATCTGAAATGATACAAATGAAAACTTAAGTCATTAAATAGTTACTTATAATCATAAGTTTCTTTGGTAAAGTATGTTGTACAGCTCAAAAATTGTGATTAAAAAACTCAATCGACATCAATAATCCAACTCCATTTGGGTGCCCGTTACTACATACGAGAAAACTAAGATGGGCTGTGTTCACCAGAAAGAATTTCTACAGAAATGGTCAAGTTATCCAAGTGGTATTTTAACTGTAATACAAGGAAGATGTTTCTAAATCACCATCTTTAAATAGTATAGCTGGAAAATCCTTTTTAAAATAGATCTTTGAAAACGAGCTTTTCAATAAATTTTAAAACCGCAGGTTTAACAACCGATTTTTCAGCTGTGCAACTTTTGCTGCACTGCTGTCGAAAAAAGCCTTCTGGTTAAGAATGAGCTAACTACGGAAATTATTTACTGCATTTTGGCAACATGTAAGACTTGATCATTTTAAAATGACTGCATAGAAATGCTCTGCTTAAATCTTAAGCTACTTAATGGACCAGATTATTAACAGAATGCTCTGAACGGTCAGTGACAGATGCTGTCAGACATGCTAAAGTTTCTCCAGCAATTTCTGTTTTTGTTATTAACAAACTTGAAATGCTCTTAAAGCATCATCCCAACTTTAATGCAACTTTCTTTTATTACAGAATTGCACAAGCAATGTGAGGTTTTATCAAATTAACTTATGACAAACCATTAGTGTCCTTAACAAATTTAGCTGAATTGAAAATCCTGCATGCAGTACAAAATATTTCCGTAAGATGGCACTTCACACAATCATTTCAAGCCATTATAGATAACAGTTTAAAGTATAATATGTCTTCTCAAAATATCGTACTCACATGCAAAAGGAGCACAGCAGCAAGAAAGGACTGGCCCTGACAGTAACCAATCTCTTCATCATAAACGGAATAGGCCTGAATAAAAATAAAATTCAACTTGAGCATTCTTTGACATTTAATGGTACAAAATCTACACAAAACAAAATTAATCTTAAATAGTCATTTAGTATCACAGAAATTTGAGTATTGCTGAAGCCATTTTGTTAAAGCTGTCTGTCTTGCATTCATGAGAATTCACAAGCATGTCAATTTAAAAAGAAATGCAAATTTATGCAATATTAAAGCTAAAAGGTAAATTTTGGTTCTGTATTTATAGTTTCAGAAAAATAAACTCTTACATAAAAATATCTAAACAAAACAAACATAATTGAATTGCATCGTGGAGCTTGATAATAATACTAACAGGGATGGGGGACTGATTAATAACAGAAAGATGACAGGAGGAATTACTGGGGCATTTTCAACTTGTCACACTGTGACTAGAGGACAGCAAAAAGGACCAATGCCGGATCTCAGCTAATCACAATCCATACTACGGACACACACAGAGATAGCGTGAGACCGCCGGGGTCAGGTTAAACAAGTGGGCAGCAAGGTCTGAGGGGATGAGAGATTATTCATTCTCATTAAGAGTAGAAAGCCAGACATTTTTAAAAGGCATCAAACATGCAAGTATTGATGTTCAAAGTCTTGGATGTGCTCCAACAAGGAATACAAAGTTAAAAGGCAAAAAAAAAAAAACAGCTAGGAAGGTAAATTATGGGTTAACCTTTCAAGCAAAGTGATTGCAGTACAAGCGTAGGAAGTCATTATACAAATGTACAGGGCTTTGGTGACACTGTGCCTGCAACATGGTGTGCAATTTTGGTCTCCATATTTAAGGAACGATATACAGGCAGCTCCCGGGTTTCGAATGTGTTCTGTTCTGGAGTCTGCTCACAAGTTGGACCATAATGCAGGACAACATAAAGCAGCCATTTTTAAGTACAGCAAAGTTTCGTATGTTGGGTCTTTACAATTACACCCCTGTATGAAATTGTATCCGTAAGTTGAATGTTTGTAAACTGGGGTCCCCTTGTTCTTGCACTGGAGATAGTGCAATACAAGTTCACTAGATTGATCCCTGGGATAAGATGATTGTCCCGAGAAGGGAGGCGGGGGTTGGGGGGTGGGGGGGAGAGAGCGGGGACCGCGGCTGAAAAATTAGGCCACACTTTCTGGAGTTCATAGCAATGAGAGGTGAACAGAGATTGAAACATACAAGGTTCTGAATTCCCAGGTAGACACAGAAATTATTTCCCTGGATGTGGAATCTTAAACACTGACACAGTCTAAGGAAATGGGATGATTGTTTAGGACTGAGATGAGGAGAAATGCCTTAAAAGTGATGCCTGACTTTGGAATTCTCTACCCAGGGTGTGGCTGATTCGTTGATTATTATATTCAGGACTCTCAGGCACAATTTTGGTCTGTCAGGGAATCAAGGGTGATAGTAGGTGAGAGAGTGGAGTTGAAGGCTAAGATCACCAATAATCTTACTGAATGGGAGCAGGCTCGATGGTTCATACTGTTTACTCTTGCTCCTGTGTTCTTGTACCAAGTTTAGTGGTTTGCTTCCATTGTAACCTTTAGACAGCAGGGTTATGAAATGCTAGCTTGTCTGTCCAAGCCACTTTGAAAACAAAAATCGGTTCACACAAGGATGAGACAATGCTATGATAATAATCAAAGCTGTTCGGACTTGAGCAGTCCCTCCCATACTCTGATGTTAACTTTATACCATAAACCATGTTAAACAAAATGGTTTCTGCTACCCCATTTGTTTTCTTTTCAAGTTTCTTTGTAATTGATTAGTATGTGATGGAAATCTACACTTTAGCCCCATTTAATTGTGTATATTTGTGTCTCTTCATCCCTCTTATCCATCATGTAGGTGAGACGAACATGACCAAACTCACTTGCCACAGACCAAGTAATACGCCCCCAGTGGCAGTCAGGGAGTATTGTCAGGAGGCTGAATTACATGGATGTAAGCTAGTGCTGACCATGATAAAGCATCGAATAACAACTTATCAGAAGCACAAACATAATCGGACTCAAAGACAACTTTAAATTATTAATTTAAACTGTATACTTTATAAATGTCCACTAAAATAAGTTTGAAGTGGAAAAAGGATAGTTCTAGGGCTTAGGACTCTAACCTACAAAAGCAAAACTCCTAGAACCACATGGTTGTCACCGGACAGAAAGAAACTACTTCTGTTCTTTAGAACATTCTTTATTTGGTTCTGAAACTCCACCAATTTGTATGTGCAATTTTGAACAAATCGACCATGGTGTGCACAATACTCAACTATCTCTCTGACAGTGGAGCAATCTTATCCAGTGAAGGATGGCTTTATTATTCAGCAGATGCTTGTAGTGAATTCAAAACAATCACAACTAATTCTCTTTCTGTCTTGGATTAGGGAAGGTATCTAGTCAAAGAGGTTTAACATTGGATGCAAGATCACATAGAATTCAAACATTTGTGGAAACTGGAAATATTTGTTATGACCTGAGAGTTACATTGATTGGATAGAAGAAATTACAGCCACACTGCAGATAGAAGGCATATGTTTCATTTTCAAGGAAAATAAATTAAGAAAATTCCAATTTTAGTTTCGAGACTTCTTGGGTCAAATATTTTAACAGAAACAACGAAAATAGGATGTTCAATTATTTTTCAGATTTTCTCTTTCTAGAAGGAAAGAATTTCATTTTACTTAATGCTAGCTGACATAAATTATGCAAGCTTTTAAAGCTTTTTAAAGGAGAAGAAATCTTCTATTTTGGCACAACACAAATTCACTACTTCAAATGAATAATGCATAGATATTTCAAAAGGGCAGGTATTAGAACATACTACTGATTTTTGGAGAGATCACATCCCTGTTGTTCCATGAGTGATTAGCAACTATATCTACATGTAGACACCTAACTGTACGAACGTCAACTTGAAGGAAGTTTACCACCCCTACAAGAGATTGGTAATGAATGTAACTTAGTCAACATTACCCATAATTAGAACATTTTCTAAACATTACTCAATTTGGTAAATATCGACCCATTTCATTCAATATTGCTATGCCTAAAGTAAAATTGTCTGGGGTACAGATCCAACAAAATTATTGTGCAATAAGGTATGATACTATTTGTGGAAATAGCATTTGACCTCACTTCTGGCCAGGTTTGCCACAGATTTTTGTATAGTGCATCAAATTGATGTTAACAGTTCAACTTAAACAACTGAAATGAACACGTCAAGCTATTCACCATGCATGCTGAGCCAGCCATCTTGCACCAATTATTATTTCCTGTGAAGCAAACCACGTATATATAAGGTTTTATCTGAATCATCAAATGTCAGGAACCTACAATAGTCTGTGACAGACCTGTCTGCAGCTCAGTAACCTTACGTTGAATGCACAGTTATCTTTAAGTTCGCAAAAATTTCTTCAAGACACAAGTTTGTTAGTGTTGTACAGCCTCTCACAGAGCAAAACATTTCAATTGCTACACACAAACATAATAAAACAAAGTATAACACCAAGTCACATAATGAGAGACACTAGCTCAGAGGACCAAAAGCTTAGTCAAAGAGAAAGTATCACCCTAAAGCTGAAAAGCAAGGCTGCAAAGTGCATAAAGGAAATCCCAAGACAAGGTACGCATAAATAATTACCAAGTATAGGAATTTTGTCAGCTAGTTTAGTTGAAAATGTTGATTCTGATTTGTTGACTTTTATTTCTAACTATTTACATCAGAAACTTGAAATTTCAAGTCGACGACAATCGCCAGAGTGGAAAGAAATTTCAAGTTTCCACTCTGGCGATTGTCGTCGACAATATATCTTAAGTACTCCATTAAAGTCTAAGGAATCTTATTCAGATTCTTACTTTTAGTAACAATGGTTACATTTGTCAACTCATTTCATTTGCCTATTTGTCCTACGTCTACTCATGTTGCCCATTTTCACTGATATGCAGCCAAGGTAGCTCAATAGAATAGAATGACATTAGGAAGTGGACTTCCATTCCTAATATTAAAGTACTTAAAATTTTAAGTGCTTACATTTGCTCTTGAATCTGCACCATTTAATAACTACATAGAACAATTTGTTCCTGAAAGAAACTCTATAAAATCAAATATACCTATGACAGTGTTAGAAAAATCAGATAAGACTGGCATTGGCGCCTTCAGTTACGAGTTCACTATATTTCCTGTTGATTTGTTTCAGTCAATTTAGCCCAGTTTCTTAATGTTTTAGACCCTTCATGCTTGAACAGAATTTCATTACAGATAAAACAAAACGGCTCCAAGCAACTTGGAAACACACTACATAAATATTTAATCTAGAAATGGTGACCACTTATCCTTTCGTGACCACCTCTACCTATAACAGAGCAACATGTCTACATTACTTTGTCACTGCATTTAGGATTACAATGAGTAATGCTGGTCTGCCTGTGCTATTCTCTGGTCAGACGGAGAACTTTGATGGGTTTTTAAAAAATTTGTAATTTGAGTGTATTTATTGCACGTTACTTAGTAATATCTGGTTGCACTCAAGTTAGTGGTGGTAGGCTTCTTAAACTACTGCAACATGTGTGGTGAAGTTATTGTTAAGTAGGGAGTACCAATACTATGACCCAATGGCAATAAAGGAAAAATGATCAAGTCCAAACAGAGTGACTTGGAAGTGAATTTAGAGGTTATCCTGTGCAGGTATTGCAGTTAACTATTTGAATGGTGAAGGTCACAGGTTTGGGAGGTATTTCTGAAGAAGTCATGATGAGTAGACAGCACAGTAGGCATCTAATACTTTAATCAATAGAAAAAATATCTATTGTTAATCTCCTAACAACTCAAAACCTTATGTCTTTGAAATAATGAAATACGTGAATAATTTAGATACAGGTAATATTAAGGACAAAGGCAAAGCAAAAGTGAGAAAAGGGATTATGCCACCTGGAGGAACATAGTTGGGCATTAGTTTTAGCAATTATAAAAGGCAATTTTATACTGCATGGTAAAAGATTTGGATGTTGCAAGGATGATGGAAGTAATACCATGTTTCAGAATATAGGCTGCAGACTTTTTGCCATCTTATTTCAAAATATTCTATGATCATTTGAGGGGTCAATGATGATTTTCAGATTCCTTCAGCTTTCTGGTTTTGTCACCAGTTTGACACTTGTTTCATAAGATTGGGAGAAAGAAAACTTAATAAAAACAGCGAACTGTACACGGTATACAGAAGGAATGTACTGGATCTAAATTGCTTCTCACTGCTCCATACTGCCTTCTGTTTTGACAGTTTTTATTGTGTTGATAACGGTCTGTCAGAGATGTTTGGATTGCTAAATATACAGAAATTTCTGTTTGATATTCGATCATCAGCTTACCCTGGAGACTTCATGGAATCCATTTGCTCTGAATACTTTAATAACATGCAAGCAACTGCTGCAGTATCAAAAACCTCTTCCCGTAAACATAAAGGCAAAATGCACTTGTACCAATGTTTCCAATTCTTAACACAATTTGCTGCTTAATGCTTAAATCTGAAAGAGAATTTCTGAAGAAGGCTCCCAACCTGAAATGTCAACTTCCCTGCTCCTCTGATGCTGCCTGGCCTGCTGTCTTCTTCAGCTCCATACTGTGTTATCTTTGACTCTAGCATCTGTGGTTCTTGCTATCTCAAAATATATAATTTCTACTTTACTCAGCGCAAATTAGTTACATGGAGATAGGAAAGGAAAAAGAAACATGGGGTGCTATATTTAGAGGATAACCACAATTTCTTCAATTGAAATGTGATAGAAAATTTGCCAGGTTATTCAAGACTTTCTTCTCTATTTTTAATGGATACTGTATACCTATTTACTTCCAAAAATAGATTTTAATCTAATGGCTGAACCTGAGAATTAATATAAACGTATTAAACAACAAAAATGAACCACAATATACTGGCAAAACGATACCTTGCATATCTTGTACAAGGAATCCTGACCATCTCCACCAGTGTCCTTGAAGTAATCATGTGCTGGAAAAGTTCGATTGATGTCCCTGGTGATTGCACTATCTTGGGGAGATTCCTGTTTCCAGAAAAAGAAGGTACATTACTAGATGTAAAGACGAAAGATTTAAAGCATGCCACAAAATATATATTAGGTGAGAGTACATCCTCAGCGATTACTTAACAAAATAGATGGGTGTCTAAGTTCACTAAAATTTGCATGGACAATGCAGGGCAATTCGACTGTACCACAAAGATTTAACACCCTGTTCTTTCACTTCAGGATGAATGCTAAATTGAGATAAATTATTTAAAGGTCAGATTCTCTAGGTGTCAATAAATGATATTTGTGAAACAAACTTTGAAGCATCAATGTGGTTTTAGTGAGAACAACCTGTTCTCAAATTGTCCACAATTTTTATGCCAATTTCAGTAATGTCACTGATACAAACAGTACAACATGTCAACATATAAGTAACTTAAAGAATGCTGCTTCAGTCAGGCTTACAATATTATATTTGGAAGTTCTCCCCCACCGCCGCCACAAAATGTTCAGCACCAGAGTTGGAAACTCCAATGGTTTACCAGTTATCAAAATCACTGTTGCATCATGTAGCTCCCTTAATCAAAATGGTTACATAAGTTCACATTTGTACATTGGCAGGAAATTTGGATTCATCCAACCCCAGTGGACTCAAGCCCCAACAATAGTATGCTCAAAATATTCAGAGCCTCTGACAAGTACAAGTGCAATGACTTCTTACTTTGTGAAGTTGTTAAATACAATGAAGTAACAATGACAGAGGTGTAAAATTTATAGAAAGAATAGTAAAATGGGAAAGTCCCAATTCAAATGAGTTGATGAACTTGGATGAGATCAACTTTATAGAGAGGGGGCCAGTTCTGCAGTACATTGGATTAGGCTGGAGATAACATTGGCACACTAATTGCCAAATGCATTGAGATAGATTTGGCTGTTCATTATGACGACAAGGATGTGGAACTGGAAGCTCAGGTCCATTTCAATTTACAAGAAATATAAACCATGATACCACAACTTTCTGAAGACTGCACCCTACTTTGCCCCAAAATTGACAACGGAAGTGAGAAAACATTTTGTTAAACTTAGCAGGTACTTCTAACTTGCATCACTGGGTGGGGTGGGGTGAGGGGATATTAAATATTAATAAATCAGCTGACAGTTTACACCTCACCTGACTTCAAGGGGGCTGGGGAGGAGAAATCAAGTTTGTTGCATTATCAATTGCTTTCTGCCCAATCACGACTAATATGGCTGACTTCATCTCCATGCATGACTTTTACAACTATTAGTTTCAGAATCAAAACATCTGACTGAAGATATTTATGCATTTAATAGCAGACTCAAACGAACAGTTAGTAACAGGTAAAACTTACAAGCTATTAAAGAAATCATTACTTAATCAGCAATGTCAACTGCTTTATTAATTGCACTAAATAAATACTTTATAGTTCAAAGTTTTCAACCAAAAAGAGCAACTTTAATTTCAAAAAATAGCCGTAATAGTCATTTAATTATTAGTGTCAAATATTTTGTGAGGTGGACCTTTTTTGATATCTACTTGGTTTCCAACCTTAAACCTGGTGTCACCAGGTTTTGAAAGCAATGTTCATTTAAGATTTCAAAATAAAAGTCAATTTTTAGACCCTGTACTGAAATATAATAGTCTCCAAAAAATGCAATGCACACAGAATAAGTAAAGCTAAAATTAACAAAGAACATGTGCTGTTTTAATGCACTACTGTCATGTTCCAGTCACATAATCCTACAGACACACTTTACTTCTTTATGTTTATGCTCAAATTAAAGTCAACAATGGAATACGAAACAAAAAATCTTCTATATTTGCATATCATTAAAATGCCATAAAAAACCGTACTTCGCAACACAGTTATTTGGTACAGAAACTATAGATCAATGCTCAGGTGGGACATTGCTGTTTGACTCTTGTAGAGATGCCCACTAGAATTTTAATCTTCTTCCCCACATTGATGATGAACATTCATTTCTAATTTGGTTGCATTTAATTTCTACCAGCAAATCAGGAGGTACACCTAATTGGTAGAGCAAGAGGAATGTGGATGACATTTTCTGGGATATTTCGTAACCATCAACTAACAGGGCCATTTGTGGGTGCTTAACGTCAATTTCCATTTTCGCATACACTAGCTTAGCTCCAAGTACAAGTGCAGCAATGCTTACAAATAATTGTGCTTGCTTATAAAGTGTAGTATTTTGATAACCAATTTGGATTTACTTTCTTGACAAAGATGGAAATAGTAATTAGATTTACTGAGCTCACTTAGTTATTTAAGCACACTGTCTAGAACGTAAAATTGATTAAATCCACCAACAAAAAGGAAAACTTGACACAACTTGCGATCCCAAACTTACAGGAAAACAAAGTATTCATTTCTAACTTTATAATTGAAATCTTAATGATGTGCTTTGAGTAACACCAGTTATCAGTGACATCTCCATGTTGCCTTCATGAAAGCATCATCAATTAACTTGTTTTAGTTTAGATTAAAAAATGGTAGGAGCTTGCTGATTGGCATTTTCCAAACATATCCTCTTCTTTGAATGAAGATGTTTTTCTAAGTCTCTGTTCTAATTTACTTTTCACCAATTTCCATTAGTGTTTTCTGACCCTACTTTCTTCGCTTGCTTTGCATGTAATTTATAGTTCTGTACACAAAATACTTGGTCTAAATTCCAATGATATCTTTTACTTGATAAGCTGAATGTAATCTCAAAAGAGAGACAACGAAACAGCACTGATGCTTCCTATAGTAGACCAAAGCTGTCTTGGAAGGAAACCAATGATGTAATCCACCACCTAAGGTCCTGCTGAATATCTTTAGCCGGGGAAGCCTGTGAAAATTAGAGATAGAGGATGCGCCTGGTCTTTTTCAGTATTCATTTTCATGGCAAATTGACATGTTTACTTAACATATTAGCTTTGACTTTAGCAATGGTATTTAAAGTTTACACATCGTGTCTGATAGACTCAACAATATCTACTTTGTCGGTAGTTATATTACAAAGTTCTCATCTACCTGGATGGATGAAATATCCTGGAAAGATTTTGAGAATGCAGGAATGAAGGCATGGTTAATTATATACGAGAAGTGATCTCTTTTCATTAAGGCTATGGGTCCTCTCCAAAATTTGAATAAAGCCCATGCCTATATTATTTCTCTCCCACCTTGGTATACTGCCATACAATTGTCACAATACAATGGCTTTGAGAGGTGTATTTTGTTCTGCTTTTTTTAAATGAAGAGAGGTTGAGGCAGAGATGACAAGCAGTCTATTTCAACTTCAATAAAGTAAACAGCTTGTGAGACCTTGGGGCTTTTTTAAAAAAAAAAATCACAACAATAGAAGCAGCCTGAATGGGTAGTGTTACGCTCCAACAGAACCAGGATTTTATTTTTTAGGTTCAGCCTTCAGTAGCAGTTGCTGGGGTCTTGAAGCTGGATGTGGATGCCCTTACTCTCTCTGTTATAGCTAAAAGCTGGGGTTCTCTTCCTGTCTCACATGCAATTGTAGGAGCAATTTATTTTACTGAGTTTGCCTTTGCCAAGGGTGCATTTATAGGATGTTAATATATTGAAACAGTTAATTATTAGTAGTTAACATATATTTTTGATAGGCATTTCACTAGAATTCGTTAAGCCAATTCTTTGTTTTTACATTACAGTTAAAATATGGACTAAATAAAAAGTGTGTTTTGCTTAAAGTCAAGTAGTTTGACCAATCGAATTGCATCTGGATGGCCTACTAGATTTTCCAGTGACCATTGTAGAAGAGTTATGCAAATTTTCTACCTGATACAGACTATCCACAGAAATACAAATCAGATAAAGGGTCAAATTTTACATCGAAGTTATTTAAGAACATTAAAGATAGCTTAGGAATAAAGCAATTCAAATCCATTGCATACCATCCAGAATCACGGGGAGCATTTGAACAGTGGCATCAAACTGTAAAGTTCATGTTGAGGGCTTATAGTCAAGATTATCCAGAGACTGGGAGAAAGGAATTCCATTTGTACTTTCTGCAATTAAGGATACACCTAATGAATCAACTAAATTCAGTCCATTTGAATTAGTTTTGGGGCATGAGGTAAGAGGACCACTGAAATTAATTAAGGAGAAATTGGTGAGTTCAGAGACCATACATTTAGGCTGTGTGACAAATTTTATGGGAAGATTAAATAGAGTGGTTGAACTGGCTAGACAGCATTTGGAAGTAGCACAGCATATGATGAAACAGGAAGCAGACAAGAAATCAATTTGTAATTTTGCTAGTGGAAGTAAACTGTTAGTCTTACTCCCAGTGGTAGGTTTAGTGGCCCTTACCAAATCAAAAGGAAATTGAGTGAGGTAAATTATTTGATAAGAACACCAGACAGAAAGAAAATCTCACAGAGTGTCACGTGAATATGCTCAAAAAGTATTTTGCCAGGTAGGAAAGCAGAAGGAGAATGTGTAAGTGGTTATACCACAGTGAAGAACCAAGTTCAGATGATTCTGAATTGGTCACTCCTCAAATTAAATTGACTTAAATTGGCTTAGCAAAAAAAATACAGGTAAACTGAGGTAAAGTGTTTTTAACTTTCCTCTTTCATCTTAGAGCATTTGAGATGGTAGTTAGGGCAGTGGCATGCTCCTCTTTCAAGATGTGGGAGCTCAGGGAGACTTCTATCATCCCCAATGTCAACAGCTCTGGGAAGTGCACCCAGCTGCAGCTCCTGGGACACTGTGTTAGGGAGTCAGTGTTGGATGTTCTCAGGATCATCCAAAATGCTGAGTGCAACATAGCTAAGAGTTTTAGTGAGATGGTGGCACGGTGGCTCAGTGGTTAGCTGCCTCACAGTGCCAGGGTCCCGAGTTTGCACATTCACCCCATGTCTGCGTGGGTTTCCTCCCACAGTCCAAAGATGTGCAGGTTAGGTGGATTGGCCATGCTAAATTGTCTGTAGTGTTCAGGGATGTGTAGATTGGGAGGATAGGTCGAGGTGGGATGCTCTGAGGATCAGTGTGGACTTGTTGGGCTGAAGGGCCTGTTTCCATACTGCAGGGATTCTATGATTCTAAGGTGCAGGCAGGGAGTAGCTGGGTGACCACCTGGAAAGGCAAAGGGAGTAGGCAGAGTGTGCAGGAATCCCCTGTGGTCACTCCCCTCGAAAACAAGTATACTGTTTTGGATACTGTTGCAGGGGTGGAAAATGACCATTTGGGGGAAGCAGCAGTATCCAGGCCTGTGACACTACAACTGGCTCTGGGGCACAGCGGGAAAGGGTAAAGGTAAACAGGACCTTAGTGATAGGAGACTCGATAGTTAGGGGGACAAACAGGAGATTCTGTGGTTGCAGATGGGAATCCAGGATGGTGTGTTGCTTTCCAGGTGCTTTAGTGCAGGAGGCAGGGATTCAGATTCCTGGATCATTGGGACCTTTTCTGGGTCAGAGGTGACCTGTTCAAGAGGGACGGTTTGCAGCTGAACTGGAGGGGGACAAATATCCTGACAGGAGGGAGGATTTAAACTAGATTAGCTGTGGGGGGTGGTGGGGGTAGGGGAATCCTCATCAGCAGGAGACAAGTGAGAGGCTGGATGGAGATACAGTAATCAGAAATAGCAAGTTCAAGAGACAGGTCAGGCTGGAACAAGACAGGGAGCAACGAATGCCTGTTGGATTAAATTGCATTTATTGCAATGCAAGGGGGCCGACAGGTACAGCCAATGAACTCAGGGCATGGATAGGTACGTGGGGCTGGGATATTACAGCTGTTACAGAAACATGGCTAAGGAGAGACAGGGCTGGCAGCTTAATGTGCCAGGGTACAGCTGCTTTAAGCAGGACAGAGGTGGGGGAAAGAGTGGAGGGGGGAGTTGTATTTTTGATTAATGGGAGCATCACAGCAGTAGAGATGAAATAACTGAGGGATCATCCAGTGAGGCTTAAGGGTGGAGCTAAGAAATAAGAAGGGGAAGGTGACATATTGGGGTTATACTACAGGCCCCCAAATAGTCAACAGGAATTAGAGGAACAAATATGCAGGGATATTGCGTAGACTTGCAGAAGAAATAGGGTTGTCGTATCGGGAATTTTAATTTTCCTAACACAGACTGGGACTGCCATAGTGTTAAGAGCTTAGATGGGGTGGAACTTGCTAAATGTGTTCAGAAAAGCTTCCTCAGGCAGTATACAGAGGGTCCTGCTCGGAGAGGGGCAAAACCTACTGTTGGGAAATAGCAGGACAGGTGACGGAGGTGACAGTTGGGGAGCACTTTGGGACCAGTGACCATAGTTCTTTTAATTTTAAAATAGTTATATTGGTCCACAGGTTCAAGTTCTAAATTGGTGCAAGGCAATTAGAAAGCAGCTTGCAGGGGTTGATTGGAGTAGTTGGTATGCAGGCAAAGGGACCTCTGGCAAATGGGAGGCCTTTAAAAGCGTGAGAGCTAGAGTTCAAGACCTGTGTGTTCCTGGGAGGGTGATGGGCAAGGTTGGCAGGAGTAGGGAAACATGGATGACAAGAGACTTTGACCAGAAAAGAGCATGGCTCAGGAATAGGCAGCTGGGATCAAGGGAATCCTTGGAGGTATACAGGGCTTTACTAAAGGATGGGGAAAGGGGGCATGAGATAGATTTTGCTGAGAAGATTAGGATTAATCCATAGAGATTCTTTAAGTATATTAAAGCAAAAAGAATAACTGGAGAGAGAATAAGACCTGTCAAGGACCAAAGTGGACATGTATGTGTGGAACCGCTGGAGATGGACGAGGTCATCAATGAATATTTCTACTGTGTTTACCATGGAGCAAGAAAAAATGACTTGGGAACTTGGGGAAGTTAGTGGTGATATCTTGGGGACATTCTATATCATAGTAGAGGTGGTGTTGGAAGTATTAGAATGTATGAAAGTGGATAAATCTCCTGGTCCTGATCAGACATATCTAGGAACCCTGCAAGAGGCTAGAGAAGGAATTGCAGGGGCCCTGGCTGATAGAACTGCATCATCGTTAGCCATGGGTGGAAGACTAGAGGGTAGCAAAATTTGTACCTTTATGCAAGACGGGCTGCAAAGAAAAAACTGGGAATTATAGACCAATAAGCTTAACATCTGGGACAGGTAAGTTGCTTGAGAAGATTCTGAGGGATAAGATACAAATGCATTTAGAAAGATAGGGTTTGATTAGGAGTAGTCAACATGGCTTTGTGCACGGGAGATCATGCCTCACAAATTTGTTAGAGTTCTTTGATGAAATGACCAGGAAGGTTGATGAGGGCAGGGCGGTAGACGTAGTCTGTATGGATTTCAGTAAGGCCTTTGATAAGGTTCCACGTGGCAGGCTGCTCTGGAAGGTTAGACTGCACGTAATCCAGGGAGAGTTGGCAAATTGCATACACAATTAGCTTGATGATAGGAAGCAGACAGTGATAGTGGAAGGATGCTTGTCGGACTAGAGGCCTGTGACTAGTGCCTCAGGGGTCGGCTGGGCCCATTGCTGTTTGCTATCTATATCAATGGCATTTGACAACCTGTAAGATGTGTTAACTACAGCCACAGTGTTAACCACATCTAATCCCACAAAGCCATTAAAAGTGGCTATCAATGTGCGTGAAGTTGGTGTCGGTGCTGTACTCTTGGAAGACGATGAGACAATAGAAAGACCTATTGGACATTTTTCTAGAAAACTGAATAGCCATCAACCGAAATACTTCACAGTTGAGAAGGCAACATCAGTGCCAACAGCAACATTTCAACATTTATACCGCCAGTAATGTATCTGAGACAATTGCATATACTGATCATAACCCCTTAAAATTTTTGGAAAAATTTAAGAATAAAAATACCAAACTGTTTTGAGGTTGGTTGGCTCGCCGAGCTGGTTTGTTGTTCCGCAGACGTTTCGTTACCGTGCTTGGTAACATCCTCAGTGCAGCCTCTGATGAAGCGTCGGTGTTTTCTCCTGCCTGGCTTTTAAACTCTGGGGTCCGTTGCGATGGATTGCCTCACTTCCGGGTTTCCTCCGTAGTGGAATGTATATGGGGTCGAGTTCAATGTGTTTATTAATAGCCTGCTTCGTGGAGTGCCAAGCTTCCAGGAATTCACGTGCTTGTCTCTGCCTAGCCTGTCCCAGGATCTTGGTGTTGTCCCAGTCAGAGTCGTGGTTCTCCTTGTCCATGTGGATTGAGATGAGTGAGTATTGGTCGTGCCTTTTTGTAACCAGTTGGCGTTCATGTGCTCTTGTTGTTAGTTTCCTTCCTGTTTGTCCGATGTTTCTCGCAGTCCCTGCGGGGGATCTTGTAGATGACACTGGTCCTGTCCACGGCGGGGAGTGGGTCTTTAGTTCGGGTGAGCATTTGTCGTAGGGCAACAACACACTGCAGCAACATGGAACTACGCCAAGAGGAGGAGGAATTCCTCTTCCAAGTGTTCAAGGATAATGGATATCCAAAGCACTGGGTCAGGAGATGCCTACAGGAACAGCATCAGAAAGATTCTACACGCCCCGACACACTCATCACACTACCCTACATCAGGAACACGTCAGAACTCACCGCAAAACTTCTACGACCGCTGGGCATCAGAGTAGCACACAAACACACATCAACTCCACGACAAGTGCTCACCCGAACTAAAGACCCACTCCCTGCCATGGACAGGACCAATGTCATCTACAAGATCCCCTGCAGAGACTGCGAGAAACACTACATCGCACAAACAGGAAGGAAACTAACAACAAGAGTACATGAACACCAACTGGCTACAAAAAGACACGACCAATACGCACTCATCTCAATCCACATGGACAAGGAGAACCACGACTTTGACTGGAACAACACCAAGATCCTGGGACAGGCTAGGCAGAGACAAGCACGTGAATTCCTGGAAGCTTGGCACTCCACGAAGCAGGCTATTAATAAACACATTGAACTCAACCCCACATACATTCCACTACGGAGGAAACCCAGAAGTGAGGCAATCTATCGCAACGGACCCCAGAGTTTAAAAGCCAGGCGGGAAAACACACCGACGCTTCATCAGAGGTTGCACTGAGGATGTTACCAAGCACGGTAACGAAACGTCTGCGGAACAACAAACCAGCTCGGCGAGCCAACCAACCTCAACACCCACAACCTGAGCTACAGGTCTACTCCAAAACCTTAGATACCAAACTGTTTAGATGAAGCTTATTATTACAGCCATTCAATTTGAAAACTATGCATGTGGCAGGAAAAGAGAACATAATTGCCAACTCATTGTCGAGACCTTGATGAAGGAAGGTGGAGGCATTTGGTGGTGGGAAAAGCAGTGAATGGTTGCAGGTTTAAAATCAATTTAGTGTACTAACAGCATAAGGCTAAAGGTTTTTAAAAATGAAGCCATCTTTGTATATTGATGGTTCATGTTTTAAGCGGGAGGAAGGTGATAATACTATGGCTTTAAGAAGCGTATTTTGTCCTTTTTTTTTAAAATGGAGAGGTTCAGGCAGAGATGCCAAGCAGTCTGCTTCAACGTCAATAAAGTAAACAGCTTGTGAGGCTTTGGTTTTTTTTTTAAAAAAGTGTTGAAACAATAGAAGGAGTCTGAATGGTGGGGTCGAGCTCCCACAAAACCAGGATTTTGTTTTTCGTTTTAGCTTCAGTAGAAGTTGCTGGGATCTTGAAGCTGGATATGGAGGCCCTAATTCCTCCCTCTGTTACAGCTAAAAGCTGGGGTTCTCTTCCTGCTGCTAGAATTGCATGTGAGGCAATCTATTTTACTAAGTTTGCCTTTGCTAACGGTGTGACTAAGGGATGTTATTATATTGGAACAGTTAATTAGTAGTAGTTTACATATATATTATTTTGTTAAACATTTCCAAAGAGTTACAGTTAAGACGATTCTTTTATTTGTATTTGTCTGTATTTTAACTGTAATGTAAAAATAAAAGTGTGATTTGCTTAAAGTTGAGTAGTTCGACCAATCAGATTGCATCTGGAATGAAATATCTTACACTTACTTTTAGAACAAAGAAATTAGGGTATGGACTATCTTCACAATATATGTTGAGAGTTTGGTCTGGTCTATAACACAATATAACTCTTAAGAATGCAGCCAACATCCAATTACTAATCAAACCAAATGGATGCTATGAGCATGTCAGAACATTAAATGTGTTTTCAAATTATTTATTTATAGCTATAGTTACATTATTTAATATAGAAGGAATTGCACTTATTTTTAGTACAGATTGTGTCATTTTGACAAATTCAGTGACCTTTATTAATGTAGCTTCTTTACACTTGACTGGCCTTCAAACGATCTCTGCTTTTTGAAGTAAAATGGTTTGATAATTAATTCAAGCCCATCTCGGCTTAGAGACCGAACAGAGGGCTATACTTTCTGCAAAGTTCACTAACACATGACCGTTTTGTTGCTTTTAACAATCATTCTGAAAATGTCACCCCCGGTCATGTGGTAAGAGACAACCAGTGCCCAGAACATCCTCATATGAACATAAAAACAATCTAAGCAACTAAACTGTATGTCTATCTGCATACCTAGGAAATGTCAGCAAATTCTACTTAAGTTTATGTTAACTTGTATATCCCACGATATAACATTTGCTGTGGAATAACTGTAGTCTGTATGTAATATAAACAGGATGCAGATAATCTGTCAATTTCTCAATTATTTTCTTAATGTTCTAATACACTGTCAAAGGACAAGCCTGTATAACAGATGGTGTCACAAATTCTTGCAACATAGCAGCAGAGAACATATCCTGAAAAAAAAATCCCATCTGCTTTGGCTTTAGGAAAAATGAACGTTTCCAACACATACGCAAAGAAAGCATATGTATTGACAAAGTTCAGTCAAACATCAAACGTCTGACTTTTCTGCTCTGGCTTTAGTGTTACCAACATAAATAGCTTCTTAAAGATCCAAATGGAACATCCTGATCTTTACATTTGTTTGACCGTTCTCTTCTCAAAGATTTTATCAGGAAGGCTGCTAAGCCGATCTTAGTTCAGCAATTCATAAAAAAATTAATAGTTGCTCCTTGATGCATTTCTTTTCTGTTCCAGTTTCTCATTCTGCTACTCCAGCTGGACTTGTACTTCATATATTGATCACTGTCTAAAGAACTTCCCAACACCATTCATAATTCTGCCTTTACTAGTTTAAATTTGGCCCCTCTTTGCTACTCTCACTTTAGTTGGCAGTAAACTGACTTATCCTTTTCCACACTGGTTACTTATTTCTTCCACTTTATCACTCTCTTACCGAATCTTAACCAACCTTAAAATTTTCAGCTCTTCCAAATTTCGGTTTCTCTACATGTACAATGCTTTGCTCTCTTTTCAATGATGCATTCCATCACAGTCGAGCTGTGGTCTGAATTGACAGAGCCAGAGTAAATAAGAACATTCTTTCTATTATTACTGCTTGAACATCATCAAGAAGGAATCAATCCAATACTTTCTGAAGAAGGGTCTAGACCCGAAACGTCAGCTTTCCTGCTCCTTTAATGCTGCTTGGCCTGCTGTGTTCATCCAGCTCTACACCCTACTATCTCATCAATCCAATACTGTTGAGTCACCAAAAATTATCAAGGAAAAGCACAGATGAGGGTTGGTGCAAGCTTAGACATGACCAAGGATGTGCTGAGCAAACCACAAGGAAACAGGAAAAGGACAATGAAATTGTGTGACCCATAAAACGCTGAATGAAATGGTCAAATAACGTAAATAACAAACATGAACACAGGGGAGGGTAAAGTAAAATGCACTAGATTAGAAACAAAGTGCCTTAGGTCAAAATCTTGTAACTTCCTCCCAAACAGCACTGTGGGTCTACTTAAACCAAATGAACTGCAGTGGTTCAAGGAGGCAGCTCACCACTCCCCAAGAGCAATTATTGGCCTAGCCAGCCACCCCACCTGGCTGAAGCATATAAGTGAGCAATTGGAGGAACTGAAATGGAGGCATCGAAATGGAGGCAAAGGTCATTTGTTAGGAGAGTGAAATTATTTAAACAAACAAGAGTTAATGCAAAGGTAGGATATATGTCTATTAACTGAACAAATCAGAGAAAACAAAAGCTGATCACAAAAAATGCTGAAGCAAGATGTGTCAGAGAGAAAAAAAAGTTGAGATTAGAAGATAGTAGCTATTTGGGCCATGAGCCATGGCTGTCAATTGGAAATTGCAATAAGCTGAGCTCAAAATAATACAGGTGAAGTGGCACAAAATGATCTTGCTGATTTGTGAGAAAATTTCTTGATATGGGAACAGCCAGTTGATCTCATGAATGTCATCAATGAAAAAGAGCCAAAAAGGATTTTGTACCAGCAGTTTAATTCCATATGTCTCACAAATTAAGTTCAGAATATGTACAAACAACTGAACAGCAGAAGCAGAAAAATATCTTAGCAAATGTCAAGTATGTAGAACAAGAGGTCTGTGTAACAGCAGTCTTAAATATTTACTTTGGATATTTTGAACAACTTTTCAGAATAATTAATAGGTCAAACTAAAAGATACCAAACAATATTGATCCGGTTTGGCCCAAAACATGGCTCAAGATTGCTTTATGAACAAAGTGCAACCAACATACCGGCAAATCAAGAGTCAATACTGGGTACAATTAAGAGTGCAATGATGATGCCTTTATCTGCATGATTCAACATGTTTGCACAAGCACCAGTTAAGTGAAAAAAAATTGGGAAGGTTGGGAGGTCAATGAATGAAAGCGTTGGGACTTGCTAATAACAGAATCTCAGCAAAAAGCTCAATGAATGGAAATGGTTATAAGTAGATAGGCCAAATGTGCAGCAGCAATTGTGGAATGAAGATCAATGTATGCAAGATCAGGCAAGCACCAGACAAAATGCAAGCTACCCGACTGTGGACACACACCCACGTTAGCAGCTTAACGATGATTATATATACAAGGTGCCAATAGCACTGTAAGCAATATTTCTAAATTTCACTCAATCACCTAATGGTCAACTGCTTTTAAAAAAAAAGGGCAACAATAAAATTTAATTAAAAATATGACTGAAAATTATGTTATCATGAAAGGTTTATACATAAGGGCATTTCCTGTGTAATCCAAGAGAATACCACACCCTGGACTGTATTTCATACAGGCAGTCAGTGCAAGAGTAGAATTAATTTAACAAGCTGTGGTTTGGCAATTTTTGATGTTGTTCCAACTTCCTGAGCTGCTTGCAGCCTGCAAACAGACAATAAACTGTTCAGAGATCTTCCATCATTTTATGTGAGCAAGGAACAGGAGATCCCACCAGGACAGTACTTCAGCTAAAATTATAATTCAACCGTTTAATGACGTTAGCACTATATTAAAAATGGAACAGATACACTTCATAATGCATACTACAGCACATTGATTTATAAAATACAACAATGGTACCTAAAAGGTACTTAAAAGAACATCTGACCAAGCAACATAATCATATATTTAAGAACCTGCATATTTTTAATGATAATTTTAGGATCTGTAGGATACTTAATGCTGATTTGTGAGGCTTTGTTGACTAGTGGGTAGTATCTCTGCCACTGAACCAGAAGCTTCAATTCAAATTCCAGTGCAGGACTTGCTGTCACAGGAATGCACTGACAACCTGATCAAACAGATCAAACTTGTAAATCCCTCTGATAAATGCCAATGACAGGTAGCAAGAGTGGAAAAGATTCCTGGTCAGCTGTGGAAATAAATGAGAGCTTGCATTATCACTAACTATAATCCCATGTAAGCTTATGTTGGTCATGGGCACCAGCTGATATTATTGGCTGAATAACCAGTTTGGGACTGATTGAATCCAGTGTTGTTGGCACCAATCTGTACTTTAGCCAGGATGGATTCAGGACCTGTCTCTTTCCCTAGCCATGGAAGTGATCATGTCATTGTGGGTTGGACCAGCCTTCAAGCAGAGACTGAAGGTTACATTTATTGCTTTGTTAAAAAAAACCACCGATGAAGCACAGAGAAACAGAAAACGGCCGAGAATAATAAATAGAGCTGAAAAATAAACTTTTATCTGATTTGATGTTACATTGAACACCTATTTCAATAAATTCTTAGCAGGCAAATAGTGAAAAAATGTACATTACCAGTTTGAGTAAATGGAGTAACTCAACCAGCTCTGTCTCAAACATTTAGCTTAGAATGTAGATTCACCATGTTGACGCTAAGGTTAGGAAAACCTTGCTGATTTTTCCTATTGGAGCAGAGAAAGCCTTTTATCCCCCCAGTGAAGTGTATAAGCACAGTCAGAATGGACCAAATGGATCCTTTCAACACTTTAGACTTACAGGATTTCATTTCTTCTGTCAATTATTCAGAAAAGTAAAACTGCGCACTCGTTAACATGACCAACAAGTGAATTCAAAATATGTTAATCATTGGGGTTTAATTGAGGATGTAGTGTGCAACATCATATTCAGATACACACTCAAATACAGAGAGCTAGTTATCATTTTCAATCTACACATTAAAAGTATCCCCTTGTTTTCGACTTATCCACAAAAATAAATGCCCTTTCCATTCAACCTAGTCAAGACCACTAAGGACCTTTTAAACTTCAATCCCTCGCTTTTCTAAACTCGTGAAAAGAAGCCAAGTCTGTCCAATCTTTCCTCAAGACATCTTATTAAAGATTTTTAGGTTTGTTTTATATAGCCAACCATTGGATATGGTAGTATTTTACTTCAATTTTCTGATTATAGTTTGTAAACAGATGTTTTAATGAACCTGTTGCATCAAATTCAAATTCAATCTGTGAAAACTGAATAAGCTATGCATAAGTTCTGAACTTCTATATTTTCTACAATCTCCTGTAAGTAACTTTGAAATTTCTAAAACTAAATTGTGATCTTACTTGTAGTATAACTTCGGACAAGCATCAAATTCTTTACTTACACTGCTGATTGTGCAATGAATAGATTGGTAATTTAGTTAAATATTTAAGGATTGTATAGAACATAGAACAACATTACAGTGCAGTACAGGCCCTTTGGCCCTCGATGTTGCGCCAACTTTGAAACCACTCTGAAGCCCATCTAACCTACACTATTCCATTATCATCCATATGTTTATCCAATGGTCATTAGACTAACAACTACTACTACGAATTAAAACAATAGGATGTCATCTCCATTCTATTGAGTTCCTAGCCTCAATACTATTGTCCAAGGTGGCAATAAAGTGGAAATTAGTTGGTTTAGCATTTCCTTGAAAAAAAAGGATTATCGCTGATTAGTGTTGATAGAGTGTCCATTGACTTATCCCAGCTCACCAGCCCACTGCACAGGTAGTGCAAGTACAACTTCAGGGGAACAGAAGGGAAAATAAGAGAGTACATCATAGCAATGTTGAAAATATAAAATAAACCTAAAACTCTTTAATGAGTTGCCTTATGAAGAAAGGCTGGACAGACAGGGCTTGTTTTCACTAGAGTTTAGAAAAGTGAGGGATTGAAGTTTAGAAGGTTCTGAGAGGTCTTGGCTAGGTTGAGTGGAAAGGCTGTTTATTCTTGTGAATAAGTCCAAAACAAGGCGACACTTAAAATTAAGGGTTTCCCTTTTAGGACAGAAGGGACAGGAACTATTTTCTTTGTGAGACTTTGGAACTCTCTGGCTCAGAAGGTAGTGGACACAGGATCATTGACTATGCTTAAAGGGGAAGTAGGTAGATTCCTTTGGCTAACAAAGGATCTAATAATTGGGGATTGATGGGAATATGGAATTGGAAACACAAACAGATCAGCCACAATCTTCTGAAAGGTGGCACAAGCTCAAGGAGCTGAATGGTCTACTTCTGCTCCTAATTTCTATGTTTGTCCAGTTTACAAAAAATCCCACATTATCTGCTTTCATGTCAGTTAAAAATTAAGCTTAATTCAGTTATCTCAATGAAACGGAAAGGTGAATTGGACAGCCCACTTACTAATCCTGCAGCTCAGAGACCAACAACCAAGTGCTCTTTCTCCAAATTTCAACTTTGAAATCATCCTGTTATCTCAATAGCTAGTTCATAAATATATAAAAGGTGAATTAATTTTACCAGCGTAAACACTTGAAGCTGCCAGAGAGATAAGTTTCCCATGCAAAATCTAAAACATCTACATGGCTCAATTTTCTTGCCATGAAATCACAAACTTGTTTTACTAGTTTTAGTTTAAATTTGCATAAATGTCACTGAGCTTGCAATAAAAGTTAGTGATCTAAATTGATGTGGGATGTCATGAGGATTCTGAATTGATTAATTAGAATTGATTTCAATCAAATTAACTCTGCAATCTCACGAACAGTGCTTAGTCAGCACAAGTTCTTCCACAACTTTTTTTTTTTAAGTGCCATCTACAAAACTTCAGTTAATGCTTATATGCTTCGAGATACAAATACATAAAAGCTAAATGATACATATTTAGAAGATATAACATTTCATAAAACTACAGGCCTGATTTCAAAATCAGTTTAATTTGACGTCATGTTTGGCACAACATTGCAGGCTGAAGGGCCAATTGCTGTGCGATGTGGAGAGGGTGCAACAATAATTCCAATGACAGAATCTAGTGATGAGGAACTTCAATTTGTACAAATAGGTGGGAGAAGCTGGAACTGTTCCCATTTGAGGAGAGGTACCAGAGACGAGGTTTGGTAGAGATGTTTACATCGGTGGGTCTGGACAGAGTCAATGGGGAGAAACTTTCCTTTGGCAGAGTGCCATGAAAACTTAATAAATTAAAGTATATAGTGTTGCACTCTCAAACTTTGCCATCTATTCTTGATAACTGATATCACTAGAGTCTTGAAGTTCAGTTCTACTCTTTTTAAAACTACCTTCACATCACAGGAAGCCCAGCCAAGGTTAAACTAAACTTCTAAACTATCACCAGACCTTTAAAATGTGTTGTTGTCAAAATCATTCTGATCTATGCTGCCATTCCAAGTTTGAAACTTCCAGTCTAGTTTTTGTCTGAATACGAAGATTCTTCATAGTCACCAGTGACAAATTGTGACAAATCATGTTATACTATTCAACCTTGTCATAATAATGATTACAGCAGAAGCCGCCATTTGGCTCATCGTATCTGTGCTGATCCTCTACAAACATAACTTCTCCTGGCCCCTTTCCCAATATTTGCCTGTAATCCTGCAAAGTCTCTCTCTTTAGATTAAAAAAAATTCCCTTTCAAAATCCACTATTCAATTTGCCTCCACCAGACCTAGCAAATACATTTCAGGTCCTGAACATTCTGTGAAAGAAAGGTTATGCTCACTTCACCTTTGGTTGTTTTGTCAATCAACTTCAATTGGTGTCCTTTAGCTATTGACACTCTGCCAACAGAAAGTTTCTCTCCATTGACTCTGTCCAGACCCAAAGTAAACATCTGTTCCGAGGAACGGTCACCAGACTCGAAACGTTAACTCTGTTTTTTCCTTCACAGATGCTGCCAGACCTCCTGACCTTTTCCAGCAACTTTGTTTTTGTTCCACCAAAGTAAACATCTTTCCATTCCTTGCATATTCATGTACTTATCTAAAAGTCCCTTAAACGCCCCTATCGTATCTGCCTCCATCACCAACCCTGGCAGCTCGTTCCAGACTCCTACCACTGTGTAAAAAAAAATCCTACCCCACATCTTCAGACCTTGCCTAAAATGTGTTCAGAATTGGACACAATACTGTCGTTGAGTTCAGACCAGTATTTTATTAATTTCCAACATAACATCCTTGCTTCTGTATTCTATTCCCTTATTTATAATAAAGCCAAAGATTATATCTTATTAGCTATTTTCCCAATGTGTCCAGCCATGTTCAGTATACATATCCCAGCTATCTCTGCTTTCGCATGCCCTTTAGAATTGTACCTTTTATTTTATATTAGCCTCTGACTATCTGGCAACAGTCTCTTGAAATCTGTGAGACCTTTTTTTTAAACATCACTCCTGTCTTTGCTCAGCAGTCCTCCATGAAACTAGCTTGGTCGGCACAAAAAGGTTCTTATTGGACAGGGGTGTCACAGTAACCAAGTACCCAGACTTCTCCTAATCATTAGTTTCGTTAAATCAGGAGAATAATTAGTGTGGAAAATGGAAATGTGGCTGGTTAGTGATGTTCAAATGATCAAATGGACGCCAAGTACAATGTGGATTATAATGTTCATTGCCTAATAGGAATTTTGTACTTATTACACTCATAGAAATCCAACACAGTCAATTGGTATGTCAAGAACCATAACATCTTGAATTGTCTTGTTCCAAAGCAACTATTTGCTAATATGCTTTTTCTAAAATTAATTCGTGGTAGCACTAATTCATGCATCCAAAAATTAAGATTTCTGGTAACAGTTCTGAAAGAGTAGTGCACTTATTATGTCCCGATGTCTCCCAAACAGATGCATTGTCAAGCAGCAGCATAAATACTGAAGAGAACAGAAGCAAGGAAATGTTGGGACAAGCTAGGACCACAAACCGGAAGAAAGATAAGGAAAGTGAAAGTTGAGGATAGGCAACAATGAACATAAAAAGATTAAGACAGACAGACAGACAGATAAGGAGCCATAAGTGTCATAGAATCAGAGTAGGGAAACAGACCCTTCCATCCAACCAGTCCATGCCAAACATAATCCCAAACTAAACTAGTCCCACCTGCCCAATCCTGGCCCATAGTCCTCCAATTCTTTCCTCGTGTATTCATCCAAATGTCTTTTACACGGTGTAATTGTACCTGCACCCACCACTTCCTCGCAAGTTCATTCCACATGCGAACCACCCTCGGTGTAAACACTTTGCTTCTCATGTCTTTTTCAAATCACTCTCTTCTCACCTTAAAAATATGTCCCCTAGTCTCGAAATTCCCCCATCCTAGGGAAAAAAACCCAACTGCCTTCAACTCTATCCATACCCCTCGTAATTTTATAAATTTCGATAAGGACACCTCTCAACTACCTATATTCCAGTGAAATAAGTCCCAGCCTATTCAGCCTTTCTTTATAACTCAAACCTTCCATTTCTGGCAACATCCTGGTAAATCTCTTCTGAATACTCTCCAGTTTAAGAATATCCTTCCTATAACTGGGTGACCAGTGCTGGACACAGTGCTCCAGAAGAAGCCTCACCAATGTGACTTCCCAACTCCTATACTCAAAAGACTGAGTAATGAAGGCAAGCATGCCAAACACCTTTTTAACCACCCTGTCTACAGGCACACACTTTAAAACTTTGAAAAATGGTGGATTTTATGACAATGTAGCAGCCCCATAGTCGTCGTAATCTGGCATGCTCAGGGAAATAGATAGTGCCAGTGAGACAAAAATGCTATTTAACAAAGAGTTTACATTATTCTGGATGTAAGATAAGGTGCTCCTGTCTTTGAGAGGTTAGAGGAAAAGGGAAGAAGTTGGGCCACTAAGGACTCTAGCACAACAAGGCTTTCTAGCAAAATCCCTGTAACTGAACACCAGGCTGACCCCACAATCTTCACAGCAACTTTTCTTTCAAAATTCTAGCTGCCTGTTTTACTGACAGTTGCTACAGGATTTACAATGTATTGTTATTAGATGTTTAAAGAATGCATTCAGAACATATTCAGCATAGTTAACATCAGAAACAAACTGTCATAAATTCTGGTTACAAACACATTTTTGTTGGTAAAGTGCTGAATAATACAAAGTTTACCGCATTTCTGTAAAATCTGATTTACCTATGTAATCTAGCTTTAAATTTACTGAGCATTTTTGAAGTTGCCATATTACATGTCTTGGTGCGCATTTTATGGTGGTCAATCAGCATCTAAAATGAGAAGCTTTACACAACTACACACAAAAGAACAGTATGTAAAAAAAAAAGCCTGTTTTTTCCTCAATATATATTTGTTAATTTTAATATATATTTGATATTCATAAATTTGTTAAGGTGGAAAGGTTTATGCGCTACCTTAAGAATTATAATCGAAAAGACACTATAAATCTCAGACTAGGACCAACAGTGTTTTAGATCTATCTGGTCTACATAAGCAATCCACATAAATGGCCTCTAATAACACATAAGGGAAAGGGCATTATAACATCTAAAAAGGCTAAGTAATTTATGTGCAGTTCCACAAATATTGAGTGACAGCACTTCAAGGCATTTAGCCCTTTCACAATCAAATTTCCTCATAAGGATCTATGATTCCATTGTACTTAAATGAAAGAAATGGCAAAATATGGTGACTGCCCTGAGCATCCTGCAATGCCAGCATTTATCCAGCTGCAGTACTAATAACAGCATTCAAACATTTTCAGTGGCACTGTACAATAAGTTATTTATGAAATTGCCACAGGCCAAGTTAATAGAAATTAGTTCGAAGACAAAATTGTCATTCTAAATTTTAAAGAAATAAGAAACAGAACAAAATATTCAGAAAATGGAGCTGTTCTGTAATCAACTTCAAGTTGCCCAAGGCATACATATTCAGTCATCTAATCATAAGACTGTATCGACAGAGTGTCCAATATGCATTGTTAGAATATTCCATTAACATGAGTAGTTAAAGTATGGATTAAATAAGAACTTGGGTTCCATTAGCTAGTCACTTACAATTGCATATTAATATATTTTATCAGCTACATTGTATTCAAAGGTTAGTGCAAAAGAAGTTACAAATTAATTCAAGAAAAATTGAATTTGAATTACCACTATTTACAAGTAAACCCTTACTCTTTACCTACACATAAAACTCAGTTATCGTGACATGTAGACAGGTTTGTGCTTATGTCCTTTCTTTGAATTAGTGGATCAGCCAGCAAATCTTAAATTTTGAACACAAAAGAAGTGGGCAGCTCAATGCAAGTTTCAAAACAAAAAACAATTTTTTCAGAAAAATGAAAAATTAGTTAATCTAATTAGACTATTTTCAATATGCTTAATATGGTATTGAAAAAATTGTTACTAGGCAATTGGCATTGTACACTGTGAGTAGTATTAGAGTTCCAGAGGATCCATCTCAATATGTACTTAATACAAAAAATTCCAAAATCTCCTTTTTGTGGTACTTTCATTAAAGATAAAATGATATAATCAATAGCATATGTAATCACATAACCATCAAGTTATTGTACAATCACCCTTTGGGATGTACCAACTATATAACAGATGAAAAGATTCATACTTTGGCACTATTTTACAATTATTAGTAGCAAAATTTTATCTTGTAACATCTACATTCATTGTCGAAGTGCTTTCCATAACTGGCATACCATCAGTATAACTCAACCAACGGAAAAATCATCCTTTAAATGTGGTGTGCCAGTTACATTCAAATCCTAACCTTTAAATCATCTTTCTTTCAACACTAAAATTGTTACATGAGCTTTAAGACATCAATTTACAACCTTTGCTTTCAATCTGCAGCATCAGTGTCAATTTACATCTATATGGAAAGTACTAATATTAAAATTAACCAGCAATTATGTTGTAAGTTAAGTACATTAACAAGGACTTCTAGAAAATGGATGTAAATCTTAATTGATTAAGCACTTCAAAACTTTGAAATTCAAGAGTTTGAAGGTATCTTCGGTACCGTGGTAGCAACCCGCCTTGGGGTCAGAAGGTCCAGGTTCAAGTCTCACCTTTCCTGGAGGTGTGTTATGATATATCTGAGCAGATTAGTTTATAAAACACAATGATCAAATGCTCAACCTTTAAATACAATTTTGATCACAAAATGGATCAAGGCTAGAACAGTAACCAGGCGAACAAATTACCTGAATAAGATTAACACCCACAAATCTATTTTCATTTCTTGCATCACTAAACGTTTGCCACCCGATTGTTACATTGAGTCTTTTTTATA
>NC_063359.1:21063941-21088941 GCF_021869965.1 Rhincodon typus | reverse complement strand
CTTTTGAGACTTGATAGGGTTGATGCAGAGTGACTGTTTCCCATGTGGGCAAGTTTAGGACCAGAGAACTTAATATCAGAGTATGAGGTTGCTGATTTAAGACAAAGGAATTTCTTTTCTGAACGTACTGAATCTGTGGAATTCTTATCCTCAGGGCTGTAGAGGCTGGGTTGTTTAGTATATTAAAGGCTGAAATGAACAAACTTTTAATCAGTAAGGGAATTAAGGGATACAGGGAAAAGGGAGGAAATGGAATTAAAGGTTATCACATCAGCCGTGACCTCATTGAATTGAGAAGTGGCTTTGATTGGTCAAATGGCCTACTTCTATTCCTGCATCCAGTCTCAAGTGGACTGGATTATTTTTCCAGAGATAGCAAGAACTGCAGATGCTGGAGTCAGAGACAGCACAGTATGGAGCTGGAGGGACACAGCAGGTCTGGCAGCATATGAACTGCTCTGATGAAAGGTCACTGGACCTGAAATATTGACTTTATTTTCTCTCCATAAATGCTGCCAGACCTGCTAAATTTCTCCAATTTTGTTTTGGTCCTGTCTGTTCTGTGGTTGCTGTAAAAAACTTAAAAATGTGACACTCCGTCAGAGAACAGCAGAAAAGTTATCTCCTATATCGTGGTAAAAATTTATCCCTTGGTAAACATCATGCAAATAGACTATCTTGATTATCTCAAGGAGATCAGCCTAGTGGTATTATTGCTAGACTGTTCATCCCCAGGCTCAGTTAACGTTCTGAGGACATGGGTTTAAATCCCTCCATAGCAGGTGGTGGAATTTGAATTTAGTAAAAATTTGGAATTAAGAGTCTGATGATTATGAAACTATTTCTGATGGTCGGAGGAAACCATATAGTTCACTGTCCTTTAGGGGGAAAGAAACTATTTAATCTGGCCTACATGTGACTCCAGACCCATAGCAATGTGGTAATAAATGCTGGCCTAGCCAGTGATAAGCTCATCCAATGAATACAAAAACTGATCATTGCTGTTTGTGGGAGGTTGCTGTACACAATCTGAGTATCATTATCCCTACATTGTAACAGCTACTACACTTCAAAAGTCTTTGGTTGTATAATTACTTTTAACACCCTGCCTCAGAAAAGGGGCTGTAAAAAGGCAAATTTTTCCTTTATGGCTTTTAAAAAGTGTAAGCTACGTAGCCAGAATTTGACTACAGTGAAGCGTTTTATTCTATTTGAGGGTATAAAATCTTTGTGCATAGATTGGATAGATGGTTGCTCGGAGACCGTTTTGTAGAGCACCTGCACTCTGTTCTTGACAAATGACAACACCTTCTGGTCACAAACCATTTCAACTCCCCCTCCCACTCCCACTTCCTGGAGGACATGTCCATCCTGGGCCGCCTCCAATGTCACAGTGATGCCACCCACAAACTGGAGGAGCAGCTCCTCATATTCCGCCGCAGGAGCCTACAGCCCGATGGCCTAAACGTGGATTTTACTAGTTTCAAAACCTCCCCACCCCCAGCCACATCCTATGACCAACCCGCCTTCTCATTCCCGCCTCCTTGACCTGACACAACCTGTCCATCTTCTCTCCCACCTATCCGCCACTCCCACCTCACTGACCAATCCTGACCACTGCGTACCTGCACTCACCTAACACCATCCCACCTACCTTCCTCAGCCCCACCCCTCCTCCCTATTTATCTCCCAGCTCCCTTGCCCCTTACCATTTCTGAAGAAGGGTCCTGACCTGAACGGACAACTTTCCTGCTCCTCTGCTGCCTGGCCTGCTGTGTTCCTTCAGCTCCACACTGTGTTATCTAATGCTCAAAAAGTATGTTCGTTTATATCACCAGTGATGCAGATAATAGCTGGTCAATGTTCATAGAAAGTATCCATTAACTTGTATGTAAAAACAAATGGTTCTTTTTTTCAAAGAAAAACTTCCTACTCTTTCTATATTTAAACTAAATGCTCATAGTTTGTAAGCTGTTCTGAAAAGCTGGGGAGTTAGTCTTGGTAATATTTTACCAAGTATAATGTGACAATTCAGGAGTACTGTACATACATTAGGAAAATGTTGAGTTATTAAAATAATGTTTGCATTGTATTTCTGCGTGAATAGACATTCCATGTTATTACTCATGCAGGTAGCTATTAACTACTCATTGTTTTTCTGAAATAGCTTTGTAAATTTTAATTGATCTGCTGGAAGTTTGGCGTTGAAACTCTGTTAAACGATTGCATGGATATTGTTCTTTCTACCCGTTTTAGGTAACTTCTAAAGAGACAATCATCAAACCAGTCTGCATGATGCCTTCTAGGCTATGCATAGATTTTTAAATTTCCTTCCACCATATCTCCTGTGGTGTTGCAAGTCTTGATGAAAAGAAAAGTATATATGACATAATGGGTTACATCTCAATGCTCCCCTAATTCTGGCCACCAGTGCATCCTTGATTTTCATTGCTCCATCAGTAGCCTTGACCAAACTGCCTACACTCTAAGATCTGGACTTACTTCCTTAAAACACTCTCCTTGTTTAGGGCATTCCTTAAAACATACCCTATTGTCCTCTCATCTCCCTGTTTGACAAAGCTGTTGTGAAACATCTTGGAGCAAAAACAGAAATTGCAGGAAAAGTTCAGCAGGTCAGGCAGCATCTATGGAGAGAAATCAGTGAACGTTCTGGCTCCAGTGATCCTTCCTCAGAACTGATGGCAGTTAGGAAAATGTTGGTTTTTATGCAGAAGATAGAGTGAGGGGAGGGAGTACGGAGTAAATGATGGGTGGAGATAGAGCCCGAGAAGCACAGTTAGACGGACAAAGGAATGGATAACCATCAGGCTAGGAGGGTGAAATGTCTTGGAATGTTTTACTACATTAAAGGTGCTATTTTTAGTTATAGTTATAGTTGATTTTGTAATTAGAGGTGAGAGAATCTTTGAGAGTACTTAGAGTTTAAGTAGAGAGTGTAAATTATTTACAGACAGATGAAAAGCAGTGGTATCGGAAAAGATATTACAAATTGTTGTAGCCATGGGACTATTTTCAAGTGAGAAATCCTTTGAGATAGTGATAAGAAATGAATTCAGTCCAAAGGAAGATTCCGAGAGAGCCGTGCGTAAATAACTTCTGTGCAATGTTTCAAATTATAGAATTGCAGTCTGTCACTGGTTTTCTTCTGAACCTATTAGTGTTGGTACATAAAGTGGGGAAACCCCTCAAAAAGATTGAATATAGTTATGTGCTGCTGGAGATTTTGTTACAAATATCTGGTTAGAACACTCGGGGAGCTGCAGTTAATTAGATACTAAGTGTAGAAATTGTTGGAATTTCTCCTCGGAAAATTAATGTTAGTATCTGATTCATAGTTTGGGGGAGGATAAGGTGGAACAGTTTAGGATCTCATGAAGTGAAGGCCTATATCCGTAGGTCTCTTTAGTTTTTGTAACAATATCTACATTATTAATGTAACTTATATAACATGCTACCATGCAACAAACCGCAACTTGTCAAGATGCGAATTCCCTGTTAAAACTCAACAGTGGTTGATCCTGTACGTGATGCATGGCAGAAATTCACCAAGGCTCCTTAGCTGGCACCTTCCAAACATATGACAACCGCCATCTAGAAGGACAGGTTCATGGGAACCACCACCACCTGCAAGTTCCTCACCATGCTGACTTGGAAATATATCAATGTTCCTTCAGCGTCACCAGTTGAAAATTCTGAAATTTCCTCCCTGATGGCATTGTGAGTAGTCAACCTCCAACACATGGATTGCAGCAGTTCAAGAAAGCTACATTCTTGAGGCCCACTAACTCAGCCAGTGCTGGTCACATCACAACAGTGAATAAAAGATAACTGGGTTCAAATGAATCTCTCAATGAATGTAAAGAGTGTAGTGGCACTCTTAAGAAAGAAATCACGAAAGCACAGAGGGGATATGAGATAGCATTGGCAGATAAGGTCAAGGATAATCCAAAGAGATTCAACAAATACCTTAACAGTAAGAGGGTAACAAGTGAGGGTAGGGATCCTTAAAGATCAAGGAGGTCGCCATTGTGTTGAATCCTGGGAGATGGGAGAGATACTGAATGAATATTTTGCATCAGTTTTTACTGTGGAGAAGGAAATGGAGGCTATAGAACACAGGCAAATAAATGTTGATGTTTTAAAAACAGTTCTCATTACAGAAGATGAAGTTCTGGAGGCTTTAAAGAATGTAAACGTGGATAAATCTCTGGGACTTGATCAAGTGTATCCCAGGATGTTGTGGGAAGTAAGGGAAGAAATTGCAAGCCCCTTGCAGAAATATTTGCATCATTCACAACTGTGGGTGAGGTGCCTGATGACTGGAGGATAGTTTTTGTGCTGCCTTTGTTTAAGAAGGGTTGTAAGGAGAAACTGGGGATTTGTGGACCTGAGAGTCTGACTTCGGTGGTGGGTAAATTGTTGGAGGTTATTTTAAAAGACAGCGATTAAGGACATTCAGAGAGGCAAAAATTAGGAATAGTCAGCATGGATTTTTGCGAGGAAAATAAAGTCTCACAAACTTGATTGAATATTTTGAGAAAGTTACCCAAAATATTGATGAGGACAGAGCAGTTGACATTATTTATTTGGATTTTAGTGAAGCCTTTGACAAGGTTTGACATGGTAGACTAATTAGTAAAGTTAGATCACCTGGGATTCAGTGTAAGTTTGCCATTTGGATACATAATTGGCTTAACAGTAGGAAACAGCTTGGACTGGAGGCCTGTGACCAGCAGTGTTCCACAGGGATCAGAGACAACAAGGTGCAGAGCTGGATGAACACAGCAGGCCAAGCAGCATCATAGGAGCAGAAAGGCTGACGTTTCGGGCCTAGAACCTTCATCAGAAAAGGGATCAGTTCTGGATCCTTTTTTGTTTGTCATTTATATACATGATTTGGATGAGGATATAGTAAGTTTGCACAAAAATTCATGGCATAGTAGACAGTGAAGAAGGTTTTTCTAAGATTACAAAGGGATCTTGATCAGGCGAGTCAATGGGCTGAGGAATGGCAGATGGAGTTCAATCTTGATAAATGTGAGGTATTGCATTTTGGTACAACAACCAGGGGCAGGACTTGCACAGTTAATGGTTAGAGCCTTGGGTAGTGTTGTAGATCAGAGAGGGACTTAAGAATTTGGCTCCATAATTCTTTGAAGTTTGCATCACATATAGACAGTGGTTGTTAAGGTGTTTAGCACACTTGTCTTCATTGCTCAGAACTTTCAGTATTGGAGTTGGGAAGTCATGTTGAGGTTGTACAGAACATTGAGGCCTGTTTTGGAGTGTGTGTCCACTTCTGGTCGCCCAGTTATAGGAAGGATGTTATTAAGCTGGATAGTGTTCAGAAGTGATTTACCGTGATGTTGCCAGGTATGGAAGGTTTGAGTCATAAAGAAAGTTTGGATAGGCTAGGACTTTTCCCACTGGAGAGTGGGAGATTGAGAGGCGACCTAATATAAGTTTATAAAATGAGAGGTATGGATAGAGTTCATGGCAGTTGTCTTTTCTCTAGGATGGGGGGTTTCAAGACTAGAGGGCACATTTTTAAGGTGAGAGGAGAGAGATTTTAAAGAAAAGGTGTGAGGGGCAAATGTTTTATGGAGAGCGTGGTTCGCTTGTGGAATAAACTTACTGAGGAATTGGTGGATGTGGGCACAGTTACAATGTTCAAAAGACACTTAGATAAGTACATGCATAGGAAAGATTTGGAGGGATATGGGCCAGGAGTAGACAGGTGAGACTAGTTTAGTTGGGCATTATGTTCAGCATGGGACTGTTGGACTAAAGGGTCTGTATCTGTACTGTATGACTCTAAGAATCTAAAACTTGTAAATAAGTTTGCAGAAAATCTGGCAAATATTTCAGATTATCAACCTATGAAACTTAAGAGATCAAATTAAACTTTAAAAAAAAACAGAATAAACTTGTATTACATTTATTGCTGCCATGTTTGTTCAGCTTGGTAAGGAAATGTTTCTAACATTGGAATTTATGGTTCAAATTTAGCTCTACAACTTTCAGTTCAAATGTAGAAAATTACCATCTTATCTGAAGTGCTTTAATTTAATTAA
Organism: Rhincodon typus; assembly: GCF_021869965.1. Classification (NCBI taxonomy): domain Eukaryota; kingdom Metazoa; phylum Chordata; class Chondrichthyes; order Orectolobiformes; family Rhincodontidae; genus Rhincodon; species Rhincodon typus. Next base: position 21,082,846 of record NC_063359.1, on the reverse strand, counting down.
AGAGCAGTTAATGCAACAATAATGCATCTTATTACAGTTGCTTATTACTACATGTATCTTTTGGCTAAATTGGCTAATACATAAGCAAGTGCCAAAGAGTGAAATTATTTGTGAGTAGACTAATTAAAAGTGACATGGAAAGTTGCTCACGCCTGAGTATTGCTATTGTTTTGATTCAAACCTTGTAAAAACAAACATGGAATTTTCACAGTTTTAGTTGTTAGGTGTGATTTGGTGCTATTCGTGATTGATGAGCAAAAATTGCAACTTATTAACTGAGGTGATCATAATAATGCATCATAATTTTGTAAAATTATGTTAGAACAGTCTTGAAAAACGTTATTAATACTTTCTGAAACAAAAACAAAATTGTTGGAGAAACGCAACAGGTATGGCAGCAGCTGTGCAGAGAAAGCAGAGTTAACTCTGAATAAAGGTCACTGGACTTGAAACATTTAATTTGTCTTTCTGTCCACCGATGCTGCCAGACCCAAGTTTCTCCAGCAATTTGATTTGTTTCAGATCTTCAGCATCGCAGTTCTTCATTTTATATTAATGTTTTCTGCTTTCATCAGAAACAATTGGTGATTATTGAAGCAAACTCTACCCTTCTTGGTTCTGCAGTAAATTAACTAAAATAAAATATCCTTAACTCTTGAAAATCGTCCTCCAGTAATAGTGATTTATTACTGGAAATCTGATTTAGAAAAGAGAATCACTTGGGTGCAGTGAGCTCAATGCCACTTTTGTGCTGCAGTCCAATTCCAGAATTAGCTGCAGTTAACTCTCTACTGCCAGGTAATGAGAGCAGTATAAATGAAAATTCCAATCACCATGCAAGTACCTCAGTCTGGGGGTTGGGGGGTTGGGTGGGGAGATGGAGGTGGTTGCTGTATCCGTTTTAAAAACTCAATGCTTTTTAAAAAAATTTTGTTTCCTAAATTCCACATGTCCGATTTAGTATCATTATCTTGTTATAGTATTGAGATTTTTCACATGCCTGATGAGTCACCTTTGTCTGTGGAATCATATCTTCCTCCAGGTGGCTAACTTTCACTTGCAAGTGCCAGTAGTCCAGTCAATTATGGGAGGCATCACAATCAAACTGCACCTTGTCTTGTGATATTATGTTGCCTGCCGTGAGAGAGATGATGGTATACTGGTAACATCACTTTTCTTCAGAGATCCAGGCTAATTCCACAGATGGAATTTAAATTCAATTAATGGAATCTGGAAATGTGGATCTAATAATACTGATGTAAAACTTATCTCATTTGCTAATGTCCTCTGGGGAAGGAAATCTGCCATCTTTACCTGGTCTGCCCTACGTGTGATTCCAGACCAACAGCATTGTGGTTTACTCAACTGCCCTCTGAAATGGCCTAACAAGGGAAGAACAACACACGCTGTCCTTTCAAATGATGCTAACGCCCCATGAAAGAGGAAAAAAAAAGTATATTACTGAACAGGGCGACTGGATTAAGATCGGGGCAAACAGTTTGTGTCTGATTTTTGACTTGGGTATTCAGGCTAACCATGGAATCCCTTTCGTTCTCCCAGCAGAGAGCAGCTAATTATCACAAAACAGGGTTAAACTGGATGCATTTTTTGTCTGTATGGCTTAGAGGTATATTAAGAGTTATATTTATCCTACGTTACTTTGCAGGCATTTTTGAAAACCGTTTGTTAAACTCCTACACCATACTTAGTATTTTTTCTTATAAAGTATTAATAAACTAATGTGCTGTATATATGGAGCTGTTAGATGAATAAATTTATCTGTCTGTTTGGTTGCAAAACTAATGGATGTGCCTCAATCATTGTTGTATGTTACCTAAAAGAATTCAAAAGAGAATAAATATATATCTGAATGTTCAGAAAATGTAACAATGTGGTGCACTCCTTTTGGTATATTGATTTCTTGCTCAAGTATCCATTAATTCTTCTTCAACGAATTTTATTCATCTAGCTTATTAACCATAATACCATAGGGCTGTAATAACTTGAGTCCTAAAGGCTTATTTAATTTCAGGAAATAGATGGGCAATAGCAAATTGTACAGTCACCAGCTGTGTTTAACACTTAATAGTACATTATTTTGTAAGCAAAAAGTCAAAAAATTATCAAAGAATATTTCAAAGTTCCAGTTTTATTTTCTCAAAATAAAAGTTACTGACAAACCTTGAGCTATCCAGGTAAAACTCATAACGATTACAGCAAATAATGGATGCATAATAAATAAAGTGTAGATTCAGTCTGTGATGGTTTTCATGAATACATTTTCACTGAGTACAATTGAGTCAACTACATCAATCATATGGAGATTTATTAAAGTTGCTTATAAATACATAACCATTATCAAAGGTCAAACTTGGGTTTGTGAAGGGCATTAATGAACTTTCAATGGTGTTACAATTTGTGTGTATAAGTATCTGGTGGTTAGCATTCAGGCTGTCCATTCTTTTTCGTTACCTTCACATGCAGTTTAAAAGTTGCAAGTATATTACATATTGAAATCATGGCATTTGAACGCTGTTATCTGCACAAGATGTCAGAAGAAAGTAACAATTGTCTCCTAGAGCCAAAAAGCAATGTACTTTTGTTTTCTTGAGACGTGCATCTGCTTTGATGACCATCTCAAAATGAATTTATTCCAGTCAGTTGGTAATACTGTTAATGTTTAAAGCAGATGTTGATTACAGCTATTTTTTTAGATTGGTCAGATGCTTACAGTGTGCTATATTGTTATTTTGCAGTGTCATAAGCTATAAGCACGAAAACACACCCTTCGGTCCAACTCATCCATGCTGACCACATATCCTAAACTGATCTAGTCCCATTTGCCAGCATTTGGCCCATATCCCTCTAATCCCTTCCTACTTATGTACCCAACTAGATGCCTTTCAAATGACGCAATGGTACCAACTTCCACCACTTCGTCTGGCAGCTCATTCCATACTCGTATGACCCTCTGCGTGAAAAAAATTCCCCTTAGATTCCTTTTATATCTTTCCCTTGTCACCTTAAACCTATGCCGTCTAGTTTTGGACTCCCCCACCCAGGGAAAAGACTTTGTCTATTCACCCTATCCACGCTCTTCATGATTTTATAAACCTCAATAGGGTCACCCCTCAGCCTATGACGCTCCAGGGAAAATAGCCCCAGCCTAGTCAACCTCTTCATATAGCTCAAACCCTCCAGCCCTGGCAACATCCTCGTAAATCTTTTCTGAACGCTTTCAAGTTTCATAACATCCTAACTACTTCAAAAGTGGCCTAACCAATGTCCTGTAAAGCCGTGACATGACCTCCCAACTCCTATACTCAATGCACTGACCAATAAAGGCAAGCATACCAAACACCACCTTCACTATTCTATCTACTTGCGACTCCACTTTCAAGGAACTACAAACCTGCACTCCAAGATCTCCTTGTTCAGCAACACTCCCCAGGACCTTACCATTAAGTATATAAGTCCTATGGTGTTGGAGTAGATCTGTAGCTCGGGTTGTGGGTGTTCAGGTTGGTTGGCTCGCCGAGCTGGTTTGTTGTTCCGCAGACGTTTCGTTACCGTGCTTGGTAACATCCTCAGTGCAGCCTCTGATGAAGCGTCGGTGTGTTTTCCCGCCTGGTTTTTAAACTCTGGGGTCCGTTGCAATGGATTGCCTCACTTCCGGGTTTCCTCAGTGGTGGAATGTATATGGGGTCGAGTTCAATGTGTTTATTAATAGCATGCTTTGTGGAGTGCCATGCTTCCAGGAATTCTCGCCTGGAAGTGAGGCGATCCATCGTAATGGACCCCAGGCGGGAAAACACACCGACGCTTCATCAGAGGCTGCACTGAGGATGTTACCAAGCATGGTAACGAAACGTCTGCGGAACAACAAACCAGCTCGGCGAGCCAACCAACCTCCATATACAAGTCCTGCCCTGATTTGTCTTTCCAAAATGCAGTAGCTCACATTTATCTAAATTAAACTCCACCTGCCACTCCCCAGCCTATTGGCCCATCTGATCAAGATCCCAATGTACTCTGAGGTAACCTTCTTGGCTGTCCACTACACCTCCAATTTTGGTGTTGTCATACCTCCTATGTTTACATAAATGAGGAAAAGCAGTGGACCCAGCACTGATCCTTGTGGCACACCGCTGTCACAGGCCTCCAGTCTGAAAAGCAACCCTCCACCACCACCCTCTGTCTTCTACTTTCAAGCGAGTTTTGTATCCATATGGCTAATTCTCACTATATTCCATGTGATGTAACCTTGCGAACCAGTCTACCATGGGGATCCTTGTCGCAGTCCATATAAGTCACATCTGCCGCTCTGCCCTCATCAATCCTCTTTGTTACTTCTTCAAAGAACTCAATCAAGTTAGTGAGACATGATTTCCCATGCACAAAGCCATGTTGACTATCCCTAATCCCTTTTCAAATACATGTAAATCCTGTCCCTCAGGATTCCCTTCAACGAATTGCCCACCAGCGATGTCTGGCTCATCGCTCTCCAGTTCCCTGGCTTTTCCTTACCACATTTCTTAAATAGTGACACAACGTTGGCCAATCTCCAGTCTTCTGGCACCTCGCCTGTTGCTGTTGGTGATGCAAATGTCTCATCAAGGGGCCCAGCAATCTCTTCCTCCGCTTCCCACAAAGTTCTAGGCTACACGTGATCAGATCCCGGGGATTTTATCCACCTTCGTGCATTTTAAGATGTCCAGCACCACCGCCTCTGTAATATGGGCATTCTTCAAGATGTCACTATTTATTTCTCCACATTCTACATCTTCTATATCCTTTTCCACAGTAATCACTGATGCAAAATACTCTTTTAATATCTCACCCATCTCCTGATCCACACATAGACGGCCTTGCTGATCTTTAAGGTGCCCTATTCTCTCCCAAGTTACTGTTCTGTCATTAATGTATTTGTAGAATCCCTTTAGTTTCTCCTTAACCCTATTTGCCAAAGCTATCTCATGTCCCCGTTATGCCCTCCTGATCTCCCTCTTAAGTATATTCCTACTGTCTGTATACTCTTCCAGGGATTCACTTGATCTCTGCTGTCTATACCTGACATTTGCTTCCTTTTTCTTAACTAAGACTTCAATTTCTCTAGTCATCCATTCCCTACACCTATCAACCTTGTCCTTCACCCTAACAGATACTACTGTCTCTGGAATCTTCTTATCTCGTTTTTGAAGGCTTCCCATTTTCCAGCATCCCTTTACCTGTGAACATTTGCCCCCAATCAACTTGTGAAAGTTGATTAATACTTGACTAATACTGTCAAAATTGGCCTTCTTCCAATTTAGAACTTTAACTTCTAGATCCGGTCTCTCCTTTTCCATCACTATTTTAAAACTAATAGATTTATAGTCACTGGCCCAAAAGTGCTCCCCCACTGACACCTTAGTCACCTGCCTTGCCTCATTTCTCAAGAGTAGGTCAACTTTTGAACCTTCTGTAGTAGGTACATCCACATACTGAATCAGAAAATTTTCTTCTGCGCACTTAAATTCATCTGCAGCCAAGCCCTTAACATTATGGCAATCCCAGTCTACATTTGTAAAATTAAAATCCCCTATCATAACCACCGTATTATTCTCACAGATAACTAAGACCTCCTTAAAAATTTGTTTCTCAAATTCCCGCTGACTATTGTGAGGGGCTATAGGACAATCCCAATGAGGGTGATCATCCCTTTCATATCTCTCAGTTCCACCCAAATAACTTGCCTGGACATATTCCTCCCTAAGTACAGCAGTAATGTTATCCTTAACCAAAAACACCATTCCCCTCCTGTCTTACTCCCCTCTCTATCCTTCCTAAAGCATCTATACCCTGGAACATTAAGCTGCCAGTCCTGTCCATCCCTGAGCCACGTATCTATAATTGCTATGATATCCCAGTCCCATGTTCCTAGCCATGCCCTGTGTTCATCTGTGTTACCTATTAGGCCCCTTGCATTGAAATAAATGCATGTTAATTTATCAGTCCTACCTCATTCTCTGCTTTGTTCCTGCCTGCCCTGACTGTTTGACTTTCTCATTTTCCCAACTGTATCAGTCTCAGACTGCTGCTTTTCCTTACTGTCTCCCTGGGTCCCACCTGCCCCTTCCTAGTTTAAATCTGAGCAGCTGTAGCAAATCTTCCCGCCAGTATTTTAGTCTCCTTCAAATTCAGGTGTAATCTGTCCTTCTTATACAGATCATTTCTACCCCAGAAGAGATTCCAATGATCGAAAAATGTGAATCCTTCTCCCCTGCACCAGCTCCTCAGCCATGCATTCATCTGCTCTATTCCCTATTCCTACCCTTGCTAGCTCGAGCCCTAGGAGTAATCCAGATATTACTACCCTTGAGGACCTCCTTTTTAAATCTAACTTTCTATATTCTCTCCTCAGAATCACATCCTTATCTCTTTCTATGACGTTAGTTCCAATCTGTACAACAACCTCCAGCTGGTCCCCTTCGAGAATATTCTGCATCCTCTCGGAGATTGCCTCCCTTGTGTCAGGATCAAGGCTATGCACCATTCTGATGTCTCGCTGTCGGCTACAGAAATGTCTGTCTGTGCCTCTGTTTAGAGAATCCCCTATCACAATCAATCGCTTGGAACCTGGCCTACCCCTCATTACATTAGAGACAGTCTCGGTACCAGAAACCTGGCTGTCAGTGCTACGTTCCCCTAAGAGTCCGTCACCCCCTACATTTTCCAGAACAGCATATTTGTTTGAGATGGGGATAGCCACAGGAGACTCCTGCCCCATGTGTCTCCCTCTCCTACCTTTCCGAGAGGTCACCTATCTCCCTTCCTGCAACTGCTATCCATCAGACCCTCCGGCTCCTGTAAATTCCTCATTGCCTCTAACTGTTGCTCCAACCAATCAAAGCGATTGACAGGACTCACAACCAAGCAAACTTCTTGCAGGCATAATCATCAGTAACCTGGAAACTCTCCCTAATCTCCCACATCCGACAGGAAGAGCACATCACTTAGCAAAGGCCATCTTTGCATCTTAACAATCTACAGATCCGGAAAATAGCACAGTCTTACTGCTCTAAAAACGCTGCTCCAGGCTAACTTAGTACCTATGTTTTATGTTTTTAAGGTTTACTCGAGGCAGGTTTCAATTAAAAACATACAATCACTATTGTAGATTTACAAAAAAATAACTAGCCACTTAGCTGCTCCCCTGCTGTGATCACCCCACACAGGTTTCTCCAAGGTCAGCTATGAATTTCGCTGTTTGTTTATTTTTCTCAGATGAGCTCTGATGTCCAGAGGTACTGAAATCAAACAGCAGAGGCAGTAGCTGTGAAGGTTCACTGCTGGGTTAGACAGCAGTGTGGGTTTCTTTTTCTGTTGATTCACATCCCACCATGTGACCACTGCCTTTGTCTCCCTTCTTCCTCTTTAAAGTGCCGTTGTTTTGACCTTTTTTTTCCCCTAAAGTTCTAAAGCAATGCAACAGTCTATAAAACAGTAATTACTGCTCCTAGAATTCAAGGAAATCAGCTCCAACACTGAAGATACCTCAAAAAAGGAGCAGCTTTTACAGCCACAATTTTTCCCCGTCCTCCATCTTGGATTACCCAAAATCATAATCTAAATTTAAACTTCATCTGCCATTGACCCATCTGTTCAAGGTCCTGTTGTACTCTGAGGTAACACTTTTCACTGTTCAGTACGCCACCAGTTTTGGTGTCATCTGCAAACTTACTAACATACCTTCTATAGTCACATCTAAATCATTTATATAAATGATGAAAAGCATTAGAACCAGCACCAATCCTTGTGACACGTCACTGGTCACAGGCCTGCGGGCTGAGAAACAACCCTCCACCACCAGCCTCTGTCTCCTACCTTCAAGCCAGTTTTGTATCCAAAGTGATTAGAAATCTGTGTAAATATATAACTTATTAATTCTTCAGAAATACTGATATACATTCTTGTGAATTGACATGAATCAAATGGTGCACTGTACCAGACTCCAGTAAAATCTGTTAAATGCAAGTTGTGGCCTGATACTTTAAAGAAGCAAGAAGATACTCCAAGTGAAGTGTTTATGATAAAAAATTTTAGAGGCTTCAGAATGAATTTGTTTTGGAATGAGAACCGGAAGCTGTGGAAGCAAGTTGTGATAAAAAAACGTTTCAGATAAATATTGGTGGACATGATTGAAACAAACATTACAGATTGTTTTAAGTGGTAACTAAGTTTTGGAGAGATGGAATTGAGATATATGCCATTAAGTTGGGCAATTAGAATTGATATCGATCAGAAAGAAAGATATCTAGAAATCGTCTTCATTATTGAAAAGTTTGTAGCTGCTGAAGAAAATTTTACATCGGTGAAAAACACAGTCATCCTTGAATGATATGCTGTCAGGCCGAAAGATTGATGAGGCAGCTGGGCTTGTTTGGTTACTTCGGTTTTAGAGAGGATGATCTTGTAAATTTTTCTATCAAGCAATTTTTTGGTAATACTTCCATTGAGCACAGTTTGGTTTTAAAAAATGGATAATTAGGATTAAGTGAAACTCAAGAGATTTATTAATTGGTTGTGAAAATATCTAATTCTGTTTTGTTCGTTGACCAATCTTGAACATTCAAATTCTGCATTGCAGTTAAATTGCCTTCATGAATATAAGTTGTATGCAAACCAGTAAATATAAGACAATTGCCTGCAAAATATTCAAAGGAATTGTTAGAAGGATTGATATAATTTAATAATAAATGGAAACAAAGCTTGAAACTGCCACCCTAACTACTGGGTATTCCTAGTCATCAAAGATTCTGTTACTTTGTACCATATAAGTGCACCATAACTTGTACTGTGTGCTTTATCTTTCAGAACCACGTGTATTCATTTTATAAATGTATATTTGCAGTTGTTTCTGAGAAATCTTGGTGTTCTGGTTTATAATGAGTTTACAAATTGCGTGATAACGCTAAATCACCCCTTTCTAAAGTTCTAGGAGTATGACATATTAAGCAACGGAGACATTGATAGGGTTAACTTTCCTGGTCTTCTAGATTTTCGAGAGCTCATTGGCTGCAGAGGTTGCTGTTTGGATATCTTTGCAGTCTTTTGGAAACAAGTACTGTTTTATATTTGCATGCAGTAATGTGAATTATCTCAATTCATCATATAACATTGTGACAAATTATTCACAGTTTGTCAAACTGTGGAAGAAAAGTTTCTTGTTGATGTTGCCCCTTTAACCTACTTGAATGGGATTGCATGTTAAATTTTAAATATTTATCTAACACTTGACTTCCCCCAAAAGTTGTCATTTGAATGTAAGAGTTAATGTCTATTTTAAAATAGCTTTGAGGGGTGAGTAGCATTACATGTAAATATGATAAGCTTCAAATAACCGTGTCCTGTGATCTGAGTCATTATTTTAGTTAGTGGATGTGGAGTCTAGCAGTGAAGTTGAGCTTCCTGAACAATTCGGGCTTCACTGTTGGAAAATGTCATTTCGTTTGGAAGCAGCAGTTTAGAGGATGTTACCTGCACTGTAACTATGTGGGGAGAAATCATCATTGCAACTGGTCCTATTCTGTCTCCCTCTTCCCCTTCCCTCCTACCCTCCCTCTCTTTCTCTTCCTCCCTTCTCCCTCTTTCTCTCCCCTACCTCTCTCTGTCTTTCCCCTACCTCTCTCTCTTCCCCCCCCTTTTATTCCTCTCTCTCTTCCCCCTCCCTTTTTTCCTTTCTTCCCCACATCCCCCTCGCGCTTTCGCTCGCTCGCTCGCGCTCGCTCTTCCTCTCTTCTCTCATTCCCCACCTCTCCCTCCGGCCCCCTGCCCTGTCCTCCTCCTCCTCCTCTTCCGCCCACCCTCTGCCCTCCTCTGCCCTCCTGCTCCCGGCCTCGTGCTCCCGCCCACCTTTTTTGTAAGTTGGAAAATACAATTTATTATTTTGTTTTGCTGAGTCTCATTAGCCACTATAAATTTTGTAACATCTTATTGCTCGATTAATATAATTTGGCCAAAAATTGTGTGTAAATTTTTGTCAATGAACAAGTGCATTTAACATTTTAGGAAACTTGATTGTGAATTTAGTTGTTTATTTATTATAATACAGAATGAGGCATAAATTAAAATGCTTAACATTAACAAATCAACTTGATCATTTTAAGCAGCTATATTCACAGTAAAAGTGAAGCTGTCAGTAGTTACAGAGGACTGTACCACATTTCTCGCTTTAGAGAGAGGCTCCTGGTGGTGATTTAACATGAGGGTCACCATGCATCAAGCGAGGTTGAGAAGTTGGGATCTTCATGGTAACCTCAGCTGATACGGGAATTGAATCCATGCTGTGACATCACTGTGCATCACAAACCAGCTGTCCACGGTGTTACCTCTGTACTATAACAGTGCGAATGAATGAAAAACATGGGCACACATCCTCCTATTTCAGTTAACTCATTTGGCTCGGTAATTGTATTAATTTACAAGCTGATGCTAAATTTTGTTGCCTTGTTAATTCGTATTGTTCATAGTTTGTTTTGTGTGGGAATAATAAATGGTCAATCATAATCCTATTTGAAGCATTTATATTGGAATTGGATGCATAGTTATTCTGAAGAATCTTTTAAGTATGCTGAGGTGAAAAAATTGGATCTAGTTATGTGTTGGAATTTCAGTGTTCTGTAGCTCCTCCTCAGCTAGCACTCTCCCAGAAGGGTCAGTGTGTGTTTGGCAACTGCTGCTGTCAAATGATAGATTGGGAGGTTTGTAATGTATTACATTCTCATATACAGGAGGTGATGGATAGAGCTCCTCGAGAGGCTACTGCAGTCTTGAATGTGAGAGCAAAGATTCTGTACTGCTGCATTCGCCCTCTGGTGTAGTTATGGAAATATTTCCTTTGGCAGAGAATTGTGAGGGAGGTAGGAATATTGCCTGGAGGGGCTGTTTGAATTCTGCGGCAAATTGGACTGCGATTCTAGAGTAGCATCATATTGCAGTAACTGTGGCTTCGATCTGGATTCTTGTTTGAGTTAAAACATCATCAAGGAAAGCTGGGAGACTTTTCTGTTTTTTAATCAATTTTTTCCTTTTGCAGATAATATTTTGGGAGTACTTGCTGATATTTTGGGAGGGCTAAAATTAGCTTCATTTTCACAAAAGGCTTTTGTTTATTCTGCCGGTCTTGACTACGAAACACTGAGATTGATGAAGCAGAAAATATATGTATATATTTACTTCCAACAGAATAAAGACAGGTGTCGTGTTCCCCTCTTTTGTCCTCAAGTCAATGGCACAGCCTATTCATACCAGTATCTGCATTTAAACTGAAAGCATGGCAACTGCTGGGAATAGCTTTGTCCTCTTATGGCATGTTGAGGATAGTGACCGTTTGCTGGATTATAGACAAATTGCAATGCAGACAATACTGAGCAGAGCCTGAGAATAAGTGAGGCGGAAGACCGAGACATTGCGATAGCAACGAAGCCCGTGATGACATCTGTTTGGAGTGTGCAAAACAGAAGTATGAACTCTTCCTGGGAAGGAAACAATAGTAGCCGACCATTCTGTCTTTTGGGATTCAGTTACAACGAAACTGTTAACATTTGTCTCCTGGAAGTAATCATCATTGTTTTTCTGACTGTGTTAATAATATCAGGTAACCTTATTGTTATATTGGTATTTCATTTTGCACCTCTTTTGAATCATCATACTACAAGTTATTTCATTCAGACCATGGCATATGCAGATCTTTTTGTTGGAATCAGTTGCTTGGTTCCTTCTTTGTCCCTTCTACGCTATCCGACAGGTTCCCACGAATCTATAACGTGCAAATTTTTTGGATATATTGTGTCCGTCTTGAAAAGCGTCTCGATGACCTCTCTGGCCTGCATCAGCGTTGATCGATATATTGCTATTACCAAGCCACTATCTTACAGTCAGCTGGTCACCCCATGGAGGTTGCGTGTTTGTATTATAATAATTTGGCTCTATTCCTGCATTGTATTCCTTCCTGCATTTTTTGGCTGGGGCAAGCCGGGCTATCATGGAGACGTTTTTGAATGGTGTGCTAATTTCTGGGAAACAAATGCTTATTTTGCAGGATTTATTGTGGCTTTGTTGTATGCTCCTGCTGCTTTTGTAGTCTGTTTTACTTATTTCAACATATTCAGAATATGTCAATACCACACTAAGGAAATACGTGAAAGACGTGCTCGATTTAATACACAAGGAGAGACATCAGAAAATCCAGCTTGTTCTGAGAAACATTATGCTATGGTTTTATTTCGAATTACCAGTGTATTTTACATCCTTTGGCTTCCGTACATCATTTATTTCCTCCTCGAAAGCTCTCGCTTTTATGATAGTCCAGAGATATCATTTCTGACCACCTGGCTTGCCATTAGCAATAGCTTCTGTAACTGTGTTATTTACAGCCTCTCAAACAGCGTCTTTCGGAAGGGCCTCAAACGTGTCTCGGGTGCTGTTTGTGCTTCGTGTATCTGATGTGTGGAAAGCAAAAATCCTTCAATGCCTGGAAGTAAAAGATCTTCCAATGGCTGCAATACTTGAAAAGTAGAAGACACGACTTTGTGGTTGCTCATTCCATCACATCAGCCTGAATGTGATTTTAATTTCTCGAGGTGGGCTTAAATTTTGTTCCAAGATGAATGTAGTGTTGGGTAGACTTTGAGAACAATTTATCACTTGATATTACAATTATCAACACAGCCTTTTATGGGGCAGTTTTTATTTTGACATTGAAATTTAATTTTTTTAAGGTTGTATTTTTTTTAATCTTGTGGTCAGATTCCCTACTTTGTGTCACCTGTTTATAATTGTGTATGAACTGTTTCACTCTTTCCAGGGAATTTAAATATTTGTGGGCCAATAGTTTTAATTTCTTATTGCACTATGCAAGGAATTTTCAAAGATACTATTTCACTGACAATGGACTTATTGTATATTCTGATTTGTAATCAACTGTGAATGCGGCAACCATATGAAACCACAAATTAACATCTTCACCATCAGAGGCAGACCCTTTTAAACAGTCCGCAAGTTGACAGTTTTGCAGGCTCCTGAAGTTGTATAGTTGTAACCGTATCACTAGGCAACTCTTGAGTGCTGTGTAGCAGGTAGAAGTGTTTTTATATTCAAAAAATTATTTCACTACTTGCAGAAAATTTTCCAAGTCTCTGTATTTAACAAAACACTGAAACACACTGTTGAACACAAGTGGTACTAAAACATGATTGAGTAATATACCAAACCACTAAGGAACACAAATGTATTCTGAGCCATACTTTTTGGTTTCCCATTTTGTAATTCCATGAATTTATTCATACATATGACACATAAATGGGTCAGAGGTTAAGCCTTTTATTTAATTGGTTTGATGACTTTTTATTAGATGACACAGCAAGGAATTAGGTTTGTACAAGTCATGAACCTTTTCAAAGAAATCACTTCAAGCTATAATCAATTGTTTTTCCGTATGGGAAACTTTAACTTTGTGAAAGAAGAAGTCCCCCCCCTCACCATTCCTGGGCAAAATGGACGTAGTAGTAGTCGTAGTTTAGTCTTCAAAGGCAGAAAATTAAGTGGGAGAGATTTGCTGGCATAGCATTGCGAAAAGATGTGCATTGACTTTCTCTTTGCAAATCAATGTTGTGGGCTGCTACCTGTGCAGGGCACTTTCCGTTCTTAAGCGCTATCAGTGATGAGCGCTGTGCTGGTCATGCAGGTACGGGCCTGTGCACTGCACTCTCTCTCCTGCCCTCAAACAGAAGGGAATCAGTGCAGGTTTATCCAAGAGAATTTCTATCCTTAAATGTTTAAAATGGAAAAATAAAATGTAATCTATTTTCAGTAGCATTCTTGGGCAAAGATAATGGATTGATCTTGGAAATAATTATGCAATTAAAAATTTAAGTCAACGTATTATGTAAAAACTGAATCATTAGTAAAGCTTTAGACTAGCACTACAATAACTGGCCTGCAGGAATGAAAAAGCTGTAACTATGTTGTTTGAAAACTCTTGAATGCTGTGTAGCAGGTAGAAGTGTTTTTATATTCGTATTGAGTGAAAAACTATTTCAGTACTTGCAGAGAATTTTCCAAGTCTCTGTAATTAACAAAACAAACAAAACAACAATTTGCTGGGCTCATGTGCCCAATTGTAGCTTGTACTTTTAAAAAAAAAAGCACTTGCCACTGTTAAATAACTTTTGCTGCTATACTGGAACTTGCCATCATCCTCACCTGCACCAGTAAGCTTTGTGAAATGGTTGCCATGCCTCGTTCAAATTAGCTGTATTAACAGTTTATTCAAATCGGAATTGCAAGTAAAATTTAGATATTTCTGACAATCAGCCTACTACTTTTAAGTTTGTACTATATCATTTATTGACATTTATGGTGCCAGTTGAACCTATATAATCATCAACCCAGTATGCAGTAAACAAAAATTAGACTGGTATAGAAATGATGCTTTCAAAGGTGTGGATGTGCAATAAAAGTCAGATCTCTGTATTGCTGTCTCCAAGTGTTTTCTTTTTTACTTGCTTTAAAATAGAATATAATTGAAAGTGGTTTGTATCAAAAGATTTATGTATATCAGGAGTATGAAATGTCCACCTTTTCTCTAATCTTGGTTAGATATCCTCTTTGCATCATTGAGAAGTTAATAGTATTAGTATATTTCAAATTCTCCTGAATGCTTTCTCATTTTTGCAGAGGCTGCAATATGGGCCATATAGCTGCCTCCTTTGATGTAACCATTCTATGTTAAAAATACATGGTGATTCTTCAATTGTGGGGCTTAGATGCAATGATGTGTGAGAGAGGGGAGCAAGAACAGCTCATTTATACATTTATTTCTGGTCTGTTCTTATTGTTTGATTAGTGTAAATCTATCGTCAAACCTTGTATTTAAACGTGGATAGCTACTTTTGAGATTTAAGTACAACCTTATATTAAAAATCTAAGATTTAAAAGTTTGACAACTCAATTGTCAATGTAGTTTTGTCAGTTCCTGCTAAATTTGAATGATGGGTTAAATGTGAAAACAATATATAGGATTGTGTTAGACCAGAAGGTATTAGAGCAGAATTAGGCCATTTGAGCCGTCAAATCTGCTCCACCATTCATTCAATGATGGTTGATATGTTTCTCAATCCCATACTCTTCTCCCTGTAATCTTTGATGCCCTTATTAGTCAAGAACTTATCTGACTGTCTTCAATATACTCAATGACCTGGCTTCCACAGTCATCTGGCAATGTGCTCTGCAGATTCACCACTCTCTGGCTTAAGAAATGCCTCCTCATCTCAATTCTAAAGGGTCATCCCTCGAAGATTGTGCCCTCAGGTCTTAGTCTGACCTACTAGTGGAAGCATCCTCTCCATGCCAACTCTATCCAGGCCCCTCATCCTTGTAAATTTGATTGAGGACAGACTCCGAGCCTTCAACTGCTGTTCACATAACAAGGCCTTCATCCCTTGCAAGCCTCATCTGGACCCTTCCAAGGCAGCATGTCCTTGGATACAGGACCCAAAACTGTTCACGATATTCCAAATGCAGTCTGACCAGAGCCTTGAACAATCTCAGCAGAAATCCCTGTTCTTTGTATTCTAGCATCCTCACAATGAATGCCAACATTGCATTTTTCTTTCAAATAGCCAACTGAACCTGCATGTTAACCTTGAGAGTCCTGAACTAGGACTCCTAAGATTTCCGAAGTCTTTCCCAATTTAGAAGCTAGTCCACGCCTGCATTCTTCCGACCTCACATTTTGCCACATTGTATTCCATCTGCCACTTCCTTGCCCACTCTCCTAACCTGTCTAACTCCTTCTACAGCCTCCTGTTTCTCAACACTATCTGTTCCTCCACCTATCTTTGAGTCACCTGCAAACTTAACAATGCCCACAGTTCCTTCATCCAGATTGTTGATGTATACATGAATAGTTATGGCCCCAACATTTCTGAAATTGGAACCGACTCCCACAGCGACCTAGAATACACCTCCTCCCACCCACCTTCCTGCAAAAATGCCATCCCCTATTCCCAATTCTTTCGCCTCCGCCGATCTGCTCCCAGGATGAGGCATTCCACTCCCGTACATCTCAGATGTCCTCGTTTTTCAAGGACCGCAACATCCCCCCCCATCAGTGGTCGAGAACGCCCTCAACCGTGTCTCCCACATTTCCCGCATCTCATCCCTCACACCCTGTCCCCGCAATAACAACCAAAAAAGAATCCCCCTCATCCTCACGTACCACCCCACCAACCTCCGGATCCAATGCATAATCCTCCGACACTTCCGCCATCTGCAATCCGACCTCACTACCAAAGACATCTTTCCCTCCCCACCCTTATCTGCTTTCCGGAGGGACAACTCTCTCCGTGACTCCCTTGTCCGTTCCACACTCCCCTGCAGCCTCACCACACCCGGCACTTTTCCCTGCAACCGCAGGAAGTGCTACACCTGGCCCCATACCTCCTCTCTCGCCCCCATCCCAGGCCCCAAGAAGACTTTCCACATCAAGCAGATGTTCACCTGCACATCTGCCAATGTGGTATACTGCATCCGCTGTACCCGTTGTGGCCTCCTCTACTTCGGGGAAACCAAGCAGAGGCTTGGGGACCGCTTTGCAGAACACCTACGCTCGGTTCACAATAAACAACTGCACCTCCCAGTCACAAACCATTTGAACTCCCCCTCCCATTCCTCAGACGGCATGTCCATCCTGGGCCTCCTGCAGTGCCACAACGATGCCACCCGAAGGTTGCAGGAACAGTAACTCATATTCCGCTTGGGAACCCTGCAGCCCAATGGTATCAATGTGGATTTCACAAGCTTCAAAATCTCCCCTCCCCCTACCACATCCCAAAATCAGCCCAGCTCGTCCCCCCCCTCCCTAACCTGTTCTTCCTTCCACCTGTCCCCTCCTCCCACCTCAAGCCGCACCCCCATTTCCTACCTACTAACCTCATCTCGCCCCCTTGACCTGTCCATCCTCCCTGGACTGACCTATCTCCTCCCTAACTCCCCAATCTCCTCCCTAACTCCCCACCTACACTCCCCTTTACTGGCTCCATCCCCGCCTCTTTGACCTGTCTGTTTCCTCTCCACCTATCTTCTCCTCTATCCATCTTCTATCCGCCTCCTCCTCTCGCCCTATTTATTTCAGAACCCCCTTCCCCTCCCCCATTTCTGATGAAGGGTCTAGGCCCGAAACGTCAGCCTTTCTGCTCCTATGATGCTGCTTGGCCTGCTGTGTTCATCCCGCTCTGCACCTTGTTGTCTAGAATTTGAAGCCCGGTCCTTAACAAAACAGGCAAGACTGGTCAGCTGAAGGCTTAAGGTCTGTGCCTATTTTGGAAAATCACTTTTTTATGAGCTAGCTTGGTGAACCACCTCTATAGCCTTCTCCCAGAATTGTTTCTTAGAAGTGATAATTTACCCTGCATAAAGCAGAATGGTTTGGTTTATTTCTGCTAATTCTTGAGTTTGGAAAGTAAGTGATTTAGTTTGTTCTGCTATACTTTTAAGCAGGACAATCTGCAATTAATTTCTGAAATATGTTTGAAAATTCTGTTCCCACTTGAGACAGGTACAATATATTGCAAAATGAGTACTCTCTGTGGTAGTCTAATATTGTGGCAAATATTAATGTTGAATTCCATTGGTAATGTGATACATTAAGGAATAAAACTAGCTATGTAGTTTCTTGGCGTCACCTCACAAGCCAACTTCATACTTCAGTGTATGTAGAATGTTTTGGCTTGGATGATCAGATTTATAAAGCAGACCCACTATTTAGAAAATGTCCTGAAAAAATTATGAATGGGGATTTTCAAGTGTTTTTCCCATAATGTGCAAGAAAAACTATGAAGTAAAATTAAGGCATAAAAACACAGCTGAAGTAAAAGGAAAATAATTATTTTGATTTAACATTGAGTTAGAAAGGAAGTGACTGGTTTAGTTCTCTAAGTTCCATTTTGGTCTCTGGGCATGTGCAAAATGAATTTTTAGAATTTGATGATGATTATCATGTAAGAAGGATAACCTGTGATACCTTGATAAATAGCACAATTGTTTTGCCTCACCCCATGAGGCAAATCTGGTCGCAGGAAATCTCAATGAGCCACAAATAAAACCTTTTGAATTGGAAATGCTGCACAAATGACCTGTGTTCACTTTTTTTAAACCAGGTCATTTACTGAGGTTGTTGGCTTGCTTGCCAAGCTAGCTGGTTTAGGTAACATGGTCAGTGCGGCCTCCGATGAAGCGATGTTACTCTACTCTGCTTGGTATTTATATGATCCGGTCTGTTAAGGTGTCATTTCCAGTTCTGTTCTGCATAGGTTTGTATATGGGGTCTAATTTCACATGTTTGTTGATTGCATTATGTGTTGAAAACCAGGCTTCTAGGAATTTTTGTGCATGCCTATGGTTGGCTTGAGCTAGAATGTACGATAACCAGCCAGCTCGGCGAGCAAGCTACCAACCTCATCCACAGACCCAAGCTACAAATCTTCGCAAGAACCTTAAAGTTCATTTACTTTTTGTTATTGTCCCAGAAGGGACTTGATCATAGCAAAAAGTTATTTATTTATTCTGTATCCTTTGAAATTGTACAACAGCCAACAATAGTAACAGTAAAGACAAATTTAATTGTGGCCAAAGTAGCACCCAATAAATTTGATCGCACAATAGGTTGTCAAAGTGACAGGAAATCGGGCATTAGAAAAGAAAGTTATAATATGATGCAGTCATTATTTGTATTTCACAATTGGATTCAGCAAAGAAATAGCAATTAACAAGCGTTCTGTTTTTAAACAACCTTGGAGGTAATTGTTAAACCAGTAATTATGAATAAATGTATAAACTTGTGCATTTTAATTCATATTTTTCTA
>NC_063359.1:21048779-21063441 GCF_021869965.1 Rhincodon typus | reverse complement strand
GGGTCTCGACACGAAACATCAGCTTTCCTGCTCCTCTGATGCTGCTTGGCCTGCTGTGTTCATCCAGCTCTACACCTTGTTATCTCAGGTTCTCCAGCATCCGGCAGTTCCTACTATCTCAGAAATAATAAGATTAGGCAGCACCCTTGGGAAGAGAAGCAGATAACGTTTTGGGTCTTGGCCCCTCATTTGATGAGGGAAGGTCAGTTTCTTACAACACATAGTATTTTCAAATGTGAAGATCTGCCGCAAGTTACTTTAGAAATTATTCATGAGGACTTCTCTCTTTAAATGCAGTGAGGAAGGTGTCTAAACAAGTCAGTTGTCTGTGTTGAGTTAGTCTTAGCTGAATACTAAGTGGTAGCATTACAGTTTGGCTCTTCAGTCCGTTTCTAGTCTATTGAGAGGATAATAGGCATTGAATTTGAGTTTGTGATTGCTTTGAAAGACTCGAATGTCTCCTGATTTCAACTCCAGTATCACTGCAGTGTCAAATAACTTGCTGAAATTTGCTCTCTAGGATGTTCGAATAAGGTTTCTATATAGCTATATGCCAGCTCAGGTCTTTTAGGAGAGAAAATGAAGAATAATATAAGGAGCAACTATTGTGATTGAAATACCCAGGTAATTGATTCCCTTTTTGCTATTCAATTCCCTAATTTTAATCTGGTTTCAAAGTTTTCCTATTAAGCAGACAAACAACTGTGCTTATGAGCATCTTTTTAAGTTAGAAAAGTGTTCAAGGCATTTAAGAATGTGACTTTTCAGTGTCTATCTTTTTCATCAATGAATGAAATAAAAAGGGTGTTGCCCAAAAGCTTGGCCAAAGAGGTGGGTTACAAGTCATTTAACTGAGGTGGAGTTGGGGAAGTAGAAGAGAATGTCAGAACGATCTTGGTGACTGCCCGGTTGTCAAGGGTCAGGAAAACGTTACAGAGGTGTACAGCACGGAAGCAGACCCTTCAGTCCAACTCATCCATGCCGACCAGATGTCTGAAATTAATCTAGTCCCATTTGTAGCATTTAGCCCATATCCCTCTAAACCCTTCTTATTCATATACCCATCCACATTTTTAAAAAATGTTTTAATT
Organism: Rhincodon typus; assembly: GCF_021869965.1. Classification (NCBI taxonomy): domain Eukaryota; kingdom Metazoa; phylum Chordata; class Chondrichthyes; order Orectolobiformes; family Rhincodontidae; genus Rhincodon; species Rhincodon typus. The sequence continues at coordinate 21,062,350 of NC_063359.1, read as the reverse complement.
GTGCTCCAGATGTACTCCAGCTTCCACCAGTTCCTCCAGCAGCTCATTCCATACATGTACCACCCTCTGCATGAAAAAGTTCCCCCGTACGTTCCTTTTAAATCTTTCCACTCTCAACTGAAACCTATGCCCTCTAGTTTTGGACTTCCCCACCCCAGGGAAAAGACCTGGCCTATTTACCCTATCGATGCCCCTCATGATTTTATAAACTTCTCTAAGGGCACCTCTAAGCCTCTGATGTTCCAGGGAAAACAGCCCCAGCCTATTCAGCCTCTCCCTATAGCTCAAATACTCCAACCTTGATAACATCCTCGTAAATCTTTTCTGAACCCTTTCAAGTTTCACAACATCCTTCCTAAAGCAGGGAAACCAGAACTGCGCACAATATTCCAACAGTGGCCTAACCAATATCCTGTACAACCACAACATGACCACCTCCAGAGGAGGAATTGTTAGCAACATGTAGAGGAGAACAGGGTTTGGTGGCAGGATGTGGATCTGGAAAAAGTTACAGAAATAATGTGGAAAAAGTTTTGTAAATGAGAGGTTTTAGGTTACAGGGCATTATAGGCCAGTGTGAAGGAAGTGATAAAGTCGAAACTGTTGCATGCCAGGATGCAGTAGGGATTTGTTTAAGCTGAAGTTTAGAATTTCTAGGATAGCTATCCATTCTCTGTGTTGCCTCATGAAAGCCCAGTTCATTCAGTGCCTCTACCCTGCATTATACCTGCACCCCTGCATACTCTTCCTTCTCTGATGATAATCCAGTTCCCTTTTTAAATTTAATCTGCTGGTTATGTGTTCCAGATCCTCATCACTTTCCCTCATTGTCAATGTTTTTATTGATAATTACCTTAAGCATGCAACCTCTTGTCCTTAATCTCTCCATCAATAGAAACAGTTTCTTACCATTTAGTCTGTCCAGTTCCCTTATGATTTTGAATGCCTCTTTTAAATCTCTTGATCATGACATGGATGAAGAGTTTTGTGAGAGATGGGCAAATTTATGAAGGTGGGCAATTGTGACAGCATCTGAGTCAGGAGCTCAGCTGAGATAATTCTAGTACTGGGATTTTGAGCAGCCTAGTTCAGCCTGGGTCAATGGCTAGATAGGGATGAAACCTATAAATAACGTATTTTGTGGTTAAAGATGTAACTGGTTGCGAATACTGCATCTGATTCCACAATTTGTTTTTATAGAGGTAAACTATTAAGTATGTAGATCTTGGGTTGATGAATAAAGTGTTTAATTTTTTATTCATTCATGGGATGTGCATGTCATTGCCCGGACCAGCATTTGTTGCCCATCTCTAATGTGTCCTTGACCGTCTTGCTAGGCTATTTCAGAGAGCTTCTAAGAGTCAACCACATTACTGTGTGTCTGGAGTTACACGTAGGTAAGACCAGGAAAGGATAACAGATTTCCTTCCCTGAAGTACATTAATAAATCAGATGCATTTTTATGTCAGCAATTTTACATGAGCTAGCTTTTAATTCCGGATTATTTATTCAGTTCAAACTTCATCTGCCATGGTGCAATTTGAACTCTTGTCCCCCAGAATGTTATCCTGGGTCTTGGGATTAGTAGTTTAGTGTAATTAACAATAAGTGCTCACCTGTAGTGCTATTTCTCAACTAAACACAGCCTGTTAACAAATTTATCATTTATATTTGGAGAGATCAGCTCTACAAGTGTTTTAGTGCAGTAGAGTGTGACATTAAGAGATGCAAATTGACTGCTCTTGTTCTGTCTATAATAATGGTAACCATTCTTCAAAAGTAATGTGTTGGCTGTGAAGCATTAACAACGTTAATAAACTGCCTATTTTTATACTTTTATTTAAATAATTTGATTGAGGGATTGAATTGTTGAATCTTGAAATACATTCTGATCCTGTGTACAAATTTTCCAAACTCTTAGCAACTAAAAACAGATAAATGCAAAGCATTGAAATAATTTTGTATTAGCGCCGTGGGTTGTTGCTTCTGAAAATTCCAGTTCCAACAAATGGCATAGTGCTTGATGTTTTATAGTATGTTGAGGTTATTCTTGCACTCTGCAACTGCTTTGGGCAGATAAGTGTCTTTGACCTTTTTGAAATTAACCATGACACTATGCAATTAAGTTTCTAAACTAATGGGAGGCTTCGAGGTATAAATCTGCACATAGTCAGAGCATAGAAGTTGCGAATATATATGTTCACAAAGTAAAAATTTAAAATTGTTTTCAAACATGCTGAAGGCTGTTACCATCCATAATCCATATTTAGTATCATTGTACAAACAATCAGTCTGACTGTTAATGACAGCTTTGGAGTGTAAAATCCTGATGCTTAGAATATGTGATAACCCTTGACACTTAGAAAAACCACAAAAATTTCAGAAATGAAGTTTTTCATGAACTTGGACTAATTGTAGGCAAGCGCCTCTTTAAAAAGGTTGTAGGCTTAGGAAAAAGCCACTGTCAATGAGAAGGCCAGTAACAACACACATGCCCCTATTCACTTTGGATTTTCAGATCCTTTTTCCCACCATCTCAATTTGGTTTCTGTGGAAGTCATTTGTACTGCCTACTTTAAGGGCTTTCCCTGACTATTGCATTATTGCCATTCACTGAAAGCATTGAGCTGAATAGCTGTTAGTTGTGATTTACTGATTTTAAAACTATTATCTCCTGGTGTTTGAGCCGCTTTGCCATATTGGCTTATAAATTGGATTATTTGCTGGGTCAATTTTGCCAATTTCTTTCTTAATCTTGAAAACCCTAATTACATCATTTTAAAGTCAATTTTCACTGGAAGTTGAGCTTTTGAGTTCCCTCGTGGTCTAGTGGTTAGAATTTGGCGCTTTCACCGCCGCAGTATGGGTTTGATTCCCGGTCAGGGAACAGATGTTCTGGTGTAATAATTTAGGGGCGGCACGGTGGCTCAGTGGTTAGCACTGCTGCCTCACAGCGCCAGGGACCTGGGTTCAGTTCCACCCTCAGGCAACTGTCTGTGTGGAGTTTGCACATTCTCCCGTGTCTGCATGGGTTTCCTCCGGGTGCTCCGGTTTCCTCCCACAGTCCAAAGATGTGTAGGCTAGTGGATTGGCCATGCTCAATTGCCCGTAGCGCTCAGGGATATGTCTGGGTGGGATGCTCTGAGGGTTGGGGTGGACTTGTTGGGCCGAAGGGCCTGTTTCCGCACTGTAGGGATTCTGTGATCTATGATCTGATCTTAATGTCTTTAACTTCTGCCTTAGCTTTAATTCTGGCATTTTAAAATCTGGAGTAGCTGTTGTTCATCTCTATACCTTCTCCAGTAATAACATTATCCTTACAATGACCAAAAGTATGTCTTATACTCCCAGTGTTAGATTAATGTGGAGCAATAGCTCACTTTCTCCAGATTTGTATTCTTCCCGCTGAATCTTGCCTTACTTACCTTAATTCTGTCATTATTGCACTACTATTGTTTTTAAAGTAGCAATAAATTACTCTGAATATCTAGAGAAGCTGTAATATTGCAACTCATTGTAAGCTTGCTGAGCATTTTGTACCATAGTTTAGCTTAATGCATATTTTATTAATTCTTTTGGTAATAATTTTACAATTATCCACATTGACTTGCGTGTACCAGCTGCTGGCAGAGTTGCCATGATATTACAAGGTATAATGCTCCATGTTGTATTTGGTATTTGAAAACATTGGCTGCTGGTTTACCCTAAATGAAAATTTTGGTGATTTTGTTTCCACTGTTTAGTCATGTATAGTAAATAACGATAAGGATTTAGGCTAGTTTTATTAATAATACAGCCTTAAATCAGTTTTTGATTTTATTTTCCAGGTACTTTTAAGTTTTATACGTCATTCATGAGCTGCCTTTGCTTTAGCAGCTATGGATGACAAAGCTTCAGTTGGAAAAGTTAGTGTTTCTTCAGACTCGGTATCCACTCTAAACAGTGAGGATTTTGTCCTGGTTTCCCGCCATGGTGATGACACGCCTTCTACCAATAATGGTAGTGATGATGAGAAAACAGGACTTAAGGTAAGAAGGAGTCAGTGTTTCAAACTTTTAAAAACTAGGATATTCATTGGGAAGCAGTGTGCTATACACAAGATGATGATCTTGTGGCGCACTGGTCACAAGTGTGTTATATTTGCCATTGTTCCTCTTGTATTTGACTTTATACCACAGGGAAAAAACTATAATTAAAGTTGTTTTGTTGAAGGAATACTTTGGGTGAAGTGAGCAAATAGATGTTTCTGAAGACTTTAATTCAATCTGAGGTAAATTGTCCTAAGCGGAAACAATATTTGTAAGATCTTCAACTTACTGAACCACTTGCAGTCACCAGCAGAAGAGTAGAACAGATTCAAATCTCAGTGTCTTGGGCTTGTGTCTTTTAAAGAGTGCAGGGTCATGTAGGTTGCTTACTGTACCTGGTAATGCTTTCGTATCATGAGAAATTTGGAAGGGAGCATTCCACTGAGTGGGGGATATGCCATGTAGAAAATCCTTAATACTTCCTTGTCTACAGTGTAGAATGAAAATTAACTTGAATATTCATTCTCTTGATTGTCAGATACCTTGTAATTTAAAAAGTTAAAGGAGGAAGAAAGTGCAGGCTGAGTGCTTTCCTGTTTTAAACCTAATGGATGAAATATGGCATTTTGCTATACTTTAGAAGCTCCAGGAATAATACCAGTCCAGTAGCTTACAATTTTCTTGCATTGAATTAACTATTTTCAGTATTGATGATCAATAACAGTGGAATAATGTGTATTTTCATCAACCTGGGAAAAAGCAGTGAAATAAATCGATGTGCAACAACTTGCATTATAGTGCTTGTGGTATAAATGTATAAGAATCCTACAGCTTCATTATCTCCTTTTCTCTTCCCTGTGCGACCCCCCAAATCACCCTGTGCCCCCTTCTTTTCTTTCTCTTCTTTCATCCCCTTTTTTTTGTTTACCTTCTAGAATTTGGAGCATGTTTCAAAATTTATTCTTCAGTTGCACTGAATGTATAGGAATGCTGTGGACATTCTAAACTGGATCTTTTCATTCAGCAGTAACTTATTTTTGTTTAAAAATAGTCAAATTCTCATCCTGACAATAATTGAAACTGATCAACCAAAGCTGCTTTTTGTGTACAGGATCTGGTGGTTATTCAAATTCTTCGTGTTATATATTTCCAGTAGAGTTAATAGGTTCAGTTAATCAATTATCAACTTGTGAAAAGTATTACGTGTTTCTGCACATTGAATATTTTGTTACTGTATTGGTATTTGTAGTAGTACTGTGATTTGTCTCTGAAATGTAGTTGGTTGGGTACATACAATGTTAATTTGCTGATAACTTGCATTTACTATGAGTAGTGGATGTTTTACTGATACTGCACAAGCTACAAACATCTATGCTATGTGATTAGAAGAGTAAATCTAGTTGTTGCAATATAGAATAAAAACCAAAAGAACTGGATGGTGAAAATTAGGAACAAAAACAAATTTCCGGAAAAGATCAGCAGGCTTGGCAGCATCTGTGGAGAGAAAAAGACAAGGTGAAACTTGAGATGTGTGGCAGAATTGGGGAGATGGTCATTTTGACATCAAGATCACCTTGTTGCAACATTCCTGCTTTGCTCAAGTGACGTGGCAGGCCACTGACTGCAGCTGGAAGGCAGAAGGTATTGCAGCCAGTAGTGAGTCGGTGCCCAATGTTGCACACCAACCACCCTGCAAATTTCAGTGCTACTACAAGTGGTACTTAAATATTGATGGTACGTGGATGTCTCTGTATCCTCTCAGGATTCTCCTCGGCATCTTCAGCCCGGAAGAGTATCCTCTCCTTGGGGTAGTAAGGACTCTGACATTCAGATCCCTCCTCGCCTTTCTGTAATGACTTAAATGGGGAAAATGGGTTAGACACATGAGGATGGCACGGCAGTTGATTGTGCATGTGGGTGAAAGGTGTTGAGACGTTCTGAGGGAGTGAGTGAGGCTGCCGAGTGGTTGCAATATGTAGTGTGGGAAGATGGGAGTAAGGGGACTGAATGAGGAGTGATGTTGCGTGGAACAGATTGGGTGTCAGAGCAGAAATGTTGGTAAGAGGTAAGTGCAGTTATAGAGAGACAATGAGTGTGAAGTAGCAGAAATAATCCTCTATAATCAAGCATAGGGTAACTGACATCATTAAATTTTGAGTTGATCATGGAGAGTCAGCAGGGATTCTTGAAGGATAGGTCAAGCCTGACAAACTTCACTTTTTTGAAGCAGTGACAAAGATGGTGGACAGAAGTAAGTCAATAGATGTTGTTTAAGTGGACTTCCAGAAGGCTTTTGATGAAGTCCCACACGAGACTGTTAGCGAAGGTGGAAGCTCACGGAATTGAGGGAAAATTTTGATATGGATAGGAAATTGGTTGAGTGGCAGGAAAAAGATTTGAAATAATGGGAAAGTATTCAAATTGGCAGGACTTGATTAGAAGTGTCCCTCAGGGATCTCTGGGGCCTCAGTTATTCACAATATTCGTTAATGACTTAATTAACGGCATAAAAATTCAAATATCCAAAATTGGGCAGAAATGTAGTCCCTATTCACAACAGTATAAAATTACAATAGGCTATTTATTAGGTGAATGGGCAAAGCTATGGCAGATGGATTTTAATATAATTGTGATTTGACTGAGAAAGGATAGATCAGGATTTTATTTACTAGAAGGCACAAAATTAAATACAGTGGATGCCTAACAAAATTTGGGGGTTCAGGTGCATAGCTCTTTGAATTGCCATGAGCAAGTGCAGAAAATAATCAAGAAGGCTAATGGAATGCTGACCTTCATATCTAAAAGATGACTAAAGTACAGGGATGCAGGTGTTGTGCTGCATTTATACAAAACCCTAGTTAGACCCCTTGTACAGTACTGGGAGCAGATCTGGACATCACAACTTAGGAAGGATGTTTGGCCCTGGAGAGATTTCAGTGCAGGTTTACAAGGATGATAGCTAGACTTCAGGGTTAAGTTATGAAGGGAGATTTGACAAATCAGGCCTTTATTGTCTAGCGTTTACAAGGTTAAAGGGTGATCTAATCAAGGTTATCAGGATATTAACGAGGAAAGTCAGGGTAGAGGAAAGTCAGGGTAGATAAAATCAAATATTTCCATTGGGTGAGGATTCTAGAACTGGCACATAGTCTCAGAATTAGGGCCAGGCCATTCAGGGGAGATGTTGGAAACCACTTCTATATGCAAAGAGTAGTGAAGATTTTGGACTCTGTTTCTCAAACAGCGGTCAATGCTAATTTAATTGTAAATTTAAATCTGAGAGAGACAAATTTTTATTAAGCAATGGTATCAAGTGATATGGGTCCAGGGCAGGCATTTCGTGTTAGGCCACAAATCAGCCATGATCTAGTTGAATGTTGGAGCAGGCTCAAGGGGCTGAATGGCTTACTGCTGTTCCTATGTAGATAATATGTCACTTGTGGCATGGAGAAGGTAATTGACTTTTTTTTCTCACTGCTGTATGGTCCTCTGAACCTTGAACAGAGCATTGGACCTGGCTGGTGATGTCTGAATATCTGGGTGTGTGTGCCAGCGTTGCCTCCTCTGTCTGTTCACTGACCCATCCTGTACGCTCCTGACCGCGAACCCATCAATCAGGATCTCCAGGTCCCTGCCAGAGAGCCTCGGTGCCAATTTGCCCTAAACAGCCACCTCTGTCCAGACACCAGTCAGGAGCAGGGTAAATGCCAGTAGTCCTCCAGGTGCACTGTGGGCTCTTAAATGGTGCAGCCACAAAGGAGACTTTTTTTTTGGCAAGTGACGATGAGCAGCAAGTTCTTCTAGGAACGGCAGGTGGTAAGATGGAGATGGAGATAGATTACGATATTTGCCATTGGGTCAGCAACAGCAGTTGTTAAAGCAGCAAGCATGGTAAGGTACGGTGAGAAAATATGCCTGGCTTCATGCCAAATTTCACTCTGCCAAACTCAATATGACAGACACGTAGCCAATAAAACATTAGATTCCACCCAGCATTAATGTTTTAAAACCAGTATAACTTTTCTATATAACTGACGAGAGGTAGAACTGTGATGGGACTTTTTTCTTTTAAAAAGCATTGTTCAGATGAAACAAACAGAAAGTTCAGGGCGAGAGTGGGAAACATTACATAACAAATATATCATGGAACAAAAGGCAAAGGGACTGGTGATAGTTATAATGAAGTAACAAAGCATTTGTCTAGAGTAAGTGGAAGCTTTATGCCTTCTGCTTGTTCTGAAGTTTCAAGCAATAGATCAACATGCAAGGGTGAATGTCCTGATCATGATTCCTTATAATTCAGGGATTACCAATGATGATTATTAAGATTAGATACATCAAAACAATAATAGTGCTTTCTGTAATGTAGATTTCAAGATAAGAAAAGGAGTGCTGCAAGTTCTTGTAGCCTTTGGTACCTCCAGTAAGGTAGAAAATGATATATGCTGATAGTTGAAACTGCACATAAACCATGGAAGATTAGTTTTACAAGGCTTGGAATCATGAGCTCCAACTGACAATGCAGGGAATGAGAGTTTGAATCTCACCATGACAGTTGAGAATTTGAATTAACTTTTAAAAAAAGAGAGTTTTAGTTTGAAAGCAGTACTCAATAGGGATGAACTTATTGGATTGTTGTAAAACATAACCAGTTCGTTAATTTCATTTTATGTGGAAAGAAATCTGATGTTCTTAAATGATTTAACCTTTATGTGACTCCAGTCGCATGTTTGTGATTGACTTCTGATTGGCTTGCTCAGCCACTTCAAATTGCATTCAGAGCACTGCAATGTTATGGCAACACCTTCACACAGACAACAGAGTTGTGAGAAGATGATGCATGACGTTGCAGTATAACCAGGGATGGTCAAAAAGTGAAGTTGCTGGAAAAGGTCAGCAGGTCTGGCAGCATCTGTGAAGAAAAGGTCAGAGTTAACATTTTGGGTCCAGTGACCCTTCCTCAGAACTGATGGGAGCTGGGAAAACGTCAGTTTATGTGCAGAAAATAGGGAAGGGGGATGGGGTAGGGAGTAAACGATAGGATAGAGCCTGAAGAGAGAGAAGAGCAGTTGGATAGACAAAGAGCTGATAACGATCTGGCGAGGAGGGTGAATAGTTGTTAATGGGGACTGTTTGTGACTGGTAGTGTGTAATGGCAGACTATGTGATAACAAGGCCTGATATCTGGGGTAGGGAGCTAGGACGTGGGAGAGCTTAGGCCCTAAAATTATTGAACTCGATATTGAGTCCAGAGGGCTGCAGGGTCCCCAGTGGAAAATGAGGTGTTCTTCCAGCTTGCATTGATCTCTGCTGGAACACTGCAGCAAGCCAGAGACACAGATGTTAGCCAGGGAGCAAGGTGGTGTGTTAAAGTGGCAGGCGACAGGTAGCTCAAGGTCTTTTTGCAAGCAGAATGTAGATGTTCTGCGAAGCGGTCACCCAGTCTACACTTCATTTCCCCAATCCAAAGGAGACCACATTGTGAGCAGTGAATGGAGTAGACTAGATTCTGAGAAGTGCAGGTGAAGTGTTGCTTCACCTGGAAGGTATGTTTGGGCCCTTGGATAGTGGGGAAGGAGGAGGTAAATGGGCAGGTATTGCACCTTCGCCAGTTGCAGGGGAAGGTGCCGTGGGGCTGTGGGGTGAAGAAAGAGTGGACCAGGGTGTCCCAGAGGGAACGGTACCTGCGGAAGGGAGGGGTTGGAAATGTGTGTCTGGTGGTGGCATCTTGCTGGAGGTGGCAGAAATGGCATCTGATAATCTTCTGGATGTGGAAGCTGGTGGGATGGTAGGTAAGGACAAGGGAAACCCTATTGCTGTTGCGGGAGGGAAGAGAGGGGGTGAGAGCGGAAGTACGGGAGATGGATAGGACCTGGTAAAAAGTTGTCAGTGACACCCACACCCTGAATTTACAAACATGCCAAATATTCATTTTTTATGTTCATATTTTTTAAGAGCAAGTGTTTAATTGAGCATTCAGTTACTCCAGATATCTGGAGGCTGACATGCTTGCCACCTGGAATGATTCCTTTGTAGCCTACGCTGGTGCAAATCGGGCACGTTTATCTTTCAAAGAGCTGATGATCTGTTTACTGTTTAGGACTCACCAACCTTTAATATCTTAAGTTCTTGTTCCTGCTTTGAAGTTTGTTTGAATACTTAATTTTAAGTTTATTCAAAACCATCTTCCATGTTGTATTCAATTTCAAATTGCCTAAAATATAGGACTGTTCCCAATTTGATACGCAACAGAAATTCTGCTTTTGACACAATGAATGGAGATCCTTGACCCCTATATCTTTTGGAGACGTGGTGCCTTATATAGATGATTTGGAGTTGGGGACCACGTGTAGGGTGTCAAAGTTTGCAGATGACACTAAGATGAATGGCAAAGCAAAGTGTGCAGAGGACTGTGAAACTTTGCAGAGGTACATAGATACATTGAGTGAGTGGGCAAAGGTCTGGCAGATGGAATACAATGTAAATAAATGTGAAGTCATACATTTTGGTAGGAGTAATAGTAAAAAGGATTATTACTTGAATGGTAAAAAGTTGCAGCATGCTGCTATGCAGAGGGACCTGCGTGTCCTTGTGCATGAATCACATAAGATAGGTCTGCAGGTACAACAAGTAATTAGGAAGGCAAATGGAATTTTGTCCTTCATTGCTAAAGGGATTGAAATAAAAAGCAGAGAGGTTATGTTGCAGCTGTACAAGGTGCTGGTGAGGCCACACCTGGAGTACTGTGTGCAGTTTTCGTCTCCTTACTTGAGAAGGGATGTACTGGCACTGGAGGGGGTGCAAAGGAGGTTCACTAGGTTGATTCCGGAGTTGAGGGGGTTGGTTTATGAGGAGAGACTGAGTAGATTGGGATTATATTCATTGGAATTCAGGAGATTGAGGGGGGATCTTATAGAAACATATAAAATTATGAAGGGAATAGATAAGATAGAAGTAGAGAGGATGTTTCCAGTGGCAGGTGAAGCTAGGACAAGAGGGCATAGCCTCAAGATTAGAGGGAGCAGATTTAGGACTGAACTGAGAAGGAATTTCTTCACCCAGAGGGTTGTTAATCTATGGAATTCCTTGCCCAGTGAAGTAGTTGACGCTACTTCAGTAAATGGTTTTTTAAAAAAAAAAGTCGGTTTTTTTTGAACAATAAAGGAATTAAGGGATACGGTGAGAACGCGGGTAAGTGGATCTGAGTCCGCGAAAGGATCAGCCATGATCTTATTGAATGGCGGAGCAGGCTTGAAGGGCCAGACGGCCTACTCCTGCTCCTAGTTCTTATGTTCTTATGCACCTCCAAAGCTTTGGAGAAGTACCACCATGGTGCCTTTGTAAGCTCTTCCAATTATGGAGGCAAGAAAGGTGTTGCAGCAGCAGTGTCCAGTCCCAAGCCAACTTATTCAGCATTGAGGCACTCTATCCTGAACATTCACTCAAAACCAGCACCAGGTTGTGTTCATATGCCTGATGTTACATTTGCAAGCAACTGCTGTACTTGGAGATTGCCTTCCTCAACCAATTTCCAGGAGAACAGTGGATGCACTTTGGTGATGTCTTCGAAGTATCCTTGAAGAGGTCAAAATACTCACCAACTCGTGAAAACCCTGATTTGTGACCGCCCAACATAGGGAATTTTCATTTGGGAGGATATCAAACATTTGGAGTGACTTTGAGAACATGCAGAGGTAAAACCAAGAGGCATTTGAGAGATGACACAGATGCCAACCCATCTACCCAACTTTTCAAGCGGTACCTGACCTTCATGAGGCAGATTGTGCATTGGATTGAAGTCATTTCAGGATACATTGAACCAGACATAAGCCAGTCTTTCTGAGGACTGTCTAACGTGATAAAGTACAAAATGGTATTTGCACCTCATTACAACATTTTATGTCTATGGAACTTGAGAGTAAAACTTAAGTACTGTAATTTTCTGAAAATGATCTGCTATCCTACTACTAAAAAGGGTGTGTCTTAGTCAGAGAATTTTAAAGCAGTGACTTTTACTTGTAGATGGAAAATTGCTTTCTCTCTAGTTTTGCTGGACTTGTTTTTCTGGTTCCTTTTGTTTTACTTATCTGGTGTGGACACTGCAAACTTATTCTGTGCATGCTATGTATTTGAAATGAGAAACCAAACATATCTGAAGGATGTTTCAAATAATGTATTTTAAATTCATTTCAACTGAGCTAATGAAGGAGAAAATACATGAATTACAAGATATCGAGTTAAAGCAAGTTACAAGGTAGAGTGTAACTAGTTTGATTTCCTACTAGGAATAATAATAAACCAAGGGAATACTATACCTGCAGTCAGGTATATAGTTTCATGTATTGTGATTGGAAAGCGATTCAAGAGAGAAGTAAGACTAAATGACTTATGTACTTCCCATCACTCATTGTTTTATGTTAACATTTTGGGCCACACTAATGCAGACTCATTAAAGTTTGAAAGAACTCACTCAATGTTAGTAGGTGCAAATGAGCCATTCTCTGATATTAGAGACAACAAGGTGCAGAGCTGGACGAACACAGCAGGCCAAGCAGCATCACAGGAGCAGAGAGGCTGACGTTTCGGGCCTAGACCCTTCATCAGAAAAGGGGGAGGGGAAGGCGGTTCCGAAATAAATAGGGAGAGAGTGGGAGGCGGATAGAAGAGGGATAGAGGAGAGGATAGGTGGAGAGGAAACAAACAGGTCGAAGAGGCGGGGATGGAGACAGTAAAGGTGAGTGTAGGTAGGGAGTTAGGAAGGGGATAGGTCAGTCCAGGGAGGACGGACAGGTCAAGGGGGCGGGATGAGGTTGGTCGGTAGGAGATGGAGGTGCGGCTTGAGGTGGGAGGAGGGGATAGGTGGGAGGAAGAACAGGTTAGGGAGGCAGGGACGAGCTGGACTGGTTTTGGGATGCGGTAGGGAGAGGGGAGATTTTGAAACTTGTGAAATCCACATTGATACCATTGGGCTGCGGGGTTCCCAAGCGGAATATGAGTTGCTGTTCCTGCAACCTTCGGGTGGCATCGTTGTGGCACTGCAGGAGGCCCAGGATGGACATGTCGTCCGAGGAATGGGAGGGGGAGTTGAAATGGTTCGCGACTGGGAGGTGCAGTTGTTTATTTCTCCCCCCTGGTCCAGGAACTCCCTACCTATGTCCGTGACACCACCCATGCCCTCCACCTCCTCCAGAACTTCCAATTCCCCGGTCCCCAACACCTCATCTTTACCATGGACGTCCAGTCCCTCTACACCTGCATTCCCCATGCAGATGGCCTTAAGGCCCTCCGCTTCTTCCTGTCCCGCAGGCCCGACCAGTCCCCCTCCACTGATACCCTCATCCGCTTAGCCGAACTCGTCCTCACACTCAACAACTTCTCTTTCAATTCCTCCCACTTCCTACAGACAAAGGGGGTAGCCATGGGTACCCGCATGGGCCCAAGCTACGCCTGCCTCTTTGTAGGTTACGTGGAACAATCCCTCTTCCGTACCTACACCGGCCCTAAACCCCACCTCTTCCTCCGTTACATTGATGACTGTATCGG
>NC_063359.1:21012762-21048279 GCF_021869965.1 Rhincodon typus | reverse complement strand
TTCAAGTCCAGAGGAACTAACCTTCTATATCAAATCTTTAAGTTCTTCTTAAGTTTCTTTCCTGTGATATGTGAAGTCTTGCATGAATACCTACAATACTGAAAGCTTAAACTTTATCAGTTTCTAGTAACCTGCAGATTTCTTACTAAACCCACCTGGTTTGGAACCTGTATAAGGTAAAAGTCTGCTGAAGTAACTTATTCACTGAACTATTCTGGAAAAACTTCCTTCTAAGAGAGAAGCTATTTCTAAGGTTTTGGAGTAGATCTGTAGCTCGGGTTGTGGGTGTTGAGGTTGGTTGGTGTGCCAAACTGGTTTGTTGTTTTGCAGACGTTTCGTTACCATGCTTGGTAACATCCTCAGTGCAGCCTCCAATGAAGCGTCGGTGTGTTTTCCCACCTGGTTTTTAAACTCTGGGGTCCGTTGAGGTGGATTGCCTCATTTCTGGGTTTCCTTCGTAGTGGAATATATATGGGGTCGAGTTCAATGTGTTTATTAATAGCATGCTTTGTGGAGTGCCATGCTTCCAGGAATTCTCGTGCTTGTCTCTGCCTAGCCTGTCCCAGGATCTTGGTATTGTCCCAGTCAAAGTCGTGGTTCTCCTTGTCCATGTGGATTGAGATGAGTGAGTATTGGTCGTGTCTTTTTGTAGCCAGTTGGTGTTCATGTACTCTTGTTGTTAGTTTCCTTCCTGTTTGTGCGATGTAGTGTTTCTCGCAGTCTCTGCAGGGGATTTTGTGGATGACGTTGGTCCTTTGGGTTTTTTTAATCCATGAAGGCATCTGTTTCAATTTGACACTTGGTTTCAATGCCTCTGACCAAGGGTCCAGTGTTCACCTCTGGAGATAAATGGGAGTAGCAGTATCGCCACAAGTAAACTAGGTAAAGCATCTATGCACTGCTCCAAAGGCATTGTTCAATATTTGAAGTAAGTAGCGACCCACGAGCACCACACAGGCATAATTAATGATCTCAATAGCTTTTCATTATTCTCAGTCCCTGTTTGGGCAACACTGTGTCTCCTATTCTTTTACATTAGTTTGACTGCAATATCCACATGATGGAGGGCATGAGAGAGGCCGAGAGGCTGTAAACTGAAATAAAAACAGAAAACGTTGGAGAAATTCAGCAAGCATTGAACTCAAAACATTAACCCTGTTCCTCTCTTTAAAGATGCTGCTGGGTCTGCTGAATTTCTGTCATTTTCTGATGTATTTCATATCTCCAACATCGGTATTTTGCTTTAATTTAGGTGGTAGTTTAAACTTTGTCTTGCAAGCAGGTGGTTGGAGCTTCCCAGAGATTGTCAATTTGCAACACGTTCTCAATAGTAGCCATAGTTTAGTCCAAATTCCATTTTAAAATTTAAAGAAGAAAGTTGTAGCCTGTAAAATAATTTGATTATCATTTCTTACGGACATGACTTGTGGCCTTAGATATTCTCCATATCCTAGGTTACTAATCAGTTGGATGAATAGCAAGTACAGTACTGCTCTGGATACCATTATCTTGATGAATTTGCTTGTGCTTTCAACTGTCTTGTTTCTGGCCCTGACCATTTTATTTCTGGACAACTGGTTTTCCTATTTATCACTGTGTGATTTCCTGCAGCTTCTCCTATATGCTGAAATAACTTTTGATTTTCCTGTTTAGCTTATGTTGGTGGTTATTAATTGTCTTGTGTACTTATTGTGTGGATTCCACAGCACTGGAAGTGTTTTACCACATGTGACTATGTGAATGGGTATGTATAAATGTCAAATTATATTTGTTTTATGCTAAAACCTTAGCTGTGTGGTTACCTATGCATAAGCAGTCCTTCCAGTGTTTATTCCTTGTGAAGTTTTGGTCACTTGCATCATTTTACATTACCTTTCGAGAGCTGTGCTCTTATTTTGAGATATGTTGCGAAATATTGTAAAGATATAAGTGAAGTTGGTTTAAGTAAAGCACTAAGTGCTAACACAATTACAACTAGCTTCCATATTACAATGAATAAAATGCTTTCCAAGAGTGAAATTTAATGTGTGGTTGTGTCCTACTAAAGTGAACACACATTTTCCTTGCAACTTGTAAAAATTAGTAAAGTTTATTAACCCTGTGTGTGCTCACAGATAGTTGGAAATGGAAGTGAACAGCAACTCCAAAAGGAACTCGAGGATGTATTAATGGATTCATCAATGGAGGGTCATCGGGCTGCTAGAGAACCTTTGGAAGCAATGCCGGCTTCTCCTGCAAGTGAAGATTCACTGACTGAGGATATTTCCTTAACTCCGTCTCCTGTTTATTCAGGGTTAATGGTGGTGCCTCAGAAAACAGATATGACTCTACTAATTAAACCAACACAAGGAAGTAAGTGGAATTGTAAAGCTACTGACACAGTCATCCCAATGAGTAGAGAAAAACAAATCTTTCATAATCTTTGAAAGATGAGAAAGGAACAATTGCAATTTAAGTCACTATTTAAATAGAGTAACAATAACCTGACATTTTCCCCCACACCGGGAGGTTTTAGAAATTGTTTCTGACATCAAATGCAGATATTAATGTTAAAAGTGCATGTATTGGAATAGCAAGTTGCATCGGCAAGTTATTATTCTAGGGCATTTTCAACCTAGAATTTTGTTTAATTGCTTTGCTGTGTTTTCAGATATCAGACCAGTATTTACCAATTGATCTCGTACGGTTTTGCTCCCAGCGAATCAGATGATAATATCCTATTGCTCGTATAACTGATGTCCTTTTGGATTTATTGATGTAGTTGGCATCCACTACATTGTCTCTCTAATGGTAACACCATTATGTGCCTGTGTAACTCCCATGTTGCCTCAAAATCCCAAATGATAACATACCTGTAATTTTCATAATTCTAAAAATCATTGATGTGATCCACAATAAAGAAAAATCTAAAATGGTATATTAAATCTGAATCTGTAAATTAGAGGAAAATATGAAAAATTACGCATGGAATGCTGCACTGATAGAAAATCAATTATAATGTAATAAATGTTAAAAACATTAACTCTGGTGTAAATTGGGATGGACAGATATGAATCACGAGCTTACATGATGCATGTTAACCTTTTTTGAAATTGGAGATGAAAGCTGATTATATAGAGAAAATATTGAATGGAAAATTTAGAACAAATGTTAAAGGTCAAATAAAAATTTCTTAATAGGAAAAGACACAGAAGAGGCCAGATAGATTGAAGAGAAGATCCCCATAGAGGCAGGATGAGCTGGGATGGCAGGAGTAATGCTTTTGTCAATTTTGGAAAGTAAAAAAGATAGACATATTTGCTGTTATATTTAACTAATGTGGCATGAAATAAAATAGGATGGGATGGGATGATTGCCAATGGAAACTAGGGCTCTGACATGTAATAATGGCATGTGGTTGCCTAATCTCGGGGGACCAGGGTGTGGTATGGTGAGAGACAATGGCTTTAATGCCTTGTCTTGGCATGCAAAAGTTTTAACTGTGTGCTAAAACAGAAATAAAAGGTTCTGAGCGGAAAGGCATAGTTTTTTTTAAATCCAATAAGGAAGTTGAAGGGAGGCCAAACAAAGGAAAGCAAATTACATTTAAAAAAAAACACTGGAACAGATGTTTAATATTAGAGTGGAGGGTTCTTGAAGTCCAAGATGATGTTTTCTAGATTGTTTCATGCAATTAATTTTTAAAAAGAATGTTAAAGCTCCAGCAGTTGAATTGGAGTTACTAGTCTGTTTACTTTTGCATTTAGAAAAACCCCAAATCCATCATGGTTCATTAACGTCCTTGAGGGAAGGAAACCTGGCCTGGCCTACATGGTGGATCCAGACCCACAGCAATAGTGTTGACTTTCAACTGCCCCCTGGGTCATTAGGGATGGGCAATAACTGTTGGACTTGTTGCCCACCTACTGAGAATGAATTTAAAAATAAACTCTTGAGATGCCACCTGGAGGTATTATAATGGTGATGCCCAAAACAGAAGGAGACATGAGTAGAGGCTAAAAGCTAATTTTTAGTTTATGACAGAAGGTCAGTATGATTTAACACTGTGGTGGTACTTCAAAGAATTAGTAAGGTGAGAGAGTGAGCAAAACTCAGCATGGTCCTATAGTGACCCAGGCAGCACTGTTTCTGTGACTGTAATCAATTGGTCATCTATCCTTTTACTTGAATGAAGGTTAATGTTGTTCATACAGATCAATCAGCAGTCTAAAAATGGTTTTGATCATGATTTGCCCAGTTTACTGGTTGTGAAAAGTTTGAGAAGATTTTCACACTTCTGTCATTGTTCTTAAGGGGGAGAAAAAAAGCCCTAAATGGAAAATCTTCCCAGTATACAGGCAGATTAGTAGATTCTTTTTGTTCTTTTCATCTTCCATGATTATCAAGTATCTTTGCCTGTAGTAATGTTTGTTTGGCTTATCCATCCAGGAAAAAAACACTCGTACCCCCTTCCTATCACAGCATGCACCTGGTTCTTAAACTGTTCTCAGTGTTTTCCTCCTTTTGTCTCATTTAAAAGCCTCGTCCACATACTTATCACTCTTAGTAGGAGCAATAACTTGCTGATCCCAGCAAAATCTCATTTGCATGTTTCAAAGTAGTTTTTTCCTCCTGGAGTTATCCTACTATTATTGTTCTAATTTGTATTGCTCTGGATTTAGCTTATTCCACATTGATATTGCATATCTGAGTCATGGACTGAAATACATAAGTTCATCTTTGAGTGCTGTTATAGCAACATAGGGTTAATTTAAATCAAGCTGTCACTGAATGGGAACCCCATAGTGCAGTTTGGATGAGACACGTGTTTCACATCCCATTTTGCTGTCCCATGACAAGTGTAAACGAACATTCGAGGAAGTGTAAAACCAGCCATTCTGAGGAAGGGTCACCGGACCCGAAACATTAACTCTGTTTTTCCCTTCACAGATGCTGTCAGACCTGCTGAGCTTTTCCAGCAACTTTGTTTTTGTTCCTGATTTACAGCATCCGCAGTTCTCTTGGTTTTTATTAAGTGTAAAACCAACATTGCACTTAATGCCATCAATTTGCTGGCAGGTGAACCAAGGTAAAGTTGGTCTCTAGTAGTCGAGCACATGCTTCCAAGACTTCAATCCTTAATTCTCATGCATTTTTATGCCCAAGACTGGAAGCAGTATTCAAGATGTAGTTTGATCAGAATGAGTTCTGTTGACTTATATCCTTGTTTTCGCTGAGATTTCTTTTTGTTCTAAGCATCTTAAACAATTAGAAGTCAGGATGACCATTAAAACAACTTTCCAGAAAATGGTTTTTTAGAGTTATGACAAATATGACACACTTTCTCAAAAGTACAACTACCAGCCCTGTCTTTTAACTTTATCCTGAGCTATATTGATACCATTCATGGAACGTGTATGTCAAATTGAACTTCCTATGCGCATTGCCTAGTATGCAATTTTTTAAATGCCTTATTTACTTTTATTCTGTCCATTGTTTATATTATAAAACCATTCGAGAGCACCTCTGGAAACATCTGTAGAGAAGAAAAATTGTTAATGGCTTCAGTTCAGTATGATTCTTCACTTTGTTTTATTTAAGATCAGTATTTTGTCTTTTCATTCTCTATTAAAATTGAAATTTCTGTACCTTTAAGCTTAAACAGTAGTGTTTTATGTAGATCATTAAGAGTACATGATTAGATTGTGGAAAATTCTAAGAAATTAGGATGTCATTCCCTGAAAAAAAGCTCCAGAAAGCTGACCTTTCTTTTGTGTCGATGTCAGTGTCATAAAGTTATCTGAGCACAGTATGTTAGAATATATACTTTGGGGGAAAAAGATGATACAGGAAAGAAATGTAACCTTCAGAATATTCACTTCCAATATCCACCCTGTCCAAACAAAATGATTAAATATGACCAATATGTAAAGTTTATTGTGAAGTGAATTTATTTTGCCCACTCCACTTCCATTCCTAAATTCTCATTTCTTTAACATTTCAGATTGTTGTTGTACATTGAGAAATATTGGTATATTTATCATTCTTTCATTACCCATCCATTCTTTTGAGAAAGTATGTCATATTTGATATGATCAAACTAACCAGCGAAATAACGAACAAAAACCATTTTTAGAAAGTTGTTTTAATGGCCATCCTGACTTCTGCCTTGTAGAATATAATTTCTGAAAAAATAAAAATCCAAACTAAAAATATAAGTAAGGCAGTCTTTAAGGCTACCACAGATATTCACACCATTTGTATTTTTTTCCCAATCGGTATTTTATGAATGCCTCATTAAGCAACCAAAATAGCACCATCCTCTGGTCCTGATGCTATATGCTCTGGATCTGGCTTCACAATAATTGGAAATCATAGTTTGACATGTGATCCTGGTCTTTTGTCTCTTCAGAGATGATTATTCTTTCTGCCTCAACCTTTTATGTTGGAAATCTAAGTTTAAATTAAGACCCAGTGAGATGAAAATCTCCCCAGTATACTGGTTGTAATGATATTCCATGCAAACT
Source organism: Rhincodon typus (assembly GCF_021869965.1). Classification (NCBI taxonomy): domain Eukaryota; kingdom Metazoa; phylum Chordata; class Chondrichthyes; order Orectolobiformes; family Rhincodontidae; genus Rhincodon; species Rhincodon typus. Next base: position 21,041,773 of record NC_063359.1, on the reverse strand, counting down.
GAAATAAATTTGTGTTGGCTTAATGCAGTTCAGAATAGAAAGAAACAAGTGTCACAAATTTGCATTAGTTTGGTAACTGACATTAAATCAACATTGTGTCATCTGGTCAGCTCTCTACATTTTATCGGAATACAAATTTCCCTTTTCTTCTAAAATCATCTGACAAAGAGAAGGTGGAGGGGTATGATTACAGCACAATATGATTCTTATTTCCCCAGCCAAATCTTCCCTGAAATCAGTTTGTTTTAGATCTCGTCTGGTATTAGTTTACTGGTATTTGGAGACTTGTAAATTCAACTTTTACCTAGCTTACTATTCTTCTTGAATGCCATACACCCCTCTATTCACGGGCACTATCCTTGTCATCTGCAGCCATGTCTTTTTAGTATCTATCTGAAAGTCCATATTGAAGTAAATAAATACATTTTGTTTAGTTAGTTTTAAATACTGCATGCATTCTTTGATATCTCACACCTTTGCCATTTGATTCTTTTGCCCTCAGTACTATAGTATAAAACACTATTTCCCTATTTATGTAGTTTGCATAACAGTGGCCCCAACACAGTTCAGGTGCAGACCATCTCAATGGTAGAGCCCACTTTCCCTAGTACTGATGTTCGTGTCCCACAGACTGGAACTCACTTCTCCCACAACAGTCTGAACCACATCATCAACTTTCTAATTGTAGGTACCAATGCCAATTTCATAGAATCCCTACAGTGTGGAAACAGGCCCTTCGGCCCAACAAGTCCACACCGAACCTCAGAGCATCCCACCCAGACCCATCCTCCTATAACCCACCTAATCTACACCTCCCTGAACACTATGGGCAATTTAGCATGGCCAGTCCACCTAACCTGCACATCTGTGGGACTGTGGGAGGAAACCGGAGCACCCGGAGGAAACCCACACAGACACGGGGAGAATGTGCAACCTCCACACAGACAGTCGCCCGAGGCTGGAATTGAACCCAGGTCCCTGGTGCTGAGAGGCAGCATTGCAAACCACTGTGCTACCGTGCCACCCTGTGCATGGCTCAGGTAATATTCAGAGGTTATAACCTTTTGAGGTTCTACTTTTAAATTTTGTGCTTGGATCTCATACTGTCTATGCAAGAGATCTTTCCTAATTATGTCTATGTTTTGGTGCCTGCATGGACTGTGAGTACCAGGTCCTCCTCCTTACAACTGCAAATTTCTTTCTAGTCATGAGCAGATATCCCAAATTCTGGTGCCAGGCAGGCAACACAGTTGTTTGAACTCTTGCTCATTGCTGCAGAGAATGTTGCAAGGATAATAATTGATTGAAAATAACTGATATAAACTTGCATTGCTGCTGTTGGGAAGCAGATAATAATTTTGATCTACAGGCCCCCTAATAGTAATCATGTGGGACAAAGTATCCAAGAATAAATATTGGTCACTTATGACAAAGGGACAGCAATGATCGTGAGTGACTTTATATATGAACTGGGAAAAATCAGATTAGCTTTAGTGCTAGTTATTGAATTTTTATATCCACTACCACTACAAGATGAATATAAATGTCCACCAATTAAATAAGAAAAGACTGCATCCATTGTTTTGTGGCATCCATTTTATTGCTATTGACGCCATCAACTGACCTTGCATCAGCCTGGCCCTAAACCAATCTATTCTCAGCCCTGTTCCTCCAAGCCACTCACCATACCATATGATGAGTTGAGGTGGTCTATAAATTGGCATGGTTACAGCCTAGGTGATTTTTGTGATGGAGAGAAAGTGAGGTTGGAATTCTAACTATAGAAGACTCCGGGTTTGCAGCTTGGCTCAAATAACGACAGTAGGGGCTCTTGCAAAGACATGAAGTTTATGCTTTGGATTTGAGGCAATAGCTTTGGTTTTCCCACTATTTAATGTCGAATCTGCTGTCCAACAACTGAGGTAGTAGAAGACTAGACTTAGCTGGAGAGTTAGAGCAGGTGTCTTCTTACATGCATTCAGAAAATAGACCTTTGATATGAAGGAGGTGCAAAGGAAATTAATGCTTGTTATATTTTAAATTGAAATTGATTCAAGTCTCACCTGATTGTTATGAGAAGATTTATGTGGAATTTAGTTTTATGTGGAATATAATTTAAGTTCGAAATAATAATTGTATACTGAATATTATTATGTTGCTCTTGTTTTATTGTTGGATCATTTACATTTTCAAATATTAAAAAGGAGTCACATTGAAAAATAGTTTGGGAAGCACTGCTTGTTACAGTTCTCTGAAAATTACTTGAGTCAAACAATTTTTAATCCATTTCAAGAGCTAATAAAAATTACCTAGAATAAAAACTGGGAGCCTGCTGTCATAACTAACTACTTTCTGTGTTGAACTTAGTGGATTCTCCAAACTCCAGTCCCTCGACACCCATACCAGATGAAGACAGCGTTTTGTTCAGCAAACTCACGTACTTGGGATGTGCTTCAGTGAATGCTCCTCGGAGTGAGGTGGAAGCCCTCCGTATGGTGTCCATTTTGCGAAGCCAGTGTCAGGTCCCTTTAGATGTGACACTCTCGGTGCCTAATGTTTCCGAAGGAATTGTGAGGTAGGAATTAGGGTTATCCGACCTGTAGTCCGGATAAAATGCACAGTGGCTTTGTCTAAGTGAGTCACTTCATTTTTTTTTTTTGTCTTGCATTCGTCCAGCCTAGGACACAAAACAGACTTGTAAAAAGGGGCACTCATTCATGTGGCATGAAAAGGCGGTGCTGATTGTTTGAGCCGTCATAGGCATGGCAATGCAGCAGAAACAGTTAACTGCCAACCTTTACTCCTCAGACTAGGTGGGTAGCCGATTGATTAAGTTATTTCTGTAAGAATGCAGCAGGGGTTAACAGTTGCCTAGGCCTGTTATTCTTACAATGAACTTGGTGTAATGTATGTACAAATTCCTTTTGCCTACCTTAAAATAAGGTCCTCCATGTTGCTTCTAGTACACTGTGAGTCTGACTGATAACCTTAGCTTGATTTCATGTAATTTGCAGCACAGTCTGGATTATTTAACAAATTTTTTCCAATTGCCAAACCACAACTAGAGATGGTGTTCTGTAGCTTGGAGACGTGGGCTGCCTGAGCATGATTGACATACCGTCTGCTTCCAATCATCAAAGGGGATATGTTTGAAACAGTTTGCTGGTCATTGAAGCTATGGCCTTTGTACCTGGCAGCATAGCAGCACTGAAACTCCTAAGTCATAATGTTGCTTTGGCCTGACGGCATTCTTACTGGAGAAACCAGTCATGAGTTTGCTGCAAGGAAACATCATGAGACAGTTAACTTCACCTGCTATTGAAATATATGAGGCATTTTTTTCCATTCGCATGTAATCACAGATAGGCTGAGAACTGTTCAGAATTAAAAGTACTGGCTGTTAGCCCTTTCATGAGTCTGCCTGATTTTATAGCAAGTACTAATTGATCAGGGTAACCACTGGCAGAGTAGTTTCGATGCATCCTATCTTAGGATCAGGCTTTTTTCGTGAGTAGTTTGCTAAGGACCCAGTAATGTGTCTGACAATATTGATTCTGTAACATATGCAACTGTAGGAATCTCAATGTGTACATTGACCAGTGACACATTGATATTTGCACCATGTCACTATACCGTAGTTCTCCTGTTGCCTGAATCTTTTTTCATAGAGCTTGTGAACTTAGCAACTTGTGTAGTTGAGTTAAATTTGAGCAACACCATGTGCACCCAAATAGATACTACAGGCTCAATTCTTGCTGACACCTTTTTTGGTTGCCATAAAAAGAATGATTTGACCTTGCATACTTCCTGTTTGCAATATTTGAATCCACAGCTGTATCTAAACTCCAAGACCATAGTGGAATGGCAGTGTACCGTGCGGGCTTCTGCCTAGAGCTCATTTGCATCTGATTTTATTATTTTTCTTCTTTCACTTGTTATTTTCCTTATTTTGATCTACTTGCCATCTGTGCAGGGCGGGTTTGTGCAGTGCAGAAGGGAGTGAGCCCAGCATGGTGGAATTGAGCCATTGTGGTGGAGAGCGAGGTCCCCAAGCATCTGCGGCAGCAGCGAGAGCAGGCAGCCCCAGGTTGAGTTTGACACGGTCTGGAGGCAAGGCTTGGCATGCTGTGCTTGAAGGACTGTAATGCTGAACTTTATATTTCTTTATTTTTATAATTTATTCCTAACATCCTGTACCTAGGTACCTTTGTACCTAAGATGGCACCATAAGTGGTGACTTTGTAAACTTTTCGCTGCACTCATGTGAGTACATGTTACAATAAACCTAATTCTCATTTTAATTCTTAATACACCTTAATAAACTCCTCTCAAACTTATCTTTGAAATGGCGCAAACAAATAAGCTTCATTTCACTGCTGTTGAGAAATTTACCAAATGGCTCTCTACCACTATCTATTGAAAGGTTATGCTATAGGACTCTGACATTCCCAGTGCTACAAGATCAGTCTTATTGGAAACTTCGTGAATAATGATGCTGCTTGCTGCATAATCTTGCTAAGGGCATATCAAAGTTATCCTGTGTCCTAATGGCTACCCTGATCATATCATTGCTTAATCTATATTGCTTAAATTCAGTAAAGTGCCTATGGGCACCACTTCTGGCTCTGAATGGTGCCCAATTTTTGTTAAAAAGTAGAAATGTTTGTCAAAAATTTGAGCAAGAAGTTGTTTTACCTATCTCTCAAATGAGTAAAGTGATAGCTTCCATGCTGTTGTGATTCCAGATATGTAGGCCCTACATCTCGATGACTAGCAGACTAGAATGAACAAGGCACCCCATTGACCATGCACACATGATCAACTTCCTTCCCAACCTGTTTGCAAGTTTCAAAACATTATGTGCAGCAACATTATGTGATTCCATTCTTGGACAGTGTTTAATAAATAATTGAGACTGTTGAGAATTACTCCAGAAACCAATTAAAACTCATTCGGGCTTGTGGTACAACACGTTGGCACGTGCTTGAAGCTGTGCACAGAATCCTGTAGGCAAAAAGAACTTGTACAAAATAACTTTATTTTTACTGGGGTAAAGGAGGGGGTCATAGAAGCCGCTGATCTCTGATGTCTTGCTGTGCCAATGCCCCGACTACTGGTCTATCTGCCTGCTTGGAGTGCAAGTTAACTGTTCCTACTGCATATCCACATCAACAATAAACCAACCAGTCAGCACCCTCTTCTCGTGTTGTGTAAATTGTTGCCCCCTTTTCAAGACAGATTTGAAAGTGCAAGATAAAAAGCTTTGACTTTGCATAAAAGGAAACCATGTTTAAGAATCTGTTTCACAGGAAGGTGGTATTTAATTTTAATTGAAAACAAAAAGTGCTGGAAGTCGCAGTTGGTCAGGTAGCATCTGTGGAGAGAGAGAGCAAGCTAATGTTTTGAGTCTAGATGACTCTTCAGAGCAGTATTTAATTTTTCTAGCTTATTTGATTTGGGCCGTTATTTACATTTATGTTCCTCTTTTAATATTTTTGAATGTTGGTCATTTATTCACTATGCAAAAGCTAATAGTTTCTGCACAACTGACAATATGACTGGTCATTATTCCACATCATCAGCAGAATTGCTGATTCTCAGCTAATTTTATCTTCGGGTTTCAAATCCTCTCAAGTCTGTTCCCTCTGGATAAGCCTCCCTTTACACATTCCCCATTTTTGGCCTTGTATTTTCTTTTCATCTGGAACTATTTTGTAGGATTACTGTGTGCTTAACTTTCAAAGCAGCAGTTATTTGCTGCCCTGTGGACAACTGACTTTTTTTTTGAATACCTGATGTAGGAAAATTTGCTGCATCCATGGAATCCAACCCAAGAAAATCTGTAGTGTGTGTGGCTCTCCTGTATCAGTACCTAGGAAATAACTGGCATTCTATTCACTTTTGCAATTTACTATAATCAGAGGCGCCAAATGACAGAACTTTGTGCAGTTGAAACTAACTTGCTGTGTTAAAAGTACCTTCTGCAAATCACAATCACATGTAGTGAATGTGTTCATATTATTCCAAGTTTTTATTTGTTTTTAAATTTTCTAAAAAATGTGGTAACTGGAATACAAGAACAAAAGTAACTCTGGGCACAATTCCACAACATACACTTTTAACGTGAAAGTGGACTAAGCTGACACATGGTATTTTATCTCATCAATGGAGAGAAATTGGAGCAGAAATGTTCCAGTGTGAATTTGAGCCAAAACTGCCATGATATGTGGATTCAGTTTGTCCTGTTTTGGAGGCATATGTTGCATGCTCTGAGTAAAATATGAATGGTGACTGAAAGTAAAACTTGAGAAAAAAAATTAGGGCTAGAAGTGCTAAAACAGTATTTTATGATTTGTTTACAGACTACTAGATCCACAAACGAACACTGAAATAGCAAACTATCCAATCTACAAGATCCTTTTTTGTGTCAGAGGGCATGATGGTACTTCTGAGAGTGATTGCTTTGCCTTCACTGAAAGTCACTACAATGCAGAAATTTTCAGAATTCATGTCTTTCGATGTGAAATACAAGAAGCAGTAAGCCTTAAGCTTTTATGCATTTTAGAAATTAGATTTATTAGAAGTAATTTATTTACAGACATATTACAAGTACTACAGTGGTGGATTAATTTTATTGCACCGTTGTTGAAGGATTTAGTTTAAATATCTTGTGTAGAATATTTTTTCACTTGTGTTGGCTTTGATGTGAGAAGGTTGTTGGAGATTGATTTTGATATTCGAAATTGCCAGACTTATTTTCAAGATATTATGTGTTTGAATATCATGACTATTATGTTCTTGTTATAATCGGCTTGTTAGTGGCAGGACCCCTCAACTGTTGAAGTTTGAAACTTGGCTTTTGACGTTGCATTGCAAATATTTTGGTAGGAGTGGGGAACAATGGATGAATAAAGATATTGAGGCTCTGGTCAAGAATAAGAAGGAGACATATGTTAGGTATAGGCAACTGGAATCAAGTGATTCTTTTGAAGAGTGTAAGGGGTTTGGGGTATTCTTAAGAGGGAAATCGGGAAGGCAGAAAGGGGCTATGAGATATCCTTGGTAGATAAGGCTAAGGATAATCCAAAGAGATTCTGCAAGTACATCAAGAGCAAAAGAGCAACTAGGAACAGAGTAGGACCCCTTAAGGATCAACATGATCGTCTATTGTGTGGAATGACGAGATGGGAGAGATGCTAAACAAATATTTTGTCAGTATTTACTGTGGTGAAAGACATGGAGACAAGGTAACTCGGGGAAATAAATTTTGATGTCTTGAAAACAGTACATATTCCGGAAAAGGTGGTGCTGGAAATCTTAAAACCGTAAAGGTGGATAAATCTCCAGGACCTGATCAAGTGTATTTTAGGACAGTTGTGGGAAACTAGGGAAGAAGTTGTGGGGACCCTAGCAGAGATGTTTGTATCATCTACAGTTACGGGTGAAGTGCTAGAGTACTGGAGGGGGTCGAATGTCCCTTTATTAAAGAAAAGCTGTAAGGAGAAGCCTGGGAACTATAGACTGGTGAGTCTGACCTCACTGGTAGATACATTATTGGACAGGATTCCCAGAGGGAGGATTTATATGCATTTGGAGAGATTGCATTTTTGATGACATGACCAAAAAGATAGATGGGGCCAGAGTGGTAGACGTTGTCTACATAGACTTCAGCAAAGCCTTTGACAAGTTTCTGCATGGTAGGCGGATTAATAAAGTTAGATCACATGGGATTCAGGGAGACCTTGCCAGTTGGATACAATATTGGCTTGATGGTAGGCGACAGAGGGTGGTGGAGGTCCGTTTCTCAGACGGGAGGCCTGTGATAAACGGTGTTCCGCAGGGACTGGTGTGCTGGGTCCACTGTTGTTTGTCATTTATATAAACAATTTGGATGAGAATTTAGTAGGTGTGGTTAGTAAGTTTGCAGATGCCACCAGAATTGGTGGTATAGTGGACAGTGAAGAAGGTTATCTAAGATTACAACAGGATCTTGATGTATGATGCCAGTGGGCTGAGGAGTGGTAGATGGAGTTTAATTTGGATAAATGTGAGGTATTGCATTTTAATATGACGAACAAGGGCAAGACTTGCGCAATTCATGGTGGGACTCTGCATAGTGTTGTCTAACAGACACCTAGGAGATCAGGTACATAGTTCTTTGAAAGTTGCATCACAGGTAAGACGGTGGTTAAGGCATTTAGCATGCTTGCCTTCATTGCTCAGGCAATTGAGTGTAGGAGTTGGAACGTCATGTTGAGGTTGTACAAGGACGTTGGTGAGGCTACTTTTGGAGTACTGTGTACAGTTCTGGTCATCCTGCTACAGGAAGGATATTAAATTGGAGAGGGTTCAGAAGAGATTTACAAGGATGTTGCTGGGGCAGGAACGTTTGAGTTATAAGGAGCGGCTGGATAAGCTGGGACTTCTTTGACTGGAGCATAGGAGCTACAGGGGTGACCTTAGAGGTTTATAAAATCATGAGGGGCATAGATAAGGTGATTTAGCAAAGGCCTTTTCACTAGGATTGGGGAATTCAAAACTAGAGGGCATATTTTTAGAGTGAGAGGGCACCTGAGGGGCAGTGTTTTCACACACACTGGCTTGTATGTGGAATGATCTGCCAGAGGAAGTGGTACATGCAGGTACAGTTACAACATTTAAAAGAGATTTGGATGGGTACATCAATGGGAAAGGTTGAGAGGGATATGGGCCAAATGCAGGGAAGTGGGACTAGTTTAGCTTTGGAAACTTGGTCGGCATGGACGATTTGGACCGAAGGGTCTGCTTCCCTGCATATGACTGTATGACTCTAAGTAGATTTTTAGTCGGTACTTGTTAAAGTTTGGAAGTAGGAACTTACTACTGAAAAGTCGAGATTCTGGAAATATTTCACTTAAAATAAATATTTAACGCAATTAGAGACTTAATTTTGGAAATTATTCTATCCTGAACGCAAGATTGCTTTTTTAACTGATTTATTTTTTTCTCAATCTATATTTTAGGTAAGTCGCATTCTCTACAGCTTTGCCACAGCCTTCCGACGGTCTGCAAAGCAGACTCTTCTCTCAGCAAATCCACCAACACTAACACCAGACAGCGATATATTCACATTTACTGTTTCATTGGAGATTAAAGAAGATGATGGCAAAGGATATTTCAGGTACTTCCCCAAGCTTTGGCAGCTTTGCCTGTTATAGGAAAGTGGCCTTATTTTTCCCTATGAATAAAGAAGGCTAATCAATGACCAAATAGAGGTCTTCCAAAATTATGGAAGATTTTGATAAAGTGAATGCATAGAAAATGTTTCTTTTTGGAGGAGAGCATAATTAAGAGAACATTCATACAAGATTGTCACCAAAAAATCATGTGAAAATCTAGAAGAATCATCTTTGGCTAAGGAGTGTAGAGAATATGGTAAATTCTAGCACAGAGATTGGATAAAGTGAGTAGAATAGATGGGTATGGAGGTATTTAGAAAAGTGAGATTGTGACCATGATCAGATGTCATGATCTTGCTGTAGGGCTAAATCCCAGCATTGTCTGTATTTTAGTAAGTTATAATAATAGTATGTTTAAAAAATATTGAAAAGGATCTTTTAATTTTTTGAGGTAACTTGTGATTTTTATTAAGATAAGGAGTGTTCATACTGTAGGGTGATGTATTTTGCTTTCTTCAACAGGTACATATACATAGTGTCACAAGATCGATATTTCAAATTTTAGGACCATTTGTCTGTGCAGCAAGATAGCTTAACCTAAACTGCTGAGTGGCATTTTAATGTACAGGAACTGTGACATTTCCAATTTGCATAGCAAGGAAACCGGCATCATAATTTTTCTGTGATGTAACATGTTGAATTATGAATGCCTTTTTTCACTACTGAAAACTGCATTGCTATTTCTGCTGCTAATTTATATTAAAATATTGCAAATATCAGAGAGAAATGTTACATGCAAGAGTGAAGTGGGATTCAAAGTAAGGTCCCGAAAATTAATAGCCTGCAATAAAACCTACTGAATTTCATTGCATGAATTACCAAAATGAATTGATGTTTTTGGAATTTTTCTTGACAGTGCAGTCCCCAAAGATAAAGATAAACAGTGTTTCAGACTCCGACAAGGAGTGGAAAAGAAGATTGTGACTTACGTGCAGCAATCGTCAAACAAGGAACTTGTCATTGAAAGGTATCAGATCTTACCTGAAATATAGAAAAACGTGATAATAGGCAACTTATCCAAATTTTTGAATTGCACTATTGTCCTAAGTATGATTCTGTGAATACATCTTTGTGCTTTGTTTTAAATTTACAGTGAGAAGTAACTTTAAAAAACATAACTTTCAGCCGTGTAATGATGTAGATGCTGTAGATATAGGAAATGTTGAGTAAATTTCAGGTGATTGAATGTTAGTTTGAATGTAATTTTAAGATTTAGGATTAGAATGCAGCAATCATTTTCTCTTCTTTCCCATCTCATCGGTGGACCCACATGTCCCACTACCTCTGTGATTATTTTCCCCTTATTACTTTGGTCTTCACTGCTCCTGAGCATAGGCATTATGCTGAGTTAGTGTAAGACATCAGTTCAGCCTCTGCTGAAGTATTGTGTCCACTTCTAGGTGTCTCACTTCAGGAAGAATATGAATGCGTTAGAAAGTATTCTTGAAGAGGTTTTATGCAAATAATTTCAAGCATGAATTTTAATTGTGGAAGTAGTTTGGGAAAGTTGGGCTTCCCTTTCCTTAGGGGAGGATGCTGAGAGCAGATCTGATAGAAATATTCAATCCTGAGGGGTCTGGACAGACAAAAAGAAACACCGCATGAGAAGAGGATACTAACTTATTAGGCCATTATTATCGTGGAGAGTAAGCCAGAACAGTTAACCTGCAATCTCAGTTCTTGTCCAGGCAGGTAATTTCTAACTGGTCAGGCTGTTGCCATGGAACTGCAGTGGAGTTTGGCAGTGTCCATGACTCTGTTTTTCCATTAAAAAAGGTGTAGTGTATATACGAATTCCTTTTGCCTTCAAACTTGTGTTCTTTTTTCAAGTCTGTTTCTTGTGTCGTAGTCCTGATAAGTACATGATTAAAAAAACTCAGCTGTTTGTCTCCTTTTAGCAATGCTTAAAAACTGTGCTACGAAACTAGATTCAAATTTTGCCCCTACAGCTGAACACCCTGATCCAAATATTCACGTTACCTAAACCTTCCTGTTAATAGTAAAATGACACACTTTCAGAACTAAGTTCTGGTTGTCCATAAGCCCTATGTAAAACTTACTTCCAGTACCTCAGTATTCTGTACATAGGCTTGAAAAATTGTGTGACTGTTTCTTGCAACAGGAAGCAATTGAAAAGGCAGCACCTTGTGTGATTAGTGACTTTTCTTCTGCATTTGTTGGTTTTTCTGTGAATGTCAGGGCAGCTTTCTGTTGAGGCAGCCAGTGTGACTCAATGTCCTGTGTGATGACCAAAGAGGTCGCAACGAAAAACGAATGAAGAGCAAACTGAAACATCATGCACAATAAAGGCCTGAATTGTCTTGGTGAAGGACCAGAGCTGCTTTTTCATTAAGTTGATGGCTACCATGTGTTTTTGTGAACTTCTAGACTGGCTCCCATTGAGTCGTAACTTGGCGCAGTGCCCACTGAAGGGAATCTATGATGTGCTTGAGAAGAAGGAAAGGTTCTTCGACCAATCAGACCAAAAAAGTCCTCTGAGACTGTCTAACTGGGAATTATAAACTGCACTTGATTCTTGTACCAAATAGGAAATAAAGATTTGGAAGAATTATTCAAACCCATGCACACAACATTGAGATATTTGGAGTAAACTTTATATAGGGCTTATGGACAATCTAGGAGTTAGTTCTGAAAGTTTGTCATTTTTACAGTTACAGGGAAGTTTAAATAATACATGAGTGTTTGGGTCAGGGTGTTCGGCTGTAGGAGCAAAATTTGAATCCAGTTTGATAGCACAGAATTTAAGCATTGCTAAAAGGAGACAAGCATTAGAGTCTTTCCATCTTGAACTCATCAGGTCTGGGACACAAGAAACAGACTTGGGGAAAAAAGAACAAATTTACACAGTATGTATGTGAGAGGTAAGAGCAAAAATAAATAAAAATGTAGTTTAAATTCTTTATGACTCTCTAACACTGCCAGCCTTAAGGAATGAAAGTCCACACAAAATTACATTTTAGGTCATTTGTGATTGATTTCTCGACTGTTAAAAATTCACTTGCACCTGAATGCAGCAACACAAACTTTTCTGACCTGTTTGATGTGTAAGTATCACAACCTTGTGCGTGCGTAAGGATTTTGATGCTGAGTCTGTCGGTGAGCTACGTTTTATAGTGGAAGTGCAGTGTTCTTTGGACTGCAACTTCTAGATTTCTCTATTTATCTATGTAGTTTAAAATTTGGTGTATGATTTAATCAGCGCAAATTTTGGGCTGGGGAGAATAGGCTTTTGCTATTGATTTAAGTATAAGTTACCTCTCACCTCTGTTTTGACTTGTCAAAGTGTTGCCACAGTAATGGCTCATTACCTTTTGTATCATTTTGTTTTTGGGGGTCTGGCAGCTGGTTTTGCAGTTAATGCTTTTCCTGCAGCTAATCTTCCCCATTTATTTAAGATGTGGGCATGTACCAATACACTGGCTTTGCATGTACTACTGACTAGGTTAATTTGAAGTCAGTAAATCCTGGAGTGAGCGTAGAACCCAGGTCTTCATGATTCAGAGGCAGGAGCAATGCAAGCTGCACCATCCAGGTTCTGGGTTTAAAGATAAAGCACCAAATGCAGAATCAGGTCTGGTGCTAGAGAAAAAATAAACTAGTGTCAAAAAAATTGATTATAAATTGTCTTTGATAAATCTGAAATGAGTTCTTTTCTCCAGAATTTTTCACATTCACTATGAATTAGATTTACTGCTATATTATTTTCTACAATCTGCTGTCACACTCCCATTAAGTGGACTCTTGTGGCTCCCACTAAAATTTCTGCTGAGGCTGTCCTTTTGGTCAACGAACTGAGCATCAGAATTGTTGCATGAGTTTATTTCTATGCTTGTTCTGATCAGATGAGAATTTAAAGAGCTGTGTATTGCGCACAGCCTCACAATTTACGTACCTGCTCCCTAAATTCCAAATTTGACCTGTTTCTTCCCTCACGGATAAACAAGAACATGAAAGAATATCAGGACAGGCAAGAATTTGAGTAATTAGATCAGCCACGATTTAATTGAATAGTGGAGGAGGCTCGAGGGCCGAGTAGTTCCTGTCAGCTCCTAGCTTTGATTGTCTTTGTTCTTTGAGCTAATATTTTGTGTAGAGGAAATAGCCAGCCCTTAACAAAAAAAATTTACGGTTGGTATACACCAGAAAGAGTTTATGTTCAGAGCATGCTGCTTTAAAAATTTAACATTCATTGAATTGAATTTACTGGTCTACGTTGATCTGGTAAAATCATCAGTTTCTGACGAGGTTGGATGTTAATGCAGTAAAAATACAGAGGGCAGTGTAGTACTACTGAAAAACCGTGAACGCTGCTATTTTGGTTCACTGTTTAAGTACCACTAAATTCCATGGTAGTAATTGCAGGGATTTCAGGATTTATCAAACATAAGCCTTCAATATACAAGAAGAGGTCTGTAGACTATCATGACAGTAGTGATCCAAGTTCCAATTAAAGTAGCTCCTCCAAATTTACATTATTGCGTACCTAATAATCTTTCTCATTGACTACTTGATTGTTTTTAAATGTAGTAATTGACTCAACAACATTTATAACAATACTTTCTCTTTTTTTGGATGGAATGTTTATTCTTCCATTTGTACCACTATTATAGATCCTGTTTATGTCCATTTGCTACCAATTCAACATCTTGTGAAACTAATTCACAAATTATCCTGCCGAATCATTCAATTTTTTCAAAGCTTTGTTGGATACCCGTTAATTTTCTCAGCACTATTCATTCAATTTTTCTGCATATCTCCAATTGTTAAGTATGTTCAAATTTTGGTTAATATCTGAATCAGTCTACAGCGTACCTTTCGCAATAACTTTGGCTGATGTGTCAATAAATAGGGTATTCAAAATTGCACATTATTGTATTTGAAAATTTGCACTGTGAAACAAAGGACCATGTTATAAAAATAGAACACTGCTAATGAGTAGCTGAGTGAAATGGACATCATAATGTTTAATTCTATTCATAACTTTTATCAGTGTTTTCAGTTATGTTCTCTCATCAGGTGCTTTGGCGTTCTTCTCAGTCCTGGCAAAGATGTACGAAACAGTGATATGCATCTTCTGGATTTGGTAAGATGATATTCACAATTCGTGGCCTTTATAAGCAACACGTATTTCAATTTTATTTCGATTTCTTAATATAGTGAAGTGAGAAATATATCGAAAGTTGGGGGTTGGTTAGCTCAATTGACTGGGTGGCTGTTTTGTGATGCAGTCATGCCAACATGGGTTCAATTCCTGCACTACTGAAATTACCTTGAAGGATTTTTCTTCTCAATCTCTCCCCTCACCTGAGGCATGGTCACCCTCCGGTTAAAGGCTACCACCAGATGCCTTGCTTTCTCTCTCTCGCTGCCCCTCATGCCGTGCCCCCCTTCGCCCTCCCTCGTCTTCAATTGTAAGTTACCAGTTTGATTACCATTTCAGTGATGAAGACCAAGTCTTCATGAAATCTTGCTTGAATTCTGAAGTCCCTAGTAATGCAAACAGCTTCCACAGACCTTCAGACACTTTCACTACATCCTAGTTTTAAATAAGTTGCTGACCTTCAGCTGAGAGTATTAAATCCTATACTGAGAGACTTGATTTGTTATAGTTGTGCTCTGTACTTAAAGTAGAGTTGTCACTAGTCTGCTTCAAGCTCTGACATCCTTTACCTCCACAACAGCAGCTGTTGTGGCAAGAAAATATATCGCATTTAAAAATAAATAAATTGCAACAAATTGTGCTTATGTTCAAGTTGTCCTGTGCTGAAAATAGCTTTGTAGTATGAATAATGGCTTCATTAACAAGCCAAAATTATACTTGTCTTGTTAACAAGTACCTAATTTATATAATAAGAGCAGCAGAAAGACCAAATCTGTTTTGTTTTATATATAATATTTTGCAGGAATCCATGGGCAAAAGCTCAGATGGTAAATCTTACGTAATTACTGGAAACTGGAACCCCAACACACCACATTTTCAAGCTGTAAATGAAGAAACACCTAAGGGTAATAAAATTGACTTACCTTAGAGATGCAAAGTGAAAGGATAATGTTAAACATGCTGCCTTCTGGAATGTTCCCATCTTTTTACATCTTCGTGAAAAAGTTACCAGAGCAGGACTCCAGATCCCTTAGAAACAGAGATTGTGCTTTTACCTGCGTGTTGCCATATTTTTTGTTTTGTACGTTGTTGTTTCAAAGTTAAAAATCATCTAAAAATGTTTGAAAGAAGTTGAAACTTAGTCACCATACAGTTCAACTTTGTTTTTCATGGTAGATTGAAAGGGAGAATAACATGAATGTACGTTCGTGACAATGAGGTGAATTTTATGAACATTTTTGAGGGGTTAACATGTACCAAAACTTCACAGGAGTGTAATCAGGCAAAATTTTTGACACCACTAAAGAAAGGAACATGAGGTCAAGCGACTAATAGCTATAATAGGTTAGTTTCAAAGAAGAACAAAGATGGAGAGTTTTAAAGAGGAAGTTGCTGAGCTTAAGATCCTGATAGTTGCTAAGAGTGGAATGAAGGAATTGAGCAATGCATAAGAGATGGGAGTTGGAGAAATATTAGAATTTTGAACTGTTGTAAGATTGGAGGGAGTTAGAGATGAGAGTGATAAGCCATGGACAGACTTGAACTCGAAGATAATAGAAATTTTCACGCATTTGGGGACTCTTAGGTAAAAGAGATCATCAATCAGACAGGTGATCGAACAAGACTTGGCATACATTAAATGCAGACAGCAGAGTTTAGAATAAGTTAAAGTTTACAGAGTATGCAATGTGGAAGGCTAATGAGATCATTAATGTAAAAATAGAGGGATACCTGGTGAGGGGTGATCTGATGTTTCTGATGACCTTGTGAAATGGAGGATAGACCTTTCCGAGTGTGTCTTTTATTTAACTTTTTAATATGAAAGGGCTTCAGTAACAAATGAGACTTGTTGATGGAATTTATTCTGAAAACCCTAATGGGGTGTATTACAGCCAGTTCTGCCAGCTCAAGGTTTGAACTGCTCAACATCCTAGCCTAATCTTGTACAAACCATTGTCTAGACTGTATTGTTGCCTAAGCACATATAAAGGGTTCCTTTTAGTCGATGTGGGTTTTACAAAAGGGGCCCAAATGTAGCTAATTGTCTAATCCTCTTCTACTCCAGCATTGATTTGAGACCACTGGTGAAATTCCAGTGAGTGCTGGCACTTGAGCTTCAGAACATAGTCTTATAATGAGGTTGTTGACTTGCTTGCCGAGCTGACTCGTTCTTGTTTATAAGTTTTGTCACCATGTTAAATGACATCATTAGTGGAGCCTCCGATGAAGCAATGTTGTTCTACTCCACTTGGAATTTATACTGTCTGGTCCATTATGGTGAGTACTGTCATCTCCGGTTCTGGTCTGTATGGGTTTTAAATGGAGTCCAATTCTATGTGTTTATTGATTGCATTATGGATGGAGAACCATGCCTCTAGAAATCTTTTCACAGCAACCACCCCGTTGTCCACAAACAAAGCTTCATTAGGACACTATTTAAATGGACCAAGATACACTGCGACACTCTGGAACTACGCAGGAAAGAGGAAGAGCACCTATTCAAAATTCTCACTGTGAACAGATATCCCTACAACTTCATCCGCAGATGCCTACAAAACAGACACAACAACGGGAGGACACAGTGCGCCCTAACACACTGGCCACACTACCGTACATCAAGAACATATTGGAACTGACAACAAGACTCCTAAGACCACTAGGAATCATGGTGGCCCACAGCCACTCTATGACAAACACTTACAAGGATTAAAGACCCCATTCTCACAACATGCAGAAAGAACGTGGTTTACAAAATACCACAAAACGACTGCCACAAACATTACATCGGACAGACAGGAAGGAAACTAGCCATCAGAATACATGAACATCAATAGCAGCAAAACGGCACGACGAACTCTCCTTAATATCGGTACACTCAGACACTGAAGTCCATCAGTTTAACTGGGACAAGGTAACCATAGTAGCCCAAGAGAAAACACAGACACATATGGGAATTCCTAGAGGCATGGTCCTCCACCCATAATGCAATCAACAAACATAGAATTGGACCCCATATACAAACCCGTACAGATCAAAACCGGAAATGACAGTACTCACTATAACAGACCAGACAGTATAAATCCCAAGCGGAGTAGAAGAACATCGCTTCATTGGAGGCTCCACTGATGATGTCGCCCAGCATGGTGATGAAACATCTGAATGAGAACTAGCCAGCTTGGCAAGCAAGTCAACAACATCATCCGCATCACGCGCTGCAGATTTTTGCCAAAACTTTAAATAGGCTTATAATGGCAACAGATGATCAAAGTTGAGAGGCTGTGTGATTAAAAATTAATACTTGTAATGGAAGTTAGATTTACATGCAGATTGCAGTCTGTTGAGGTGATGTCGCTGTATTAGCGTGAACTGATTTGAGGTTGTAATTTCTTGCGTTACTAGACGTATTTTAATCAGTTTTTATTTTGATCAAATTCTAAGTGTTAATATTTATGCAACAAGACTTATTTTAAGATTGATTCAAAGTATTATACTGATTTATGCTGTTGAAAACACCAAGGCCTTTTTTGCTGCTTCTATCTATCACCTTGCAAACCTCTGCCATCCCCTTCCATTCCACAAAATAAAGATGTAAAACCTGTATTTATGGTGCCATGTACCTGTACAAACCTATTGACTTTTAGATACAGCCTGTATAGAAATCATCCTGAGATATAACATTAGAGAAATAACACAATTTCTTGAACTAAAATAAGTTTGCAGATTAACTTGAAATGCACTATCACTTGGGAACATATCCAGTCAAGTACACCTGGACAAAAATGCAGAATGCTGTGTTACTAAAGAGCATTTGACCTCTTATTTGCAGACAAATCAATTTATATGACGATAGCAGTTGACTTGATCATTATTGAAGTACAAGAGCCGGTCCGCTTTCTTCTGGAGACCAAAGTCAGAGTATGCCCGCCTAGTGAAAGGATGTTTTGGCTCTTCAGTAAACGAAGTTATACAGAAACATTCTATTTGAAGCTGAAACAGGTAACAGAAATTTGGTTAACCCCTGTTATGTTAAGAAAATCTGTATTAATGAACTTACTCGTTCCACATAGCACAAGATAATGTAACTAGGAGTTTATAATAGACTTGCCATTCCCTCCTGACTCCGACCTGTTCTTTCTCAGTTACCCTTTGACCATTTACTACTTCCAGTCAGAATGTTAACTTTTTTCAGGAAATTTACTGTCTTGTTTGAATCCAATAACCAGTTTGCATACTAAATAGCTGGAAAATTTATTGGATCACATTGTCTTTCCTTCCTCCCTGTAAGTAAAATCTGACTTCTACTTCACCTTTTCTTTACAGCAATATGGTTGAAAGATTGAGTGCAACAAAATGGGGGATTGAATCTGTGCTTCAGTATGCTTTGGCTTCACCAGAATTGTTCTGTCTTAAATGCATTTTATAGGAAACCTGAGTTCTATGGTACAAAAGCAGAAGTCGTTGGAAAAGCTCAGCAGGTCTGGCAGTACCTGTGAAGAAACAAATTAGAATTAACGTTTCGGGTCCGGTGACCCACCCTTAGAACCTCAGTTCTGAGCAAGGATCACCAGACCTGATGTTAACTCTTTTTTTTTCTTCACGGATGCTGCCAGACCTGCTGAGCTTTTCCAGCAATTTCTGTTTTTGTTCCTGATTTACAGCATTCACAGTTCTTTCGGTTTTTACTGAGCTCTATGGTCGTACTTAATGTGGCTACCTTCAACTAATTGTTAAAAATATATGTTTGCATTTATACAATGCCTTATGTTAACAGCAAGGGATTTAGAAATCATTCAACAGCATTTTGAGGTTGTCGATTTGTGTTCCCTTTGACGTTGAGACTCTTTCACTATAGTTAAAGGCATTATATAAATGTGAGTTGTGTGCCATGTCGTACCTGGCATCCTTTAAATGAACAATAGGAAGAACTTTGCATTTTTCAGATCCAGAAACGTTGAATATTTTAATGAGATTTGAAAAATATGCACTGTATTGGTGTAAAAGGTTTTGTTTCAGTACGTTGCACGTGCCCCGTAAATTAGAACAACCGCTATAATTAATTTACAGATTGAACGAAAAGAAAGAAAAAGTAACAGTGATACACTGTATGAGGTTGCAAGTTTGGAAAGCGAATCTGAGCGTGAGCGAAGGAAAACCACAGCAAGCCCGACTATGCGCTTACCTCATTATGGTTCGCAGGGGTCCATCATCCCTTCACCTCCTGAGGATGATGAAGAGGAAGGTGAGTTCAATTCTGAATTGAAGTGGCTCTTTTTCTTTTTAAACTAATCGCAGTTTGCAGGATAACGTTCAGTTTTTTGTGAAGTGCTTTCCTGGTTTTAGTTGTGACTGTTTAAAACATTCATTATGCCTACAGTATTATCTTAGGACAACATTTTAGAATCCATTATGAATTAAATTAAGGGACTAATAAGGATTGAAAGAGATGTTTTCTTGTATAGCTTGCATATGCATTTGGTCCAAAATGAATTTGTATCCTCCTCAGTGCTGATTATAGGGCATTTTTGACTGAATCAGATGTACGTTTAAATGGTTGTACATGCATATGTATAAGCTGCTATCCCAAATTTTTTATCACTTCCTGTTTTGTCCAATCACAAAACTGCCGTATTGAGCAAAAGGCAATTTCCTGATTTCATAAAGAATATATTTCTGCTGCTAAACTATTTTTCACAACATAATTGTAATCAAATGCAGTGAAATCATTATGTATAAGATTTAATAACCTAAAAGTCCTGATTTGTTGAAAATGTCAGTCATTCCCAGTGCAAATCAAATAGTCATTCTCAAGATCAGTCAAAGCTCTAAACTGATAACTCTGGATTAGTTTAAATTTGTGCAAGATTGTTATGTGACTGCCCAACAATTGCAGTGGCATTAAGCCTCACTAAACCACAAAATCATGGAGCTCTGGTCGAGCTTGAAAGTATGGCTGAACCTATGAGCAAATTAAGGATTGTGTGTTAGTGTGGAAGCGAGGTCAATGAGTGAAAAACCTTGGTGTGAAGTGAAAAGCAAGCATTGCTAATGAGTTGGTGATTCCACCATCAAGACATTTAAAAGTAGTCAATTCCAGCTGTGCTATTTGGAATCTCTGCTTATCTCAATTTGTGAGCAGATACCCTGGGATTTGATACATGATTTTACTTCACTTGTATTTGGTCTTTTGTTCTGTGTGTTTTTGAGATAGGTTTGAAAATAAATGTTGGATATACCATGCAATAGTAGTAACAGATGGAACATAAAATAAAACTATGAATGGGATGTTTAGTAGCTTATATGCAATGTGGTTATATTTAATATGCTACTGGAAAATGTGAGCAGGAAAGCAAAACTTGATTACAACATCGGCACATAGTGTATGAATGAACGTAGAGCGTACGGAATAGGAATAGACCAGTTAGCCCTTTGAGTTTGCTGTGCCACTCAATTAGATCATAACTGATCATCTACTCTGAACCATTTTCATCCGTTATTCCTGTGTCGTTTGATTTCTCTTTAACATGTAGAAATCCATTGATTTCAGTCTTGAACATATTCGATTACTGATCCTTTTACAACCTTCTGAGGCATAGAATTCCAGAGATTCTGTGCCATGTAGAAATTCCTTCTTTTCTTGCTGTTAAATGGTCACCCCTTTATTCTGAGAGTGTCTCCCTTCATTCAGGATACCCCAGCCAGGGTAAACATCCTTCCTGCATCTAACCTGTTGATTGCTGTAAGATCACTTCTTGACATTATTTTTCTAGACTGTGAAAGGAAGTCATCTTCAGTCAAACCTATTCAGTCTATTGCTCTGTTTCTTCAGATAATGATGAGCCTCTCCTGAGTGGCTCTGGTGATGTCTCCAAAGAATGTGGTGAAAAAATTCTGGAAACATGGGGAGATCT
Source organism: Rhincodon typus (assembly GCF_021869965.1). Classification (NCBI taxonomy): domain Eukaryota; kingdom Metazoa; phylum Chordata; class Chondrichthyes; order Orectolobiformes; family Rhincodontidae; genus Rhincodon; species Rhincodon typus. The sequence goes on along the minus strand of NC_063359.1, from coordinate 21,020,525 downwards.
GTTGTCTAAGTGGTGAGTAGCAGAAATAAACTTCCTGTTGTGTGAAAGATTCTGTGAAACAGTATTTTATATTTCTATTACTTTTAAAATTTTGAGTCCTCAACATGGAGAATTCTGTCGTCTTTTCCCTCTGCGCATCTTTTCAAATTAATCTAAATTATTACATCGAAGGTCATTGCAATGCTTACGAATTTACACTCACCATGTGTGCATGATGCCTGTGTGTGCATGTGTATGTACTCACTCATCTTAAAATGAATTTGGCCACCTTTCAGCAATGTATTTAGCCTGTAGTAATTATTTAATTCTGAAGAAGTTATGCCAGAATCAAAATGTTTAACTCTGTTTCTCTCTCCCCAGATGCTGCTAAACCTGCTGGGTTTCTCCAGCATTCTCTAATTATTTAATTCATGGGCAAGGGAACAGATATGCTTGTACTGTAATTGCCATTGCTGTTCAGTTTGGCCGTTTTTTGAAATAGCTCCCATTTTACTTATCATTCATTTCTCATCTAGCTGATAGTAACTGGAAGTATGAAGTCAGGTTCTTTGCGTGCACTGACAGTATCCAGTTCTGTTTTACTCTATTAGTCCCCTCCATTGTCATGATATTATCAGATGGTTGACATCCAAACTAAAGTTGATGTCCTCAGATCTGCAAACTCTGTTCTGTCACTTTCTATTTTATCCCTTCCATCTACACTGTCGTTTTTTAAACCAAACTTTTTCAATCTTGGCATCCTATTTAACTTTGGGCTGAGTTTCCAACCTTATTCTGTCCAATACAAAACTGGCTTAATTGTGTAATGTTATTCATACCTGTTTCTTTCTCTGCACATCTTTTGAAATCTCATCCATGCATATTGTCACCTCCAGAATCTTCCTAGTCTCCCATCTTCCACTTTTCAATAAAACAGACACTTCCAAACTACTCTCCCAATACTCTTAAGTCCTAATCAAATTACTACCCCTGTGTTTGTTGAACTCTGCTAGACTCTGGTCGATCAAAAAATTTTTGAAATTTTCATCCTCTCATTCAAATAGCCTCAGCATGCACCACTGTGTAATTGCTTTCAGTCTGGAAATCCTCCCAAGAGCTTGGTACTCATCCGCCCTGGTTCAATTGAATAATGAAATTTCTTCTGAAGCATTTTAAACAATCTAATGTCTTAACCTATAGACTTTGCTTTTAATGTGTTTGATTCCTATTGAGCTCTGTAGCTGCGACATGCATCGCCACAAAAAACTGGCAATTCAATTATCTTAGTCAATAATACTTTGGTTACGTTTAGGTTTCCCATGGATCTAATCTTGATTCCCTCCCTTTCCTTGGCAATGTACTGCTCTATGGTAGCATCATCCACGTTTATGGATCTAGCTTCTGTGACTGCTGGTGACCATTTTTAACCTCTTTCTTGCCCTTTACTGCTTCTGTACCATAACCAGTTTGTACAAACCACAATTTCCTCCAGCTAAACATTGGAAAGAATGAAACCTAATTCATTACTTGGTTTTTGATCAAACAGGACACTCAACACATCATTCATGTGTGTAGCATTAGCCCATGCAATGCTGCAACTTTGATCTCCTGACTCAATAGCTTTACAGTTTGTAAAGTTCACCCATCCAAATCTCTTGTCTGTAACCTTACTAGACCCTCATTTAGCACATGGTGCGGGTCCTTAATAAGAGATATTGTCTCGCATACCCCCAGTGTTTCGGATTTAAAACTTTTCCTTTTTTAGCTTAAGTAATCAGTGATCTTTTCCTTGAACCCCAAACTTAAAGACATGGCTAAAAGCATTCACAGCAACCTTCCGCTAGAAGTACCAAGTGGAGATCCATCTCGGCCTCCTCAGTGGTCCCCAGCATTACAGCTACCAGTCTTCAGCCCAGAAGATCTGCTCCACATGATATCAAGAAACGGTTGAAGGCGTTGAATCCTGCAAAGTCTATGGATCCTGACAACATTTCTGCTCCAGAACTTTGCTGTTCACCAGGCCAAGTTCTTTGATTAAAGTTTACAACACTGGTATCTATCCAGTAATATGGAAAATTGCCCACGTGTGTCCTGTACAAAAAAAAAGGGACAAATCCAACCCTGCCAATTACTTTCCTCATCAGTTTACTCTTGGTCGTCAATAAAGTGATGGAAGATGCCATCAACAGTGCTATCAAGCAGCATTTGCACAGCAACAGTGTTTAGTAATGCCCAGTTAGGGTTCTGCCAGGACCACTTAGCTCATGACCTCATTACAGCTTGTGTTCAAACATGGACAAAAGAACTGAATTCCAGAAGTGACATCAGTGTGACGACCCTTAACATCAAGGTTGCATTTGACAGTGTAGTATCCAGGAGCCCGAGCAAAATTGAAATGATTGGGTATCAGGCGACAAACTCTCCATGGCTGGAGTCATACCTGGTACATAGGAAGATGACTGTGGTTGTTGAAGGTCAGTCATCTCAGCTGCACAACATCTGTACAGGAGTTCTTCAGGATAGTGTCCCAGGCTCAATTGTCTTCAGCTACTTCTTCAATGTCCTTTATTCCATAATAAGGTCAGAAGTGGGGTTGTTTTCTGATTGTGCAACAATGTTCAGCACAATTCATGACTCCTCAGATACTGAAGCACCCCATGTTCAAAAACAAGAAGTTTTGGACACTATCCAGGCTTGGGCTGACAATTGGCAAATAACATTCGTGCCACACAAATACCAGGGGAATTCCCATTTACAATAAGAGATGATCTAACCATGACCCCTTTACATTCAATGGTGTTACCATCACTGAATTCCCCCATTATCAACCTCCTTAGGATTACCATTGACTAGAAACTCACTGGACTGTCCACATAAACACTGGTCAGAGGCTAGGAATACTGTGGCGAATAAATCACCTACTGACTTCCCAAAATCTGTCCACTATCTGCAAAGCACAAGTCAGGAATGTGACGGAATACTCACCACTTGCCTGGATGGGAGACCACCCAGGGCAAAGCAACCCACTTGATTGGCACTACATCCACAGGCTTGTGTACAATCTACAAGATGCACTACAGAAATTCATCAAAGATCCTTAAACAGCATCTTCCAAACCTACAACCACTTCCATTTAGAGGGACAAGTGCAGTAGATATCTGGGAACATCTTCAAGTTTCCCTCCAAGCCATTCACCATCCTGACTCGGACAAATATTGCCATTCCTTTACTGTCGCTGGGTGAAAATTCTGGAATTCCTTCCCTCAGGACATTGTGGGTCAACCTACAGCACATGGACTGCAGCGGTTCAAGAAGGCAGCTCACCACCACCTTCTCAAGGGCAGCTAAGGATGGGCAATAAATGCTAGCTGGCCAGTGGTGTCTACGTCCCACAAGTTTTTATAAAAACAAACTCTTCTGTTTCTTTAAATTTAGCCTCCTGTACATTCTTAGGCTGCAAGTTAGTGCTAATTCTAAATGATAAATCCAGCACAGCAAGGTTGACAGGAAATGTAAACAAAATTAGTACAGGTATGCTAGCTATGATGTCACAATAACTTCTGTTTAAGTCAAATGGCAGGATTTCTTCTTCAGACAAAGTGAAATTAATTACCAGCCATCAAATAATAACATTAAGAACATAAGTCGATTGAAGTAAAGTTAGCAGAAGAATAGCTAAAAGATTTTCAATAAAGCTATCACTTTGAATAATTACAGACTGATTTTATTGCCCCAAAAAATGACTCCCAAAAACAGTTAATTTTCCAAAACCAATTCATCAAAATCCTTTGTAACTTTAAAAAAAAGTCTTTGCTCAATTTTCTCTGTTTTAGTGGAAGTAGACCTAGATTTGCATTTACCGGATGTAATATTTCTCAAATATTTGCCTAATGCTTTGAAGGATGTTCCTAGTTACTGGCTTTCGGAAAGTTTTTCCATTCAGAATTGAGCTTAAGTTCATAATTTTTTAATGTGAAAGTAATTATATGTAGGTAAGATAATGGCTGCCTTTTGGGTAGTAAAATCATCGTCTGTAATTAATCTTAATTCTGCTATACTTAGTCCACCTTAGCCATTCTGCTGCTAACTTCAATTTCATTAATGTGACAAATGGTGATTCTTGTTTGGAATGTTGGAAGGAAGAAAAGGAGTGAAGAATTATTACATTCTTACATTAAGTCACTAATTATCATGCTGCCAATAAGAAGGCTTTCATTCACATCGTTCTTAAACTGAGTCATTGCAAAGACACAGGTAAACTGTATTGCTGTTTAAAGTTGAGACTTTGTGAGCATATCAGCATCCTTCTATCTATAGAAGATGATTCACATGCAGGAAATCCATTTGGGAAGAAATAGTTTCACGTGCACTTTTGCTGATAGTACTCAATCCCAGAGAGGCAGGTTCTGCTGCATATAAGATGATTGTCATTTGCTGTTTTGGGAGGTTTGATTTTGAAAGCTCTGTCTTTACCTGTGATCATTCCATGAGATGCTGTGAATGCATTGCAAACAACAGAAGAAAAGTTTTTTATTCATTCATGCATTGTGGGAGTCGCTGACTGGGTCAGCATTTATTGCTAGTCCCTGCTTGCATACTGTAATAGAAGAATAGGGCTTCTGTAAAATTTTTAAAAAATGCATCTTATTCATCACTACACATAGAAAATCAAAAAGTGGGGACTGTTGTGATGAGACCACTTCAGTCTTTTCAGTACCTCTTCTCTGTATCCAACTGGTTTTGGCTGTATTTGCCTAGTTGCATTCTCATCTATCTAATTATAGCGAAATAACTGCAGCTTTGCTTACCAATGCAGCACTATTATCTCTGCAATCCAAAGATAGATCCTTGATCTTTTCTTATTTCAGAGCTTCATGCTGCTTCTTGGCTTCTTTGTTCACCAATACAGCTCACCTGCTGCCTATAAACCTTAATTTATTTCAAGACTATTATTCTAGTGCAGTCCTAGCCGGTCTGTGAAATCCTATCGTCAGTAAACTTGAGGTTATTCAAAACTCTGCTCATGATTTGTTTTAAAGCAAAGAACTGTGGATGCTGGAGATCTGAACTATAGTTTAGTTTATTTGTTTGTGCAACTTAGATGTTGTTGACTGGGACAGCCTTCATTGCACATCCTTAATTGTTCTTGAAGTGGTGGTGAGCTACCTCATGCAGACACCACAAAGCTGGGTGGGAAGGGTGAGGTGGATGCAGAGATGTTTCAATATGACTTGGACAAGTTGAGCAAGTGGACAAATGCATGACAGATGAATTATAATGTGGATGTATGTGTGGTTATTTACTTTAGTAGCAAAAACAGGAAGGCAGATTATTATCTTGAATGGTGATATATTGCGAAGACTGGTAGTGCAGCAAGATCTGGGTGTCCTTGTACACTAATCACTGAAGGTAAGCATGCAGATGTGGCAAGCAGCGAAGAAGGCCTTCATAACAATAGGATTTCAGTACAGGAGCAGGGATGTTGCTGTGATTATACAAGCCTTGATGAAACTAGAGCATTGTGTGCACTTTGGTTGTCTCATCTGAGGAAGGATGTTCAGGCTATTGAGGGAGTGCAGTGAAGGTTTACCACGTTGATTCCTGTAATTGAAGGACTGTCATTAGAGAGACTGGATCAGTTAGGACTATATTCACTGGAGTTTAGAAGAATGGGGTGTTATCTCATAGAAAGCTATAAATTCTAACAGGACTAGACAGGGTAAACACAGGAAGGATGTTCCTGATGATGGAAGAGTCCAGACCCAGGGGTCACAGTCTAAGGATGTGATGTAGGCCATTTAGGATTGGGGGTGAATAATTTCTTTACCCAGAGTGGTGATTCAGTGGATTTCCAAATGGAAGTCAAAATGTTCAATGTTTTTGAGAAGGAGTTAGATATAGTTTTGGGGCTAAAGGGATCAAAGGTTATTAGGAGAAAGTCGGAATAGGATACAGAGTTGGATGATTAGCCATGATCACGTTGAATGGTCTGCTCATATTTTCTTTGTCTACCTTCTTGAATTGCTGTACTCCTTGGGTTGTCGTGACACCAACATATTCTCCTGCATGTGAAGAAGAGAGTTCTGGGGTTTTGACCCAGAAACAGTTTTAAAAAAAACGCAATATAATTCCAAGTCAGGACAGTGTGTTACTTAAAACAGAGCTTGCAGGTGGTGGCATTCTCATGCATCTGCTACCCTTGTTCTTCCAGGTGGTAAAGGTCACCGGTTTGGGAGGTGCCATTCAGTGAATCTAAGTGCATTACTTCAATGCATCAGATGGTACACACTGCTACCACTTTCCCATGTTCGGACCAATGTAATGCAGTCAAGGCCTGTACCCAAGCCAAGCAAGTTGTTTCTTGGTGAACTCTGCCTGATAGCTCTGTCAACCAACCCCTTCCATCACTTTGATAATGGAGAGTGGACTATTAGGATTATAATTGGCTAGGTTGGATTTGTTTTGCTTTTCTACGGACATGACCTACCTGGACAATTTTTCACATTGTTAGGTCGATATCAGCGTTATAGTTGTACTGAAACAGCTTGCTAAGTTCCAGAGTACAAATCTTCAGGCTTATTGTCAGAATGTTGTTGAGGCCTAAACATAACTTTTGCAAATGCTTCAGCCTTGTCTTTTGCACTGGTAGGCTGGGCTCACCTGTAGATGAGGATGGGAGTAGTTGTTCAGTCTCTACCAGTTGTTCATTGTTTAATTGTCTATCAACATTCGTATCTGTAACAGGACTGCAGGGTGTAGATCTATTGGCTGTGAGATCGCTTAGCCCTGTCCGTTGCATGCTGCTTTCACTCTCGGGGGGGGTATGTAAGCAGTCCTGTGTCATAGCTTGGTCTGGTTCATATCTCAGTTGTAGGTATGCCTTGTGCTCTTCCTGGATTGCCCTCCTGCACTCTTCATTAAACTAGAGTTGATAGTAATGGTAGAGTGCTGTGTGATTATAGACCGTGGTTGGCTAGATAGGCTGATGATCCACAGGACCTAGTGAATACCCAATTTGAGTTGTGAGATCTATTTGAAGTCTGTTTTATTTGACAGTGGTAGTGCTGTTCAAGACAATGAAGGGTACCATCAGTATGAAGTGGGTACAACTCTACAATGACTATGCGCTGTGATCTCTCCTACTGATAAATGTATTTGCGACAGTTTTGTGAGGGTGAGGTAATTAAATTCCCTCTTGCTTGTTCCTTCACCACCTGTTACAGACCGAGACTAGCAGCCATGTCCTTTAGGACATGGTTAGTAGTGGTGTTACCAAGCCAGTCTTGTTGATGGACATTGAAGTCCCCCACATCAAGTATATTCTGTGCCCTTGCTTCCCTCAGTGCTTCCTCTAAGTGGCATTGAATGTGTAGCATACTGATTAATTAGCTGAGAGTGGGGCAAGAGGTCACCAGATGGTACTCAGCAGTGGGTTTCCTTATCCACGTTTGACCTGATGACATGGTTCTCCATGGAGTCCACAGTCAATGTTGAGGACTCTCACAGCAGCTCCTCCCTGATCGTATACTGTTCTGCCACCTCCTGGACTAATTGGCAGGACAGATCCAGGAATGGGGATGATGCTGGTGGTATCTGGGATATTGTATGGTATGACTGTTTCATGCTGTTCCTTGACTATCTGTGAGACAGCTCTCCCAATTTCAGCATAAACACTAGACATTAGTGAGGAAGACTGCAGTGTCGACAGCGGTGGATTTGCTCTTTTGGTTTCCAGTGCCTAAGTCGTCGTTGGGTGGTCTGTGTGGATTATTATTTTCTTCAGA
>NC_063359.1:21008279-21012362 GCF_021869965.1 Rhincodon typus | reverse complement strand
TTGATTGTAAGCATATTTACGTAGCAGCTTTTATATGCACACAAAATTCCACAATTTAAAAGAAGAATGCAAATAATTTGCATTTATACGTGTTCTTATTGTGATACAGTATATCTAGATTCTTTATGGGTGTGGCAGAAAGTAAAATTTGACACCGAAGGACATAGTGATATTGGGACAGATCACCAAAAAGTTTGTCAGAGATTCTTAAAGAGCGTTCTGAAAGAAGAAATAGATTGAGAGGTAATGATATTTCTAGGCTTCAAGGTCTAAGCAGCTGCAGGCTTGGCCATGAATGGTCAAGCAATTAAAATCAAAGCCACTGAAGAGGGCCAGAATTAGATAACTGTTGATATCTTGAAGGATTACAATTACATTGGCGGCATGGTGGCTCATTGGTTAGCACTGCTGCCTCAGCGCCAATTCTGGGTTCTTTTCCACCCTTGGGCAACTGTCTGTGTGAAGTTTGCACATTCTCCCCATGTCTGCATGGGTTTCCTCCAGGTGCTCTAGTTTCCTCCCACATCCAAAGATGTGCAGGTTAGGTGAATTGGCCAAGCTAAATTGTCCATAGTGTCCAGGGATGTGCAGGCTAGGTGGATTAGCCTTGGAAAATGCAGGGTTATTGGGTAGGGGGGTGCATCTGGGTGGAATGCTCTTTGGAGGGTCGGTGTGGACTTGATGGGCCAAATGGCCTGCTTCCACAGTGCAGGGATTCTGTGTGGCTGGAGGAGATTATAGATATAGGGAAGGGTGAGGTCATGGGAAGATTTGTAAATAAGGCATTGCTTGGTGGAGAGTTAGTGTAGGTCGGGGGCACAAAGTTGATAAGTGTATGATACTAGGTGCAAGTTAAGAACACATCCTACAGAGATTTGGATCACAAACTTCAAGTTTGTGGAGGGTAGAATATGGGGGTCAGCCAGGAGTGCATCACCATAGTGGAATCTTGAAGTAACAAAGACGTGGATGAGGGATTTAGCAGTAGGACAGAAACAAAAGACTAGTGATCTAAACATAAACTATAGACCAAACTTTTACTTCAAACACTAGAAATGTTCACCGATCCTAATTTCCAATCAGCTCCTTTGTTTAGGTGAAAGCAGCCAATCACCTCATCCCTTCCATTACTTAACTTGAGAGACTTAGTTCTGATACTCTATAGTAAAAGTGCACTCTCTCGAATGCTATGTCACACTACATTGGCTACCTATAAAGTCATTTTTAATCAACCTGTTCAGACATGTTATGAGGTTACTTTAGTGGAGGTGGAACTTGTTCCTGGGCCTTCTGGCTTGGACAGGGCAAATGCCCTACATATCGCTATAAATTGATAAATTTGCTGAAATATAAACTCCACCCAAAAAAGTTATGTATCAGTAAGATGCTTTGCCTGGTTGCCAGTTACATTATGTGCATTATCATCATAGTCTTACGAAAATATCCTAACTCTTGTGGTTCAGGCTGAATTTATTACTGGACCAGAGAAATCCCAGACTGAAATCTGGTTTAATAGATCATGCCCTATCTTTTAATTTAACAAGGTAGTCTTTCGCTGAAACAAAACACACAATACTGCAGGTATGGTTTTAGGTATAAAACAAGTCTACTATTGAAAGAACAGAAAATAAAATGGAATAAATCAAGCTATTTGCATGTAACATTTTTTTGAAAGGTGTTTTGAATACAGTGCAAATGCAATCTTATCTATCCTAACACCAGCACACGATAGTACTCAAACACCGGAGATAGTTTGCTTCTCTATCGCACCTTTGAATTACTGGCCTTTAGACCTTAGTAGCCTCTTTCTTGATTAGTCTCACAACTGTGGTTTGATTTTTTCTCAACCTTGAATAACTTCTGGGTTCTAACCAATCACTGCTTTGGAATTGAATCCTTAAACTTAGGTAACCTCTTCCTTTTAAGGAAAACTGTCTCATAGATCTAAATTCCACTAGGACTTTAAAACTGAAAGCCAAAAATTTTCTAAACTGAGGTTTTTCCCCTAAGCAATCAAATGTGCCTTAATGTTTACTCTGCCTGCTGATAATTCTCCCAATGCAAACAAGTCACCAACATCATCCCAGGGACGCTCTGTCTGTCTGTCTGTCTGTCTCTCTCTCTGAAATTGTGTTTTTTTTTCTAAACAAATCATAGCTCCAGAAATGCTGGCAAGTTAATCGTTAAAGCTGCTCATACACAGATCAAAAAACACTTGTCACTAGTTCAAAATCCAAACCTTAAAATAAATAATATTAAAATGTGTATAAATCACTCATCTTACATCACTTCTGTTAAACAGACTGAAGCACCATTTGTTGAGGGTACTGGTCATAATGGTGTTTGGTGCACTTGCAGATATTGTTTGAAAGAGCAGTAATTTTCCTGTGTTTAAGCATGCAGTTAATTACAGTACCTTATGAAAAATAAAATGTTTTTGATCGAACTAAGTAAAATTGCTGTCAATATTTTTATGTTAGCATGTTCTGAGTGAACAGTTTTGAGGAACAGTGCATTACTTGTCGTTTCATTCGAAATTATATGCAGGCATCTGAACCTGAGTGTAAGACCGAAGCCACTGTCTACTTTAGTAAGAAGTGGAGTCCCTGAGGCTCTACGGGGTGAAGTTTGGCAACTACTTGCAGGATGCCATAACAATGACCAGATGGTAGAAGACTATAGAATTCTTATCACAAAAGTAAGTAATTCTATATTTAAGCAAATTGCGTCTTTTATTAAAAGGAATTACCACATCAGTCAATATGCAGAGGTTTTATTTATTAAGACTTTCTATGTCGTTTATTTTTGCTGCTAATTAATTTGGAAATTGATGAAATTCTTAAATGGGCAGCAGTTGTTACAAACTATGCATTGTTCATGAGTGTATGCAAATAAAATTGAAGACCTGGTTTGACCTCACTGGTTATATTTAGATATTTTGGTCAACATGTTCAGACACATTATGACGCACCTTCGGTCGGATTGTATCTGCACCATTTGTCCCAAAGGTAGGAACACTACCACTGCACCATAACAGCCTAAAGTCATACTTCATGATTACTTAATGGTGTGTTCATTGCCTATTAAACTCCATATTTCAAAGACTTTCTGAATGATCCAATTAAGAACAACTGTTTCTTCAAAGATGATGTGAAGAAAAATTTATAGGAGTCTTTGCTGTTAATCTTGCATTCAGAATTTGCCTCAGTAGCTCTGAATTGAGTGTGCTAATGTATATAATGCAGCATTTCCAAAGGAACTCAGAAAAAGTCCTAAACATAAATTGTATAAAAACTTGTTTAATGTGTTTGTTTCTCCATAAAAACACTTGGTAGGATCAAGCATTGATTTTGGGGAAAATGTAATGGTGAAACTGTTTTACATTATTTTTAAAACATGCAATTAATGTATTAGAAATAATCATTGCAATTGTTCTCCAGGCAAAAGGAGCTCTCCAAGAGCATATAATGCTCCTGCACAAAAAGGAGGTCTTTCAGCCTGTTGTGTCTATGCCAGCTCTTTGTGAAGCTATCCAAAATGCACTTGTATAGTTCCTGTTACATTGCAATTATTTTGGAAAGTGATTGCCCCTCTGTTGATATGTAACTTTGCTGTAGGATCCTTGTCTGTAGTTTGACTGAAAAAATTTGTCTTTAGCCTTGACAATGCACTGTACATTGATGCTAGTGTAAACTGGTGGTTGAATCTGGAGCAAGACATGACTTGTGTCTGGAGCAAAATAATGACACTCAAGAGAAGAATTTAACCTCCACTTTTAGGATTAGCTGAAAAATCAAATGTGTATAGTGTAAATGCATTTTTATTTTGTAGTCAAGTGTTCACTAACTTATATTTTAACACTTTTTGGTTGAAGTTGAATTTGAATAAAAACAAGGTACTTTCAAGATGCATCGTAAAGAACAAGATTTAACAAAGTCAAGGTGCCACATTCTGCCTATCTTTGCACACACAGTCAACTGGTGTAAAAGTAGCCTTTGGACTTGAAAGAAAACCAAAACATGCTGGAAATATTTAGGTGTATCAGCTTCTGTAGAGAGTGAAACTGAATTTTATGTAATGTTC
>NC_063359.1:20950353-21007779 GCF_021869965.1 Rhincodon typus | reverse complement strand
AGTGCTTTACAATCAATGAAGGACTCTTGGAGTGTAATATCTGTCAGTTTGCACACCTTGAGCTTCAGTAGACACCATGGTGAAAATGCTAGTCAATCTGTTTTCGTGGTGATTGAGGGATAAATATTGATCAAGACACTGGCAAGAACTGGAGTATTGTGTCCAGTTCTGGTCGCCTCATTACAGGAAAGATGTCGAGGCGTTGGAAAAGGTGCAGAGGAGATTTACCAGGATTTTGCCTCGTATGGAGGGAAGGTTAACGAGGAAAGGTTGAGAGCACTAGGGCTTTTCTCTTTAGAACGACGAAAGATGAGCGGTGACTTGATAGAGGTGTACAAAATGATCAGAGGTATAGATAGAGTGGACAGCCAGAGACTTTTTCCTCGTGTGGAGGTAGCTATTACGAGGGGGCATAGTTTTAAAGTGAGTGGAGATAGATATAGGGAAGACGTCAGAGGTAGGTTCTTTACTCGGAGTGTGGTAGGGGCGTGGAATGCATTGCCGGAGAGGGTAGTGGAGTCGGCCTCATTAGGGGCATTTAAGCGGCTACTAGATAGGCATATGGATGATAGTATAAGGTTGGGGTGGAGGTTAGATAGACCTTAGGTTTAGGGTAAAAGTTCGGCACAACATCATGGGCCGAAGGGCCTGTACTGTTCTATGTTCTACCTCTGCATTTTTGTTTTAAGACAATGACCCCACCTCCACTGCCTTCTGAGGCAGAGAATTTTATAGCTGCATTACCTTGGAGAAAAAATGTTCATCTCTGTCCTAAAAGGACACACCTAATTTTAAAATAGCTTCCCTTAGTCTGCATTGACCTTCAAGAGGAAGTAGCCTTTCCATCTCCACCTTGTCAAGACCATTAAGGATCTTCTTCACTTCAATCAAGTCACCCTTCACTCTTCTAAACTCCAGCTTAGTCTGTCCAACATTTTCTCACACGACAAACCACTCATTCCAGGATCAATCTAGTAATCCTTCTCTGAACCACCATATTTACATCTTTCTTTAAATAATGAGATGAAAACTACATACATCTAATGTCTGAACAGTAGAGTAAGGACTTAATGGTAGCAGGTTGTGTTTTATAGCAAGGCCAAATGGTTATTATAGATAAAATAAATGGAAAATGTTGGGGACTGGCTTGAGACACAAGCAATGTTATTGATAAATTCCCCTTCATTATCAGTCAACGACAAATTCAGAAACATGTTGAAAATATGAACAGTGTAGCTGAAAGTCCTTTAATCAACAATTCCTTTGAAAGAAGTCACATGGGTGATTAATGAAATACAGTCTGGTTAATCAATCCAACTTCTTTAGCTTCATGCCCGAAAACCAAAATTGCATTTACCGCAGCTTTAGAATCTAAATTCACAAAAATAATAGTATAAACTTGTACCAGAACTCCAAGAGGAGAGTGATGGCAAACAAAATTAATAAATTAGGCAAATCCAAAAATCAAATACTCACCATCAAGAGGAGACTTTGCTATTCCATCCTCCCCCCTTAGATGGCGAGATGACATCTGGTGTTTACACAGCTTTGGCTGCATCTACTGACTCCTTCTGAAAAATATTGTCATTAGAGTACAACAGGACCTTGATCAGATGGGCCTATGGGCCGAGGCATGGCAAGTGGAGTTTAATTTGGATAAATGTGAAGTGCTGCATTTTAGTAAGGCAGAATTTATACACTTAATGGGAAGGTCCTGGGGTGTGTTACCAAACAAAGAAACCTTGGGGTGTAGGTGCACAGTTCCTTGAAAGTGGAGTCATAGGTAGACAGGGTAGTGAAGAAAGCATTTGGTATGCTTGCCTTTATCAGTTGTTGCTTTGAGTATAGGAGTTGGGAGGTAATGTTGTGACTGTACAGGATATTGATTAGGCCACTTTTGGAATACTGCATCCAATTCTGGTCTCTCTGCTGTAGAAAAGATGTTGTGAAACCTGAACGGGTTCAGAAAAGATTTACAAAGTCATTGCCAGGGTTGGAGGGTTTGAGTTATAGGGAGATGCTGAATAGGCTGGGGCTATTTTCTATGGTGCATGTATGAAATGAGCTGCTGGAAAAAGTGGTGGAGGTTGGTACAATTACAAACATTTAAAAGGCATCTGAATGGGTATATGAATCAGAAGGGTTGAGAGAGATATAGGCCAAATACTGGCAAATGGGACTGGATTAATTTCAAACATCTTGTTGGCATGGACAAGTTGGACCAAAGGGTCTGTTTATGTGCTGTCCATCTCTATGACTCTATCTTCACTTTCACTGCAACCTCTAAACTGCAGCAGACATGCCCATGGGGTTAAGGCAGAACATATCCCTGGCCCCCCTCCACCCAAATGGAGAATAGCAACACAGCGCTTCTGCTTCACATATGGCACTTGAGTAGATAGCTCAGCCAGCAGCTTTTGCCTTGAAATGGCAGTTTAGTGTAGAAGGCAAGGTAGTAGTGTGTAGTTGTAGGAAACAGTGAAGTATCAATATGAAAGGGCTAAAAGACATAATGCTGCATTGATATCAGAAGTGGTGCATGTCTGCGGTGGACTCCAGTCAGTCAGGGCATATTGTCACAATCAGTCCAGAGACGGACTATTTCCAGTCTGGTAGATTCACCACTGTCAGTGAGGTGGTCAGTCTAATGCAAATCCAAGAAATAGTGCCATATCAGTCAGTGAATTGGGCTGTGGTCAGTCCTGGAAATGCACAAAATTACTTCGGACTTGGCTGGTTGGTCAGTCAGGGCCATCCTGCAAATTCAGTCCAGGGATGGGCTATAGGCAGTCAAGGTTACCCTACAAAGTTTGTCCATGGGATGGATAACAAGCAAGAGTCAGATTGTACGTAATCTAGGGTTTTATTTGAGAGTCTAGCTGCAGTGCCACCAAAGCTACATGGGAAATGGTCTACTTGAATTCATTAACGGAGAAACAGTCAGTCATTGTTGTAGGATTAACTGCATATTGTATGGTGTGGTCTGCCAAGATAGCGAAGAGAATTGGATGGTCCTGAATGAGGTGTCAAGGCAAGACATGGGGCTGGGGGTACATTATGGGTCTCAGGCAGTGTTTGCAACACACTGCAGCGAACACAAATTTTAAAGTTCAATGGTCCAAAAATTAACTGTACAATAAACTTTTAATACTGACAAACTAGCACCAAAAATGGTAGGGTAAGTAATATTTGTTTGTAAAAAGGGGCTGACTTCATGGTGGACGGGAGGCCATCCATGGGCTACTGTAGTAGCCTGTAATCCAGTGACTGCACAATGCTAAACATCTACTTCAATTCATACTCCAGCATCACGTCAATATTCAAGTGCTCCACAGTCTGGCCAAGGCGGGGGTCATAAACTAGTCCAGACTGCGGGGGCCTGATTATCTGTTCTTCTTTTGAGATTATGGCCAGGCAAAGTGGAGACCATTTTAAGTCCTTCATGGCTGGTGGGAAGCCCAAGGATTTAAGTGTATTATTAGCCCCCTAAATAACATTTTAAGCAGGATGGTACTGCTGCTGGTTCCAGAAGAATTCCCCAATTCATTGTATTCCTCCTGCACCCTCTTGCCAATGTGTGGACGCAAACAGGCAGTTAGGGCATAAGGATTCTCAGCCAATGCTGGTTTCCTGCAGGTGCAGGATGCAATTAGAGCACTGTATCATGAACCAGCACTCTTCGTGAAACTCTGGAAGGGAGTCTACTCTTAAGTGCTCAAATCATTTGCGACCACAGCAATCAGGTAATGCAGTAGATATCCAGGGAGCTGTCATGACTCATAAATCCTGAACCTTTCACCAGTGCCAGACTTTCAGATGCCCTCAGCCCTAGAAGTATGGTTGCTTGGTAACAAAGGACATCCCCTCCACATCTTGTTGATGAAATCTGTAATAAATTCGCAGTCTGCTGAGGAGAGGCACAACACTACCCATTTGTCAACCAGACCACAGTATGTGAGATGGTGTCTTCAGTCACCAAGCCCATTGAGGGATGGAGAGGTAAACATATTGACAGTGAAGCAATGCAGGCAGGAGAGAAATCCTATAGGAGCAAAATGAGGGTATGCATTCTGAGATGGGCCAGGATGGCCCAACAAAGGAGAACACCAAGCTAGAGCCAACTTTAAAGCTACCCATTTCCAGTAATACTGAGCTAGGTTGAGACATTTTGTCTAAATAAAGGCTGAAATCATCTTTCTGCGCAAAGCTTGAATGAGTTCACACTGGAAAGAGGAACCAGATTCTCCTGGCTTAAATTTAAGAGAAAAATATCTGTAACTTTAGCAATAAGCGGAATCAGAAATATTAATTAGTAGACATTGATGATATAGATGGATATATGGTTCCTTCTCTGCTTAAGACTACCACGTATATTCTGTTTCAATTAAATTTCATTGATGACCTCCAACTCAAATTTTGTACTGTGCATTCCTTTTTCTTTCTAAAGCAATATAAACAGGTCTGTACAACAGTTATAGAACAAAATGTAAAAGCAACAACTGAAGGTCTTTTAGATTAATAAGTATTTATTATTAATTAATATTTTTGTAGGTAACTGTTTACAGACTCAGGTACAAGATGGTAATGTGGGAATGAGGGAAAACTAAGATACTAAACTAAATTGATTCATTGAGTGTTTCACAAAGGATAATCTAGGAGGCATTGATTTCTTTGGAGTGTATGACTTACTGAAAAATAGATTCTTTGGTCCAAAATGTGAATGACAAATCAGTCACACTTTGTCTAATACACCAAAATAAAAGTGTTCAAGTCATAACTGAGAAACTTCAGACAACGCCAAGAAAGATTGCCCAAAAGCTTGTCCCTCCAATCGTTGCATCTTGCTGCAATATGAAAATCTCTAATGTTTTAGTCCTGTGGCTGATTTTTGACCATTTGGACTCAGTGTGAATTTGTTTTACGTACGTAGTGAAAGTTGTCCAATTCCAATTTCGTATGTATATTTAATTATATTTCAGTATGTTAGAACATCCATCTAATTTGAGCAGTGTGTGCATTTTTTCCTTTTGAGCAAATGAAAAAAAATCCCTCAATCATAACCACATATTTATGTGCATTACAACCTGTAAAAATAGACACTTACTCAGATCCAAGTAATTTTTATGCCAACTGCTCAAACTACAATTACTGTCAAAAAGCCTTAAGTGCACAAAATCCTTTTGTACTGAAATAGTGGACATGTAATCACTGTAAAGATGTCAACAGACTTGTGGAAAGAAATCTCATCTTTTGTGGAAAATGGGAACTTTTTATCCAGCACCCTTTGTAGTCAAAAAACCAACCTCTCTGGGATTCAATATTTGCATGGCTCTAAGCCTGGTATGGATTTTTTTTCTGCTGCGATAAATGCCAAGTGAAAAATTCTGTATTAGATTAGTTATTATATGGGAAGAAAACTTTGAAAATAAGGTCACCGGCCAAAAAAAAGCTGTTTGTTGAATTTTCAAAGTATCTATAATTTACAGGTTTCAGTGAATAGCAATCCTAAAGTCATATGTGGATCCGTGATGCTTTAGCAGTACCATTTAGAAATAAAAAGGAACGAATTGGATATAAAAGTAGCAAGATAGTTCAAACAACACATATAAACAACTTGAACTTTATGGCTCCTTGAACCATTGAATCAATACATTGAGGATATCATATCATTTGTTAGATGGTCTCCAAGAATGGCTGCTGCTACTGGATATCAAATATAGCTCATTCTTAAAATGCAACACTTAAATGACAAAACTAAGTACCTTATTTTTTAAAAAAAAATTTCTTTAATGAATTGAAGTACTGCAGTTGCATTGACCATTTCCTAACGTCTTGAATACTGTTCCAATATATTCCAAACACATTTAGACATATACGACCTCCCAACCAGGTTAAAGCCCATTTCATAAAATGCTCATTTCCAGAGGAACGATTAGCAATAAGGAAAATTTTAATTGACAATAACTTTATTGTTATGCATGCAAATACATTTCAAGTACTGCAAACTGTCCCAATCATCTTTCAAACACCGAAATTCATGATACTCTATTCTAGTGTACAGCCCAAGCTATTAGCTCTTCAATTCAGTGCTACAGCAAACAAGGTTTTGTACACAAAGAATTAAATCTTTGCTATTCAGTATCACAAACTAATCAATACAGACCTAAATGGCCTAGCATTCATATTTCATCCTACTCCTAAAACAAAAGGTAACAGATTACCAACAATTTGGAAGTCAAATTGAAATTAACAAATGGAATAAAATTTATTCCCTATTTAATTAACAGAGCACTTTAAAAAAAATTATACATTTTAAATATAAGCCAAGTAGGTGTAGTAAAAATGACCATTAAATCCATCTTATTGATGGTGCCTCCTTTATACATGACGGATGTGTACCATCTTTAATTTCATTTACATTTCAATCGAACAATAGATTTGCAAAGAAAATGTCTAATACAGACGTAAAATATTCACACTTGAGCTCCACAATCTGTTGTACAATTGATAAAACAGGCCTCTTTTCCCAACTTTTCCAGCTAAGCAATTTTTCTAAAGATTTTATTTTTGCAGCAAAACATTTTTTCATAACTTTCAGGGAAAAGAATAGGCAAAATGGCATAAATGCAGACAGCAAACGCTGCAAGCTAATCACAACGCTTCAAGTGGCTGTACAGTGGGCATGTGTAGTACAAATAAGAACCATGTGTGTGTTGTATCACAACTACAGTATAATGTACTTCTCCTGCCCAGCTAAGGAACTGCATGCATTTCCATGCCTTTGATTAACTGAGGCCTTCACTGGATGGGTTTATGGGATATGTGCAGGTGACCTAATTCTGATGTAATGCATCTTGGGCCCATGCAGCGGAACTGCACAGGAATGGATTCCACTTAAATGTTTAAATTTTAAAAAAAGTTGACCGATTCTCAAAATGATGATACGTTACCATTGTTAACGTGCATCAGTTGTAAAAAAGCAACCAGTTTCCCCAATCCCCCTCCAGCAGAGCACAACCAAGTTTTTTAAAGAATTCAATTTTAAAATAAAAAGGTACATACACAAGATTAATTTATGTAATACATATTCACCCTCAGAAAGCACTGAAGATGCTATTTGGAGTTTTGTAGCACAGAGGGCGGTCATTTCCCCGAGGGCTGCAATCTATTTTCGGAGGGTTATTCTGATACTCCTAGACTCCTGAAATATCTTGGTCATGTTCAAGTAGTACAAAACATCCTCAAGATAGTTAGTTATAATTTACTTTCTTCAATTCAAGCATCAATAAACAGATCTCTAAAAAGGTTTTTTTTTCATTTTTGGGGGACAGGGTAGTGTGGGTTACTTCTGAAAATTAGCTGTTGTCTCTGTAAAATTGATTCACAGAGTCTATTTTGTACCACTAGAGGGAGAAAGCAACTATATACAATTCACTGAGACCCCACAGTGGCAGGGAATAAGTACTGCAGCAGCACCCAATGTACAAATTTTTCTGAAATATTCTACATTCCAGTCTGATGGTTTTGATCCAAAGCTTGGGTGCAGATCAATATAACTCATGCAAGGATAAGAAAACAAAATTCAACAACCCCTGTTCCTACTTTAAAGTCTGTTAAGGACTTGAGCTTGACTCTTTTTTGCCCCAATACCTATGCTTGCTTGTTGCATGGCCAACAAGAAAGCACTGGACACTCATAAATGTTATGATTTGTGAAAAATAGATAGATATGCTCAAATAGGCATTCATTTGTTACAGCAATACAGCAAATTCCATTTATAATTAACACATTCATAAGCAATAATCAGAACTGTGTGCAACTCTGGTGATTATTGAATATTTGAATTATGGAGATCTTTAAAGTCTTCCAGATTATTAATAATGCAATTGGAAAGCTGAAATAAAACTGGAAATTTTAGATAGAACCTACAGTACACATCACTTGAAAACATTATGTACTTTTACATAAAATTTACATTAAATATTGTTCCTATGCTACTTATTTTAATGTCTAACACCATGTGCGTAAAGCATTGGTGCATGTTTTGGTTTACTCTGAAATCTATATTGTTAAGAGCAGCTTTGGTTGAAAATTAAATTACTGCAAAAGAAGAGTTTGTAAAATGGTCTTCAGTCAGTTTAGCTTTAGGTTGCTTACTAGTGGCTGTCAATACCAGTATCCAGATTTTAAAAAGATTTCAATGTGTACAAGTTCAGAAATATGGACTAAAGACCATGTAAACACGCAAAGACTGATAACTTCAGACTACAATAGGTGCATAGATCTCAGTAACTATAAGCTTCGGTATATGATACTGAGTAGGAGGCCCACAAAAATTTAAATGTACAATATCACTCCTTCATTACAAAAACCTAAATAAATCCTATTATAAATAGGAAGAGATTTCATGATACTGCCTAATGCAATTATAAACATCAAGCAGCAAACTGCCTTATCACTCTGTGCAAATATCCTCCAGGAAAAAAATGTTCAACCCTCAGGGAAGTGCACAAAACTGTTTTAAAAATTCTGACACTTTGTTGTGGTATTGTGTATCAGTTTAACAACTCAGACGACCAATAACATGATCTTGCAGAAGTCGTTTACCAGCAGAACACCTCCTTTGCAGCTACCTGGTGAAAGTCGTGCTTGGTTTAAAATATCCCAGTACGATTTTCAGAACAATCAACTTCACAGAAGTCATCAAAACATAAAAAATGTAAAATTAAAACAGTAGGACCATAGAGATAGAGACTGGAAGGTACTGTTAAATCTAGGTTATTAGCAAATGGCATACCTACATAACAGAAATTACGTGCATGCAACAGTGGCTTGCTTTAAAAAAGGGAATTATTGATACAGTTCTATTACTTTGCATTGTTTGATCCGAAACACTGCCCATTATAAAATAAGCTGAATACAGGCTTGGGAATCAACAGAATGTTACAGTATAGACTAAGACAGTTAAAATTTTAAATTTTTTTTATGAATGGATGCAGTTATTGCTCCTCCGACTGCTGGTCTAAGCTATGAAAACAAAGTTACTTCTTTAATTCTCAAAAGGGCCAACTCAGAAACTTCACTAAGTGAACGAGTTGTAAATGATGAAGAGCCAGAAAGCTTAGCCCTCAATTTCCTTTACATAAAACTGAGAAAAGGTTACACAGTTAAAATAAACACAACATCCGTAAATATCACAATTATAGATGTTTTGTAAACAAATTTTAAATACTTTTACTTTCAATGCCCAACTACATTATAAGTAAATCTACCAGTCTCCCAGAGTACGTTAAACATGCGTGCAATGGCAAACTTAAATTGTACCTTGAATTAACTAAAAAGCATCACCATGATTATGACCATTACTATTTTTATCAAATAAAACTACTGAGATTCTTGGCATTTCCTTGCGTTTGATTAAATTGAAGACGGCTGTTTTAAACTGGACTGTCAGATATGACTTTGGACTGTTCAAATTTATTACAGTACTTTTGGGGTCTTGCTTCATAATGGATGAACACTATATGTTGCAGTAAATACAGAGAAACCATCAGAAATTCTTAAAATAGACAGGGTAGAAAAGAGACCAGTAGAAACTGGCTTATCATTCAGTGCAAACACCACACAATGCAGGAGTTCCAAAATACAGTTTTCGTTCTGCACTTTATATACAAATATAATGGTTAATAAAAATAAGAAACCTCAAAATAGCCAAATATTTTGAACATAGCTATGATCAAAGCAGCATTTTATGTAAACCAATTAGCATTGCACGTTCATGTAATTTAGGGTGACAAATAAGTTTATTTCCATTAAAAGACATTTCACTATCGTAGGTACTTAAAAAAATCTAATTAAAATCTTTACCATGAATAGTAGATTCAAGGATGAGACAAGGCATTTTTTGAAGCAAGTGTTCAAATTTGAGCTATTTGCAATTTTTGCCTTTGGTGTTTTTTGGAGGGTAGAAGGCAGTTAGTCTTTTTTTTAATATTCTGTATCTGGTCCTTAAGCTCATTACTACACCCAACAAAATAGGCAACGGTGCAGTTCTTTGCTGCTACAAATCCACCAATAATAGAATGCCACAGGCTAAATTTCTATCAAATGCACATCAAAACTGACAGAAATTCTTCTTCATGGGATATATGAATTGATTTTCTGCAAAAAGTTGCTGCTTAGCCTGCAATTATTGGACCAAAGAAAGTGAAAACATGTTGCCATGCAAACCAAGGGGAAAAAAAAATCTGTGAATTCTGGAAATCCGAATTATAAATTGAAAATGTTGGGAATACTAAATCAGACCAGGAAGCATTTGTGGATAGAAAATAACATTTCAAGTCAGTGACTGTTTCTCTCTCTCAGTTTCTGCCTGACCCAAGTATTTCCAATTTTCTGTTATTTATTTTCTGTTATTAACAGCATATTTTCTGTTAATATGCTATCTTAACTAATGGTCAATCTGGCAAGATAATTTCATTTTTTTTCCTGAGGCACACCTTGTTAGATAATAAGTGATAATGGCACAATGTTTTAGTGATTCCACCCCACTTAATGTTTGCCCTATATATTTGTTTAAACAGATAACACAAGGTATTTTTCAATTTTACCATCTTAGTTTAACATATTTGCTATGGAATCTGTTGGCAAACTGTATTTTGAAACTCTAATTATGCAATTTTTTAAAAAGTGAAAAGTACACTCCTTCCACCATTTAACAAAACAAGTTTCCTATAAAAAGTGCAACAATGCCATGAAACTAAATCTTACCATAACAGCTCAAAAATACAGTTTTCCAAGCCATTATCTTCTTACAATTTTGTGAATTGTACACAAAAAACATATAAAAGAAATAGAAGAGGAGGTAAGTCATAGTTAGCTTCCACCAGATGTGTTACTGCAAGGCTCTGCTGGTTAACAACTGAGTTGTTTACGTTCTACATTAGCCATTGTGAATAAGAATGACTAAGTTACTGCACTGGCTCACAACAGACTCATAAAAGACTGCTTTAAAGCATTTAGCAGAATGATGTCCAAATTCCAAGATTCACTGGGAATTTGAATTAGCTATCTGGCTAAAGTTAATTTTGTCAAAATGGTTAATTCAGGAGGGCTTTTGAAGTATCAAAAATGTCCACAGGAATTTGGTGCCCCCACATTGTTCTTTTAAAAAAGTACATAACATAACATACACACATATATACAAATCCATGTGTTATATATTATATTATATAATATAATAAAGAAAGCAAAATTAATTGCTTTTGAATGTTGGTGCAAGCACAAAACATTTCAGCTTCCATTGACTAGAGTCTCGCCATTAGTTGCAGGTTTCATGTCATTATCTTCTGACAACTTTACTGCAGATGTTTTCAGGACTAAATTACTAATGCTGAAGGAAGCAGTCATAGGCGGGGAGGTGACGTAGCCAACAGAAGCTGTAGTGGGCTGGTTAAAGCCAGAAGTTATTGGTATCATCTTCTGTTCCTCCCTTGGTAGAAAGGGAAAAACATGAAATAGTGTTAACATAGTCAAATTAGTTTCAACAATGTTTTCATTAAGTTATGCTATATCTCTTTAATTAATTGATTTCATGTCCCTCTATACTTTGCCCCCATTCAACAGCTGACAGAGAAATGACCTAAAACTGGGTCTTTGCAGAGTTGAAGATGAACAGATCAGCCATGATCTCATTGAATAGCGCAGCAGACTTGAGGAACATTTCTTTCTACGTACACCACTTAATACATCTCAATCTCCTGTGCTTCAAGGAAATCAATCCCAGTCCTGTTGGATTGAAAGATTTTATGGGGTTGGGGGCTAGTCAGGTTGTAGCATCTTGGATCAGGTTGGGGATGGGGGTGATGAAACTGGATTGCAGCATGTCAGAAGCATGTCATTTCTGAAGAAGGGTCTAGGCCCGAAACATCAGCTTTCCTGCTCCTCTAATGCTGCTTGGCCTGCTGTGTTCATCCAGCTCTACACCTTGTTATCTCTTGTAGCATGTCAGGTCAGGTTGGGGGCTGGTCAGGTTGAGAGATTTTATAGGATTGAGGACTAGACAAATCAGTTTGGTTCATGGGGATCATTAGGTCAGTTCTTGTGGGTAAACCAGTTGAGGTTTTATAGGGTTGGGAGCTAGTGAGGTCTTCCAAGACGATAATCCTGTGGTTGGCTTCAGTCACGTGCTGCGGACTGGACAATTTGGCTCAGGTAGGTGAGGCAAAATGGGTTGGATTAAGAGAAGATCTGTTGTGTTTTGTCTGTAAACTAAATATGAGGAAGTTGTTTCAAGCTGTTAAACCTGCACATTTCAGCTTCCTTTGTAGACTCTATACATTACATTCCACAAATGCCCTAAACAATACAAAGAGTACACTCATGGAAGACCACAAGTGTAAACCAGTGTCTGAGCATTGGCTGAAATGCTGTGCCCATCAAATCTCTTTTAAATGGCATCATACATAATTCCTGTGTTCAGCTGCCAACATGATATTTAATTAACATTGCATCAAATATACTGCCCAAACTGTTTTCTAGGAATCTCGTATTAAAATCAGCTATCCTAACATAATTAAACAGTTATCAGCAGAATCACAAGTATTTTTCAATTTAAGAAACATGAATGCAGTTTTCCTGGATATTAGACTTTCTCTCCCAGGACACAGCTATGCTAAAGTGAATATGCACACTCCAAATCATGCATTGATTCCGCTGAAACTTTTTCGGTAAGAAGGGGCAGTTGCTGTACAGGTCTCACTTCAAATCAACATTGCCAGCCAGTGCCAGCCATTTATTGGCACGTTACTGTAAACCATTTTTTGATAAACAAACTCCTATAAGTAGTGAATCCATAAAATAGGAGTAAATAGATGTTTGCAGTTAGGACTTAAACGTACTGGCACCTTTTAACATCTGAGCAGTTAGGACTTAAATGTACTGGCACCTTTTAAACATCTGAGCAGTACAAATAAATGTCAGTTTAAATTAAAAGGTAAAGTATTAAGTGCTGAACTCAAGTGATTTTCTACGTTCAACATTATGTGTCAGCCTTGGCTCAGTGGTAAAACTCACGTGTTCTAACACTGCATGGAATTCAGGATGAGCTTGACAATTCGATACAAAGTTGGCTTAATGATTGGAGATGAAGAGTGATGGTAGAGGATTGTTTTTGGACTGGAGACCTGTGACAAGCAGTGTTCCACAGGGATCGATGCAAGGTCCACTTTTGTTTGTCATTTATATAAATGATTTAGATGAGAATATAAAAGAAAACATAGTTATTATTTTGCAGAAGACACCAAGATTGGTAGTATAGTGGACAGTGAAAGTGGCTATCTATGATTGCGAAGACATTTTGATCAGTTGGGTCAATGGACAAATGAAGTTTAATTTGGATAAATGAAGTTTAATTTGGATAAATGCGAAGTATTACATTTTGGTGAAACAAAGACAAGACTTATATAATTAAAAGTAGGGCCTTGGACAGTGTAGTAAAACAGAAAGACCTAGGGGTTTAGGCACATAATTCTTTGAAGTTTGCATCACATATAGATAAGCTGGTTAAGAAGTCATTCAGCACGCTTGCCTTCATTGCTCAGGCCTTTAAATATAGGAGTTGGGATGTTATTTTGAGGTTATATAGGACGGTTGTAATGCCTCTTCTGGAGTACCGTGTTCAGTTCTGGTCATCCTGTCATAGGAAGGATATTATTAAGCTGGAGAGGGTTCAGAAAAGATTTACCAAAATACTGCTGGGAATGGAGGATTTGAGTTATAAGGAGGGGCTGGATAAGCTGGACATTTTTTCACTGGAGCGTAGGAGGTTGAAAGGTGACCTTATAGAGGTTTATAAAATAATGAAGGGTATAGATAAGGTGAATGGCAGATGGGGATTTCAAGACTAAGGGACATATTTTTATGGGGAGAGGAGGAAGATTTTGAAAAATCAGAGGCAGTTTTTCTTTTCTACACAGAGTATGGTTCATGTGTGGAATGAACTTCCAGAGGAAGTGGTGGATGGGGCTACAGTTACAATGTTTAAAAGACATTTAGATAAGTACACGAATAGGAAATGCTTGGAAGGATATAGGCCAATTGCAGGCAAGTGGAACTAGTTTAGTTTGGGAAACTTGGTTATCATGGACTGGTTAGATGGAAGGGCCGTTTTCTGTGCTGTATGAGCAACTGTTCATCAACATTTACATTTGCGTCATTTGCAAAACTTGACAAAATAAATATTACCACATTTAATTATTCAACTTAGACTTCTTTACTCATCCCTAAACAATTCTGTGCTTGTTAATTATTTTTACATTTAATATGCTTAAACAACATTGCTTTTTCCTCTTCATGATAGCTACTAACTTCTTTCGTTATTGCTTTTTAGTTTCTCTAATTTTCTTTTATGACGTTGACACCATAATTTCCTATTCATGATTTTCATTAGTATTGTTAGCCTCAATTTATCTATATGTTCCTTTTAAGCTTGTTTCAATTCAAATCCATTTAACCATGGGACCGATATGCCTCTCTTTCACTCCAAGCTTGCAAACTTTCAAAACATGTTGCAGCACTTCCTGCAAACTCTGAAAAACTGAGCTGTTGATAGCTTCTACCAGTTAGCTCTCCAGAGTTTTCATGAACAACTGCTTTCAAGCTAACCTCTCTTTCCTGACATAAGGTGACCAAGAGTAAAATAGTGAATAAGAATGTAAATACTTATTAAGATTTCACACTGCTGTTCTGTTCACTGGTTTCCTAACTTTTCCACCCAGGTAGCTTAGGCTACATCTCTTCTGATCTGACTGAATTCTGTCCTTTTCCTATCACCATCTTTAGCTTTAACCATTCATTTTCCTCTTTATTTTGATATTTAAAGTACTTATGCAGTGGGTCACTATTTCACAGTTGTTTCCTGCTTAGTTATTTATTCTATTTTTTATTCCATTTGATTTAACAGAACTAAAGTCAGGCAAATGTTTTTTTCCTTTCAATCTAATTACACAATACTCTGAAAAGCTCTGAATACTTTCCAAAAATGCACTATTCTGACTACATGAATTCTCTTTATTTTAGAACATCTTGAAATAATAAATCTAATTATATAACTTTGGTATTCTTGCACTTTTTAAACTATCTGCAAATTTTTCCTTTAATTTCGTCCCCACAGCAAGATTTACAAACCTAAGATTCAAAGTACGTTTAAATAAAATCAAAACCATTACATTCTTTAACCATCCAACATTGATCCTTACGTGATAGCAATTTGCTCTGCAATTCTCCGGCCCTGCTCCTCCTGCTCTTGACCCTGGTGCTTATGGTGGTGACCATTTTCAGACATTATATCATTGGTCCGATCACTCTGGGAGCCAATACCCAAATCCAGGACATTCTGTATGAACAAAAACAAAACTGCCTTTAATATGTCGCATAAATAATATCACTGAATGTACATGTTTTACAACATACTGTAGCTCAATTTGTAGTGCAAACAAAGAAATTGCTCCCAACTCATTCCTTAGCCTTGCAAACTATCAGAACATGTTGTAGCACTTCCTGCAAACTGAAAAATTGAGCTGTTGATAGCTTCTACCAGTTAGCTCTGTTGAGTTTTCACGAACAACTGCTCTCAAGCTAATCTCTCTTTCCTGACAATAACGTGGCCAGGAATAAGATAAATAAAAGTTCCACGCAACTTCCAATAGTCACATATGACTCAAGATGATTAAGCTGACTCCTTAAAAAGTTTCATGCATCAGACACTACTGGATATCAGATTACTATTTATTTCTATATCCCTAATTACTTTCTTGCTCATTCTCCATCATTTGATCTGTTACACTCTCATGGGTCACAAGTTGTTTGTTGGAAGATTGCCAGTACAGCTGTTTTAGCATCCGTGATAAACCAAAAGGAGGGTTAAGTAAATCAAGTACTATAAATATAAATTAAAATCACTGGCAAAGTATGTGCAAGGTTCAAGGCTACATCATAAGATTTCCCTCAAAAGGAACTGGTTAAATTGATGCAAACAGAATTTGAAATATCAGGAATATGAATGATCCTGTTCAAAGTATTACATTCCATTAAATTTAACGCATGGAAAATATATGCGGATAAAGAATTAAGACTGTTCTTTACAGGCATGGTCTCCTTTAAATTTTAAATTAAGGCTATACAATACACTGTATCAGAATACCATTTAACTTGCATAGAGTTGAATATTGCACATCATGGGAGCTTATACACTTACGTACAGTATTGGATTTCCTGGTTTGCCTTAAAGTAATTAGTTTATAATGATTTAACAGATAGGACATTGACACTTATTAAGTTTCATGCCGGTATTCCGGTGCAAGAAATTGATTCTATAATTAAAGACAGCATGTGTCATGGTTTAATTTATGTCAGTGTTCAGTGTACTATATCAGTTCATCAAGGCATATTTTAGTCAGAAACTCATCAAACATACACCATGTTTATTGCCAAATATCCAACACCATACAATGCAAAGCTTTGCATGATAAAAAGTGTCAAGGGTCATTACAGTTTAGGTTTCAAATCGGTGCTGGCTACTTTTGTGAAGTGGTTTAAAAAAGGTTTGAAAGTGTTCTTCTGGAACTGTGACCTATACTGAATGTCAGAGTGCAAGTGACTGAAAGCTTCCTGGAGTGTTAATGGAAGATTGTTTGTTTATACCATGGTATTTACAGAAAGTGGAAGAAATTGAAAGCTTGAGGTTGCTTTTGATTTAGGGTAGTCAAGAATTGATTTTAGTTTAGAAAAATCCCAGAGACTGAATGGCTTTAGGGCAGTTTTGGAGGAGACCAGACTAGGGTCAGAAACAAATATAGTTTCTCTTCTAGAAAGGAGTATCAGAGAGTTAATCTAACGTAAAAGCTTAGTTTGTGAAACTTTCAGATCAGAAGCATTTAATTAGAAATCAGAAGATTATTAAAAGACTGAGAAAGTATAACCTTGCAGTTTTAAGAGTATTTATGCAGGGAGACTTCATAGTTCACAGGACAGAACTGGGAGGTGCAGTTACGTCAAATCTAAAGATTTAACATAGAAGGGTGATCTTTCTGGACTTGAAATGCTGTAAAGTGATGATAGGGAATAGATCAGACATTGCTTTGTGCATGTTTCAAGATCCTTCAAACTGTATTTTATAAATAATAGCTTGTTTTTCCATTTTGTGTAATAAACATCTATATTATTGTTAAAGGAAAGCTTGTATTTCAGTGAACGAATACCATGTTAAATAAACAAACAGATTATCTATCTATCTGGCTCGATTTCATTCTGGGATCTGACATATCCAGCAGTAACATCAGCTGGGATTTGTAACCTTTTCCTTTTGGCATCATTTTGTGTAGCTTCTACACGAAAAACTAGAAATTACGAACAACACTGAATAAATGTTGACTTGCACAGGGAAAACTCCAGATCTGCCCTATTCTTCAGCTTGACTGCTTCTGAATGCCAATTGTTCTTTCTGTGAAATTCCCTGTTAGAGTTGCTCATCTTTGGAAGGACTTGCAGTTTGCTTTAAATCACAGTACATGCTTTCCACCTGCCAACTGTGAAGTTAAAATGTTCCAATCAAAAATTTGCACAGGTGATCCTATTTTAAAATATTGACACAATACATATCCATACCTCTAAACCCTCATCTTGATCGGCATCAGTATCTAAAGCAGAAAGCTCCAGTTCTATATCTCGATCAGGTCTTGCATCTGCAGAAACTTCTGAAAATTCCCTCTATTGGTGAACAAATGGTCAAATTTATGATTGCGAACAAATTAAAATCCCTTACTGAGAAAAACAGGATAGCTAAGAACAAAGTGTTAGAACGTACCAATCTGTAAAATATACTGTGTGCTTAAAAAGCAATTATTCTTACTCACTGACATGCAGTCGAACAATCAAGCACAAATTAAAGATCGCCATTATATTGCCAATTTCTGAGGTATCACAGAGTCATACAGAATGGAAACAGATCTTTCGGTCTAACCAGTCCATGCCAAATAGAATCCCAAACTAAACTAATGCCACCTGCCAGCTCCTGTCAATGACTTTGTCTCCAATTTTCACTACTTCTCTTGTTTACATACAATGTCTGACTCTTCCCTTCCTACCTTGACTTCGCTGCATCTATTTCCAGAGATATTGGAAAAAAGAGTAACTGTTCGTTAGCTCAGCTGGCTAGACAGCTGGCTTGTGATGCAAACTGATGCTAATGTGGTTCAATTCCCACACCATGGGAATGGCTCACCACTCTTTACTGGTAAGCTATGCCTACAAATAGAGGCAGAGAAGTCAGGTTAGGAATTCCCACACCAGCTGAAGTTACCACAAAGGAGTCTCCTTCTCAACCTCTATCATGTATAATAGTGTCACTCAATGAGAGTTATTACGGGGTTTACTACAAAATGAAAGAAACAGCTTACAAAAATGCAAAGGAAAATGGAAATCCAGTGGACTGGGACAGCTCTAAATGCAACAGATTACACAGCAAATATAAGAAGGTCTGTTAAAGGAATAAGGATATCAGTAAAAGTATAAATATATTTGAGAAAAATGAGCAGCTATATGGAGCCTAAGCTTTTCACAGTACTTGTAAATTAGTTAGAACAAGGAATATTTTTACATTCAAGCATGCAAGAAAGACATAAAATTTGGGGATTCAAAAGTTCAAATGAGAGGATAAAGTTATGAAATAACAAAGAATCCGTAAGCAGAAAACAAACTGTGCAAGTGGAGTTAAATGCAGGGAAGTAGGTGGTCATCTAATTTGGATCTAAGAAAGAAGAGTGAAGCATATTTTAGCAGATTGAAACATAGAATTTAGAAGCAGGTGGTGGTAAGTTGGCTCTTTAAGCTTGCTTCACCATTCAATAAAGGTCCTATTTGATCTGGTTATGGTCTCATCTCCACTTTCCAACTGCACCAGCCCTCAACTCATTTTCTTAAGAAGGTGACCTCGTATTCTTAAATTGTGTTCTCTAGTTTTAAAGTCCTCGCAGGAAGGAACATTCTACAGATATTAACTCCATTCAGTAACTCCAAGATCTTTTAATAAGATCACTACTAATTCTAAGCTTCCATGGATGTTGAAATAACCCGTTCAATTTTTTTCCTCATAAAGCAACAATTTCATCTCAGGAATGAATTAGTTGAGTGATCCTTTTCTGAACTCCTTCTAAAGTAATTACGTTTTTTTCAAATAAAGAAGTAAAAACTGTACTCCGCACTCCAACTATGGTTCACTGCTGCACTGAGCAGCTGTAAAACATCCCTATTTTTATACTCCATTCCCTTTGCAATAAAACAACACTATTCACATTCCAAATCACTTTAATACCTGCGTATTAACTTTATATGATTTATGTATCAGGACAACCAGATCCCTTCATACCACTGTTTTTCCATTCTCCCGGTCTACCTTGACAGGTTCACAAATAACCATGTTACATTCGGTCAATCTTTCCATCCTCACTTAGCCCTTTGCAGACTCTCTACCTCTTCTTTCTTACTTTCCTAACTAACTTGGTGTCATTAGCAAATTTGGATAACACATTTTTCCCCTCATCATAATCATTGTAACAAACTGTTGAGGACCTAGCACTAATTCCTGTGGCACTCCACTAGTGACTAGCTTGCCAACACAAGACAGACCCACTTATACCTACTTTGCTTGCTGTTAGCTAGCCAATCTTTTATCTACGCTAATGGGTTATCCCCTCCTCCAGGAGCTCTTATCTTGTTCAACGACCTTTCAAATGCCTTTTGCAAATCCAAGTGGTACATATCTACCATTTGCCCTCTAAACACCATAGATATGGATGACACTTCAAGATCAGTTAAAAATGATTTTCCTTTCACAAAGTTATGTTTGGCTCTGCCTGATCAAGTATCTTTCCTATGACAGCTACTATGCTAACTGGCCTGTAGTTTTCAGCTTTCTTGAGTCATAGTATTAACATTTATCATTTTACAATCCACAAGGACCATTTCAGAATCTAAAGTAATTTTTGGAAGATTATAACCAATGCATCTATTACCCAAGCTACCACTTCTTTTAAAGACCTTACAGTGCAGGCCACCTGGTCCTGGGGAATTAACCAATAGTTTTTCTTTTGTCTAATGATGGTGACTGTTTAAAGTTCATTGCTCCCTACCAACTCGATTTTTAATTATCTTTGGGGACTGTTCCAAGACTTCTACCATGAAGACAGATGTAAAATAAAGTATCTGCTGTTTCTTTGTTTTCCCAAATATCAATTCCTTAGACTTGCGCTCTAGAAAACTCACACTAGGTCTAGTTATTTTTTACCTGTTCAAATAGATGTAGAACTCTTACCATATGCTTTTAATATTACTGGCTAGCTTTCACTCATTCTACTTTCTGGCTTGATCATATTTCAGCTTTTTTTTCCAAATGGTTTGCAGTCTGTCCAATACATTTACCCATCACTAATCTTTGTAGATTTGTGACCTTCTTTCAATTTAACATCATCCTTAATCTATTTAGCTATGAATCATTCTCAAATAATCTTTATTTACAATGGGATAAAATCTGAGAGTTATTAAATATTTCCTTAGAGGTCTGTTTCTGCAACTTCACTATCCCACCTTTTAAGCTAGCTTAGCCTGCTCTGCCTTAACAACTTCATGGCTAACCTTTATTTGGTTTAAACAATCGTCCTGGAGCCACTTCTCCCTCGCAAAGTGAAAATGAAATTCTATCATGCCATGATCGCTGTCATCTTGAGGCACTCCCTCACCACGGAGGTTATCAATAACCCTGTCACATTGCACATTACCACTTCCAGGAATCGCCAGGTTATTAATGGTGAGAAAACAGAAACTGTAGGTTTATGTACAAAAACTACCAGAAGATAATGAACATGCACAAAAACAAGTCAATAAAAAAAGCTAATGAAATTTCACCTTTATACCAAGGGTACTTGGAAGGAGAGGAAGTTACTGTCTAGTTGTACAGAACAGTGATCAGATTCCATTAGGGATGCAGTGTTGGGCTCTAGACAGTACACTTTGGAAGAATATAGCAGCCTTGGAAAGGGGTACAGTACAGACTCACCAGCATGATATTGGGTCCAAAGGGTGAAATTATGAGAATGAGTTGCATGAGCATGGTTTGCATTCCCTAAAGTATAGAAGAATGAGGGTTGAACTAAGTGAATCACTTAAAATGATAAAGGAATTGGGTATAGATATTCTATTCCATCAAGTGTGAGAAATCCAGAAAACAGATTACCTAATCTATTCAGGCTAAATCAAGAAGAAAATCTGGAAGCCCTTTGTCACACAAGGTTGAATAGAAATCCTGAACTCCATTTCTCTAATTACTACAGAAATTGATCCAACTGAAACAGCACAGTAGCAGTGTTTAGTACTGCTGCCTCACAGTGCCAGGGACCTGGATTTGATTCTAACCTCAGATGACTGTATGTGCAAAATCTGCACATTGTTCCAGTGTCTGTAAGGGTTTCCCACCAGCTGTTTTGGTTTCCTCCCACAATCCAAAGATGTGCAGGTTAGGTGGATTGACTATGTTGAATTGCCCCAAACCGTCCAAGGATGTGCAGCCTACTTGGACCTTCCATGGTAAACGCAGGGTTAGGGTGGGACGGTCTTCGGACTGTCAGTGCAGACTCAATGGGCTGAAAGGCCTCTATCTGCACTGTTGAGATTCTATGATTTTATGAAGTTCAAGATGAACACTGATAGATTTTTAAGTATGATATCAAGGGATATGAAGCAAATATTGGAATAGGCTCAAGGGGCCAAGTAAGTTTTTTCTGTTCCCATGTTTTTAATGGAGAAACCTACCAATCGTAAAATTCCTGCACACCAGTAGCAGAAAGTTAGTGTAACCAATAATAACCACCTTCAAAAGCAATGGGCAAGCAACAACTAATTCTACTCTGAACAGACAGCAGCAAGACCGGCAGATCATATGCTGAGCCAATGACAATCTCTATAGAAACCAAATGATCACCAAAACTTTTGTTCAGCTGCACAGGAAAAAGATATTTCCACTATTACAAGCTGGTTCTTTTAAAGCCAATGTAATGTTAACCCCTTTAAAATAAACATACTGTTTCAGCATATTCCTTCCATTTGCTGTCAATGCAAATTACACTTGCCATTTGTTCCTTGTGTTTTGGGCGATAGTTGAGACAGAAGTGATTCATATGGAGGAGTAAATGCTGAAAACAAATATGTCTAATATTTTGTGGTCTTGGTCAAACTCTGAGATTGAGTTTTGCTATAAATGATTAGTCTAGAATTTTCAAGGCTGGAGGCATCTCACTGTGTGCTTGGTTAGTTATGAATCCCAAAGCAGCTGTAAGTAAGAATTTCCTTATATTTCTGAATGGGCTCCACCTTGAGCTGAAATTCACCTTTCAAACAGAACAGTGAAATGAGCTCACTTTCTTTGATGCCCTAGCTGGGAAATCAGTTAGGGGATTTGCTATCGTCTACTGCAAATTTATCTTCACTAGTCAATTTACACGCACACTGAGTAGATTGGGATTATATTCATTGGAATTCAGAAGATTGAGGGGGGATCTTATAGAAACATATAAAATTATGAAGGGAATAGATAAGATAGAAGTAGAGAGGATGTTTCCACTGGCAGGTGAAGCTAGGACAAGAGGGCACAGCCTCAAGATTAGAGGGAGCAGATTTAGGACTGAACTGAGAAGGAATTTCTTCACCCAGAGGGTTGTTAATCTATGGAATTCCTTGCCCAGTGAAGTAGTTGACGCTACTTCAGTAAATGTTTTTTAAAAAATGTAGATTTTTTTTGAACAATAAAGGAATTAAGGGATACGGTGAGAACGTGGGTAAGTGGATCCGAGTCCACGAAAGGATCAGCCATGATCTTATTGAATGGCGGAGCAGGCTCGAAGGGCCAGACGGCCTACTCCTGCTCCTAGTTCTTATGTTCTTATGCTCGGATTCCTACAATTTCATGCACTATACCATTGTCAGCACAGGCAATCCCAAATAGGGCCCAAGCCATTTGCTCACTGTGCAATCTTGATGCTGCAACATGGCACATCAAAGCCATCCTATGGGGTAATGAATACTCCAATCAGATCATTTCTTATGATGTATTGTGCAAACTCGTGAATGGACCCAAATCCATCACTTTTGGTGTAGAAAGTGTACAGTCTATCACAGAATTACACTGGAAGGACAAGGTATCAAAAAAGTTTGATCAAAAGGTGAAGCTAGCTGTTGCACACTGCTACTACATAACAGCAACATGACTGGTGCTTGCCATTAACAGGATGCTGATTAGGTTAAAAATACATTTTGCCTAGCATACAAACGAGTAACAATGTTTGAATTTCAGTACCAGAACAATGCTAGGTACATAGCATTTGTTCCAAAGGCTGGTGGATAGTATCAAACTGCATACCCCTTTGGCTGCTTGTAACAAGCAAGGTTCTATCTGGCACATACTGACCATATCTATCCAGCCATTGCCTGTAAAACCCAACAGTGTGTCCAATATTGGACACGATTCTGCGCTTAGACTACATTTACTAAATAATCCACAAGTGTGTGAAACATTACGTTGACAACCAATTTAGGATTGTCAGTCAGGCTTGCAGTTGAATGCACTTGTGTGTACTGGAAACTACATATATTAATAGACAGGACCCTGTACTTTGCAGTCAGAAACACGAGTTGAAACATGTGCAATAAAATAAATGACAGCCATTTTCTGGTTTATTTTCAATGCCATACCTTGACCAGAGGCAACTTGCCTGGTTTAAAATTTAAACAAAGCTTGGCAGTTAACTGTCAGTCACAATTAACTCGTGCATTCTCATGAATAATGCTGATTTATGTGAGACAAGAAGCTTTACCAAAACATGTCTTTTTTCAGTAATAATCCAGACTTTTAGGTGATCATTAACGATATCCAATTCTAATGAACTATACTAGTACATTTTTAAGAATGTGATGTGATTTGTGGTGAGTTTAAAAAGGTATTTTATGTATAAATGCAACAATATCTTAAAAATCAAATAGGGAAAATAAGAGCAAAATCCCATTATCCTGAAGCTAACAGCAGAGAAGCACATTAACCAGAAACCTTTGGTAATTTTCAGTTCTTAGTTTCTACTTCAGGCCACAGTTGCTGTCTGATTGGCACATTAATGAAGATGCGCATCATTCACATGTCATGATTTATTCATCAAATTCTTACCCAATATTATGCTCTAGCATAGCAAAACATATGATGAGTTCGCTGCAAAAACAAACAAACAATCTCTGTACCTGAAAAAGACAGTTATGTTGGACACTAACTTCTGAACCTGCAACGTTGGATGCTGTTGGGCATGAACTGTGAAATAGACTGAATTGTTTGCAGCCATTAAAATGAAAGAATAGAAAAACAAAACAAACTACAATGATAGGGATGCAGAAATGTATTGCTTCATATGCAATTACCAGAGTGCTGGATATAATGACAAATCCCTAATCATTGGTGAGAATATACCTCAAAGAAATTCTCTCTCATTTGCACGTAATCACGTGAGCAGTTGGGAGATACTACAGTACACCTTTGGAAATGATTTCATTCAAGCCGTAATAAAATGATGTGAATTTCAAGATTTCGATCACCACGTCCTCACCTGTTGCATTTCAACATTCAATTGATCTCCACCATTAGAAAGTTTCCTGTGACCAGGCAG
Source organism: Rhincodon typus (assembly GCF_021869965.1). NCBI lineage: Eukaryota > Metazoa > Chordata > Chondrichthyes > Orectolobiformes > Rhincodontidae > Rhincodon > Rhincodon typus. Next base: position 20,983,027 of record NC_063359.1, on the reverse strand, counting down.
GTCAATTATTCGCAATCGGTCCCTGCAAGAATAAATTAACAATTGATAATTAGAATGACTGATAACACTAGATGGCTGCTTAATGTTCCATAGAGTGGGAGATAATGGGCTCATGAGCATAACACATCAAGCACAACATTCTGGGGAAAATGAATAAAAACAAAGTGATTTTCCATGTAGAGAATCACTGCAGGGCTCTTGCAATCCTTGCTAACTAAAGTGTAGTAGAGGTCTGGCAATGGGTATCTTGCGCAGCTTCAAGGTAAGATTGGACAGCTCCAGAGAAACTGTGAAAAACCATAAACTTAAAAAAATCTTTAAGATACATCTTTGACGTTTTGAATATTAGCCTTCAGTTTTGACTTGAATAGCTATTGCAATGTCAAGTCCTGCAACACAGCATGTCAAATGAACCTTTCCAAATAAATTGTGTAGAATCTGTGCAACACAACCTTGAGAATGTTATGTACCTAGAAAAAGTCTCTTGATTCTTCAACTTTTTTTTTCATAGTGATACAGTACTGAGGTGGGTACACCCACACATTATATACACATTTATCCATTACTCAGCATGCCCATTTTGAAAGAAAACAACATTGCAGAAGGATCAACATGCTTAATTAACTTTAGTTCTTTCAAAAATAATGTAGTGTGATTAAGCCCAGATGAAAGTTTTTTTTTCACATAAGGAAATCCTGTGCATGAGGTTAAAAGTAAAGAAGGAAACCTGAATTGCTGATACATCCTAATGCAAAGGATAGGAACCACTACGTTGGTGAGAAACTGTGGCAAAATTTTATACAAATTTATATTCAGTGTGTTCCTCATAACTGTAAAAGTCATTTAAATTTATGTGGGCACAGAAGAGAAAAGAAAACAAAATCTGATTACAGCTTTCCATTCTGAAATCACTATTTCAGTGTTTCTAAACAAAGACACTCACCATTATTTATTCATACATTCAGATGAAAAACTGATAATGCTAATAGTTGTCCATTATAGATCCAAAGTGGGAGTAAAAACAAAAGGACCTACAGCGTGTTATGGTGGGGAGGGGGGGAATAGTTAAATGGAACAAATAGGAATTTGTGACTTATTCTGAAGTCAAAGTTTTCTACAGTACAACAGTTTTGAAACGAGACAGAGTTCATAAAGATCTCATCACATCTTTTTAAAAGAAAGAAAATCCAACTTTAAAATAAATAGCTACTGAATATTTTGTTCAGTTCTACAGAAAGGCTTACAAAAATGATTCCACCTCAACATATTTTTCCATTGAAGTAATTACATCTAAAATTTTTCAATTAATTGATGGGTTTAATAAAGACAGAGATTAAGATATTGTACAAGAAAATGCACAAAATTACTAGAGACTTTTAATACCAATAGTATTTTATCATTACCTGTTTAAGTATTGGCCAGTAGTAGAATTCGATCCATATGAAAGGACATGGGAATTCCAATTACTAGAATCTGCATGGCTGACATGTGGACTATAGTCTGTGGAAGACGTTTTAAATTTCACTAATTTGAGCTTGGATTTAAAAAGTCATGATTAGAAATTTATACTTCATCTGTTACACATTACTTCATCAGAAACAATGCTCAAGAGAAAGAAATTGAAGAGCAAAGTAGTACATTGTGACAAAGTTCCATGCATTCATTTCAAATGCCTAATTTCCAAAATTGCGCTCTTCTCTTGTAACCTCCCTCATCTTGAAAAGAATTTTTCAGAAAAGGTATAATATGATATATGAATACACAAGTACTTTGCATTTAAATATTACATTACATGGTTCGGCATCCAAGAACACCACAATCATGAGAGATAGAATGAGTAGCTGATCGGTTAAATTGTTTTTTTTAATGCAAATGACTACGGCCTTTAAAACAAGAACTTTTCAACTTTAAAAAATGTTTTTTATAAAACTCAGAAGGGATCACAGGAAAATATAAATTAAAATTTCTAGTAATTATTTGTGTTGTGTGAGGTTAATATTCTACAATCAAACATATAGTCACAATATTATTCCTTTAATCCAGCATATTTTTTAAACATTTAAGAAATCAGCCAACCCAGAACAACAGGAGTCCCTGGATCTATCTGAAGTCTGAATTCAAGTTATGCTTATAAAAATGTAGAGATTTGCACAACCGCTTACAGACATTAATGAGCGATACAAGGAAAGTTGCCATTTTCATTTTAGATGTCACACTTCATTTTCCTTTACCACTATGCCACCATTTCCCAAGGGGCTGGACGTGGGACAAGGGAATGGACTTGGGACAAAGCAGCTGGTGGAATTTAAATTTAATTAATAAAGCTAGTCTCAATAATGGTGACGATGACTATTACTAAATCGATTGTTGTGAAAGCATATCTGGTTCACTAATGTTTTTTAGGAGAAAGGGATCAGGCATCCTTATCTGGTCTTGCCTTCAGGTGACTCCAGATTTCAGCAATACGATTGAGTTTTAACAACGTTCTGTAATGGCGAAACAATCCATTCCATTCAATAGCAATTAGAGCTGCATGAGAAATGCTGGCCTTGCCAGCGACACCCACATTTTTTAAAAGAATAAAAGAACCCCCAAGTTGAAGGAGGTTTTAATTATCTTTACATTTTAAAAACTTATAAATACACTTAATTGTATGAAAACATGATTTCCCTATTATTAGGGGACAGAGAGATTGGACAAACCTGTTATACTAATTGGCTTTGTAGCACTTCCTTGGGAAGCTGTAGCCTGGACTGGGTCTGTATTATGATAACCTGTGCGGGCAGACCTGGAAATTGCACCCCACTTAGAGATGATCGGTCCGTCACCAAATGGAATTATGGGATCTTCGTCCTTTGCCCTTCTCTGAGAATCAAACAGATTTAGCTGTCGTTTCACATTAAGGTCCTGAAAAGATAAAGAACATTGTGAAAAGTTAAACATCTGAAAACAGCCAACCTATAGGTTTTCAAAAAGATATATTATTCAAAAACTTTGACATCAGATGTACAGTCAATATTTTAAATTATTACATTGTTGATAAAATTTCAGTGCTAGGGGATGAGGCATCTCGATTTCTATTTTACTTCTTCACCATTATTACTTCAAAGATTCCCATGTAGGTAATTAAATGCTATAAATTATTGGCGCTTTGATTGAACACCTGGTTTATTTAGCTTCCCATCCTCTCAGCTTAAGTTCAAGATACAAAGAATTAGAAAGCAGTATATCTATATGAATGTCAACTGTGACAGTGGGTAGGTAGCACTGTCACCTTAGTCAGAAGTTGTAAGTTAAAGTCTCACTCCAGAGACTTGAGTAAATGAATCTTGACTGACACTCCAGTCCAGTACTGAGAAAGCCGTACAATGTTAGTTGGGGCTATCTTTCAAATGAGACTGGTGAGGTTGTTGACTTGCTCACCGAGCTGGCTTGTTTTTCGTTCAGACGTTTCGTCACCATGCTAGGTAACATCATCAGTGAGGCCTCCGACAAAGCGACGTTGTTCTACTCCGCTTGGAATTTATACTGCTCGGGCCGCTATGGTGAGTAGCGTATAGTAGTGTATATGGGGTCCAATTCTATATGTTTCTTGATTGCATTATGGCTTCAGAACCATGCCTTTAAGAATTCCTGTGCGTGTCTACGTTTGCCTTGGGCTACTATAGTCACGTTGTCCCAGTTAAAACTCGGTTAACAGTTAAACAGTTTAACTGGGACAACATAATGTAACCATAGTAGCCCAAGCCAAACAGACATGCATGGGAATTCCTACAGGCATGGTTCTCAACCCATAATGTAATCAACATACATATAAAATTGGACCCCACATACAAACCCATACAGAACAAGACCAGAAATGACACTACTCACCATAATGGACTGGACAGTATAAATTCCAAGTAGAACAACATCACTTCATCGGAGGCCTCATTGATGATGTTACCCAGCATGGTGACGAAACATCTGAACGAGAGCAAGCCAGCTCAGTGAGCAAGTCAACGACCTCACCCACAATACGAGCTACAAATCTTTCCTAAAATCTTTCAAATCAGACATTTAAGCAATGGGTACGTCTGCTCTCTCAGGTGAATGTAAACAATCCCATAGCAGGCGCTTCAAGCCTGCTCCACCATTCAATGTGATTATGGCCGATCATCGGGCTCCCTACCCCGTTTTCACTTTTGTCCCAAACCCTGGAATCCCTTCAGCTCAAGAACTATATCTATGTCCTTCTCTAAAACATTTTAGATCAACCACTGGATGATCAGCCATGATCACATTGAATAGTGGAGCTTGTTTTTATTTAAGTATCAAGAAGTCACTATCATTTGCTGTTAGGCATAAATTGATTGTGTACTTCTAAATTACAACAATAGTTTCACTTGAAGTACTTCGTGGCGTCCTGAGATTCTGATAGGCACCACAGAAGTTCAAGTCTCTACTGTATTTTAAGACTGTATAATACAGTAGGTAAAGGCATATTTTGATGGGATACTGCAAAATTCATTACTTGATGCTGCAGTTACTTGGTTTCAGTCAGTGCGGTATCATAGAAAACACATTTTGTCTTAAATGCTCCTTCACTGGTCACTTAAAATTCATTGCAACGCCCTGCAAAGGTGGCAAGCAACCTTCTTGGGGTCACCAGACCTGAAACTTTGATTTTCTACTTCACATATGCTGCCAGACCTGCTGAGCTTTTCCAGCAACTTCTGTTTTGGTTGTTAAAATGAAGTCCATCTCTATCCCAACTGCGCTGTTTGGAAGGCATTTCTAGGTTTTTGACCCAGCAACAGTCAACAAACAGCAATATTGTTCAAATCAGAATGATGATTCTTTGCATCTGCTGTCTTTGTCCTTTTAATTATTACAGATTTAGAAGATGCTGTTGAAGGATTCTTAATGAGTTGCTTCAGCGCATCCTGCAGATTGTCCAACATTAGTATCATTGTCTGTTATTTGTGAAAGAAATAAAAAAACGTTTAAAATGGTGCATGGGGTGCTAATCACACCAACTTGTCTGTCCTGAGTGACACTGAGATCATAAGTATAGCTGGGACTGTACTATTCCAGGCAAGTGGGGATTATTCCATCACATCCCTAACTAGTGTCATGTAGATGATGGACAGACATTAGAGAGTCAAGAAGGGAGTTATTCACTATGCAATTCCCAGCTTCTGATTTGCTCTTGTAGTCAGCGTTTATACAGCTGTTCCAGTTAAATTTTCTGAACAAAAACATAACTCTCAAAGTTTTAATCATGGAGGACTTAGTGATTATAATACTGTTGAATGCTATGGGGAAACAGTTAATTCTTTATTGTTGTACATGCTTTGCTTGACATTTTTGTTACACAAACTTACGTGACATTTCTGAGCCCACGTCTTAGCCTGTGCAGCTTTTGGTGTATGCAGGCATAGACTGCTCTAGCATCTGAGTCGCATAAAGATACTGAACTTTATACAGTGAGCATTCAACTACTGACCTTAAATTGGAGGGAATGTCACTGATGAAGCAGCTGAAAACGGTTAGACCTATGGCATTAGTCTGAAGAACTTCTGCATCAGTGTCCTGGGGTTATAATGATTGACCTCCGATGGTCTTAAGTAACTTCTTTTCTCCCAGCTACGCCTCCAACCCCTGGAGAGAATTCCCCACCCCTTCACTAAAACTCCTTGATGTCATACTAATAAAAAACCTACAAATAATATTTGTCATGGTGCTAATCAACTCACTGATTGGATTATTCAAGCTCTAGAGGCACTTTGTCCCAAATTTTCCTTAAATATAAATCTTGTGGACATTTTGGGAAGGAACTGTAACCAGTTCTAGGATGGAGAGATAAATGAAATCAACAATTCCTAATTACAAATTGTCATTTGGCTGAACAGAACTTGAGCATTGCTGAAAATAAGAGCCAGTCTACCTCTCATAACCCATAAGGGTAAGGTACCTCAGAAGTTTTAGCAACAGGTGAAGCTCAACACTGCACTGTGCAGTATCCATAGGACTGATTCAAAGAATTACATTAACAACTACTTTACAATTGAGAGTTTGGACCACAAGGTAGCACACTGGATGGGTACTTGTTACATATTAAAAACATACAAATTAGATTAGGAGGAGAAGTAGGCCATTCAGCTCAAGTCTGCTCCACTATTCAATAAGATCATGACTGATCTGATTGCAATCTCAAATCCATATACCTACATACCCACGATAACCTTTCATCTACCCACTTAACAGGAATCTACCACTGCCATAAAAATATTTAAGGACACTGCTTAAACCATCTTTTCAGGAGAAGTCCCAAAGACTCATGAACCTCAGAGAAAGAATTTCACTTCACTGGTTTTTAAATGGGCATGCCCTGATTTTTGAACAGTAACCCCAGTTCTATCTTGTCCCATAAAAGGAAATGCCCTCTCCATATCAATCCGGCAAAAAACCCTCAGGATGTTACACATTTCAATCACATCATCTCTCACTCTTCTAAACTCCAGTTGATATAAGCCTAGACTGTCCCATCCTCCATCATAAGACAACTAGTCTGGTAAATCTTCTTTGAATTACCTCCAACAAATTTCCAGCCTTAAACAAAGTCACCAATACCTCACAGAACACCAGATGTGAGCTCTCCGGTGCTCTGTACAACTGACGCATAACCTCCTTACTTTTATATTCAAAGCCACTTGTGATAACTTATAATATTCTATTGGCTTTCCTAAGTTCTTGCTGTACTTGCACACTAGCCTTTTGCGATTCATGCACAAGGGCACCAGATTCTTCTGCATCTTAGAACTCAAATCTCTCACCATTTAAATAAGCTTTAAAAAAAAAAATCTTCCTGCCAAAACAGACAATTTCACATTTTCCCACATTACACTCCATTTGCCACATCTTTGGCCACTCACTTAACCTATCTACATCTTTTTGTAGCCTCCATATGATCTCTCTACAACTTACTTTCCTTCCTATCTTTATGTCATCAGCAAAATTAGTAATTATACCTTCTTTCCCTTCATTTAAATTATTTCCATAAATTGTAAAGTTGATGTCTCAGCACTGATCACTGCAGTACACCACTTGCTAACAGTTTGCCAACCTGATAAAGACCTATTTACATATACTCATTCTTGTGACATAGCCAATCACTAATCCATGTCATTATGCAATCCCCTGTCCAGGAGTTTTCACTTTCTGCAATAATCTATGATAAGCCACCTTCTCAAATGCCTTCTAGAAATCCAAGTGTTATACATCCACCAGTTCCCCTTTATCTACAGAACATACTACCTCCAATAGATTAACTAACCATGATTTTGCTTTCACAATATCATGTTGACTCTAACCAATTACCTTGAACTTATCTAAGTGCCCTGCTATAACTTCTTTAATAATAGAATATTTCCCCTGTGACAGATGTTAAAACTAACCAACCTATAGTTTCCTGCTTTGTGTCTCCCTCCCTTTTTGAGCATAAGGAGTTACAGTTGCGACCTTCCAATCTAACAGGACCATGCTGGAATTGAAAGGGTTTTTAGAAAATTAAAACCGATGCATCAACTATCTCAGTAGCCATTTTTTGTTTAAAACCCTAGGATTTTCTGGAGATCCTCCCTTATTTCTATTTCCTGATTTATTGCCATTTCTGGGATGTTACTTGTATAGCGAATGCTAATGCAAAACACCTGTTCAATTCATCTGCTACTTTTTTTCTCTTATTAATTCTCCAGGCTCCTTTTCTATAGAACTAACACTCACTTTGTTACTTACTTTATTCTTTAATTACTTATAGCAATTCTTCCTATTGTGTTGTAAGGTTTAATGTTTTTGAGAAGATTTGTAGCTCGGGTTGTGGACGAGGTTGCAAACTTGCTTACCGAGCTGATGTGTTTAATTGCAGACGTTTCATCACCCTGCTAGGTAACATAATCAGTATGCCTCCGATGAAGCGTTGGTGTTCTGTCCCTCTTGTTATTTATATGCCTCGGTTTGCTGGGTGGTTGGTATTACTTATGGTTCTGTTTCTCAGTGGTTTGTACACTGGGTCTAATTCAATGCGTTTGTTGATGGAATTCAGGTTGGAATGCCAGGAATTCCCTGGCATGTCTGTTTGGCTTGTGATATTGTGGATATGTTGTGCCAGTCAAATGTGTCCTTCTTCGTCTGTGTGTATTGAGAGCAGTGAGAACTGGTCGTGTCTCTTGGTGGCTAGTTGGTGTTAGTGTATCCTTATTACCGGTTTCCTTCCAGTGCATTGTAAGGTAAACACATCATTTTTATAAACATTTTTAACATTATTTATCTTTAAGTTTGATGTTTGAATTAGTGACGTATGTTATCTTGTGTTTGAAGGGTTCAATGATTATCTTGTAAATTGCTGCAGACATGGTGATTTCTTTAAAAACAACTTGAGAGAAAAATAGCTTTCAGAACTGAAAGGGTTTTTATATATATTAGGACAGTTTTACCAAGAAGCAAGGTAAACATCTGTACATCAGGGATTCTGTTAGAAATTTCTGAACTTTGTTTTTAAACTTAGGGGAAACACCAACAGCTTGAAAATATATATTTTTTTCAGTTTAGGGTAGTCCTGTAGCGATCGTTTGGAGGATGACAGGGCGTATAAAATCAGTGCTGAGAAATGAATACACTACCTTGAGTAAAGAATTTACAGCTTAAGTGTTTGAATAAAACTCTGATAAAGTATACGAAGCAGAGAGTGCTTAAAGTCAGCTGTATGAAAGCTCCAGGAAAAGGCTCTCAGATTTTCTAGACTGCGTTTTGAAGTTACAGTTAAATTAATTCTTTTGAGGTGTTAAAAGAAAGTGATTCTTTGGTATGAGTACTTTCAAGGGGATGCTTTGGGATTAATGGGATTGATTGTGTTTTTCAAAATCTCCAAAACTTATGTTGTGAGGGGATAGTTTAGGTTTCTGCTATTTTACCTTCATTTCTTTTGCAGATTAAACCTGTTCCATAGTCAAAACCAAATCTGTAACATTGCCTGCTTGTTTCAGCGAGTGACCACTTCGCTAAAATTAAAACAAAAATAAATGATCTGTTAAGCCAGATTTCAGTCTAATATCTGACTTGCCCAGTGATAAGTTTAACTAGGGTCATACCATTATTTGTTTGTATTTCTGGCAAGCTTTCTCCCTTCTAATTATTAATTATTAATCCCTTGTTAATTATTTTTTGGTCATTTAAAAAAAGTCTATTCTGCTGCCATGTCACTTGTAAAATCGTGCTTTTTCTTTTTGTTGAATACTGTCTTTAACATTTCTACTTAGCACTTTTAATATTGGGTTTGTCCTTTGGAACCATTATTTCTCATTGAAATGTATTTGCTCTGTGCTTTCTGAAACATTCCTACAAAATGTGTGATACTACATCTCTACTGTCCTTTTCTTTATCTTAAATTTGCTAATTTGCCTCTGCTTTTCTGCCCCTCCAAGAGTTGGAATCTGATGGAACTTTGGTTGGCAACAAGAATCATAGAATGATAAAATCATAGAATGCCCAGTATGGAAAGAGGCCATTTGGTCCATCAGGTCCACACCAACGCTCTGAAGAGCATCCCACCTCGACTCAGCCCCCTACTCTATACCTGTACCCATGCCCCTATCATGGCTAATCTAACTAGCTTAGACACCCCTGGGCAATACAGGCAATTAGGCATGGGCAATCTACCTAACCTGAAACCCACACAGACATAGAAACAACAGTCACTCGAGCTGGGATCAAACCCAGGTCCTTGGCGCTGTGAAGCAGCAGTGTTAACCACTGAGCCATTGTGCCTTGAGGACAGTACTCACACCAAAGAATTCCTTATCTCATTCAGCTGTGACTTCAACATTCAGTTGAGACAGTTTTAGAGACTTTTCCTGGAGCTTTCATATTATATGACTTTAAGTAATCTCCGCTTTACATAACTTCATCAGAATTTTATCCAAACACTTCTGCTCTCGGACTAGTCCCAAACTCCTTACTCGAGGTAAAGAAGTTGATTGAAACTGGTCACTAGCTCATAGACGAACAAAGGCCTTTTGCCAGCTAACAACCACATGATTGGTTCCGGGTAAGTGAATATTTTGGGATTTGGAACAAGATATTTGAATTGATTTATTGTTGTTACATGTGCCTAAGTACAGTGAAAAGTTTTGTTTTGCAATCAGTACAGGCAGATCGTAGCAAACAAAAACACACAGACCACAGGGTGCTTAGACAGAGCTAGGCATACATGTCATACAAGGTTACGGCTGCACAGGAGGTGCCCAAACCAAGATCAATGTTAGATTGAAATTAGAGAGGTTCATACAGCAGTCTAATAACAGCAGGGAGAAGCTGTTCTGGAACCTGTTAGAGCGTGTGTTCAAGCTTCTGTAGGAAGGGATGTTGGCAGCCTTTCCGCTGCAACAAGAAGTGTAAATGCAGTCCATGGATGGGAGGTTGGCCTCTGCGATGGTCTGCGCTACGCACACAACTTTCCGTAGTTTCTTATGGTCCTGGGCAGAGCAGTTGCTGTACCAAGCCACTATGCACCTGGATAGAATACTTTATACTACATCTGTAAAAGATGGTCGTTATGACATGCCGAATTTCCTAAGCTGTCTGGGGAAGAAGAGGTGCTGTAATGACCATCACATCTACGCGAGAGGTCCAGGACAGATGTTTGGTTATTGTCACTCCAAGGAACTTGATACTCTCAACCTCTCCACGTCAGCTCCGCAGATGTAGATGGGGGCGTGCCCCCCTCCTTTCTTCCCGAAGTCAATGATCAGTTCTTTTGTTTTGTTGACATTGAGAGATTGTTACCATTGCACCACAACACCAAGCCCTCTATCTCCTTCATGTTATCTGACCCATCATTGTTTGATATCCAGCCGACAACGGTGGTGTCGTTGGCAAACTTGTAGATGGTGTTTGTACAGAATTTGGCTACATAGTTGTGGGTGTACAGGAAGCATAGTAGGTGGCTGAGTATGCATCCTTGCAGGGTGCCAGTGCTGAAGATCATCATAGAAGAGGTGCCATTGTCTATCTTCACTAATTGTGGTTTGTGGTTCAGGAAACTGAGGATTCAGTTGCAGAGGGCGGAACTGAGTCTAGGTCTCAGAGTTTTGGTAGGAATTATGGTATTGAAGGCAGAGTTGGAGTCGATGTCGATGAGTATGAGCCTGACGTAGGTGTCTTTGTTATCCAGATGTTCCAGGGATGAGTCTAAGGCTACAGAAATAGCATCCGCTGTGGCCCTGTTTCACCAGTAGGCAAATTGCAGGGAATTGGAGCAGGCTGGGAGGCTGGAGTTGACGTGGGCCATGACTAGCCTCTCAAAGCACTTCAAGATTATGGAGATCAGAGTCACTGGGCGGTAGTCATTTAGGCACATTGTATGTGTTTTCTTTGATACTGGGATGATGATGGTCTTCTTGAAGCAGGTGGGGACTTCAGATTGTAGCAAGGAGAGGTTAAAGATGTCAATGAATACTTCCGCCAGCTGGTCTACACAGGATCTGAGTGCCCAGTTGGGGACTCCGTCTGGGCCACTTTCCTTGGGTTTATTCTCAAGAAAACCAATCTGATGTCTACAATGGTAAGAGAAGGAACAGGTGCGTCTGGGGCTGTCAGGGCAGGTGACACTGTGCCATTGGCATTCTGTTTGAACCAAGCATAGAAAGCATTGAGCGCATCAGGGAGGGATGTGTTTGTGATCTGCTATTTTGTTCTGCTTCATTCTGTATCCCGTTATGTTGCATAGGCCTTGCCACACGTGATGGATGTCCATGTGCTTATTTTGGGCCTCTAACTTGGTCAAGTACTGCCTCTTGGCATCTATAATGACTTTGCGGGGGTCATGTCTGGGCTGACCGACTTGAATGTCGCATGCCTGGACTTCAGCAGGCAGTGGATTTCCCAGTTGGGGAACACACAGATTGACGTCTTTGGCAGGCAGTCCTCTAAGCACTTGCTAATGAAGTCTGGTGACGGTGGTGACGTACTCGTCTAGGTTCTCTGCTGAATTCTTGAATATGGTCAAGTTCACCAATTCCAAGCAGTCCCCAAGAAGCTCTTCCACTGCCTCAAACCTGCATTGTACTACTTTCTGTGAAGGATCCTCTCATTTCAACTTCTGCTCGAAATTGGGAGGAGGAATAAAGCATGTAATCTGATTTTCCAAAGCGAGGACGGAGTATGGAGCGGTAGGCATACCTGATGGTTGTGTAGCAATGGTCAAGGATATTTGGTCCTTGGGTGGGGTCGGAGACGTATTGGTGGTATTTTGGTAGTACCCTCGAGGTTGGCCTGGTTAAAGCCACTGGCCATGATGAATAGGGCCTCAGGGAATTTCATCTCCAAAGCATTTGTAGCAGTATCGTCAAAACCCACTTTAAATTAGAAGGAAAACAGTTTATCTTTCCTTCTGCAGTTGTCATGACATTTTTAATTGATAACCTTTTATAAGTGAACCAGCCACCCAGTACCTAAACCCATGGATGCATTTAGAAAAGGAAGGCCGAGAATAAACCTGATCAGAAAGAACTAGATGAACAGAACTTGTGAACAAACACTACTGAACTGCTTTCTCAGTTTTCCCTCTGTCCATGTTTTTGTTTCCTATCTTTGTTAATCTGTGCGTGTATAAAGGGAAGTTTAAGGGGATTAGAGTTTTAATTTTTAGTGTTATGCGCTGACAGTTTATAACTGCTTACCTTAGTTACAGTCTAATTACTCATAACAGACAGTAATTTTTGTTAAGTACAGAAACCTGATCCATGCTTTCTATCAATATGGGACTGAAAATCAGGTTGATTGGGGAATTTTGTGTACTCCTTGTAAAGTCTTCAATCCATGCGATGACTCTGGAAATAATGGAGTTTGATTTGCAGCATACTGTCCACGTGAGTCATGACATGGTACGCGTTAGCAGATGGTCTTGCAGAGATTTTTGAATGAAAAACAAGGTGATTGAGGAGTGAGCATCTCATCTAGCATTGTCTAGGTTATTTCTTAGGACAATGTCTTGACCACAGACAATTTTCTTGGTTTTAATTTGTAGTTAATTATCAGCCATCATTAACAGCAACACCTCTACTAATCAGAGGCCATTTACCAACCAATTAGCACTCTCACAGTAAAAATGCTGTTTCCCCTTTTCTGTATGTCCAAATTGTCCTAATGAGTGCAAGACAAAAAAGCCATGACAAAATGTGTATTTTCTTTTCCAGCAAAATTGCGATTACTTTGGGTTGAAATTTTCTGCATGCTGAAAATTCTTTACATTTCCTTAAATTCTTTTTAAAAAAGCAGAATGTTCACACTTTACTTTTTGTAAGCGTTGGATTAACCCACCAACTATAGTCTCAAAGAAGTGTGACTACAAATTTTATATTAATTCTGTCCTTCAGGGAGAGATTGTAAGGGAAAAAGAAAATGGTAGCGATTGATAAGTATTTAGATGTATAAATGGATGTGCTTTAGGAATTGAGGGAAAATAGGGAGGCCATTTTGAGTGAAAGATAAATCCTCAAGGAAAGTAACAATTGAAGAGCTCCCAGCCAGCTTGCCTATTCTCTCAGCTGTAGATTGGTAGTCTTATACTGAATGAAAACACGTCAATTGCCTGGGTACCAATAATAAATCGGCCAGCGTTCAGATTTTCTTTTCTACGATGACTGATCAAATAAAAAAAAACAAATTTAGCTGCCAAATGCATCATAAGCTATTTTTGGGATCTGGCATAATGCAAATTTTAAGTCTAATCATCTGCTCCAATAGAAGATGCTGAAGTCTGTACAAAACGTTGGCATTGTATTCTCTTGTATTAAAATAAAATAAGATCTAGTCCCAGAGATTTAAATATTTTCAACATGAAACAGAGCACCCTAATTGTTCTTTAGCAGAAAATGAGGAACCTTTTCCAGATCTCTCCATTAAAGAACAACGTAAATGCCAGATGCTAGATGAGATGCTTATCCCACTCCTCTATCGTCTTGTTTTTCATACAAAATTCTCTGTAAACCCCACAGCTAATGTGTACCATGTCATGATTCACGTGGACTGTACAATGCAAATCAAATCCCATTATTTCCAGAGTTATCATATAGGTTGAAAATTTTAAAAGGAGTACACAAACTTCCCCAATTTCTGTACTTATAAACAAACAGTCAGCACATAACACTAAAAATTAAAACTCTAATCCCCTTATACAAACTTCTTGGTGTGTATATAGACACACACACACACAGATTAACATAGACAGGAAACAAAACATGGACAGAGGAAAAACTGAGAAAGCAGTTCAGTAGTCTTTGTTCACAAGATCTGTTCATCTGGTTCTTTTTGATCAGGTTTATGCTCAGCCTTCTTTTTCTGAATGCTTCCACTACTTTGCAATAGGCAAAGAGTGCCTGGTTCACTTCTAAAAAGGTCATTGACTTATCAATTAAAAGTTTCGCAACAACTGCAGAAAGAAATATAAACTGGTTTTCTTCTGGTTACAAGTGGGTTTTGACTGCAGAGAACAAAAAAAGAGATCCTGCGATTGTGGAGATCTGATCACCATTCTGTATCTTGTTCTCAAGCGCAAGCTGTTCAGTTACCTGGAACCAAGCACATGGCTGTTGGCAGGCTGAAGTTCTTTGTCATTAAAACTGGTAATTTGTCCATAGACCAACCAATTTCTTGTTGTCAACCAAAGCACCATCATAATACAGAACTCTGTCACCAGTTCAGCTGCAGCCCAGTCTTCAATTATTGCTTATTCAAGCAGCAGTTTAAACAATGCTTGCCAGCAGCATCCGGTTACCTTCTCAGAATACGCAGCAATCCTTTAAATAGTTTTATTTTTTTTTTTTTTAAATTTCTCTTATTTTAGTCCACAAATTCTAAAAAGCATAAAAGTAAAAACATACGGTCTTTACAGCCACCCAGTTGCAATTTTCCAAAAGTAACTTCAGCTTTGAACTGCAGTATAAACAATTTTGCAAAGAGATTATTCGATAACCAATGAAGGCCTTCTATAGAGTAGAAATTTTTACAGGTTCAATAAATGTAGCATAAAAATACTTAAAATTACAAGGATTAAAGTAAATTTATTACTGAATTGAAAAGGTAGATTTTAATGTGACATCTATATTGTGCCTTTAACATTGCAGAAAGCACAGAGCATTATGTTTGACACTCAAGTCAAAAAGAAATATCAGGCTATGTGACCAAAACCTTATTCAAAAAGGAGAGGAAATTCCACAGCTTAGGGCCTAAATAGCTGAAGGAACACATGTCAATAGAGGAGGGATATAAATCAAGACTGTGCAAGAGGCAAAAATTGTACAAATTCAGAGAATTCAGAGGGTATTCTGGGTTAGACAGATTGAGGTAAGGGAGACTCTGAAGGGTTGGAGAAAAAGGTCACTCCTTCCAAAATATTCACTTGAATTTTTATTTGTAATAGGCAATTCCACTTCATTTGAAGAAATTAAGAGAGTGAGGGAGGAAATACAAACTTTTCCAAAAGAAATACATAGAAGTTTAAAACAAAAATTTGAACAACTTACAAGAAAGATAATCATCAAATGTAGTACTTGCATTATGCAGGTTACTACAGCTTGAAAATCTAAATAACAATTCTGCACTAATACAAATGATATTTTCCCATGCAAGCACCACATTATAATTAAAAGATAATATATTTGCACTCAAGGATGGAGTCTCTGAATTGAGGTAGGGATCCCATGAACATTGATAACTTAGTCATGTACTCTCTATTAGGTTAGTGTATTTTCTTTCTATTTCACTGTGGGAGGCATTAAATCGAATCCTCATGTTTTCGCCCAATACAAATTCTACCCCTGCCCTCATCCCATGGGCATAGACAGCATCTGCCAAGGAGCTACTCAAAGCTAAAAGTGACTTCAGGATGTAAGAAAACAAGCAGTAAAAAGTAAGGGACTACATCAGTCACAGGTGATTTTAATCTTCATGTAGGTAGGCAAGGTCAAGTTGACAGAGATAACCACGAAGAAGAATTTATACAGTGCATTTGTGATAGTTTTCAAGAACTAGAAAATTCCAGGGATTAGGCTACTTTAGATCTGGTACATGTGTAATGAAGCAGATTTAATAAACTGTTTCAGAGTAAAAGACTCCCCAGGAAACAGCAATCATAACACGGTAGAATTTAGCATTCATTCCGAGAGTCAGAAACGAGGGTCAGAAACAATGTACCTGCAAATAAGGATGATACAAAGAAACGAGGGCAGGCTTGATTGGAGTGAACTCAAAAAAGAAGTTCAGCAGAAAAGACTGCTGATGAACAATGATCCACATTTAAGAAAAATGCTTATGACTCACAACACAGATATATCCCAGTAAAGGAGGATTCCAGAAAGGGAATAAACTGACAGTAGTTAACCAAGGAAGTTAAGGATAGTAACAAAAACAAAATAAAAAGAAATACAATGTGGGAAAGATTAGTGCTAAACCAGAAGATTGGGAAAGTTTAAAAAGCCAAAGATGACCAAAGGAATAATAAAGAGGGAGAAAATAAACTATGAGGGTAAACTATCAAGAAATATAAAAACAGACAGTAAGAGTTTGAGACAACAAGGTGCAGGGCTGGATGAACACAGCAGGTCAAGCAGCATCATAGGAGCAGAGAGGCTGACGTTTCGGGCCTAGACCCTTCATCATTGATTTGTTTGCCAAACTGGTAGGTTGGTTTACAGACGTTTCATCACCATACTAGGTGACATTATCAGTGCGCCTCCGATGAAGCCTCCATCTGCAAACCAACCTACCAGCTTGGCGAACAAAATCAACAACCTCACCCCAAACCGAGCTGTAAGTCTTCGCAAAAACTTTAAACAGTAAGAGTTTCTTTAAAGTGTATAAAAAGGAAAAGCATAGCCAAAGTGAACACAGATCCCTTAGAGGTGGTGGCTCAGGAAATAGTGGGAATCCAGGAAAAGTAAGAAGTGTGAATAAGTACCTCTCATCAGTCTTCATGATAGAGGACATTAATAAAACATTCCAATATACTAAATAAATAGGTAAAAACGAAGAAGAAAGAAAATACAATGTCTAGTACTAGAGAAAGAGTACTAGGGAAATTAACCGATATCCATTTCAAGCCCACCGACTCCCACAGCTACGTGGAATACACCTCCTCCCACCCACCTTCCTGCAAAAATGCCATCCCCTATTCCCAATTCCTTCGCCTCCGCCGCATCTGCTTCCAGGATGAGGCATTCCACTCCCGAACATCTCAGATGTCCTCGTTTTTCAAGGACCACAACTTCCCCCCTCAGTGGTCAAGAACGCCCTCGACCGTGTCTCCCGCATTTCCCGCAACTCATCCCTCACACTCCCTCCCCGCAATAACAACCAAAACAGAATCCCCCTCATCCTCACGTACCACCCCACCAACCTCCAGACCCAACGCATCATCCTCCGACACTTCTGCCATCTGCAATCCGACCCCACCACCAAAGACATTTTTCCCTCCCCACCCTTATCTGCTTTCCAGAGGGACCACTCTCTCTGAGACTCCCTTGTCCGCTCCACACTCCCCTCCAGCCCCACCACACCCGGCACTTTTCCCTGCAACTGCAGGAAGTGTTACACCTGCCCCTACACCTCCCCCCTCACCCCCATCCCAGGCCCCAAGAAGACTTTCCACATCAAGCAGATGTTCACCTGCACCTCTGCTAATGTGGCATACTGTATCTGCTGTTCCCGTTGTGGCCTCCTCTACAATTGGGGAAACCAAGCGGAGGCTTGGGGACCGCTTTGCGGAACACCTACGCTTGGTTCGCACTAAACAACTGCACCTCCCAGTCGCGAACCATTTCAACTCCCCCTCCCATTCCTCAGACGACATGTCCATCCTGGGCCTCCTGCAGTGCCATAACGATGCCACCCAAAGGTTGCAGGAACAGCAACTCATATTCCGCTTGGGAACCCTGCAGCCCAATGGTATCAATGTGGACTTCACAAGCTTCAAAACCTCGCCTCCCCCTACCGCATCCCTAAACCAGCCCAGCTCGTCCCCGCCTCCCTAACCTGTCCTTCTTCCCACCTATCCCCTTCTCCCACCTCAAGCCGCACCCCCATCTCCTACCTACTAGCCTCATCCCGCCCCCTTGACCTGTCCGTCCTCCCTGGACTGACCTATCCCCTCCCTAACTCCCCACCTACACTCACCTTTACTGGCTCCATCCCCGCCTCTTTGACCTGTCTGTCTCCTCTACACCTATCTTCTCCTCTATCCATCTTCTATCCGCCTCCCACTCTCTCCCTATTTACTTCAGAGCCCTCTTCCCCTCCCCCATTTCTGAAGAAGGGTCTAGGCCCGAAACGTCAGCTTTCCTGCTCCTCTGATGCTGCTTGGCCTGCTGTGTTCATCCAGCTCTACACCTGGTTATCTCAGGTTCCCTGGACCTGATGGGTTGCATTTGGGGATACCTAAGGAAGTAGCTATAAAAACAGTGGATGCACTGGTATTAATCTTCCAAGAATCCTTAGATTCAGGAGAAGTCCTAGATGACTGTTGTCAGGACTGGAGGATTTGAGTTACAAAAATAGGCTGAATAGGTTGGGACTTTTTCC
Organism: Rhincodon typus; assembly: GCF_021869965.1. Taxonomy (NCBI): domain Eukaryota; kingdom Metazoa; phylum Chordata; class Chondrichthyes; order Orectolobiformes; family Rhincodontidae; genus Rhincodon; species Rhincodon typus. Next base: position 20,964,412 of record NC_063359.1, on the reverse strand, counting down.
ACTGGAGCATAGGAAGTTGAGGGATGAGTTTACAGAGGTTTATAAAATCATGAGGGGGCATAGATAAGGTGAATAACAAAACTCTTTTCCCTAAGGTGGGGGAGTTTAAAACTAGGGGGCATATTTTTAGTGTGAGAGGAGAAAGACTTAAACAGGACATGTAAGTGAAGACAGTTTTAATATGGAAGGGCAAAATGTGTTGGCGCAAGCTTGGAGGGCCAAAGGGCCTGTTCCTGTGCTGTACTGTTCTTCGGACAAGACGGCAACTTTTTTTTTTAAAACACAGTGTGGAATGAATTGCCAGATAAAGTAGTGAATGCAGGTATAGTTACAACTTAAGACATTTGGATGAGAACATGAATAGGAAAGGTTTGGAGAGATATGGGCCAAACACAGGCAGGTGGGACTAGTTTAGTTTGGGAACATGGTCGGCATGGACTAATTGGAGTGAAGGGTCATCCATGCTGTATGACTGACAATTTAAGTGATCATGTAACACACTTATTCAAAAAGGGAAGGAGACAAGAAAATACAGTAAATTATTGGGAAAATGTTAACAGTCTATTATAAAGAGTGTAAAAGCAGAGTATTTAGATATGCATAATAAGATCAAGTAGCGACAACATGGCTTCATGAAGTGGAAATCAAGCCTCAAATTTATTATACTTCTTTGAGATGGTAACAGACAAGATCGAAAAAGGGGAAGCAGTAGCTGTATTGTATTTGGTTTCATAAAACATGCTTGATAAGGCACCATAGAAGACTATTTAATATCATAATAGTCTACAGTGTTGGCAGCAATATATTAGCATGGATAGAAGATGGGAGACATTTTCAGCAAGGCAACCTGCAACTAACTGAATGCCACAGGGATCAGCGTTGGGACCACAATCATTAACAATATATGTTAAAAGATGACGGAAGTGAATGGACTATCACCAAGTTTGTGAATGACAAAAATAAGCAGGAAGGTTATTTTAGCAGGCAAAAACTTGGCAGATGGAATATAATGTGGGAAGATGTGAAGTCATTAACTTTGGCAGAAAGAACAGAAGATCTGAATATTATTTAAATGGTGAAAGGCTGCAAAAAGCTACAGCACCGAGGAATTTGACAGTCCCCTTGCATGAATCATAAAACGATAGCATCCAAGTTCAGCAGGTAATAGGGAAGGCAAATGTATTATTGGCCTTTATTTCAAAAGGCAATGGTACATAAAGTAGGAAAATCTTGTTAAAACTATACAAGTCACAAGTCACAGGTCAGATCACAGCTGGAAAACAGTTTTAGACCTGTTGTCTAAGATGAGATATACTGACCCATAAAGGAGTTTTTGCATGGTTTTTAACTGTTAATTTAAAATTGTTAATATTCTGTTTGGAAACATTTTGTACAGTTTAAAATCTAAAAAGATCTGAATCAGCAAAATCATACGTAATATTATTGATTGAAGATATCTTCTCCGTTATCATTTCAATGGGCAAATTCCTTACGATGACTATAAAAGACTAAAAAGGACTTGATTGAAAATTTAAAATAGAAGTCTACAAAAAAAAAATCCCTAAACATGAAATACTTTTATTTACAGGTATAACTTACAATTCTTATTTCACTACACTCAAATTAAGATTTTGGGAGAAGAAACATTTGGACAATGGCATACATCAGTAAGAGGCACATTGTGTATGTGTGTGGATTTAAAACTACAGTGTAATTATATCTTAAAAAACAACACAAATTATTCAGACTAAGTACTATCCAATTTTACTAAGCACCATGAAAAAATATTTTAATAAAACTGAAGACCCTTCTTAACATGCTACCTTAATTTAATTTTTCAAACCACGCGAGAAGGGTATCTTAGCCCTCTCCCCAAGAAAACAAGGCAGTAGATCCAAGGCTGAAAGCAACATTCTCTTCTGCTCATTCCAAACTTTTTCTTTGCTTATTACCACACTGCTGATTGTTGCAATAACGTGGTTAGTTTGAAATTAAATGTATTACTACGTAGAATACCTTATTATCATTGCTAACTGAACTCTCTTAATATGCAAACCGAAAGAACCACGGATGCTGTAAATCAGGAACAAAAACAGAAGTTGCTGGGAAAGTTCAGCAGGTCTGGCAGCATCTGTGAAGAAAAAGTCAGAATTAATGTTTCGGGTCCGGTGACCCTTCCTCAGAACTGGGTTCTGAGAAAGGGTCACCGGACCCAAAATGTTAACTGATTTTTTTCTTCACAGATGCTGCCAGACTTGAACTTTTCCAGCAACTTCTGTTTTTGTTCCTCTTGAAATGCTGTCATATATACAATGTACATTATAATATAAAACAATGCACAACCTTGGGAAGTGAACACTTTCCAAAAGGAGTTCTGAGAGACTTACCATTACTTCAACACTGGTGGTTGCCTTGATGTCTTTTGGATCAGATTCCATCGCACTAATGCAAGAGCTGATGGTCCCACAGGACCATGGAGAATAATGGGATATGCTGTCATCTTCAAATTTAGTGCCCATACACAAATCACTTGTATTCTCAGAGAACTGCTGAAGGAAACAATGCGTATTACAATCAAAACAGTAAATCCGATATTTTAAAGAAGTTATGACTTAGCTGCATTTAATTAAGTGGACACATGTTCCACTGTTATTTTTAATGATGGGACCAATCTGAATAATTGAAACATCAGCAAGTGTTGGTTGTGGTGGTATGTAAGTGTGTATGCAGGATTAAGAGAAAGATTTCCTGCATTATTTGAATGATGAGCCTCTGTAACAAACAGAAGAAATCTTTCCTTGATGGTATTTTCCCAAAACAGTAATTAATGAGAGAAACGTACAAATGACACACTTCATTAATGGTGACTTTATAAAAAACAAAATGTGGGGAAACGCAAGTCCACTGGAATTAGAACATACTGTAGGTGTTGCTACTTTTGACAGGTCATAAATAAAGGTGATAAAGGCAAATAACAAAACCTGATCATTTGCCCAGGCAATAAAATCAAACAGATAGCAATGGATAAATGGCAAGTTAACCAGAAGAATGAATAGGACTATGATTGGCAAAACAAATATTATCATTTACAGAGAACACAAAATTTTGTATTTTAAAATAATTTTCCTCTTGCATTTCTGTAAAGTTTACAAATACTGTTGAACAAATTTTGGCATGCTTTACATTTGACAGCCTGACTAAATAGACACAAGATGCATTCCTAGAAAGATGAAAAACTGAAATGAAAGAAGACAGCCAACCCCAAATTATAGTGTTAAGGTTGCAACAAATTGATTGAATTCAGTTGGAATTTTGTTAAAACAATTTTAACACTGAGCAACTGAAGACAGTTTCAGCTATTACAAACAAATTGGAAATTTTGTTAGTTTAAACTGTATCACGATATCTGTGGTTAAAATGCAATAAATGCTTTGTTTTAGGAGACTTATACAATGCTCGGTGTGTAACACATCTCTGATGAAATGCTAATTCTTGCGGTTTTACAAGAAACTGGTTGCCAAAGAACTGACAACTTATAAAGAAGCCACATGATCTATGCAATGAGTGCCAATGAAACAAGACTTGCACTGCTCTCTGACAAAGATAATTAACTAAAGCAAATCATGATGACAATTTCAGCAGTGAGAGTATTAAATAGGAATGGTGTCTGCATAATGTTACTATTTGTCCTAAATGAACTAGTAAATACAAGGACATTACAACAATACCAAACCTGTTCTTGCCCAACATATATACTTGTGCACTCAACTGCAGCACCCGCCCTCAAGCATAGACACTACAATCAGACGATCTAGACCTTTTTGGTACAATTCTATCCTAGGCAACACAACCTACTATTAGGGCAGTCAGGGACTTCTAAAATTATACAAAAATATCATATCATAAATGTATGAATGTACAAAGTAAATACTTTCAAAGAAGATTTTAAAGACCATTATTGACATTGAAAAGGAAAGACCATCATTATACTCCATCTTTATAAAAAACTGCAATAAGCTTAAACTCCACTTTGACTTGCACACCTCAGAGTTGAAGTCTACACTGAACAAGGGGGATGGAGGATCAGAGGGCTGGGTGACCGTGGACAGAGCAGAAGAGACAAGAGGTGGCTTCTGGGTCGAACAGTGAGTCCACTGGTCCGGTTTCCGTCTCAACAGGTCATCAAAGCCTGGTTGCTGCATTCGGCTGAATGCATCCTACATAGGAAGCACAAATGACAGTTGAATAAACAAATTCTTAACTTCATAATTCTAAACATTAGCTAATTAATGCTTACTAGCTATACATTTGTGTTTACTTTGCATTTTTGATCAGAAATTTCAATTTTTAAATCCATATCCAAATAGAAGCGTATAGTATCTTACTTCCTCTCTGAATGGCTCAACGAACAAATACATGTAGCATGACGCTCAGCATAGAGACCAAGGCAGCTTCAGGTTCACTTTCTGCCAAAGGCCAAGATCCCTTGCAGAAGTAATTGTTTTAATTACATTAAGTGCCTACAGAAAAGCAACTATAATTTGCTTTTGTAGGCTGCCAGTTTATTCTATGCCATAGTTGTTACTTGGCTCATTAATTTTTGAGTTGATTATTCATGAGTAATATTACACATGACCTAATATTATACTGTGTTAGGATTCTCCATATATAGGTGGCAAAATTGTAAGTTTAAGGTTATACTGATGGAGATAAAGCTCACTAAAGGGAGTATTCATAAGCAACCAAGTCATTTCAATATAAAAGAACATTATGGTGAAATACTGCCAGGATTAGGATAACTGTGCATCACCTGCCACTGCACTGTAACAGGAGCCCGGTGTCAACTTTGCCATAATGTGTATGCAGTACCACTGATACCAGAGGAATTCTCACTGCCTTTTTTTTCCATTCACGGGATGAGACCATCACTGGCTAGGCCAGCATTTATTGTTCAGCCCTAAATGCCCAAAGGACAGTTAAGAGTCAACCATATTACGTAGGTCTGGAGTCACACATAGGCCAGACCAGGTAAGGATGGCAGTTTCCTTCCCTTTTTCTGACAATTGACAATGGATTTATGGTCATCGTTAGACTCTTAATTCCAGATTTTATTTAAATGAATTCAAGTTTCACCATCTGTCGTGGCAGGATTCAAACCTGGGTCTCTAGAACATTATCTGGGTCTCTGGATTAACAGTCCAGCAATAATACCACTAGGCCATCATCTCCCCTTATTCTACTACATGCTGCTGCACTCAGTGCTCCACTGTTCCACTCTAGGGCCACAGCACTGGAGAAACCTACACTACCTTCATCCATTCATCACACTGCTCAGCACATTGAATCACTACTTCCACGGCCACCTCACACTGTCCCATCCCACTTACCACCAAGTGGTGGTAAGTATTGGGAATGGGGAAGTGAGCAAATCTCAAATCTGAAAATTTAAACTGATTGAAAACATTTGGAAAAAAAAAACTCATTGACATCACAGGCACTGACTGTATGGGTGGAGTGTGCAGTAAACACAGCCATTAAAATAATTCAAAAACTAAAAGATAGTTGTTGCAAAAATATTTTGAGTTTATACATTTGAATAGCATAATTTTTAGTTTTAAAATTGAAAGAATAAAAACTTTGAGGGATTGGTAAACATACCCAAAGTGATTGCAGTTTAAAGGACGATCTATGTCTATTCAGTAAGGTCAGGGATAAAATTGGGAAAATATTAAAACAATGGTCATACCTTTTCTGAGTTCCCTGGTGGAGATTGGAGGTCTCCAGTCACCTTCAATAAGGGGTTTAAATTATTCTTGTAATTTCCCAGATCAAAAGAAAGGTTTAAAAACAATGGATCAATAAGGAAAGACTGTAAAACATAAATTTACTTTTCATATCAAAGGAGGTTTGAAGTTGGGGGTAAATGCATTTATTTCTATTTAGAACATGCCATGCCTGCCACGTTATTATGGAATTAATCTATGCACAGTACTCTTTTGTGTTTAGCAAATCTATATAAGATTAGTTGAATATCTGCCAGCAGCCAGAACAAGTAGCACAGACATCATAATGTTTCCGATTTGGAGTCATTCAACAGCAATTGCAACTAGGGTTCACATTCAGAATGAAAAGCCCAAATTGATGAGAAATTAAAATAGTCATATCTGCCTGGTAAAGCTAAAGGAATCCTTGCAGAAAGAGCACTGGAGCAAGCTCTAGGGATCTAAGTGCTAGGCTGGGATATCGAGTAGAGTCAAAACAAATCCCAAAAGCAGTGCCAAATCTCAATTCGGTCCCAAGAAAAGTGAAGGTATACCCAAGATCCTGTATTATACAGGGAAATTCTTGGGTGGAATTAAAAACAGGACTGGGAGTACAGGTAGTTTTGCTGTAACACGTGTTTAGTTAACGCGAATTGGCTGTAACGGGATTGAAGAATAGTGTACTGTTTGGACAATGCAAACTTTCTGCTGCACAGGTACAGCGATTTTTTTAATGTTGATTTTCTATAGCACAAGGTCACGCAAGAATGCAATTATTGCATTATAGGAGAACTGTTAGATGTTAAATGTAGTCTGTTAAGTTTTAAACCTCCAATATTTCCAAAACATAATGCTGTTAAGTTAGCAGCACTTGCTTTGTTTAACTCTTGTACAGTACAGCAATTGACAGAGTTAAGTGGTTCCGCAACCAATGGATCAGATCGAAGTTTGGCAGGCCTACCACATCCATGTTGTGAATGGTGGTGGACAATTTAACAACTCATTGGATGAGGTGACTCCACAAGTATTCTAATCTTCGATGATGAAGGAGAACAGCACATTAGAGTAAAATGATAAGGCTGAAGTATCTGCACAAATCTTCAGCCAGAAGTGCCCCAGTGGATCCACCATGATCTGCTCCAGAAGTCCCCAGCATTACATTGCTAGTCTTTAGCCAATTCAATTCACACCATGCAATACCACAAAATTGCTATAGACACTGAATACTGCAAAGGCAACATTCTGGTAATAGTACTGTTGATATTCATCCCAGAACTTGCTGTGCATCTAGCCAAGTTGTTCTAGTACAACCACAACACTGGCTGGAAAATTGCCCAGGTTTCCCCTATACACAAACAGCAGGTCAAATCAAACCCAGCTAAACTACCACTGCAGATGCATCTCTCCATGACATTATCAGTCAGAATGACCGTCACACAGTCCTTGTGGAATCAAAGCACCACCTTCACAGAATACCTTACACTGTGTTTTGTGGCATTATCACCATGCTGAACGGAATAGACTTCAGACAAATCTAGCAACTCAAGTCTGGGTATCCATGAGGTGCTGTTGCCATCAGCAGCAGCAGCAAAAACAAAAACATTTTCCACCTCAACCTGCAACCTCAATGGCTCAGCATACCGCCACTCTATCGTTACCATCAAGCCAGGGGATCAACTCTGGTCCAATGAAGAGTGCACAAGTACTTGCTAGCAGCAGTACCAGGCAAACCTAAAAATGACGAGTCATCCACCATTGACTGCCAACCATTCACAACTAAAAATGAGGAGGAGTCAACCTGGTGAAGCTACAAACAGGACTACCTGCTTGCCAAACAGATAAACGGTAAGTGATAAGCAGAACTAAGTGACTCCACAACGAACAGATCAGATCTAAGCTCTGCAGTCCTTCCAAATCCAGTTGTGAATGGTGGATGACAATTAAACAACTCACTGGAGGAGGTAGCTCCACAAATATACTCACTTCCTCAAAATGATGGATATCCCAGTATCTTAATGCAAAATGGTAAAGCTAAAACAACAATAATCTTCAGCCAGAAGTGCCAAGTGGATGACACATTTCAGCTCACAGATGCAAGTTTTCAACCAATTCAAATCACCATGTCTTACAAAGAAACAACTGGAGGCAGGAGATATGGCAAAGGCCATGGGGCCTGAAAACATTTCAGAAATAGTACTGAAGACATGCATTCCAGAACTAGCCATTACCTTAGCCAAGCTGTTCCAACACAGCTACAATACTGGATCTACCTGACAGTGTGGAAAACTGGCTAGGTACTTCCTGTATCCAAAAAGGAGGACAAATCCAACTTGGCCAGTCTATTCTCTACCAACAGTAAAGATGGAAGGTGTCATCAATATTGCTATCAAGCAACACTTACTTTTTAATAATCTGCACACTGGTGCTCAGTTCGGTTTCTGCCGAAGCCACTCCGCTCCTGGCCTCATTACAGCTTTGGCTCAAACATGGACAAAGGACTCGAATTTCAGAGGTTGGGCAAAAGTGGCTGTCCTTGACATTAAGGCCACATTTGACAGACTGTGGCAACAAGGTGCCCTAGCAAAACTACAGTTAATGAGAATCAAGGGAAAAATTCTCAGCTGGACATAGTCATACCTAGCACAAAACCAATAGTTGTGATTGTTGGACGTCAGTTATCTTAGCTCCTGAATATCTTTGCAGGCGCTCCTTAGGATAGCATCTTAGGCCCAACCATGTTCAACTGCTTCATCAATGACCTTCCCTCCACTAAAGGATCAGAGCAGGGTTTGTTTGCTGATAATTGCACAGTGCTCAGTGCCATTTGTGACTTCTCAGATATTGTCCAAAGTCTATATTCAAATGTAGCAAGACCTAGATAGTATCCAGGATTGGACTGACAAATGGCAAGTAACATCTGCACCACAGAAATGCCAGGAACAAACCATTTCCAACAAGAGAAAATCCAATCATTGTTTCTTGACATTCAATGGCATTATTACCACTGAATCCCCACCATCAGTATCCTAGGAATGTACTCTGAGCAAACTGTACAGCCATTGTATTTATATGGCTGTAACAGATCAGGAATCCTGTAGCAACTACTTCCACTCTTGATTTCCCAAAGTCTGCCCACCATCTACAGGCAAAAACCAGGATTATGATGGAATACTCATCACTTGCCTGGATAAGTGCAGCTCCAACAACATTCAAGAAGCTTAACACCCTCCAGGAGAAAACACCACTTCCACAAATATTCACTTCCTTCACTACCAAGGATCAGCAGTAGTGTACACCATCTACAAGATGCACTGAAGAAATTAGAAGGACAAGGATTGCAGATATATGGGAACACCACCACTTGCAAGTTCCCTTTCAAGCCACTTACCATCTTGATTTGGAAATCTATCTCCATTCTTCCATTGTTGGGCCAAAATCCTAGAACCCCCTCCCCAACAGCATTGTGGGTCTACCTGAACGAAATGGGCAGTAGCAATTCAAAGCAGCAGCTCACCACCAACTTCTCAAGGGTGACTTGCGATGGGCAAAAAATTCTGGCCCAAACAGCAATACCAACATCCCAGGAATGTATTACAAAAAGTAAAGAACTTCACAGTGCTGTAATTACTTTTTGAAGTGTACTTACAATTACTTTTATAAATATAATTTCTGTTAAGATAAATGTGATCAAGTTTTGTTTAGTGATGCCAAGTAATGAAATAACTGGTTAGTTAACCTATTCTGATGGCTTTTGTTGAGGGATAACTGCTAGTTCGAACCTTCTAGTACATCTCTCACGAACAGAAATGTTAAAATGAGATAAAGGGAACTGACGAGTGTTTCAAATGCAACAGGTGAACTACAACAATAATTCTAATAAAATCTTTTATAATCCAAACTCTTTCAAATTTTTAATTGATAGGCAAGAAAATGAAAAATTTAAGTACAGTAACAATTAACAGAAAAATCAATATTTTACTTGACCTTCTGCATGCTGACGCTTCTTTGTTCATTTGCTGGCTGTCCAGCCATCGAATAATATCCATCAAGTGAACTGTATCTTTCTCGTGGTGGAGGATGGTAGGCAGCTGAAGGCACCATTTCCATTGGAGGTAAAGAATTACTCCGCACAACATCATCCCGTGGATACATCTGTGGCCTCCACATGCGTCTGCTATCATAGACTGGTGCATACATTCCAGAATGCACTGCTGGGACTGAACCATACTGTTGAGGAGTTGCTGATGGGTAAGGAGAAGAGGCTAGACGATCCCGAGATGGATATGCATTGTAGTGGTCAGTGTATGGCACAGTGGGTGGAAGTGGGGATTCTGGCATACTGTTGGGCCGTACGTAACGAGGAAGGCAAGGAGATACACCAGATGGTAGACCAGGATGTGGAGGATAATACCCTCCTGCATTAAATTTGAAAGAACAAAGAGAAGTAGTTAACTAATCTGAATTGTAAACAAAATATCATTTAAAAGTATAAAACCCTTAGCGAGCCCAACTTGAAAAGACTAAATTAAAATAAAAATTAGACAGACCAATTCTCCAAAACTGTCAAAAAGAACATTGATTAGGTTGAAACTTCTCTACAGTATCATGCCATATATTTACAAAATGTATATAATGTCTTTAATATCATTGAACACTAATTATGATAAAGCAGCAATGTAATAACAGATATGCCACCAAGCCACACAAGATAATGGCCTTGATATTCCACTTTGTGGAACACCTCTGTTCAGTCCATAAAAATAATCACAACCTTCCAATCATTTGCCATTTCAAAATAAGAACTTGCTCTCATGCTAACATTTCTGTCCCATGTCTGCCACGGTGTTCCAGGAAAGCTGAATACAAGCCAGAGAACTGGACCTTTTGTCTGCTTTATAGCCTTCAGGATGAAGCAACTTCAGACTATGAGCTCTGCCCTCCATTTCAATGGCTGTACTTCTGATTGGAATATTGGAATGCAATTCTGTCAGATGACTACAAGCTTGGTCAAAGTGGATGTGTCACATGACAGCTTAAAAAGAGGAAAACAAAGTAGTAAAGTGGAGGGATGCAAGGAAATTATTTCAGAGATTAGAGTCTAGGCAAAAGAAGATTCAGCCACAAATTGTGATCAAAAATGGATTGCTCAAGAGGCCAAAATTAGATTGCAGATAGTGGAGGGTTGTGAAGCTAGAGGACACCTCAGAGATGGGAAGTGAAGATGGATACAAAGAGTAATTTTGTTAAACAAAAGTAAAGTTGTAAAAATAATCTTTGATATCATGTCTTTAAGGAAAATGTGCCTAAATACTCAAAGCAGAGAGATTAACAGCTGGGGAAAGACTGCAAGACTGTGGGTTCAGTTTCAGAAAACACAGAGTCTGTACAGATTGGATGTGTTTAATTGCTTCATCTTACTGTAAAACTTTATTGCTCATCATTCTAGCAGTGACTTACCTGGCTGGTGATAAGCAGTCAGTTCATATGAAACTGGTGTCCGGGGGTCCGGATAATACAAATCAGGTTGTTGGGATGGGTATACTGACACCCTTGACACAGATTTTGATGATGGTAGTGAAGTTGCATCTGACCCAATATGCGATGATACTACAGCTGGGGTAGCGAGCACCTGGTTGAGAATGGTCTTGGGAGGTGAGCCAACTTTACTGGAAAAATAAATGTACAGTCTGACAGCAAAACAATATTTCATTTAGCTGGCCCAGAGAAATATAGTTTATATATATTTTGCAAAACTTAATCAGTGTTAAAATGATATGTTTAAAAGTTCTCTCTTTATATGCTGTGAACCCATGGAGATTAGTTTAAAACAGAACAGGGAGGTATTCTAGTCAAAATGAAAGCTGATATAATGAGGATCCCCAACATACATGCCAAGGGAAAATTAAAATTAAAAATGAATTTTTTTTAGGAACATCTTTAAACAATAAATTGTATGCTTATTTAGAACCCAGGGCAATTCAGCCTTTCGAGCCGGAAGTATTTTCTCCTGAAAGGAGTCAAATATTTTTTAAGGAAATAAAAATAGTTGTGTGGACTTCAATACAGTATTAGTGAGTTCAGGTCCTTTCTTGGAAATCAAATCCAAATACATTGTACGCATTAGTGAGCTGAAATGTCCTAACACTTATGGAAAATAAACCAAATTGACAGTGCATTCCACAGTCTCTCAAACAAAAAAACTGGCTGTGTCACTTTCATCCCTTTTTCAGGCCCTAAAACAGCCAAAGGGATGGGAATGAACTGTTTTCACTTCAGCTGATTTCAGGAAGAATAAAATCAAAAATTTCAGAACTCTTGAATACTTAAAAAGTACATATTGAAATGTTAAACTACTTTCTCCCTCTCTGAATGGTGATCATATTGCTAAGCATTTAAACATTTGTTGCCTATAGCAACAAACAACCTTTCAACACATTAATATGACATGTCATGGTCTGCAACTTAAGGTAGCATGAATCCATTTAATACATTCACACTGGATATTATAATCTCAGTATCTCAAAAGATTAGCTGCAATCCATCTTGAAGAAAATACTATCTCATGTGAAAGTGTATTTGGAAATTCCACAGAAATAAATATCTTTTAGACTAACTTTAGTACTGCATTATACCTCCATGGGCAAACATGGCAACATCTGGAACTGAACATCTTAGAAAATCAGACTATAAACTTTTTACATCAAGTTTGTGCTAAACTAGTCAGACAAACTATATCTGCCTGTTTGAGATGAGTTGGAAACGTGGCCTCAAATCTGCATGAACCAAATAAAATGGGATGATTGTTCTGCAAAACAGTATTTTAACATGTACCCATTTGGAAATTTTAACTTAAAACACTGATGCTTAACATGCATGTCAGTTTGTAACATTTGACTGATCACAGTAGATGACAAAAATGATCACAAGTTTATTTCATAGAATCTCAGAATCCCTGCAGTGTGTGAACAGGCCCTTCGACCTAACAAGTCCACACTGACCCTCAGAGCATCCCACCCTGACCCATCCCCTAATCTACATATTCCTGAACACTACAGGCAATAGAGCATGGCCAATCCACCGAACCTGCACATCTTTGGACCATGGGAGGAAACCGGAATACCCGGAGGAAACCCACACAGACACAGGGAGAACGTGCAAACTCCATACAGACAGTTGCCCAAGGGTGGAATCGAACCCAGGTCCCTGGCGCTGTGAGGCAGCAACGCTAACCACTGAGCCACCGTGCTGCCCCAAAGTTGTAGAATTACAAAATTTAGGCAACTGAAATTTTACAGAAGAAAATAATGCATCTTACTTCTCTGGTGGTGAACCAGATAGTGATCCAGATGTACTCAGGCAGTTTTGTCCAATTTTCTTAGCAGTTTCTAAAGCAGCTGAGGTATCTGCACAGCGTGGTATTAGCTGTGGAGTACTTTCTGGACTAATTATCCCATTTGGCGTCTGCACCATTTTCACAGTGGTTTCAGTAGATCCTGTCATAGAAACTACGTTTCCTGCAGATGTTGTGATTATATTAGTGATTCCAACTTTGTTCTGAAGAGCTTGGGACAGAGGGAATGGCCTGACAGTAGCATTAATCTTCTTATTCCGCATCCGATATCTGTTATCAAGGATACAAATATCTACCTTTACTTTCGCATGATATAACCAATAACAGCAGAATTCATGCTATGTTAAATGATCACCTGGCCTAAAGAAAACAGAATAGGCAAAGCGCAGGGCTGGATGAACACAGCAGGCCAAGCAGCATCAGAGGAGCAGAGAGGCTGACGTTTCGGGCCTAGACCCTTCATCAGAAAAGGGGGAGGGGAAGGGGGTTTTGAAATAAATAGGGAGAGAGTGGGAGGCGGATAGAAGAGGGATAGAGGAGAGGATAGGTGGAGAGGAAACAAACAGGTCGAAGAGGCGGGGATGGAGCCAGGAAAGGTGAGTGTAGGTAGGGAGTTAGGAAGGGGATAGGTCAGTCCAGGGAGGACGGACAGGTCAAGGGGGCGGGATGAGGTTGGTCGGTAGGAGAGGGGGGGGCGGGTGGAGGGGGGAGGAGGGGATAGGTGGGAGGAAGAACAGGTTAGGGAGGCAGGGACGAGCTGGACTGGTTTTGGGATGCGGTGGGGGGAGGGGAGATTTTGAAACTTGTGAAATCCACATTGATACCATTGGGCTGCAGGGTTCCCAAGCGGAATATGAGTTGCTGTTCCTGCAACCTTCGGGTGGCATCGTTGTGGCACTGCAGGAGGCCCAGGATGGACATGTCGTCTGAGGAATGGGAGGGGGAG
>NC_063359.1:20933774-20949953 GCF_021869965.1 Rhincodon typus | reverse complement strand
CACCTTGTTGTCTCGGATTCTCCAGCATCTGCAGTTCCTACTATCTCAGAATAGGCAAAGCTCTCAATTTGAATGTGCACATTGCATTCACAACAAAATGTGAACTCTAAAATAATTTAGAAAACAAATTAATAAAAGAAGGTGGAAAGTGCTGGAAATGCTCAGGAAGGGAACATATACACGGGGCAAAACGAGTTTCATACCTGTAACCTTTCAGTTTCAAAGGAACTGAACTAGCATAAAATTGCATGATATTATTCTGAAATAAAGGCCAAAAAGAGGTCAATATTGATAAAGCCATCTCTGAATGATGCAATATGCAAAATTAACTAGTTAAATTTTAGAATTGTATTTTTGCAACAAATCTCAAAATAAGTGCATGGACTGCTACTTTTGTTTTATTAATATTTTTGATAAGCTTTAAAAAATTTGCTCAAAATCGTGTGACAAAATAGACTTCATTTGTGTCACAGTTTATATTTTGTTCAGAATGACAGCATCAATAAAGTTTCTAATTTCCCTCAGAGTTGACAAAACAGCAGCTAGTGCAGGAAGTGCATTTACCCACGTTAGTATAGAAGAGACAGTGTGCTGTACTTTTTAGGTGGAGGAATTGCATCTTTGACTGGTAATAAATTTATCCTGCCATTTTAGAATTACATTTGAAAGCACTTGATACAGTTATGCCCAAAAGTGTTACATTTCACAGCACCAACATTCTTCACAAATGAGGACATCTTCATCACTGACTTTGTAGAATGGAGTCATGGTGACAGAAAATAGACTTGTTTTCCATAATGATTGGTAAAAAGGTATAAATCAAAAAGAAACAATTTAAAGAATGCATATACTTTTCCAACTCTTCTTGGGAGTGGGCAAAGGTACAGTTAGCTCCACGAGGACAACCTCCTTGTTGTCGAAGATCTCGGCACATGCTGGTCTTATACTTGCTGTTTGGCTGTGGCTGAAAGTAACAATGAATATCACGAATATGACTAAGCACATTTGATTTTTGCTACACCTTCAAAAATTACAAAGAACCATCATCAATGGCAATGAATTACTTCTAGCTCCGTAGTGATCAATTTGTATTATAAATAATCAGTCAATATATAACTTCAGCAGTGCTGAAAAAGAAGACATTTTCTTGAAGCTATTAGTCTTGGATTTATCAGAACAATTCACAAGACATATTAAAGTAAAGTAAAGGGAAATAAACGTTTATACTACCCTGGAGAATGTACCGAATGCCAGGGAAAACGCGTGAGGTAATAAAGCTTAACAGTTAATTGCCAAGCTTTGTTTAAACTTTAAACCAGGCAGTTTGATTCTGATGGTTTCTTAAGGGATGCTTTGGCCAAACCAGAGAAAGGCTGTCATCTATCTCGAAATGGTGCAGTGTGTCTACATGCTTATGTTTGCAAAGACTAGGGCCCTGTGTATTAATATCTACAGTACAGTACACACAAGCATGCCACACTGTGACCCTGACTGACAATCCCAAACTGGTTGTCAGCATAATTCTTTGCATGTTCAGGATTACTTATCAAGTGTTGTCCAATTCCAGAATCACATCCAATGTTGAATTTAGCATTGAGATTTTTACAATGATCAAACTCAGAAGTTACTGGAGATAGAAGTTGCAACAGATCTGGCAGCAGCTGTGGAGAGAAAACAGAGTTGACGTTTTGAGTCCATTGACACTTCTTCAGAACTGTTCTGAAGCATAGTCAAAGAACTTAAAAAGTATTTATTCTGTCCACAGATGCTGTTAGACCTGTTAAGTTTCTTCTGCAACTTCTGTTTTCATTTGTTTTAGATCTCCGGTTCTTTGCTTTATTTGAGAGTTTTACAAATGGGAGCTTTTTGCATAGAGTCAGAATATGGCTTGAAGCAAACAAGCAAAGGGAATATCCTATTTGATACGATCAACCAATCTTTGGAATGCGCAGCTTGCATACCTAGCAACACAGTGGCTTTGAAATTCACATACCAAGTTACTCATTTGTGACAGACAGAACATCTTTCAGTTTGATTCGGTTTGACAGCAATGTAGCAGTGGGAAACAGCTAGCATCACCCGTTGCACAAAGGTTTGAGATATCTTACTTTTGAGGGTAATCTGCAAACTGGGTACTTTTCAGGACAAAAGTGATGACGTTAGGTGCAATCAAGACTTTGCGCATCATACAGCAAGAAATCTGATCAGGGCAGACATTATCCCACAGAATGGTTTTGATGTGCCCTATTTCAGCATCAGGCTTTTATGGTGAACAAATGGTTTGTGCCATATTTATGGCGTTTCTGTCAAGCCCATGTTGCAGCACGTGGAATTACAGGAATCCCAAAGCATTTTACAAGGTTTGCATCATGCAGTAGTAGAGAACCCTCAGTTAATTTTTCAACTAAGATGTCAAGGAATGGGAGCTCATTTGACTGCTCTATTTCAAAGGTCAATTTGACTGCAAGACGGAGCCTGTTAGGACATCAGGAATTTTGTACATACAGGGGCAGATTCAAATATAGCAAATGTATCATCTGCACATCGGAAAGATACATGGAGGAGGAGGGTGGCTATCATTCCACTGAAGACACATTTCTTGTGGTGACCAACAAAGATGTCTGCTAGAGCTGGGCGCAGCAGGGGTCCCATAGTGATACCATGTCTGGCACAGATATTGTTGTTAGAACAGAACTCAATTGAGCAAGTTTGAGTTCGTCAGGTCAACAAATACTGATTCATAAATGGAGGAGGGTGGGGGGGGGGGGGTCTGAATCACTATGATATAGTGCTGCAGCATAAATGTCTATGGCTTCCTTGAGTGGTGCAACAATGTCAAATGAACATTTGGACACTGAACTGTTATCAATCGGCAAGTCCTGTACGGACCACACAAGTGTGAAGGGATCTTTCACAGTCTACGAAAAACCTGCTTAAAACTGATTGTGGCAATTTGCACAACCATATGGCCAGTTCATTTGCTAAATAGCCCAGTGTTCAACGAATTACACTGGCAACTAATTTAGAATTGTCAGTTGAGCTTACATGTAGCACATTTTTACATACTGGAATATATTACAAAACAAGCCCTGTTCTTTGCTGTAGAAAGAACATATACCCAAACTGCAACTGTTTAAACTCAATTGTCAAAGCCACAGACATTCTCTTGTTCATTTCTCAGGGCAATGCCTTGGCTAATCACAGTCAACTTGTCTGGTTTAAAATTTAAACAAAGTTTGGCAGTTAACTGCTGTCAAAAAACGGTGCATTCTAGAGTTGAATAGAGGTAACACCTTTCCTACAGTCCACTTGCCAAGTCAGCACTGTCCCCAAAATATCATTTTCCCTTTATTTGATAGTTTTTGTGTGAATTTTCTAATGAGTGCAAGATAAAAAGCTTCCAGAAAACATCTTCTTCAGCAATAATCAAATTACTTTAAAATGTTTGCTGTGAAATAATTCAATGCAAAACAGTTCTGTTCATGTCTTAAAACTTACTTTGAATAGTTAATTTTAATTATAACTAGATCCGGTTCCACTTACATTATTTCAACAGATTAAAAAAATTACAACTGCAAAGATGGACACTTAAAATTTAAAAAAAAAAAAATCACAAAACAGAAGTATTACTTGTGGTGCTTCATGGCCTTTTTTACTGAAGTTCTGGATGAAATCCACAAGTCCATGGACCACAGTCCTTACAGCTACCATTGCATTCTCTAGTTGCTCCCATGTTGGAGGTGCTGCATCTTAAAGACAAAGACACAAAACACATTTTCCTGCAATATGTAAAACAACACAGTATAATCTATTAAGGATTCATTAGTTATGCTAAAATCATGTCAACTATTGCTTTTAAACTCTTTGACCATTTATAAGTTCATAAACATATTTTTTAGCATTTTTGTGGCACCTCATCCGAACAGTATTATTCTGGACGGTGACCATTTTGATTAGTCATTGCAGAATTATCATCAATTCTGACCTAATCTTGGTGCACATCCAACCAGTAGTAACTATTCGAATAATGATCAGGAGTCTAAACCCATCCTCGGCAAATGTCAATCTTAGAATCTTTATTGCTGCTCTGGCAGAAATCAGCTAACACAAAGGACCAAGAATCAATTATAGCATGTTGTGGGCTGATTGGACTACAGCCATATTGTGTCATGCTCCTTAGAACTGAGCCAGCTATTCAATTTCCATTGAAACGACCATGTTCTAATGTGATAATGTTAGTAAAGATAAAATACAAAGGGCCAACCCACTAAAATAGTAAGGTGTAGTTTAAGAAATCAGAACCAAGCAATCTAAACTACTTTATGTGTGGCTTAACCAACAAATAAGCAGTAGTGCAATAGCTGCAATATCACTGGTAATAGTTTATTTCTTCCAGGAAAGTAACCACTTCCAAAATATCCGGATAAAATCAAGGGATGAACATAGAATACTCTTTGAAATTCAATGGTCTTCTGGTTTAGAAATGTTACAAATTCATATATACCTGGGTTAGGATCAATATTAGCCAGAAGTTCAAGATGGGATCGGAGTCGGTTCAGATTAGCTGGATCCGTTGTCCGTTGCAGGACAATAGTCAATTCCTGGACACTCTTTGCAAAAGATTCTGGGGATTGGAGCTTCATAAGAAACAGAGGTAAAGAACGGCTTAAAGCAAACAATTAAAATATGACTTTGTAACTTTTAAGCAAAATAATCAATTACACAATCAGTTTTGTAGCAAAGATTTATCAGAAACTGTACTGCAAGTTTAACCATTACTATCAAACTTGGTAAAAAACAAAAACTGACATGAGATTTCAAATATGCCAAAAGGTTAAAGCTCGAAGAGAGTCTACAGCTGCACATCAAAACTGTAAAGTGACAGGCTACATTAATTTTAAATTGGTTAGTTTCAATTCAAGTTAGCCAGAATTACAACATATACCATATTTGCAGTATAGTGATTGCATGTAATGCATACATCTACAGCTATGTGAATACTAATTGTTTTGGAGCAACATTTCTGCCTCTACTGAAATATCATGCAAGTGTTGATTAAGGTAGAATATATTTTCCCCATTTTCAGCCATTATTGCAATTATATATTTAGATCCTTGACAATATGTAAGCGACTTGTTCTAAGCATTTTCTGAGAAACGAGTTATCACTAAATTTCAACAGTAACACTGAATCCCTATTCCTTGCTCATGCTCAACCATTAAGAAACCAACCTTATGCATAATGTAAAGCTAAACTATGCAGTCAATACCTATCAATGGATGTAAAGGCCACTGGAAAGACACTGTGGCTAGAATATAACGCAGCTGGGGGGCATTTACTTATGCCACATTTGGTGTGCAGTTATTATATGAGCAAGATAATCAGGCTTGAAGACAAAACTTTCCAGCAATTAATAAGTAGCAGTTAATAAGTCTAACATACAAAAATTTAAATACTCCATAAATTGCATCATACTATTTTGTAATGAAATAATAATGCAAGATTTAAGGTAGGAATTGAACAAATCTGCCTTTAATTAACATTCTTTTCACAAACTAAAATTTTGTCACGTCTTAAAATGGCTAAACAATGTTTTGTAAATGTGTTCTGAGCTGAAGTCACACTTCAACTTTAACACTCCACTGGAAAAAAAAGGTATCATTTACATGTTTTCTACAACACATACTTTATCAATGATGGACTGCATATGTGATTTATGTGCCAAATCTCCATACAAGAGAGAAGACCATTGCTCAGGGGAAATTCGAAGCCCAGCCTCCATGGCAATATGAACAATCTGTGCATCATGCTCCCTGCGCAAAGCTTCGTAAGTACGAAACTCTTCTTTCAGTTGCATCAGAGAAGAGTCTTCATCCCTTTTAGTAACCTACAGAGAAACAGCCACAGTAAGAAACAAAACCATAGAAAAATTTAATAGCACAGGGGAAAAAGAAATATCAGTATTTGAGGCTAGTTATTGTTTTTTCATCAGTCAGTGCTGAGTTAACTCTGTTTGCAGTCAATCTAAATCAAAGCATTTTGGGAAAATATACTACCCTCAGAAGAGATGCATTGTTGAAAGGGCTGGACCATTTAAAATGGTTAAGTCAAACTGACTAGATTAGACAAGTATTTATTTAAATACAGAAACAGGAGTGTGGATGTTGCAATGAAATGTCTAATATTTATGGAAGATGTATTTAGTGACGAGAGACAGAGACAGTCCAGAACAAAAACAAAAACTTAAGGTAGTAAAACACATAGCTGCAGAGGTGATGAATATGCAAGCTATGATTTTCCAAAATTCCTTAGATTTGAGTCCCAGCATATCGGACGCTGGTTTCCTATGAGAAAGCCAGGAATTACAGGCCAGTATACCCAACAGTCATTGGAAAAATGCTAGTATCTATTTGTTAATAAATTTTAATATGCTTAAAGTATAGAATGATTCGAACAAGTCAACATGATTTTATAAGGAGCAAGTCCTGCTTGAAAAATTGTGTGGGAATTTTGAGAGGATCTAATTAGTAGAGGAACAAAAAGGGAATCAGTATATGCAGTAAGCTAGATTTCCAAATGGTGTTGAATAAGTGGCCATGCAAAAGGTTAATAGGTAAAATAAGGGCATATGGAATTAGGAATATTAGATTAGCATTCATACAGGATTGGTTCACAAAAAGCAGAGCGTGGTCGCAAGCAGGAAGTTGGTAGGCTGTGGCTAGTGGAAGGTCACAACGACCAATATTGTGCCCTCAGCTACTTATGTATTTTATTGATTCAGATGAAGACACAGAGTCATGTACCCAAGTTTGCTGATGATAGAAAACTAAGTGGAAAGGCAGGCTGTGGGAAGGACACAGAGACCACAAATATATAGAGATAGGTTAAGCAAGTGTGTGCAACAATGTGGTGGATGGAGCAAATCAGAGGAGTGTCAAGCTATTCTTTTTTATTGCAAGAACAGAAAAGCAGAATATATTTGAAAAGGTGATGAAACTCAAAACGTTGATGTTCTGATAAGACTTGGATGTGCTCATTCAAGGAACTTGGAAAGTTAGCATACAATTAGAAAGGGATGTTGGCCTTTATCGCAGAAGTAGATGGATTTTTGATATCTCAATGAGACAATGGATATGAGGAGCAGATAAGAAAGTACAGTTGAAGCCCAAGACCAGCAATCATCATCTTGAATGGCAAAGACTCAATAGATACTGTGGTTTACTTCTGTTCCAACTTCTTGGATAAAGCAAAGCCATTAAGGGGCAAGGGTAGCAAGCATTTCTTCATAGAGTAGTAAACTTACACCTCCAGAAATGCTGTCGAAAACAATTAAATTAAGGATTTTAAAACAACAATTGGTAAAATGTTTTTTTAGAGGGCACGGATATTAAATAGTGACAGGACTAAATTGGGATGAAGATACAGATCAGACACGATTCAACTGAAGGCCGCTTAAATGGCTGAATCACTTACTGTCATAAGTTTGAGAAGATTTGTAGCTCGGGTTGTGGATGAGGTTGTAGACACGTTCGCCGAGCCAGTGAGTTTGGCTGCAAACGTTTTGTCACCCTGCTAGGTAATATAGTCAGTGCACCTCCAGTAAAGCGTTGGTGTTCTGTCCCGCTTGTTATTTATATGCCTTGGTTTGCTGGGTGGTTGGTATTACTTCTGGTTCCGTTTCTCAGTGGTTTGTACGCAGGGTCTAATTCAATGTGTTTGTTGATGGAACTACGGTTGGAATACCGGGCCTCCAGGAATTCCCTGGCATGTCTTGGTTTGGCTTGTGCAATTACGGATATGTTGTCCCAGTTGAATTCGTGTCCCTTGCTGTCCGTGTGTAGTGAGACAAGTGAGAATTGGTTGTGTCTCCTGATGGCTAGTTGGTGTTCATTTTTCCGTATTGTCAATTTTCTTCTGGTCTGGGCTATGTAGTTTTTCTCACAGTCCTGGCATGGTATTTTGTATATTAACCCAGTTTTGCAGGTTTTGGGTATGGGATCCTTCATGTTCGTCACTAGTTGTCAAAGGGTGGTTGTTGGTTTATGGGCTACTCTGATACCTAGGGGTCTGAGTAGTCTTGTGGTCATCTCTGAAATATCCTTGATGTATGGTAGGGTGATTAATAAGTCTGGTTGTGTTGTGTCTTCCTGTTGTGGTCTGTCTCAGAGGTAACGTGGATTGGGCTTTTCAGGTATTCATTCCTTTTGAAGACTCTATACAAGTATTCCTGTTCTGCTTTGTGTAGTTTCAGGTTGCTGCAATGTTTTGTGGCTTGTTTAAATATCGTCCTGATGCAGCTCTGTTTGTGGGCATTGGGGCGGTTGCAAGTGTAATTGCGTATCTGGTCCGTATGTGTGGTCTTTCTATGTATGCTAGTCTGGAGTTTCTTGTTTTTGCGTTCTACCATTATGTCCAGGAAGGGTAGTTGGTTGTAGTTCTCGTCTTCTTTCATGAATTTTATCCCGATAAGGATGTTGTTTATGCACGGAGGACAGCTGAACAGAACGGCCGCAGAATGATAAGGGTTATGATCAATGGATGCCCACAACCGCCTCCACAAATACAAGCCATCAGCATACAACAACAAAAGACCAGAACAAAAAGAATAGCCCTTCAAGAAAAGCTGTCCAAAATCACCCACATCAACGACACGGACACACAGATTCACGAGTTAAAAACATCTCGGACCGACAACTTACAGACACTGAGAAGACCATCCTCGTACACGGACTCAATTATAACTAGAGAGACACCAAAAAGACTGACTTCCTGGCTGCACTGGAATCAACACTAAAGAACAAATGGACTCACAAAAGTACAACAGACCATCAGACAGATGATAGTCCCAACACTGAACAAAAAAGGAAACTGGAACACATTCAACACAGAAGAGAGGAAAGCCCTGGAAAAACTCAAGAAAGACAGGAATATTGTAATCTTACCAGTGGACAAAGAACGCATGACAGCAATGCTCAGTAGAACCCAACACAAAGAGAAAACGAATGCGCTACTAGTGGATACCGACACCTACCAACAGGTAGCGACAGACCTGACACGATAGTTAGGAACTGGATTACAATGACCCTGAAGAAATTACTCAACTCAGGAGACATCAGCAAGACAGACTACCAAATAGAAGCCAGCGGGATCCAACACATCCCGATTCTACGGATTCCTCGGGTACACAAACTGGGGGGGGCATCCACAGACCCATTGCCTCACTGCCAGGCACACCAACACAGACTTGCCAAAGAACTACAAACAGAAATTGAAATACATAGTGAACAACACTACTGACTCCATCCACTCATCCCAAGAATTCCTCAACATTGTCAAGGAAACCAGGATAGAAGATGATGATATCCTTTGATGTAACAGCACTATTTACATTCATCAACAATGGCCTAGCCAACGAGACAATGGCCACACTACTGGACGAATCAAGTAGGCAGGCAACCGAGGGCACCAACAACATCAATAAGGACACCACCTTGAAACTACTGGATTTGTGCCTCACAACCCACTTCACCTTCAACGGCAGCATATAAAAACAAATCAATGGAACACCAAGAGGAACCCCAATGTCAGGGCTGATTGCAGATGCAGTAATACAAAGATTAGAACAGACAGCACTCCCCACTACAACCCAAACTTTGGGTCCGATGTATAGATGATACCTTCGTGATTACGAAACGCACAAAACTAGAAGAAACCCACTGGCACATACACAACATCCTTACCGGGATAAAATTCACTAAAGTAGCAGAGAACAACATCCGACTACCCTTCCTTGACATAATGATAGATCGCGAAAACAACAGGGAACTGCAGACTAGCGTATATATAGAAAGACCACACGTACGGACCAGATACTCAATTACACTAGCAACCACCTCAACGCCCATAAATGAGCAGCAACCTGGAGCTATGCATAGCAGAACAGGAGTCTTCAAAAGGAATAGATAACTGAAAAGCACAATCTGCTGTTACCTCTGAGACAGACCACAAAAGGAAGACACAACATGACCAGACACACTAAGGACATTTCAGAGATGACCACAAGGCTACTCAGACCCTTAGGTACCAGAGTAGCCTGCAAACTAACAACGACCTTACAATAGCTACTGATGGATGTAAGGGATCCCATACCCAAAACCAGCAAAACTGGGTAATATACAAAATATCATCTAAGAACTGTGAGAAACACTACAGAGGCCCAACCAGAAGAAAATTGACAATTCGGATACATGAACACCTACTAGTCACCAAGAGACATGTCCAATTCTCACTTGTCTCACTACACATGGACAATGAGGGACACGGATTCGACTGGGACAACACATCCATAATCGCACAAACCAAAGAGAGACATGCCAGGGAATTCCTGGAGGCCTGGTATTCCACTGGAGCTCCATCAACACACACATAGGGTCTAATTCAATGTACAAACCACGGAGAAACAGAACCGGAAGTAATACCAACCACCCCAGCAAACCAAGGCATGTAAATAACAAGCGGGACAGAACACAGACGCTTCATCGGAGGTGCACCGATGATGTTACCTAGCAAGGTGATGAAACATTTGCAACCAAACCTACTGGCTCGGCGAGCATTTCTACAACCTCACTTACTGTCACATTCCGATATTTTCTTCCAAAATTTGCATTAATAAGCACCAACAAATGGTTTATCTGGAATTGTATAATTGACTTAGGTAACATTACACTGTATTCTATTTAAATAATGACCCTTATTAAAAATTGTAAGTTTTCAAAATCATCCATTATGATTTCTGCTTTGCTGGCTAGGTTGAAGACCAACTTGAGACCACAAAAGTTAAGCTGTATATACAGCATTGCATTTGCAAAAGTGCCATTTTTAAAATAGTCAATTTTTCATCTGTCTGCACCAGGGATAGAAGCAGCCCTTTATTTAATAGCAAAACAAAAAATAAACTTAAAAAATAGCTGACATTGTTATCATGAGGTAGAAGAGAACACACAATATTCATATGATAAGGTAACACCAATAAACAGTGTGATTTTCTTTAACTTATGTTCTTTCATCAAATTCACCACTTCTAATGCTAATCTGATATGTTTATATTAATCATTAAAGTGTGCTCCAAGGCTCACATATATTATTAATGTAATAGAAGGCTGGACTTCCTTTCAGTAAATTCATAAGTTGATGTCCCATGAGATGAGGAGAAAGAAGGTACTTTTGTTTTAAACCAGGAGGGTCAGGAGATTAAAAACTAGAAAGGGAATATCACAATGTGCAGATTTTCCCAGCATCTTCTCATGATCAAACTCAATTGTAGCACTAAAAAAAGTACAAGACCTGGTTTCCAATGCCCCTTTTCTGCAATGTGAGGGGTTGATTTGCTGAGTTAGCTGGATGGTTGGTTTGTGATGCAGAGTGATACCAACAGCATGGGTTCAATTCCTGCTCTAGCTGAGGTTACTCTGAAGGATTCTCTTTCCCAACCTCTCCTCTCGCCTGATGCACAGTGACCCTCAGGTTAAACCACCATCAGTCACATCTCTCTCATGGGAGAGCAGTCCCATGGTCTGGTAAGACAGTGGCGAAGAAAGAAAGAACTCCTTCCTGCAATGTCACAACATAAAGGGGGTGAGGAAAATTAAGAACAAAATTTAAGAAAAAGCAAGAGAGGTTGGACAATGATGATGCTTGGGAAATTAGTCAGGGGCAGGAAATATCCAGCTCACTATTGCAATTATAGTTAAATACTTGAAATAAAATACATAAAATTTAGATCTTAGGAAAAATAAAGAGAAAAGAAAATTGGGTAAATAGAAAAAGGTTGTACCTTAAAGCATGAAGCACGGTACAAGAGTTGTACCACATGACCAATACTAGTTTTAGATGCCTGAGGAAATCGTGGTTCAAGCCTCTGAACAACAAAAAGAACCAACACTTTCCGAGAGAGTGCTGACCCATCTTCCAATGCAAGTAAAACCAATTTAAGAGCTTCTTCCTGCATGGCTGACAAAAAAAAAGGGAAACACAAGCATCATAATTCGGATACACAAAAATGCTAAAAAAAAAAACTCATTTGTTATGATGTCAAGTTATATGGAACATTTGTGGGGAAGATGGAGTTGAGGTAAAGCTCAACCTTGATCTAACAATGACAAGCCAGGTTCAAACAGCAACTCAATGCTCAAATGTAGTTATTTAAGCTATACAATGGAATCAGCTCTATATCTGGAAGGAACAAAGAACCAAAATGTCAAATGTTTCAAATCCATCCAGTCATACAGAAATGCTACACTTCAAATATAAAATTACCTTCAACATGGTCAAGTATATACTGTTAGGCAACTTACAATACCTACCCTAAAAACACACTAGCCCATTATTCACTATCAAAACAACAGGGAGGCTAATGGCTCTCACTGTTTCATGTGTGCAAATATTACAGAAACTTAAAGCAAAAAGATGATAAGAGTCATCAGATGCAGGAAATCAAAAATTTGTGCCCAAACGTGCTGTACCATTCTGTGCTCTATATGTTTAAATGATAATGAGCTTTCATTAACATTGTGAGAATTTTATCACTTTCTCTGACTTATCATGGGATACGTTGAAAATGTTGCACTAGCGTGAACTAATCTCACTACACAAAGTTAGAGCTGGTCTGAAGTTACATTGGAAATCTGGAGCACATTTAAATGAACTTAAGTTAGCTGTCAGAGATTCGTTTACAATATTCTCATCACAAATTAATTACTCTGTTACCAACAGGTAATTATTATAAACACAGGTCCTCATTACTTCAGCTTTTAATTGTTGCTCCATATTCAAAAAGCGAAATTTAAAACAAAAGTGTCAAACTATATTTTTGTGCTCAGGTCTCGAATGGAATTTGAACCCAAAGCCTCCCAATATAGGGGAAGAATGCTACTATTTGAGCTACAGCTGACAATGATATACATGTAGCTTCAGTCACTAGATACCAGAAACTTTTTAGGAGGAATAACAATTCTAAAAGATGAATTTTACTTCACCACTTACCTGGTCCCAAAAATTGACAACCTCTGGCTCTCACTGCTGCCCACAAATTGGCCGATAACTGCTGGGGATTCTGATGCTGCAGAATGAGCTCAGTAACTGTCCTTTCTCCAAGTGATCTTGCTGCCCGCATTGCTCGAACACGACCTTCCTCCTCTACTAATTGACAGTTAACCAAGGTAACCAGTTTTCGTTGCATTGGTCGACTCAGTGCACTCTGATTTAAACTTGCAACACCTGAACAATAAGTTAAATTATCAAATAAGTTAAAAAAAACTGTTGAAGCACATGGGGTCATGGATGATATTTGGATACTGCACTTTCATGAATTTAACATATATTTTAAAAATAAAAATGCCTGCCAAACTTCAATATTTAGAGGGAACTTATAATATGAAATCTTCAGCAATTCAATAAGTATCAGCTTTGATGTGAAAAGGGGGCAATTAGTTACCACTGTGGAAAAGATGCCAATGTGACAATGGATTTTGCTCTCATTGGCAAAGGACTTTGTCATGAGAATTTCAGCTCTGGCACAGTGCAGTGGTAATGCAACTACATGCATTGTTTTTCAGCAGGCATTCCTCGAGTGGACCAGCAATTATGTCATCAGACCAGTCTAGCAGGGTCTAGGCCCGAAACATCAGCCTTCCTGCTCCTCTGATGCTGCTTGACCTGCTGTGTTCATCCAGCTCTACACCTTGTTATCTCAGATTCTCCAGCACCTGCAGTTCCTACTATCTCTGAAGCAGCAAATCAAGTAATTTTTCACAGTGCCTATAAGAAGAAACTAGAAGCACTTTTAACTTTTTTTTTATAAAAGAAAACAGCAAATCGAGGATTAGAACAGACATGTGGTGAAGGTAAAGGATGATATTTCCAAGGAAAAAAAACTGGTAACAAAATTATTTACAAGATGGGAGGCACGTGGCTCAGTGGTTAGCACTGCTGCCTCACAGCGTCGGGGACCCAGGTTCGATTCCAGCCTTGGGTGACTGTCTGTGTGAAGTTTGCACATTCTCCCAGTGTCTGCTTGGGTTTCCTCCGGGTTCTTCCCACAATCCAAAGACGCGCAGGCTAGGTGGATTGGCCATGTTAAATTGCCCATAGTGCCCAGGGATGTTTAGGTTGAGCGAGTTAGACTTGGGAAATCAGGTGTAGGAAAATATGTCTGGGTGGGATGCTCTTCAGAGGGGCAGTGTGAACTTGTTGGGCCGAATGGCCTGTTTCCACACTGTGAGGAACCCAAAAATTAAAGGTTTTTTACAAAAAATATGCAGACTTCCCCAATTTACCTGTCTTTTAGATCTAGGTTGACAGAAAAAGCACAGGCCACATTTCTGTACTTAAAGAGATTTACTAATTATTACAAACAAATAAATTCTAACTACAAATAAACAATTATGAATGGTTAACAAAGCTCTCAGTTATTAATTTTAATTCCCCTCAAACTTCTCCTCTACACACACATACAGAGAGGCAAGCAGATGAAAAGAGAACATAGGTGCAATAGGTCAAGGGAAAGACTTGGATTCCTGTCCACCAGGTTTGCCAAGATGATCCTGTTGTTGATCAGACCACTGTTTCACGATATTCCTTCTCCAGATACTTTCACATGTTTGCAGGAGGCACAGAGTGACTGGTTCACACTTATAAACATCTTTGACTTACTAAAAGTTTAAGCAACTGATGAGGGGAATTAAACTGACTATCTTCAGGCTGGAGATGCTTTTTACTACAAAGCAGAAACACACTTTCCTTCTGAAGGCCTGATTGATTCTGAAATAGTTAATATGTGGCAGAGAAATTAGCACCACCCATTGCTGATGTCAAATGGACAGCTTCTTTGAGATGGTCGTGGAGAGATGCAGAAATGCTCATGTAACTGTGCATAGTTTACGGAAATGCAATAAATTTTTTATTGCTTACTTTAATTAACTCTCAAAATCTCTAGTATCACAGAAGTAATTCAGCTCATTCGCACACCAGGTCTCCAGATGAGCATCATGACTTAGTGCCATTCTCCTGCCTTTTCCCTGTAACCCTGCACATTGTTTTCATTAAATTAATCATCTAATGCGCTCTTGAATACCTTGATTGAGTCTGCCTCTAGCACACTTCCAAACAATGCATTCCACTCCTTAATTACATGCCGAATGAAAAATCAGCTTATTTTGTAAATTACTTTAAATTTGTGCCTTTTTACTGTTTATGTCCTCTCTTACTCCCTACTAGCTAGGCCAAAGTAATGGACTGCCTCATCCATATCAAACCACACATTCTGGCAGCAGTGGTTATAATAAAGGGCAAAGATGGGCTCTTAGGTCATGGCAAGTTGTGGCACAATACACCATGGTCAAACCAATATATAAAATTGATTTTTAAGCTGCAAAATTGCCTTTTCCAGCAGATTGCATTTTCTGGCCTCTGCCTCTCCTCCACCAATTGGTTAAATCACCACCCTCTATCAAGCTCAAAAGATTTTCTTGGCCCAACAAAGGATACATTTTGCTAACCAGGCCTCACTTCCTTCTTCCAATTATCCCTCTATTTTTATTCTACTCATTTACTCACTTCCACTTACAAACTCTATTAAATGGCCTGGTCTAATTATTCTGAGTCTTTACCTGACTAAGTATAATATTGCCCTTAGTCCTGTCTCTATGTGAGATAACATGGACAAGTAGCTGGTAATTCAATAAATATACAAGAATAAAGAAGCAACTGGAAAATTGTAGACTGACTTACAAGTCTGTTCTGGCTGATTAGGAAGAAACTGATCAAGTAATCAAAACATCCCAAATTATTTTAACTGCTTTATATGATTGCACAAAACAAGAAAAAAAAGTCTTTCTTCCTCTTTAAACTTGGCTGTTACCAAATTTGGGATATATGCTGTAATTACATTATGTGTTCATATAGATGAATCAAACTAGTACATTTCTAGCCATTTAAAAAAGGTTACAAAACAAACAGAAACAAAAAATGAGATAACAAGGTGTAGAGCTGGATGAACACAGCAGGCCAAGCAGCATCATCGGAGCAGGAAGGCTGACCCTTCAAGGGTCTAGGCCTGAAATGTCAGCCTTCCTGTTCCTTTAATGCTGCTTGGCCTGCTGTGTTCATCCAGCTCTACACCTT
>NC_063359.1:20875505-20928774 GCF_021869965.1 Rhincodon typus | reverse complement strand
ACCTGTTTGTTTCCTCTCCACCTATCCTCTCCTCTATCCCTCTTCTATCCGCCTCCCACTCTCTCCCTATTTATTTCAAAACCCCCTTCCCCTCCCCCTTTTCTGATGAAGGGTCTAGGCCCGAAACGTCAGCCTCTCTGCTCCTCTGATGCTGCTTGGCCTGCTGTGTTCATCCAGCCCTGCACCTTGTTGTCTAGAATTGCTCATCTTTGTTTTCAAATTCCTCCATGGCCTTGCTCCTCCCTAGCTCTCTAAACTTTTCCTACTCTATTGTTTACCTCAACTTTGGAGACAGAATACAGAAAAGAATCACAAGATGGTACCAGATTACATTGTTCAAACTAATTCCATTTTCTCTCTACCACCATTTTTTGAACAATTACATTAGCCACCCTCCAATCCATAAGAATGGTTTCAGAGTCTACAAAATCTTGAAAGATAATCGACAATGCACCCACTACCTAGACGGCCACTTCATTAAGGATGCGGAGATCTGTTGGCCTTTAATTCCATCAATTTCCCTAACATCATTTCCCTACTAAGACTGACTTCCTTCAATTCACGTTTCAGGTGGGGTGACCCCCTCCTCAGAACTGACGGTAGCTAGCAAGCAAAATGTCTGTTTATATGCAGAACATTGGGTGAGAGGAAAGGGTAAGGAGTAAACAATAGGTGGGGATAGAGCCAAAAAGAGACAGAAGAGCAGATAATGATTTGGCTAGGATGGTGAATATCTATTAATGGGGACAGTTAGTGGCTAACAACAGGTAGTGTGTAATGGCAGACTGTGTGTTAACAAGGCCTGGTGTGTGGGGTAGGGGGCTACGACACTGCATAAATTATTGAACTTTATATTGAGTCTGGAGGGCTGCAGAGTCCCCGAGCAAAATTGAGGTGTTGTTCTTCCAGCTTGCACTGAGCTTTGCTGGAATACTGCAGCAGGCCTGTGAGAGAAATATTTACCGGGGATCAGAGTGGTGCGTTAAACTGGTGGGCAACTGGAAGCTCAGGGTCTTTTTTGCCGGCAAAACATAGATGTTCTGCGAAGCGGTCACCCAGTCTATGCTTTGTTTTCCCAATGTAGAGGAGACCTCATTGTGAGCGGCAAATGCAGTAGACTAGATTCTGTGACGTGCAAGTGAAGTGCTGCTTCACCTGGAAGGTACATTTGGACCCTCGGATATTGACGAGGGAGTAGATAAATGGGCAAGTATTACACCGGTTGCAGGGGAGGGTGCTGTGGGGCTGAGAGGGGTGTTGGGAGTGAAGGAAGAGTGGACCAGGGTGTCCCAGAGGATACGGTCCTTGTGGTAAGCATACAAGGGAGGGGGAGGGGAATAGGTGTCTGGTGGTAGCATCTTGCTGAAGGTGGCAAAAATGGCAGGTGATGGTCTTCTGGATGTGGACACTAGTGGAATGGTAGGTAAGAAGGGGAACCCTATCGCTGTTACGGGAGGGAAGGTGGAGAGGGCAGAAGAGCGGGAGATGGGTTGGACCTGATTGAGGGCCTGTTGGAAACGGTGCTAGGGAATCCTCGGTTGAGAAAGGTGGACATTTCGGAGGCTCCCTTGTCGAAGTTGGCCTTATCGCAACATATGCGGTGGAGACAGAGGAACTGTGAGAATGGAATGGAGTCTTTATAGGAAGCAGGGTGCGAGGTTGTATAGACCAGATGGTTGTGAGAGTCGATGGGTGTATAATGGATATCAGTGGCCAGTCTATCCCCAGAAATGGGAACACAGATGTTTTTTGCATAGTTGCACTGGGCTGCCCTGCGATGAAGGGCGGGGACATTTGTGGAGTCCCGTCTCCTGTCAATTGTTTAATTGTCCACCAACTTACATGATTAGATGTGGCAGGACTTCAGAAGAGAGATCTGATCCATTTGGTTCGCAGATCATTAAGCCTACTTTTACGGTTTTAAAAAGAAATTTGTATATTACACCAATAAAATGAAGCCGCACCTCAACTCCTGAAACTACAATGTATTGCACACAAAGATGCTTCATTTTTGGCACAGTCACTGTCAGAAGCAATACCGTAGCAGATTGCCTACTATTTTAGAAAATGAGTAATCGAGAATGTTTATACAGCCATGCTTAATGAAAAAAGCTAAGAATGACACATACCATGCTTGAAGCACAGCAGTTTATCAATATGTTTCAAACCTAAGATTGCATTTAATTCCGAAGACAGCAGCTGTTATAAAAGATACACCTTAATTTTGGACAATAATATTGTGTAACAGAATATCTCACAACTACCTTTACATCTATTTTAACCACATATATAGTTTATTAACTAGAAACTAAATAAAGGAGTAACAAAAACCTAAGAATAGCTATATATAGCAAGTCAGAAGAATAAATGATCAATGTCTAGAAGAAAAACCTAGCAATGAATCAAAAGCACTGTGCACTATACACCAGATCTTAAAACCAACTGCTACGTTACTATCCATATTTAGAACTAAGCTAAAAGATTGAGATATTTGATTAAAGATCCAAGATCCCCACATCTGTCCCACTACCAGTTTTGAATGCAGTCTATTTGGCCACACCTTCCAAACTTCCTTCTCTGTTGACTGTTCCATCACAGTCAGTCTCTGACACCATAATGTGAATGTAGAACATTTCACACCTGGAAGGTATAGTAACCACTTGATAGTTTAATAAAGGCTCAAAGGCTGATCAGTCTTTCACATACAGTAAGATGAGAACACATGCTTTAAATTTAGGAAGCTGCTCAGTCTCTGAAAAATAGATTGATGCACAAAATAAGCAGGTCCATCAACCAGTGACATTTAACTTATTATAAGATTATGTGCCAGTACACAAAGTTGACAGTTGTGGATCATGATCTATGGAAGAAAATAAAAGAGAAGTTGAGATGAGAGATGAGAGATGAATAAAAACTTTAGTGAAAGGAAGCTTTAAGAATTCTCTTTTTTTTAAAAGAGGAAAATGGAAAGACTTCTAAAATATGACAAAAGCAACTGAAGGCTAGAGCTAAAGGTGGTAAGGGGCCACCTTTTGAAAGGAGAAGAAAGTCAACTACAGATGATTTTGCAGAGATATGAAGAGAAGATTTTACATTTAAATGCACTGGGCACAAGGCATCAATAAGAACGATGGTAATAAGCAAACCTGATTTAATACTATGCATGCCATAAATACAGAAAATGCTGCATAGAGTTAACATTTGGAGAGAGTAAGTATGATTTAAAACTCACTCCTCTCTGATATTGTCCACAATAAGTGAATAAATTAAGTTGGTCTCCACAGGAAGTGAATTTTCTTGTTATTCACAACATCCTCTAGGCTGGCCTTCCAATATGGGACAAAACATTGGGTAATAAAAAACAATCCACTGAACATAGGGATGTTGGAATTTGCTCGTGGGACAGATTGCTGTCACAAAACCTTCATAAAGGTCTGGCCACAACCAGAGTATCACATTAATTCTGGTTACCACACTTTAAGAACGGTGCAAGGTCGTTGAGGAGAATGCAGAGCAGATTTACCACAATGCTCCCATAGAGAGACTTCAAACTACAATGTTCGATTGCAGAAGCTGGGCTGTTTTCCTTGGACCACAGGGAGATCAGATTGTGTCCAAGATTATGACAGATTTGAATAAAGTAGACAAAAAGCTGTTCCAATTAATAATGATATTAAGATTAAAAAACAGATTTATGTTCTGGACAGGTTGTGTAGTGGTGGTGAAAAGATGGGAGGAACAATGCTTTACTCGGTGAGTGACCAGGCCTGGATCTCACTGCATTTTAGATTAGTTGAAGTAGAGATGATCAACAACTTCAAAAGGAAATTGGATAGAGAATGAAATAAACTTGCATCTATGGGACTATTACTCTACTGAGGGTTGACATGGACTTGAATCAAATTACACCATATGTGGTGCTATGACTATGATCAATTACCTAAAATACAAATCTAAACCAAGAGTTGTTCATTTCAATCACTATAGTCAAATACCTACTCCCCCCATCAGACACACACAGAGTGACACAGAGTGTGGAGATGGGAAAAATTCTCTTCTTAGGATTTTTTGATTCAGTAAACAAGATTTTTGGCATAATTTTTCAGTACAAGTAGGTCATCATGCAGATGTTGAATAGATACATGGGTAGGAGCAAAAGGGAAAAAAAGGTCCTTGGACATCACCTGGGGCTGATTACAAAGTGGCACTGACCAAGGTTTGGACCAGGTCTCCTTCCCATCTCCCTTCATCTGGGTCACAGGGTGCAAAATCTAAGAGGAGGAAAAAAGACATATTTAAGGAGAGGAAAAAGAACAGTCCACAATTTCAGCGATCTCTTGGTGTACAACACATCTGCAACATTCAGGCAATTTGTCAAAAATTATTCTCTTCCCCACCCTCAATAAATATTGCTATTTAAAGAAATCACCTCATCCCATCTGTCTGTAACTTGCATAATTATTTTAATTAAATTGATGCAAGTGGGCAGGAATGGTTAGGCTAGTGATGCCAGTGATCTATTTTAAGATGATAAACCATATAGTAGAAATCACTTTCATCAAGTACCAGGATGACGACACTTCCAACAACAATAACATCCAGGAAACAGAACAGGGTCAGCCTCAACCCAAGTCTGTTGGTGGTTTGTAGTATAATTATTTTCAATTGCTTTCATGTATAAGAAGCATCCTTGAATGTCTGCTTTTAAAAGAAGGATGTGCTGTTAAATTCTGATCAGTCTGATCCTTCTTTTTGGGTCTGAGATTAAAATGCCGATGGGTCAGAAATCATTTACTGAAAACACAAACGTAATTATTCTTAATTAGGAGACTGAACAAAAAAAAAAAAATGTATGTTCAGAAACTATTTGAAAATGGTTCTGGCTTAAAAATTACTTCTGGTGTCCTTTTGACAATGTTTCTAATATCGGACAATGGAAATAATATTGCTAAAAACAATGTTAAAATCTTCATTATCCTCTGCTTTAGTTGCTAACATGACTGCTGATATGCTACAAGGATTCCAGGAATTTCTTGTTGAGTTAATAATTTGTACATTTACACCAAGTGAAGGAAAGTTTTACTTCAGGAAACATGAATGGTGTGTCATCTCAGAAAGTAAGAAGAAAACCAGTATGCTTTAAAAGTAAACAGTGGTTTTTTAAAAGCAATTCTCAGATGTGGAAGGGCTAGGGTTCACTCAACCTTAGCTCTCCTGAGGAGACAGTAAACTGTAATGGTTTAAAAAGAAAATAGACTACATGGTGTTCTATTGACACAACTGAAGGAATTGCAAAGTCACTTCCAACAACCAATTAAGAGTTAACCAGTTGATGTACTACTGAAATAAAAACAGAAATTGATTGAAAGGTTCAGCATGTCTGGCAGCATCTGTGGAGAGAAATCAGCGTTAACATTTCGCGCTGAGGAAGGTCACTGAACCCAAAACAGTAACTCTGATTTCTCTCCACAGATGCTGCCAGACCTGCTGAGTCTTTCCAACAATTTCAGTTTTGGTTTGATTTCCAGCATCTGCAGTTCTTTCAGTTTTTATGATGTATTACAAAAATTCTTTTTTTAAAAAATTGCAACAATATACCTTATTTAATAAAAATCTTTATGAACATGGGTAGGTACTAAAGCAGTTCTACAGTTTTTGCATATGAAGAACAAAAACATTGGAATTTGATATTCCCTGCAGTTGCAAAAAAAAAAAACTGAAGTTAATTATCATAGACCAGACCAGGCAGGACACGTTCTATAGGGAAAGAAGCATTAATGAAGCATCATTTTTTAAAACATTAATCTGACAGCTTCATGGTCATTGTTACTGATACCAGATTTTTTCTACATCTTTTAAAAACCAAATTCAAACCACCAAGATACGACTTGAACGTTCAGTCTCTAGCTTGTGAGCTCAGACCTTGTATTTCTAGTCCAGTATTAGAACTCTCACAAGACTGTACCCATGTTTTTGTAAATTCAGAGCTTCTGATGACTGGAAGGTGTATAACACAGCCCAAATAAATGACTTAGTGTTTGGAAGAATGGAAGCTAATTGGTTTAAAAAACATGTAAAATTCTTTAAGGGCTTACCAGGCTAGAGGGTCTAGAATTAGGGGTCACAGTTTCAGAAACAAGAACTAGTTATTTAGGACTGCACTGAGAGGGGGGTTAGAACATAGGACAGCACAGCCGAGGAACAGGCCCTTCAACCCACAATGCCAACTATGATGCCATTCTAAACTAACCCCATCTGCTTGCATATGGTCCATATTCCTCTATTCCTTATTTGTTCAGGTATCTGTCTAAATACCTCAAACTTTGCTAATGTATCCACTTTTACCACCTCCTCTAGCAGCCTGTTCGAGGTACCTACCACTCTGTGTGGAACAAAAAACAACTTTCCTTGCACATCTCCTTTAAACTTTTCATCTCTTACTTCGAACCTATGCCCCCCATAGTCTTTGACATTTCCACCCTGAGGAAAAGACTCCGACTATGCACCCTATCCAGGCCTCTCAATTTTATATACTTCTATCAGGTTGCCCCTCAGCCTCTGAGACTCTAGCGAAAACATTCTCTTATGTGGACGTTCAGTCAAGTGCAAACGAGTTGGAAATTATCAATTCCCTTAATATCCAAAAATCTAAGGATGCAGTGCAAGAAAAGTGCCTCAGAGACAGATAATCAGCCAGGATTTTACTGAATGACAAAACAAACTCGAAAGGACAGACTAGTCCACTCCTGCTTTATCTTTTATGTGGTAACAGCTGCTCAGCAGAGAAACTACAAAGCAGATACATTTTATAAATGATGATTACCACAAATATATATATATAGGAGTGCCAGCAAGCACATTAAAATTCCTCAGTACTCAAACAACATTTAGGCAGATAACTTCACAGAATTATTACATTGCAGGATGCGGCCATTCAGCTCACCAACTTTACATCAGCTTGAGACATTCACTTAGTGCCATTCTCCTTGCCTTCCCCTCGATTATTTTGTACAGTGTTATTTGAAAAGTAGCACTAATTCCCTTTTGAATCCCCCAAATGAACCTGCCTCAATCACACTCTAAGAAAATACATTTGAGACCTTGACCAGAGTCATACAGCAAGGCAACAGACTCTTTGGTCCAACCAGTCCATGCTGAACATAATCCCAGTCTAACCGGTCCCACCTGCCTGCTCCTGGCCAGTATCCTCCAAACCTTTCCTATTCATGTATCTATCCAAATGTCTTTTAACGTTGTAATTGTACCTGCATCCACCACTTCCTCAGGAGGTTCATGCCACACACAAAACACCCTCTGTGTAAAAAATTTGCCTCTCATGTCTTTTTTAAATATCTTTCCTCTCATCTTAAAAATGTGCCCCATAGTCTTGAAATCCCCAATCCTAGGGAAAAGACAACTACCATGGACTCTATCTATACCTCTCATTATTTTATTCTATCAGATAATCTCTCAACCTCCTACGCTCCAGTGAAAGTAGTCCCAGCCTATCCAGCCTTTCTTTATAATTCAAACCTTCCAAACACGGCAACATCCTGGTGAATCTCTTCTGAACCATCTCTAGCTTAACAACATTCTTCCCATAAATCAGTGACCAATTCAGAACACAGTATTCCAGAACAGGCCTCACCAATATCCTGTAAAACCCTCAACATGACTTCCCAACTCCAATACTCAAAGGACTGAGCAATGAAGGCAAGCATACCAAACACCCTTTTATATATCTATATGTGACACAAACTTCAAAGAATTTTGGATCTGCATTCCTAGGTTCCCCCCGCCACTCCGTTCTACAACACTACCCAAGGCCCTACCATTAATCGTATAAGCCCTACCCTTGTTTGTTGTACCAAAACACAATACATTGCATTTATCCAGATCGAACTCCATCTGCTACTTTTCAGCCCATTGACCCATTTGATCAAGATCCCTTTGTAATCTTAGAAAACCTTCTGCACTGTCTACTATGCCACCAAAAACTTACTAACCATGCTTTCTGTATTCTCATTCAAATCATTTATATAAAATAACAAACAAAAGAGGACCTAGAACCGATCCCTGTGCGACATCGCTGGTCACAGGCCTCGAGTATGAAAAGCAATCCGCCATTATTCTCTGTCTCCTACCTTTAAGCCAATGATGTATCCAATTGGAAAGCTCATCCTGAATCCCACTTGACCTAACTTTACTAATTAGTCTACTCATATTGGTCTTGGTTTTGGTTTTTTTTCGTAATTGCTTTAAAATCTGTGCCCTCTCCCTAGTACTCGATCCATTTGCAAGTGGGAACAGTTTCTCCCACTTACTCTGTACTCGCCCCTCTTGAAATTGAACACTTCCAAACTATCTTCTCTCCACATTGTCTTCTCCCTTCATAATTGAAAATCCTCATTCCTGGAACCATTCTCATGAATCTTTTCTGTATTCAGGCCATTGCCTTCACATCTTTCTTAAAGTGTGGTGCTCAGAAATGGATGCAACATTCCAGCTGAGAGCAAACCAGTGTTTTGTTTAAGTTCAATATATCCTCCTTGCTCTTTTATTGTACATCTCTTTTAATAAAGCCTAAAATACAATATGTTTTACTAACCATGCTCTGAAGCTGCCCTGCCAAATTCAATGACCTACAACTACTTACAATGCTGTCCAATTCAGCTGGCAGGTGTGAAGGACAGCAGGATTGCTCAAAAGCCTCAGCACTTAGTAAATACCATTAGAACCAAATATAATCCGAGGTATGCGACTTGCTAAGCTTTTTTCTTTGCCTAAGTGTAACCTTCAGTTCATCCGATTGAATTTCTGAATTACCAGTCTGCCTGTAACTTTAGTGGAAATGTCTGTTGGAGATGAGATTCAAATTATGGTTTCTCAGTTCAGGATTGGATACATGAATTAATGTATATTTAAATCATTGCTGATGCAGTAGTCAATCTAAAAAATGTTCAGATTTTAAACAAAAACAAAAAAAAAAAGTGTTTAAACAGTATACAGGTTGTGTCCTGGAGACATACTGCTACAAGTAACGTTGGAAAGCAGTAAGTTAGCCAGAACGTTGAGTGGCGTCATTGGTCTGCATGGCTTTCTGAAGGGAAAATGGACATGCCCTCTAGTTTTTGCCAAATTTATTGTTAGCAAACATCCCCCCTCCCCAACTCTAAAACAGGTACATTCATATAAAAAGAAAATCAGAATCTCAATTTTAAAGGACAAGGGTGAACCCAATGAATGTATTCATGCACCTGATGGACAATATTAGAACTCAAAATAATTAAGGATTTTGAACTCCATATGAAGGGTGTATCATCAAATAAAAACTCTATTACAGACAACAGACATTTGTAGAAGTCATGAAATATTTAGGAGCAGTCATGAAATAATTATAGAAGCAGAAATCCAAATATTCAAAAGATAAACAATTTTTTTGCATGAATTTAAGAAATGCTTCCTTGTTATAGTGTACATATCAATGGTAAAATGGAATACAAATTGTTCTTAAGGGAAGCAAATATGCACAGAACAGTTACATATAGTAGTATATTTTATGTGATGGTGACGGATGCATCACCAGTATATTTTTTCCAGAAATTATAGTACACATGGATATTTATATTCAGAGTTATCCAAGTTTGCAGGATACTGGATTAATAAGCAACTTTATTCCTTGACAAATACAACAATTATTCTCCCCTTGTCTGCATGGGTTTCCTCTAGGTGCTCCGGTTTCCTCCCAGTCAGAACACAACAGTACTGCACAGGAACAGGCCCTTCAGCCCACTATGTTTTGCTGAACATGATGCCAAATTAAACTAATCCCTTCTGTCTGCCCTTGGTCCATATCCCTCCATTCTTTGCATATTCATGTGCTTCTCTAAAAATTCTCTCAAATGCTCCCATCGTATCTGCCTCCACCACCACCCCTGGCAGCACGTTCCTGACTCCTACCGCGCTCTGTGTAAGAAACTTGCACCTCACATCTCCTTTGAACTTTTCCCCTCTCACCTTGAATGCATGCCCCTGAGTTTTAGACATGTTAATTCTGGGAAAAAGATTCTGACTGTCAACCCTATTAACCCTAATTTTATAGGCTTCGATCTAGACTTCCCTCAGCCTCTGCTGCTCCAGAGAAAACAACCTGAGTTTTTCTAGCCTCTGTGGATTGCCATGCTAACTTGCCCCGTTGTGTCCAGGGATGTAAAGATTAGGCATGTTAGCCATGGAAAATATAGGATAGGGGGATGGGTCAGGGTGGGATGCTCTTCAACAGGTTGTTGTGAACTCGTTGGGCCAAGTGGCCTGTTTTCACTCTGTAGGGATTCTATATATCTTATATGAATGATTAAAATTCAATGTAGCACTCCACCAAGATTAGAGAGACTGAAAGAGTTGAAGGAAATCCAGAAGTAGCAATTTGTTTTCAATGATGTGGTTGGGTATTAAAAGAACGATGGTTGCATCAGGAGGGAAGTATATGATTTTAAAATCCCAGGAAATAAATGAGTTGAAGATCGAGAGTCTCAGTTTCAATACAGGAAGGATGTTAAATTTTTTAAAAAGCAGCGTACTTGGTTGGAGCTTAGAAAGAATAATGCAGCAAAGCTTAAAATGCAGAAAATTCAGAGCAGTGTTGATTACAATTATGCCACAAAACAAAGACAAAAAACACCATCAGGTGATGAACATTTTCTTTCATCTAGGTGCAAGAATAAAGAGACGGCTACCTCTGAGCCAGGAAGCCCGTGTTCAAGTCCCACCTGCTCCAAATGTGTTTTATAAAATCCCTGAACAGTTTGATTAATAAATGCTTTTGCAAGAATGAAAAGGGGCCCAGGAAAAGACACCATTGTTAACATTTTAAAACAATTCTTTGCAGGCATTCTGAAATTAATAAATCTTAATAAATGAAATTAAAAAGGGTACCAAAAGGTTTTCCTTGTGTACAGACAGCCTGTTTATTTTAAGTGCACTCTGCACTTAAGCTACATATCTAATAATAGCAATAAGAACATGGTATATGAACAAATTCTGAGAGTTAGTTTGCTAATACTTTGTGCCAAAAGAAATGGTACTATTACAATCCAGTCCTGTAACAATCCAGCCAAGCAGATTTGAGTTACAGTAGCATAATCACGATCACACTTCTGGAATTTCAAACAGTGATGGAGTCATTTACAGCACAAGTCCATGCCAGCTCCCCAGGGAGCAATCCAATCAGTCCCATTCTCCTACTTGACCCCAGTACCCCTGAAAGTGGATTTCCTTCAAGTACCTACCCAACTTCCTTTTGAAATCATTGATTGCTTCCCCTTATATCACACCCCTGGGCAGAATGTTTCAGGTCATTACCACTTATCTAAACAAAAAGATTTCCCCACATTCCCCCCAAATCTCTTAACTAATTTGTAAGCTGACAGTGAATTTTTTTTTTAAAAATTGCTTAAAAAAAAAGGCAGGTAGAAGTAATCATCACCACATTACCGACTGTTAACACTCACGTGACCTGGCTCCATGCCAGCCAATACACTGTCACTGTAATTCTGAGACTAGTACCACCACCCCCCCCAAAAAAAATTCTGAGACAATGCCCTCTGGTCCTAGATCTCTCGAGGAGAAGCATCCTTTCAGCAGTTATCCTGTCAAGCCCTTTAAGGAAATGAGATCATTTCTCATTCTTCTAAATTCCAGCAAGTAGAGTCCCACCCGTTTAACTTTTGCACATTGATTAATCCCTCCGTACCAGGGGTCATCTAGTGAATCTTCTCTGAACTGCCTCCAATTAAATAATGCCTTTTCTTAAATAAAAAAGGACCAAAACTGCTCTCAGTACTCCAGAAATGGTCTCACCAGCACGTTGTACAGTTGCTTACTGTTATATTTCAAGGGGGTTGGCATAAGGGCTTGGGGGGGCAATTTGAGACAAAGACGAGGAGGAATTTCTTCTGAGGCTTATGAGACTTTGGAATTCGTTGTCACACTGATCTGTGGAGGCAGAGTCCTCATGTATACTTACGGTTGAGATAGACCGATTTTTAATCAATAGGAGAATCAAGGGTTATGGGGAAAGAATAGGAAAGTGGACGTGAAGAGTGTCAGATCAGCCATGATCCTACTGAACAGCAGAGCAGAGCCAAGAGTCTGAACAGCCTACTCCTGTTCCCATTTCTTATGGTCTAATTTTAATAAAATTCAGATAACATAACCTATCAATACAACTACAGGTATTGGAACCTGTGCAAATGTCACGGCAAGCCATTATTAAAAATTTACCTAATTGAACTTTCTATATGTTTCAACAGCATATGCCCCAAATTGAATATCATGTATTAGTCAATACAAAATTAGTCCAATAATTACAGTGGGAATTAATTTCATCAGTTTAACAGCACAGCATTGTGTAAATGCAGAATGCTATTCTGTATAGGCTAAAATGGACAAACCACGATTTATGTTGTTTCCGTGTGATCACTACTTGATGCTCACTTAATTTTAAAGAAAAGTTTAATTGTCTTGCTATTATTTTTTCTATCCTGCTCTCCTAACAGCATTGACTGTTGAACATAATCAGTGATTATGACACTATTCTCTCCTTTCTCATCTCATGTACGTACTTGGATAGGGATGGCGTTCAGACCAGTCACTTCTGGGGAAAACAAGCAAAGAACGGGTTAATGAAGATCCTACCGATTATTGTACAGATGGATTACTTAACAATAAGCAGTGCAGCTCAAATCGATGGTAACAAGATGTAGAGCTGGATGAACTCAGCAGGTCAAGCAGCAGAGGAGCAGGAAGGCCGACGTTTCGGGCCTAGACCCTTCTTCAGTCTGCAGTTCCTACTATCCCAGCTCAAATCTATTTTCCTTTATGAAAGAGAACAGGAAAAGCTGACCTTTACACTTGGGGGAAATCAACACATGGAGATGAAGATTCAGGGAAGTCAATATTAGAATAATTTAGAGAAAGGTACAAGAGAAAATCAACCACAGGATGTGGGCATCACTGGGCAGGCCAGCATTTATTGCCATCCCTAATTGCCCAGAGGGAAATTAAGAGTCAACCACATTGCTATGAGTCTGGAATGACATGTAGGCCAAACTGGGAAAGGAGGTCAGTTTCCTTCCTTAAACATTAGCGTACCAGATGAGTGATTTTTTTCTGACAACAGACAATGGTTTCATGGTCATCATTAGAGCCTGAATTCAGTTAAAATCTGGAATCAAAAGTTCACTACCTACCATGGCGGAATTTGGACGGGTCCCCAGACATTACCTGGATTTCTAGATTAAAAAAGTCTAGGCTGTCGCCTTGCATCCCCACCCCCACCTCAACCCCTTCAGTTAAATGGCATTGTATCAAATTTCAGGGTAAATCTCACAGGCAAAAATCCTGTAAGCCAAGGATGCGTGAAATATAAAAACCGA
This sequence comes from Rhincodon typus, assembly GCF_021869965.1. Classification (NCBI taxonomy): domain Eukaryota; kingdom Metazoa; phylum Chordata; class Chondrichthyes; order Orectolobiformes; family Rhincodontidae; genus Rhincodon; species Rhincodon typus. The sequence goes on along the minus strand of NC_063359.1, from coordinate 20,915,338 downwards.
AAGAACCATGGATGCTGTAAAACAGAAACAAAAACAGAAGTTGCTGGAAAAGCTCAGCAGGTCTGGCAGCATCTGTGAAGAGAAGCTACAGTTAACGTTTCGGGTCCTGTGATCCTTCCTCAGAACTGCAAGGTGGTAGATGTTGCCAGACCTGCTGAGCTTTTCCAGCAAGTTCTGTTTTTGATGAATGAAATATGTTTGATTCATTTAAGAGGTCAATTTGCAGAGTTCCCTGATGATTACCTGAAAAGCAGCACGTATTTTAAATAGATATTTTTTTAAAAAAATCTAATCTCTCTGATTATGTACTGTCAACAAAACAGTATTATGATAATCCAAACAAATGACAGGTCTGATTGACCTTTGTAGTTAGTACAGTCGATCTTAGGCAACTGCCTTGGATAACAGAGAGAAAACAAAAGTCCAATCTAATGCCTGTTGGACATCTTTAAGGAGTTCTCGGAGCCTAGAAAATTGGTCACCATTTATTTCCTATAGCTGCTTCGGGCAGAGGCTGACAAATATCTTTTTTAAAAAGCCAATCACGGAAGCAGAAATGGAGATAGTTATAAATTTTGGAATGGAATGAATGACATATTGATGCATGGGAGATCAATGAAATGAATGTTAAGTATCTAATGCTGTAAAGTTCAGTTTATTAAAACTAAATCTTAGTGGCTATGAATATTATTTATTCCATAACACAGTTCACACTAACTATTTTAAAAGTGAATGAAGAGAACAAAAAAGGTTCCAAAATCTTATTTCAGGCTTTGTTCCTGAATAAAGCCAACTAATGTCTCAGACTGTAATTCTAATTTTCTTTTTCCTAAATTCCCTTTGCCTTTCAGGCACCATACAAATCTCCCCTCTTTATAAAGAAATTGTGAAGGTGACGTTGGTCTTTGAAGATAGCACGAAACAGGAGACACATTGACAACGTTGCTTTTAAAAACATCCTGTATAACTGTGTTTTTAAATTGTCAATGGAATATAAAATGGGTACAATGTAAAGATAGGCTGCCAATCCATCATGTGCCCATTTCATGACAGCTGCAAATATTAAATCTTACCCAGGATGAATAGTTAGAACACAGAGATCACTCCCTTTTCTACTTCAAAGGGGCGGAATAGATAGGCAGACTAATATCTCAGTTGAATGGTGGAGTCTCTGCAATACCTCCTCAACTTGAATTGACAGGTCATATAGTTGGTATAAAATTACTAACGTTCAAAATACTTACGGTGTATAAACAGATCAGGTGAAGCACTTGCCCAGCTTCATTGCACCAAAGGAACAACAAAGGCAAGTTCTTTATTAAAAAAACTGGATACGGATGAGTTGAGGGTTGGGGTGGAAAGGTAGGAGACACCTCCTGTGTCTGTTCTTTATGTTAACTTACGTGATGATATTTGAGATTTACACCTTAACTTTTTAAATACATTGGGACAAGTTATCAAAAGGTTATCATTATCAGAATAAAACTCATGGCCATACATGTTAGAAGAAAGAAGGAAAGAACAGAGACTCGGTTAACAATTCCCACATGGCAATTACAAAATATTCAGTATCCACAATACCAGCATAAGAAATGAAATCGAATAGAGGCATAAATTATTTCACTAATCAAAACTGAACCTAAATTTAAAAATCACAGAAAGGAGACATCTCAATTTCACTAATTTAATATTCATGGGTCAATGTCAAGACACCACTTTATGTCTCCTCAAATACAAGCAAGAGAGGTTTGAAATTCTATCATTTTCATTTCTTAGTAACTTTAGACTAACGCCAGAAATTCTTCACATGCTGGATGATCAACATGTGGAAGAAACATCCAGATAGGGAAAGTGTGTGAAGTAAAATATGATGTTGATATGTACGAGTTCAATGTAGTCAATTTATTCCATTCCTTTGCAGTATGATGATATATTAGTTTAATCCTTACACAGTGAAAAGTTAGAATCAGCCATATTATTTTTCACTTTGATCTGCCTGATCATACGAAGTGTCTTTTAAAGGTTTGGACTTCTCAACCAATCCATTTTATGGCTAAACTAATTCTGTTGCACATAACACTTTACAGCTGATAGCAAATAACTGAACACAGATCAAGAAACTACACTACCTCACCGTAAGCAGAAGGTTATTTAAGCCATTATAATGCTTTACCTATTGGTAACTCGTCTATTTTTAATCTTGAGATTCAAATATTGTAATTAAGAAGGGACAGCAGCAAAACATGTTTTAAACAGTCCTTTAAAATATGTCAAAACAAAAGGTAATACTTTTGTGCCTTACTTGGTGAAACCAGTCCATTCTTAAAACTAACCATTCAAGCAGAAATCCAAACAGAGTACAGCAGATTTAATACAATTCTATTCAGGGTAAACAAGAAACAGCACAGCAGGCATGATAATACTGTATGATACAGTATAAGGAAAAGCTGTCAGCCATTCAGAAACTGATCTAGTTAAACGTTTTTGAATTCCAGTCTGTACCAAGCAATGCCTCCATAAACTTCCTTACCTGTTCTTCCTTAAAAGCTACTTCTGATTAAGATTTCAGTCATATGCCCCAATCTGCCACCTTAAAACAAAATATGGCAAAAGACCATACATATCTCCTATGATTCTCATTGGGATGTTTGATCAGTTTAATAGAAACAGGGTGATAGCGTCATAACTGTCCCATGTATCAGATTGGGAGCAGGAGAAAGGAATGATCAGCAAATTGAGTGCTTAGTTCCTCACAAAAGGTAACTTCGGAAGAGACTGGAATCACTTAATTCTCTCATTTATTCACTTAGGAATTTCAGCAGCCACTTCATACCTCCCATCTTGTTCCCCTTCTAGTTTCCCCAAACTTCAGCCTGACAAATCTAAATGTTGCATCTTCCCTGCAGCAATACCACACATTGTATGTTGTTAGAGACTAAATGAAATTGTATCATATTAATGAATTAGTACAGTATCACAACCAAAAATCCAATGCACTATACAATGATAACAATATTCATAAACACAGTAAGAGTGACATCACCAGACTGGAACTTCCCACTCCCTCCCAAACCAAATGCATTACAAAAATATAACAGGATACTTATCACATGTAAATAGAAAAATAAGGTATTTATTCATTCAAGTTTGGCTAAAGGTTTCTGAGACATTGAGGAAACAGAAGGAATACAAAAATGCAGTGAACAAAGATAACAAGTGGAAAAAGAAATTAAAACTTAGGAGGCCAAAGCACTTCAGGATCCTGTTGAAGTCCTGACACAGCAACTCTGCTCGAACTGTTCATAAAGTTTGAACTTACAATGGAAAATTCCCATGCTCCCTAAGAACTTCTGAAAATGTCTCCACCTCTGAAATGGAGTCAGGGTACTTCAGATAGCTGACATACTTACCTGGATAACTATGCAGAAAACTTTAGACAGAAAGATGCTAGTCTAACTCCCGGTTAACTACGTAACTAACCTCTCTCCATCACTTACATTAAGTTTGGTTGTCAGTCGTCACCCTGACAAGCCTTCTTGAGCTAACCAGCACCTTAACCCCTGAACATCTGCTCACCTATTCACTGAAAAGCCTTGAGATCTTGAAGCACTTACCAGAATACTGTAGGTAATGCCATTAAGGAGCAGTGGCTTGTCTTTGTGAGACTACTTTGCTTTACTGGGCGCTCTTAGGCTCACATTCTGCACATTGTAGGGATTCTATGATTCAATGTGGAAGCAGGCCATCCAGCCAGTTGAGTCCACACTGTCCCTCCAAACAGCATCCCACCCAGACCCAACCTAACCTATCCAATCCCTGTAACATCTTATGTAGCCAGCATCAGAAAACCCAGCCAGAACGTGTAGCTTCAGAGTGCAGAAAAATTGATGCAGGAAAGAGTAGAGGTAGAAGAGCAATCCAAAGGCAACTGCTGCTTCCTGGAAATTTTATGCTGCATCATTCAATTTAGTTGTACTGTAACGTGTACGCTTTTCATTATCAAGATCTACAAGTTGGTTGTCTAAAGTTACAACGCTATTTTGCTCGTCCAATTTCGAAACTGGCAAAAGGTTGATGGTGCAATCCCTTCTCTCACTACAGCAGCAGCAATTATGCAGTTTCTATTTGATTACTGCAGGGTTCCACACTTATGACTCATAAAATGACATGATCTGTTTACAATAAAGAAAGACCTAAACCACTCAATACAACTTCAACCAGAAAGTCATAGAGATGTCTAAACAGAGTGAATCTCGTTAAAAATGATCCAGCTATTCCAATAACCTATCAACAGAAAACAAACAAACAAACAGAGGACCCATGTTTGTTCAGTTTTGGAGAAGACATGCTTTTCTTCTACCAAGTATGCAGCAGTCTTTTAAAGCAACAGTGTCATAGCTGTGAAGCCTGCAAATTGTATAAATTGGTAAGCAATTCATCAAGCAGATGGCAGAATAAAAAAGGAGGGGGAAATACATTAGGCTAAAGTGGTATTTATCTACTAAGTGCGGCTTTACCTGTTTATAAATACAGCAATTTGTGACCTCAACACTGATGCAATTAATACATAATGCACATCCATTTTCTGTTAAAACTAGTTACCAGAATTATACAGAAACTGAAAAGTTTAAAATCATTAACTTATAATCCTAGGTAATGACCAAAGTATTTTAAAAATCCGTTCAGGAAACAATAATATTTTGTTTTAAAGTAAAGGAAATTAAAAATTCCAGCTACTCATGAGAATAATCACAAGATTCCACTGTTTTAAACAAACAGAAGAAAATCTTGCCATACTGAGTCAAAGCAAATAGTCAACACTGTCTAACTGACACTGTAACTTCCAGAATTAACAAGGAAAACATCAAATTAGTTAAACTCACTAAAACTGCACATTAAAAATGGCAAGTACAACCAAGAAAGATCCCACAAATCTCTCACCAAAAGACCCAGCTATCAGTGATCATTGAGATACAAAAGTTCTTTCAACTATGCATTCCTCATGAAAGATTTTAACCCCTCTCCTTTGAGAGTATAGCCTCTGATTTCCCTCAATAAAAACTCCAAATCAGCTTCCCCCAATGATTGCTCACAGATGTATGTGTTAGTTTATAAACAATTAACTGCAATTATACAACAATGTTTTGGAAGGAAGTATCAGGTTTCTCATTTTTCAAACTCCATTTGGACCTCTCCAGGTAGCTATTTGGATACATCAACAGGATCTTTCATTTTTTCTTTCTCCCATCTCCCATCCATTTAAAAAACATCCAGCATCCTCCAAGCATCTTCCATTAAGCAAGTTTTAAAATGAGAACATAGATAATGTTTTGTCAATCCACGGGCTTTTGTCCCATAGCATTATATCCACACTTATAACCTCAATACAGTGCATTGCATTAGAATTTCAAAGAGCTCTCCTTCTAGTTTACCTGGACTAACGGATACAGATCCAGACTTCACAGCTCAAATAACGATGTTATTCAAGAATGAGAGAAAACAGGGAACTAAATGTTAATATGATGTCAGTTAATGGATCAGGAGAACAGAATTATGGTCAAGATCAAAACTAAGGCCATAATCTTACTAAACTATACAGCAAGCTTAAGGGGTTGTTTGGCCTATTCCGGATTTTTAATTTCTTATGCTCAACAATCATTATTTGAGAGTTATAAACCGAGGATGTTGCTGAAATGTGTAACTACCTGGGCATGAGCCCATACTCAAGACCTACATGACATTTCCAATAAATTTCATAATATAGCAATCAGAATTAGAAAACTTGGAATTATTTTTCTTCTGCACCTGGCTCAGGAAGATGACACCAAGTCAAAGTGACACCAAAGAATCCTAACTCGAATAATCACTTGAAATAATTTCAACACAAATTACATCAACAGAACATCACCTCATAACCACCAACCAAAACTCCTGCTCCCCTTAAGTAGCGAATAAACAAACATCAGTTTGGATCAGTTTACAGCACTCATAACACACAAAAAACTGTGGGTTGGAAATGAACTGACACTTTTGTACAAATAGGAAGTCCCAACTTTCAAACGAGACATTCTCTCAAGATTAATTTGTCCGAATAGATTCAAAGATTATTTGTAAAATAATCCATGACCTTGACCCTTCACAATTCTGCAATCTCTTCATCCCTCAAACACTTCCAAGATACCTGTTCTACTTTAGTTCTAGCCTCTTGAGTATCCCTGATTTTACCTGCTTCCACCACAGATGGTTGTGTGGTCAGCTAGTTCACTAACGCTCGTTAGGAGAGGAAATCTGTCATCTTTACTTGGTCTGGCTTGCATGTGGATCTTCGAGACACAGCAACATAGTTGACTCTTAAGTGCCCTCTGAATGCCACTTGGCTCAAGGCCAATTATGAACAAGGAAAAAATGCTGGCCTTACCAACAACACACACATCTCATGAAAGAATAAAGAAAAGCTGCCAAGGCCCTAAGTTCTGAGTCCCCACCCACATCTTTGCTGACTCTTTCTTCCTTTAAAATACTTTATAAGCCTCCCTCTGACTAAGTGTTTGAACATTTGCCCTCACATGGCTGTGTCTAATTATGCTTTCTAAAATACCTCTGAAGAGCCTTGAAATTTTTTAACATGACATAATTGCCCCTGGTCTTTTCCCCAGGATAGGAGAGTCCAAATAAAAGGGCATAAGTTTAAGGTGAGAGGGAAAGGTTTAAAAGGGTCCCAAGGGGCAACTTTTTCACAGAGAGTGATACATGAATGGAATGAGCTGCCAGAGGAAGTGATGGAGGCAGATACAATTACAGCATTTACAATGTATCCGAATGGGTACATGAGTAAGAAGGGTTTAGGGGACATGGGCCAAATGCTGGCAAATGGGACTAGATTAATTTAGGATATCTGGTTGGCAATGGACAAGTTAGACCGAAGGGTCTATTTCCATACTGTACAACTTTCTGACTCTATGACATATCTAGAATGTGTATTTAAAAATAAATTATTGTTATATTAATCATTTCCAATACCCTGGTCAGCATTCTTCCTCAGTCATTGCTGAAAATAGAGTCACAGTCATAGAGTTATAGGAGTTTACAGCATAGGAAAAAGGCCTTTCAGTCCACTGAGCCTATGCCAGTCAAAAGCAACCACTTAATTATTCTAATCCAATTTCTGCTCAGCAAAGCTTTAAATGGCTTTAGTGCACAAAATGCCTGCTGCATTTGCTTAATAACTATAACTGTACTACAAACTATTTTGAACTGTCATGAAGAAAAGCAAAATACTATGAAAATCTGCAAAGAAAACAAAGTGCAACATGAAGAAGTCATACTGAATTCAAAACATAAACTTCACATGTGCTGCCAGATCTGAATTTCTTCTGACCCTGTTTTTATTTATTATGTTTATATAGATAACTAAACTAAAAGGGCAAGGGAGTAAGGAAAATGGATTGAACTCAAAGCAAATATCATACCCTTCTAATCTGGAATAGCCAACTGTATGTGCAGAAATGCTGAAAAACATCAGGTTCCCAGATTCAGTGGGCAAATTGCATTCTGCCTCAGCAAATGCCATTTGAATTTTACCAATATGCATTTGCAAATTTAACCCTTCACTCCTGACAACATTTTATAGCACAAGAACCATTTAATCCATTACCAAAACAATTTACCAGTTATACACTTCTAGACTTCAATAGTAAAATATCCCAAGATGTTTCACTGGAACGTTATCAAAGAAATTTGATATCCAGCCACATACCACATAGGTATTCAGGCTGAGGTTAAAAGGAACTTAAAAGAAGAGCTTGACACAACTGAAGTTCAGGGCCTCACAACTTGCACTCTCAGCTATCAACAGTAAGACAATTAAAATTAGGGATATTCAACAAGCCAGAAATGGAGGAGCCCATCTCAAAGGTTGGAGGGATGGACGGTCAGCAAGGAGTATGGTCATCATGAGAGAGACTTTGCCTCAGTGAGACAGAGGCTGAATGAGCATACCTGGGAATTTGGTTCAAAGTGGGAATTCAGCTGGTAATTCTCCAACCACAGAGTTCAATTTTAGAGTAAAATTCAACTTCAGACCTAGAACTAATAGCTTTAAGTGAAAATAGCCTGCCTGATAGTGGCAGCTATCAAGCAAACAACTGAAATCCCTTGCCTGAATGAGGTGTTGATTAACGTGGCAGAACATAAAAGCTAAAATTGACTCTCAAAATGTCTTATAAAAGAAAGGAATTTTTAAAATTGCATAGTCAGAAAGAAGCATTGTCAGTGTGTGGGAGACTTTGCCAGAGTGAGATAGAGACCAAGTGAGTATATCTGGGAATTTGGTGTACAGGGGGAAAGAGGTGATTTAAGTGATGTTCGCTGCAAGAAATAAAAAGTCTTCAAAAGAGAGAGGTGAGCAGGATAGGTTAAAAGGCGTGAATTGAGAGTCCTACACGCAGAGAGATCAGTGGCGGATTAACATCATAAAACATAATGCTAGCGTGCAGGAAAAACAGATGAAGAGATATTTCTAGCTTTAAAGTGAGAGCAAGATCTTGAGTTGTGTTTATTTCCTCTCTTTTTCTTAAAAGCAGCTTTTTCGTAGGATTGTAGTGGAAGGGGTTAGGAAAATAGATAGCTCCGAACCCTGGTATTATCTGTGTGCTGCTAAAGTTCATGTCATTTCCTCAGGGCTAGAGAGGAACTTTGAGTGAGTGATTGGGGAGGGATCAGGTTGCAGTTGTCGACATTGGGACTGATAGCATGGATAGGAGTAAAAAGGAGGTTCTGCCTTCAAGGTAATAATCTCAGATTTCTAACTAACCAACAGGCAAAGTGGCATACAGTAAATAAAATCAAGGAGTTAAATGTTGGTTGAAAGATTTATGCAGGAGGAATAGGTTTCAGTTCATGTCACACTGGCACTAGTACTCGGCTAGAAACGAGATATTCCAGTTTTACAGGCTTCACTTGAAGCGTGCTGGGGTCAATGTCCTGTTGAATCAAATATTTGGGGCTGCTGAGAGGGTTTTAAACTAAATTCAGATAGGGAGTTTCTGAAGACATAATAAACAGGCTTACAAAGCAAAAGGATATTGCAGCATTGCAGGCTCTTAAGGTAATGATAACAAGTACGCAGGATAGGCAGCGACAAACTGTAGAAACATTAAAAAAAAGCAAATAGGGTCAATAGGGGGTAATATGGTTAAAAAGGAAAACTTAATGTACAGACAGGAAGGAAATGGCAGTGCGGTAGATTTGTTAGTACAAAATGGAATAGGCATGATAGCATGAAATGATCTTGGATTGAAATTATATAGAATCCAGATGGGTAGAGGTAAGAAATAACAGGGGAAGGCAACACTGGTGGTAGTAGTCCAAAGTCCTAACAGTAGCTAACAGACTCACAAAGATATATCCCAGTGAAGAAGAAAGATTTTATATAGGAAGGTGGCAAACTGTCCATAGTTAACCAAGGAAGTTAAGGATAGCAGCCAATTGTAAGAAAAAAAACTCAATGTGGCCAAAGTTGGTGGCAAGACACTTTTTTTGGCTTGTTAAAAAAAAAGACCAAAAGGGAGAAAAAAAAATTGAGGGTGAACTAGTTTAAGTAAAAGACAATGAGAGGATCTCTATATATGTATAAAAAGGGAGAGAGAGGCCAAAGAGAACACAAGCCTCAAAGAGACATTCTGAGGAAATGATAATGGGGAACCAGGAAATGGCAGGGGAGTTGAATAAATACCTTGCAGTCTTCCCAACGATTAGTATTTCAGAAGTATTAAATAATCAAAGGTGCAGTAGGAGGAGGCGGAGGGGTGGGGTCTGTGCGCGGAATTCTGATATTACAGAGTAACAGAATAACTGTGATGACAGAGAAAGTACACTAGAGACACTAATGGAAATAAAGGTCAATAAGTCCCTTGGACCTGGTGGTTTACATCGTAGGATATTAAAAGGAAATAATATTGAATGAAGTAGATACACTGGTAGAAGTCTTTCAAAAAATCTTTGATTCTTGAAAAGGATTAGAATACTATCAACATAGCATCTTATTCAAAACAGGGAGACAAAGCATTAGGTAATTATAGGCCAATTAACATCGATCTTTGGTTAAACATTAGAATCTATTATAAAGGATGTAATAGTAGGGCATTTAGAAATACATAATATGATCAAACAGAGTCAACATGTTTTCACAAAGGGGAAATCATGCCCAGCAAATTTAATCAAGCAGTGTCAGCAGGGCTTCATAAAGAGGAAATCATGCATGGTAAACTTATTTAATTCTTTGAAGAGGTGACAAGCAAGATAAATAAAATGGAACCATTGGATGTAATACATTTGAAATTTCCAAAATACATTCAATAAGGTAGTACAAAAGGCTACTTAAGCGTCAATGGTGTTGGGGGTGGGATATTAGCATGAATAAAGGATTGGCTAAGTAATAGGAGTCAGGGTTGGGGTAAAGGCAGCATTTTCAGGAATAGCAACTTGTAACTAGCGAAGTGCCACAGGGATCAGTGCCAAAATTATAATTTATATCGACGACTTGGATAAGAAAAGTGTATGTGCTCTGGTCGTATTTGTGGATGACAAAAAAAGATGTGAACGCAAGTCATGAGATGACACAATAAGTCTGCAGAGGAAAATGAACTGGTTAAGTAAGCAAGCAAAAACTTGGTAGATAGAATACAATGGAGAAAAATGTGAGATTATGCACAAAGCAGGAAAAGAACAGCTGACCATTACTTAAATGGACAAGGACTGCAGAAAACTGCAGCACAGAGAGATGCGAGGCCCTCCTGCATAAATCAGAAAATGCTAGCATACAAATTCAGCAGCCGCAGCAAACACAAATGGAATGCTGGTCTATGTTTCAAACAGACTGGTATATAAAAGTAGGAAGGTATTGCTGAAACTATACAAGGTCTTAAGTAGACATCACCCAGAATATTGCTAGAAGTTTAGGTCTTCTTATTGGAGGAAAGATACTCTGGAGGCAGTCCACTAAGGTGCACTCGGTTGATTCCGGTATGGAAGGATTTTATGATGGGAGGTTAAGTAGGTTGGGCTTGAACTCATTGGAGTTTAGATGAGTGAGAGGAGACCCTCTTTGAAATAAAAAAATTCTTTGAAGGCTTGATAGGTTAGATGCTGAAAGGCTGAGTTCCCTTGTAGGGCAGACTAAGACCTAAGGCCATAATCTCAGAGTGAGGGGTCACCCAGTCAAGACAGAGATGAGGATGAACTTCTTCTCTCAGAAGGTAGTGAATCTTAGAAATTCTTGTTGTGTTGTTACATACATTCAAGGCTGAGACAGATTTTTAAATCGGGAAGGGAATGAACGGTTAAGGGAAGAGGCAGGAAAATGGAGTTGGATATTATCACATCAGCCATGATCTCATTGAACAGCCAAGCAGACTTGATAGACTGAATGGTCTATTTCTGCTTCAACGTTACATGAAGATGAAAAACGGAGAAACAGGACAAGGCTGGAAAGCAATTTTAAAACAAGGATAAAAATTTCAAAATCAAGACAATGCTCAACTGAGGGCCAATGTAGCTCAGTGAGCACAACGGAGGCAGATAAGTCACACCACAAAGTATTTAACCGTCATCACCAGTTTCTACACATCTTGTTTTACAAAATCTGGTTAACAGGCAGTTTGCTGCAAGCCTTCGTTTGCTGCAACACACTGACCCCAAAATATGCTTCCTGCCAAATTAAAGGCTAAGGTCAGTTTTCATGATTGGTCTGGTCAGAATTGGAGTGGCATATCTGCAAGTGTCATATCTGGTTATTCTCATTACTAATTGCGAAATATCAGAGTCAACTTCGGGAATATAGACACTAATTATAGATAGCTACAGAAACAAAATCACCTATCTTCCTAGTTTTAAATTGCATGATAATACATTATTTCGGGTGATTCTATTTCGAAGTATTGCAATGTATATGAAACACTTTGGACATTTCCAAACTGTCACAATGGAGTCAAGATAGTTAACCATATATAACTATTTCATCAAAAATTGGAGGAGCAGCAGCACTTAAAGATGAAGGCTAATGTTTCCAGAAAAATCATATTTTTGTGGCCTTGTTTACATTCTGCAACTTAAAATTACAAGTTGAAAATAATTCTCATTTGAAAATGTCTAATTTATCGACATGCCCACTTGGGGATTGCAATAACTCCTTATAACTTCTAGCCCACAGTACAAAATTATTCCATGTGAGAGGAGAATAGGTGAAAAAGAAAATCCACAAAAACATAGAGGAACTAGGAACATTGAGACACTGAACAATGTTACAAGTGCTGTTAGCAGGTTTCCTGCCTCTACACTCTATTATTCAGCAGGGACCAAAACAACATCCCACATTCAGCAAAATAATCAAAGTTAATTTCAAAGCAACTCAGGTCAACAAATTCGACATTATTCCTGAAAACCTTAATAGAATTTGGTTCAAAAAAAAGGTGTATAATTTCATCATTTGGAAATTTTGTTTTTTTAAAAATAGAGACTGATGGGTTTTCGTTTCAGTCCTGCAAAGGTATTACAATCTATTGTAAAGGTCAGAAAGTCATTTAGAAGAGTGCCCTAAATGCATAAGTTCCAAGAAAGCACGTGGCTTAGTTAGTGCCTAGCCAGATACCTGTGATGTTAATTAATAAAAAACGTGTTTAGACTATTGAGTTTATCGCACACAGAAAAACAAATGATCAGGGGACACGAGTAGTTTAGTTTTAGTTCAGTTCAGAAGAATCAAGTTTCTGTTTCATTCTAGCAAAAGAATCAGGCTCACAATTTAGAAGAACAGCTTCAAGCCAGAAGGGCAGGTTAGTTCATGAAGTGTCCAAGCTGCCAGCATCGAAAAAGGTTTAAGCCATCTCAATTAGAAAAGTGTATTTCGGCCAACAAACTGGAAACATGCGAAAAGGAATTAGAGTGTGTTAACAAAGGAATGATATTTCACTGGGATTCAATACCTGTAAAAGGTTATTGCTTAGAAACAGTGGAAAATTTGTTTTGCCATTTACGTTAACATCTTTCTAAACTGTCTTATAGCTTTGTTTTGTGTAATAAACTTACATTCTTCTGTTAAGAACATTGGCAGTCTCATTTGAATATTTCCTGTGACTAACAACCACATCATAAGTTTACTTTTTTTGCAGTTGGTTAATCTATCAAGCCTGGTTCTACTCTAGGATATGACCTTCCAGTATTACCATTAGCTGCGATCTTAACAGTTCCTCTACACAAGTTACTACAAACTTATACAGGTGTTAGGAAACAAACTATGAATTATTCAAGGCCTGCTATATTCAAACTTTACTGCTAAACAACAAATTTATATCATGACTTCCACCTCCACATAGGGGCACCAAATTATGGAATTAAACGAATAGCATAACTTAGCAAAAGAAACATGAACCCAAAGAATAATTTACAGACAAGAAACAATGTCATATAATGACAGGAGAGTAAGCGTGGCCAAAGAGTAAGCGTCACAGGAAAGAGAGGTTTTAAGGATGCTTCTAAGCTGAGAAGTAGGAAGAAGAGGAGTTTCAGGACAGGCAGTTTAAAAAAAAAGCAGAAATAAGATCACTAGTTTAACCTTGAAATTGGAATAAAACAGACAGAAAGAGATGCAGAGTGTCAAGTCAAGATGGCCACGAACCAATTTTCCTAATCAATTTGTTCAGAGATGCTACTACATGCCTCTGGAACAGGTGAGACTTGAACCCAGGTCTTTCGGTCCAGGGGTAGGGACACTACCACTGCACACAAGAGCCTAAGAAGGCCATGAAAACACATAGGATGGAGTGAAGCTGTGGTCAATTTGTAAAATAATGACAAAGTTTTTTTGTTCAGTGTTGAGAAAGACTGGCCTAATGAGCACTTCAAATGGGCAAGTGAGAGTTTGTGCAGGACATCAGGGAAAATTAATGAGTGCTACTCAAGCAACTAGTGAGATCGAAAATTGAGAAGTGAAGGCTTCAGATAACCAAATGTAGATAAGGGCTTTAGCTGCTGACAAATGAGCTAAAATAGGTAGAAGTAAAGTCAGACGATCTTGTAAAAAATCATAAAGTCATGATGAATTAAACAAAGATCCTACCTCAGCTCAGAGATCTTAGAAAAAGGACAGGAAAATCTTTTCTAGCTGCTGTAAATCTATATTTTGAATAGAAAGTTTATAACCATAATTAGTTATTGATATCTCTTTCCACTTTGGCCTCTGAAATCCTTAAGAACTCTACTGTATTAGCTCTTTACAATAGTCCATGACAAATATTTTGAAATTGAGTGCAACTTGTTACTTAGACGCTTCGAAAGTTGACCTCCAGTGTACACTTATCAAATCGAGCATGCAATTACTATATTGAGATTGTAATGTAATGCCCAAGTGTCAGTTATGTTGTCACATATTTTAATGGTGCCATGTTTGAACTACTATAATAAGCTTGCTTATATCAATGCACAGATCTGTTTTACATATCTTTAAAAATCAGGGCATAACCTATTAAAAATGCCAATTGGCAAGAAATTGATTGGCAATTCAGGTACGAAACTATTTGTAATTATGCACTAACACTCATCACATAGATGTGTTACATCACAAAATCACAATGATTGACAGCCTCCAAAGCTGTGCTAGAATTAAGGATGGTGTACATTTGGAAATCTGAAAAGGGCAATAAGATTATTCAAAATACCTCATATCCAATATACAGTACTAATACAGGATACAAGCATAAACTCTCAGCACAAACAAGACTAAGATTTTAGTACACTAACTATTCACTAAATTATATGTTTCAACTTTAGGCTATTTCATTGACTATAACAAAGTCACCTTACCAACTAAGAAATTAACACTTTTCCTCTTCTCAAAAGCCAAATGAGCACCTTCTCAGAAAAGGTCATTGAATTTTTAAATGATCTATTAAGGACACATTACTGAAGTGAATGTCTAATCAGAGCAGTTTGTCAACTTTAAAAGCATAAGCAGGCATGCCAAATAAACATTAGAAAAACTAACTTTCAGAAAAGCAGATTATCACAATCAAGGGCTCTACACTCTCAACCAATTATATAATTGGAACAGCAAGATTCTAATATATACACAATTAAAAATTTTGCTCAAGGCACCGTGCAGCATTTATTGAAACTGGCATAGGGAACCGTGTTAGTCCATGCTGACATGGACACAGATGCCCCACACGGTTATGACTAAAGAAAATATTTGGTAGAATTACAATACCAAATTACAACCCAAACTAAAATGTGTTGTAGTGCTAACAGAAACAAAATGGTTGATCAATATTTTTAATCTATGACAACAATGTTTTGTATTGTCCCCAGCTACAGTTGGTAAATAATTTTGGCTATCGCATTGGTCGGGATTGTTCATCAAATAAAGTTATTATGTTATGCTCTAGTCATTTTGCCTTAGTATAATTACTTCTAGATTTCATTTTCAATATGAGATTGAATTCAATGATTGATCTTATGAAGAAAGGTTGAACAAGTTGGGTCTAAACCCATTAGACTTAGAAGAATAATCTCATTAAAATATACAAGATATTGAACGGATACTAGGAAGATGTCCCCTGTTGTGGGGAAACTAGAAACAATGGACACAGTTTAAGACACCTCCCTTTTAAGGAGAGGAGAATATTCTTTTCTCTTGGAAAGTTGTTAATGTGAAATGCTCTTCCCTAGAGAGAAAAAAAAAAGAGACTCAGTCAATAAATTTGTTTAAAAGGCCAAGTTAGATAAACTTGAGACAAGTGAGTAAAGTGTTATGATAAGAAGACAACCATTGACACCACAACCTTATTAACCCTGATCTTACTGCAGGGCAGGCTCAAAGGGCCTAATAGCCTACCCTTGTTCCTAATAACTAACTGGATACATGGATTACTGTAAAACAAATTAATTCACTTGAAGCGGTTGCATTGCAGTTACATTACTGAACCAGTAATCCAAAAGCTTGGGTTGGACAATAAATGTTGGCATAGCCAGTGAAGTCTTCATCTGATGAATGCATAACAAAAAAAAAAAGTTTTAAATATCTTGAAATAAAAAGATTTAAAATAAATCAACCATGCTGTTAGATTTTTGTGAAAACCCACATGGCTCACTATCTTGTTTAAGAAAAGAAAGTCTTCCACTTTTACACACAGTCTAGATTCCCAAAAATATAAGGGCCTCAAAAATAGCCAAGCAAGCCACTCTGATGTATCAATCAACTGTAAATATTCAGCAGTTGAAGAAGGCACTGCACCACTACCTTTTCAAGGTAACAATGGAGGGACAAGAAATACTAATCTTACCAGTAATACCCAAATCGGAGAATACTTTTTAAAGAAATATAATTGCTTCCAAATTTAGTATTTGTTAACAGAAAGACAAGAAATCTGCCAATTTGCAACTTTCAGTTACGTACCAATGCAAAAATGCTCCAACTACTTACTAGTCACAAAGCAACAATTATGATTTGAACAGGGAACAAAAATTAAACACAGACCAATGAAGAACTTTCATTAGCTTTTGCATTTACCCTATAACCAAATCTATTTACTACAAGCTGTATATTTTTTAAAAAAGTTTCTTCTACTTAATGTATTGTACATATTATGAATGTGACCAGCTCCAAGATTAGACATCCAAAGCAACTGCAATGATTACATCCTTTTTGTATAAATTCATTCATGGGAATGTGGACATTGCCGGCTTGGCCAGCATTCATTGCTCATCCCCAACTGTCGTGGAGGAGGTGGCTGTGAGCTGTTTTCTTGAAGCACTGCAGTTCTTGGGCTGGGAGGATAGCTACTGTGCAGTTGATAGAATTGTTCCAGGATTCTGACCCAGCAAAAGTGAAGGAAAACCAATATACTTCCAAGTCAAGGTTGTGTTTTGACTAATCGTGAACTAGCAACATTGTGATGTCAGTTGTATTTAGATTACCTACATAAAATATGATTGCTTTAAGCTGGTCATCAAGTTGACTTGACACTAACAGAGCAGGTCTTGCAGAGAGATGCTTCCTATATTCGAACACAGGAAGGGTGTGACTTTACGTGAAGGAAGCATCGAGTCAGGTCATCTGCGACCATCATAATAATCAGCAACAAATATATTAGAGTAAATGTAGTTTTTTAAAAGTCTGTGATGTAAAACTTGTCATTGTGTCTAACCAACCCAATTTAAGAAATAAATGGAAAAGCAGAAATGACACACGTCCAAACACTGTACGAAGTGCCAGATAGGGCAATGCTGATAGCAGATTTGTGCGCCCTTATTGCGCAATTATATGTACTCAATGGAAACAAATAGCAACTAAAAGAAGGCGATGTTTTAATGTTAATTCTAAAGTAAATCACAAACCTAGAACGGTGTTTTTTTCGGAGGGGAGAAGGGAGTGTCAAAACGTTCTTGATTATAGAAATCTCGTGCATTGCTAGGGGGAGCAGCCGTTTAAAACACCTGGTTCCCTGAGCGCCGAAAGGGGGCTGCGTGGTCGGGCAGGGCGCATTTCACAGAGCTTGAGGCCGAGAAGATGATTTTTAAAAATGTCTACGATGCCTCCAAAAGCCTGGTCCCTTTCTCCATCAGACTCGTGTCAGGGCAGCACAACACACCCACAGCCTCTCAGCACTGATACTTCGGGAAAACATGGCGATTACACTTGTCATCGTGTGTCGGGGAAGCCAGCTCCGGCTGCGAAAGCGCGCCGGGTCAAGCCCAGTCGTTCGCCTCAACCGCAAATTCTCCAGGTGTCACATTTATTCAGCGCAGCCTTGGTGCCGAGATACAAATGACAGCGGGTTAAAGCTGCCTCGCCTCACAACACAGCGAAAGGATCCGCGCCTCAACCTAACCTGACAGGCTTTCCTCCCGCCCTCATCGCGGCCAACAATGATTGACAGGGGCCCCAGCCAATCGCAATGGTAGCTTCGGACGCAGGATTTGCCAAACACCAATCAGCAGGTCGGGAGGGCGCGGCTAACAAGGGCTACAGGCAGCACGTTCGGTTGTCTTTGACAGCTGCTCCCCGTAAAAAGCACGGGCGGCCCGGGGGAGGAAGGGAGGTTGGTGGTGAAGGAGTAAAAACTCTTTACCTTTTCTGTAGGCACTAAGAAGAAGTAACATCCATCTTTCCATCGAAGAAAGAAAAACTTTAATAAGTTAACTTCACAGAAGCAATTAATGGATACATGTAAACAGCGGCTTAACCGCGGGTCATAAAAGCCGATGGAAGGTCGAGTCGTTGGCGGTGCAGCGCTGCTCCGACTCCGACATTTTGCACCGGATCGCGGCGACTCCCCGTTAGGGAGACCTTAACAGGAAGGGAGCATCTCTGCCGTGTATCCCTCCGCGCAACGGTCTCTCCTCACAACAAACACTCGGCTTCTCAGGTACGGGAGCCTCCCCATCATTCAATTCCTGGGCTTTAATCTTTTCTTTTTTCCACCCCCCTCTCCGTTTCCCGGTTGCCTTTTTTTTGATTGCCACGACCTGTCGGTTGTTCGATTGTTTTTCTTTCTCTCACCCCGCCCCCACGCGCCCTCGGTCGCCCTGCGTCTCATCATTTCGCCGGGCACTACTTTCCCGTGTTGCGGAAGGATGTGGCGGTGTGGAGCGGTCAAGCCGGAACGAGCCGCTTTTTTGAGGCGGAGGCAACGGTGACGGTTTGAGTGGAGCTCGAAGGGGTAAGGCAGACAAGATCGACAGATTTCGCATCGTCTTACCCATGGCCAGGGCTGACAGCAAACGTACTCCACCCAAACCCGGGTCGTTTTCTTTCCTCTTAATGACCACCTTAAGTGAATTATGTTGACACGCTGAGAAGAAAGGCCAAAGTTGACTAATACAGTTGTGTAATCAAGCACACATATTGTGTTTGGAGAAAGAGGCTGCATATCATAAAAAAAATTTGCTTGCACCTTCCAAGGGTCACGGGTTAGGGTTAGGTGTTGTAATATCTAGCAGAGGCATCTTCAAAATCACCAGAACAAAACGTGCGCAAACGCTGCAAAGTAAATACCGAATATAAAAGGTCTGTGGAGAGAACAACGGTTAACTTTTCGCATCCAGTGCTCCTTCGCCAGAACTGCAGTTAACTTTTTTTTGTTTTTCTTTCCACAGATGTGGCAGACCTGAGTTTCTCCAGTGATAGTAGGAACTGCAGATGCTGGAGAATCTGAGACAACAAGGTGTAGAGCTGGATGAACACGGCAGGCCAAGCAGCATCAGAGGAGCAGGAAGGCTGACATTTCGGGCCTAGACCCTTCTTCAGAAATTTCTGAAAAAGGTTCCTGACCCGAAACGTCAGCTTTTCTGCTCCTCTGATGCTGCTTGGCCTGCCGTGTTCATCCAGCTCTACACCTTGTTATCTGAGTTTCTCCAGTACTTTCTTTTTGTGATGTATAATACTATTTTTAAAGGCTACTGTTAATTTATGGTATTTATTAAATTTATAACCCAATATATTAAATTACAGCATTCTTTGCAGTATCAAGTGTGTACATCTTGACAGCAGAAAATCAGTGAAATAACTGAAACATCACAATATTACCAGTATTTTACAGCACTCAATTTTACAGTAATCAACTACATTATTTATGCATAATAATTGTATCATAAATAACCCATGTGTTGGTGTCTATCTGCAGTATGACACTTAGTGTGCTGAGTTGTTGGTGTCAACTAGCACCTGTTGCCAACACACAAACAGAATAAAGTATAATGAAGAAAAAGAAAATCAAATAAAATGTATTAAGACTAATAATAGAATTGTTTCAAGGTAGTAAGTCTTATTTCAGAAAATAGTCTAAACCATTCATGTTTTATGATTTATTTTAGACAGCATCACCATTAAATTAAATATCAATCTTATTTGCATACAGTCAAGAAATGGAAGATTAGAAATAGCTTACCACCTGTAGTCCTCTCATGGGGCATTAATACAAGTCTCAGCACAGCATACTGTGCAAAATTTCTTTGCACAGGCCTTAACACAGTTTGAAACACTGAAATAACACATTATGCTTCCAGTTATGTGATCTTCTAGCACAATAAATGATTAAACCAACCTGGGAGTATGGATCTGTAAGGAAAGCAGAAAATTTGTTTAAAAGTCTCAACCAATCTGTAACTAATTATTGAAGGGTGGATAGGCAAAGCCCAGGGAAGGTCACCATAGTCCTAGAGGACCATAGGCTGCTCTTTCATTAGAAAAAGGTGACTGGTGGTGGTTTAACCTGAGAGTCCCCACGCCTCAGGCAAGAAGGGTTGGGAAGGACAGTCCCACGTAGTAACCTCAGCTGGTGTGATTATTTGATAGCCAGCTAATGCAGTGCTAAGAAATTGACAAAATTATTTTTAAAATTGGGATTATTGCCACTAAACTTTCCTTGGCTAATCAATGTAGGAAGCCAGGTTGATCAGTTTGGTGTACCACACACCTGTTTGGAAAGTCTTGTACCAAAGCAGTTTCTGCTGACCCTTTATTTGGATGATGGTGGTAGCTGAATTTTAATTGGCTTAAATCAACTCAGGAGGTTATGACGGTCATTTTGGTGAATCATATTTCACAAGTAAGTTCTGGTGTGGCTCCACAAAAGACATGCCTCACACACAGACCTCATCCATTTATAGTAGATATGAACAAAACAGACAAAATTCTGACTAAGATTTATTTTTGAATGAAGATATAATCTTTGTTTTGCAAGTAAAGAAACAAAAATAGACCTGAATTGTCCCATTTTTGATTAAAGTGCTTTGTTGATTGAGATTCATGGCACTCAGTCCCCATGGCTCACAGCAATGCATCTCATGCAACCTTCCACTCTTCACCTCCTTACATGTGCAAATGGGTTCTTTGGTGCTCTTCTTATGCAATCAGGAGAGGTGAAAGTGTTTGCCACTGTTAATATCATTTGACATTCACACTGCCAGTGCCATATTTAAAACCCATCTGCACAGCACCTCAGATGCTGCAAGACAGGAGCTGCCCCTCAAATGGCTGTGCCTCCAATATTATCAGTGACGAAATGGCCCAAAAAGGCACGTTAGCTCCCTGCTGTGTATGAGGAACCCAGAGCTACTGGTGGTTGGAATGATGGAGAAGACGGCAGAACTTTATCCTGTCGTTACAGGAGACCACAACACCAGACACAATAACCATGACATGGATAATGGTTCAAGTCAGTGCTGTGTTGTGGGTGAAAAGGAATGCATATTATTACAGGAGAAAGATTAACGATTATCTGCACACCACGAGTAGGTCCCACCATCATCTCTCTTGATTCACAGGTTCACCAATCAATCGAATACTAGCACTCCACACACATCTCATCAAGACTTGCAGACGACAGCTCTCATAATTACATGAATAAGGTCCACTTAACAGCTCTCATCCACTTCATAATCCAAAACTACAAACCATTCCTGCCTATTGTGCTTCATACTTGCTCACTGGGAACACCTCACCATTTCTCCCAACTCTGCTTGACCAGTAACTGCTCTTCCATTCTCTTTCATAATACTCAATCCTTCCCTTTATTGCATTGCAGGAAAAATTACCTGAAGATTGGACAGATGTCACTAGAGGACCCCTGCCTGACTATAGTCCTCATTGATTTCACTGAGGACTACTCCCCTTTCACTATCAGACATTTGCTTGAAGCACATGCAGCTGCTTAAGCTGCTGGCGCACAATGTAGGTGTGATATTGACATAGCTTGTCATTGTACAGTGATATGTCCATCCCCTTGACTGTTCAGTATTCCCCACTGTGATAGACTACCTGTTTTTCCCATTGTGCTAAAACGTAATACAGAGAGATTGATAGCTTCCAAATAAGCATAAATTAGGTAAGCATTAAAATAAAGCTAAGAACCCATAATATGCTTCCTGTTTAGATGCATGAAATGTCCATGCGTGTAAAGCAACCTTACAGAAGCATGCAAGTCCTATGTATCCTTGCAGGAAGATGGTGTCCATGGACCATGGTGGCTTAATGTGATGAAGACAGAGTTAGATGAAGGCAGGGACTGCATTTGGCAAGCTGCAGCAAGGTACCTGCTCTGATTTACAAGTCAGGAATTTAGGTCGTCTGGTTTCTTGGAAAAGGAAAGAATTACTAGTGGCATAGAATGGTAGGTTGGGAGGTTTAATGAGATGCAAATACATTGAAATAAGGTAGTCACCACTCAATAGGGACATTCTTTAATGTTTAGGGACATTGTTTAAACTTTATGGGAAAATTGGGAATATGTTTTCTTGATGTCGAGATTCAAATTTTTAAAATTCTTGCTGTATTTTTTCAACTTTCTCACCTTTGACCATGCCACTTCAAGAAGGGAAAATTCTGCCCATAGTGTCCAAATATATTTAACCCAAGGTAAAGTAGTTAATGGGTAGCTGCTAAATTTATTGCTGCACTAGGAAACAGACATGGGATAATGTACTTCATGGGCAGCCTTACAGTCAAATTTCCTACATGATTTGTTAATGAACCTATGGACTTTGTCAGCAGAACTTCCAAGACATCAACCAGAGGCTATTTAAAGTAGGATGTCCCTCCCAGAGCAAGATTGCACTCCTTTCTGACTGATTTTGCAGTGGAATTGCAGAGGAAGAAAGTGATTCAGATTGCACTGTTCCTAGTACTTCGAAATTGCCTTGAATGTCCCACTGCAAAACATGAAGTTATGGAGAGTAATTCTTTTCCAACCAACTCAATGAAGATTCAAACATCAAATGCACCAGGTATGGAGACACTGCCAAGATTATGACTTCTGGGAATATCACTCCCATAATTGGTACAGAGTGCAAAAAGCACTTCAGAAGAATGACAATGGTAAATATTCTTTATTTTTTTTAAAATTCATTATTCATACCCACCATCACATTCATTATCACCCAACAGAAGTCCACACCATACCACTGCTCACTTGAAAACACATTTTCCTTGCTTCATTCACAGTACTCAGTATTCTCACTTTCCCCTCCACGCATCAAACTTAAGACATAATTTTTCATTCTGAATCCAATTACTTTCAGCACCTTTACAACAAGAGAAGCTCTACAATTGTGTTCTTTTCTCTAGGAGACAGGCACTAACTCTCACACTTCTATCTGCAGAACAAGTTAGTGCACAGCATAAAGAAGAACATTACTGAGAAAAGACCAATCAACATCAAGAATCTTTTCAAGTTGGAGTAGCAACCACTGCATATGGCGACCTTGCCAGACCTGTCAGAATAGGACACTTAGAGTTTGAGGTTCTGCCTGCTTTTGAGATTTTGCTGCATCTCTTTAAGAATTTGAGAAAGACATTAAGTTGCATTGCAATGCCTGCAGTCCTCTGCTGTACATTACTCAATGCCATGCCAAGCCCTGTCCTTTTTCGATTTCTTCTAGGTTCTTTTCAAAAGTCCCAAAACTGCAGAAGATATATCAGAAGAAAATCCTGAGAAAGTACTGTCACAGCATGTATTACACCCAATAACAAGTACAGAGGTTAGCACTGGTAATAGGGACAGCGCAGGAGTCAGCTTTTCAGAGGAAGAATAAAGTATGGATTTAAGGAATCTGATTGCAAAATGAAATCTATTTGTTTCACATATGCAATTACATTAGATATATGCAGGCCACGGCTGAAAGTGTGGAAGAGTTTATTTTCCAGTTCTTGTCAATGCATCTCACACGGCATCAGT
The DNA here is from genome assembly GCF_021869965.1 of Rhincodon typus. NCBI lineage: Eukaryota > Metazoa > Chordata > Chondrichthyes > Orectolobiformes > Rhincodontidae > Rhincodon > Rhincodon typus. The sequence continues at coordinate 20,891,612 of NC_063359.1, read as the reverse complement.
ACTCTGTAGTCTGTCTTGGAAATTATGACCACCTTCAGTGATGCTGCAGCTGAGCCCTTCTGCAAGACTCTATCTTAAAGGTTTTGTACATTCTTTATTTTTAAAAAAGTGATTTTAAAATACAAGAATGGAGTGCTAATTGGGTTGTTTGCATCTAGTAACAAAGTAATGACATTAAATAATTCACCCAAGTCACTAGGACACAATATATTCCATAACTCATGTCGAGATTCTCTAATAATGCCTTTAAGCAACTTGCTTGTAATCAAAATTAAACTAATGAGATTATAATTTACTGGTTCTAGCATATTGTTTTTTAATATTGATGCTAGTCTTAATTGTCTTGTATGCACAAGTTTCACAGATTCTTGACCATTTAACCATACACACCTTTTCATCACCAAGTCTTAATCTATTGCCACATATTTTGTTAAATATTAGTGGAGAATTCTATTATTGAACAACATGGAAACATAATGAAAAGAATAAAATCAGAGTGAAATAATATGTTCAGTAAATATCTCTTTTTCCTCATTGTCATTGTGGTGCCTTTTGGCATATAAGATCTCTACCAATGTTGCTACACCAGTAATAAAGGTAACTGGTTCCTCAGTTTTCCAAGCTTCCCTGAATGGATACAATGAGGCCTCCATATTGTCTGCCTCCACAGTAAAAAGACTGGAACAACACCAAGATCCTGGGACAAGCAAAGCAGAGACAGGTACGGGAGTTCCTAGAAGCATGGCACTCCACGAAGAAAGCCATCAACAAACATAGAACTCGACCCCCATATACACTGCATTACGAAGGAAAACCAGAAGTGAGGTAATCCAGCTCAACGGACTCCAGAGTTTAAAAACCAGGCGGGAAAACACAATGGCGCTTCATCGGAGGCTGCACTGATGATGTTACCCAGCAGGATAATGAAACTTCTGCGGAACAACGAACCAGCTCGAAGGGCCAACCAACCACAACACCCACAACCCGAGCTACGTATCTACTCCAAAACCTTAGTAACAAGATTGACAATGCAACACAGCAGAGAGACGGAAATCATGGACGCACTCTTATGTCCAACTCCTGTAGGACCTTGTGGTATCTTTCTACCTTGAGGAAAAATATTAAAATGTTTATTTCAGAATTCTTATAAAATAGTCAAACTTTGCATATGTGGTTCCTTATGCAATCTACTGGTGTAAAGTAAGAATTAAAATGACAATAGAAAAACAGTAACAATGATAACAGGAGCAGAATTAAAGTTTGTAATAACTTAATTACAATAGTTTTTATAATGATGAAATTATTCCTGAGAGCTGTGCACAATTAGTATTTTTCCCAAATTTGCAACTCCTTTTTCAAGGATGTTGGTTAATTCTCAGATACAAATCCACAATAATCAGAGTTGCAGCACGTCACAGTGAACCATAAATACATGTTAGCTCTTTTGCCGTCATGTCAGTTGGTTGAGAGTTCAAGGGCTGGATTTTCAATGAGGCATAAACAGGTGCAGACACAATTTGAAATTATGTTTGCGGCACTAGATCATGCCATCGCCTAGTCAGTTCACAATTTTCAGAGTTTGCATGGAGGAGGAGTGAGAAACTTGCCATTAACAGCTGTTCAAACTCTTTAAGAAGCGCATGGAATGGAATAAGATTTAAAATCCTATTTCTGAACAAGACGACCACTTTTCTGCACTTTATTGCACAACTATTATAGTTTTCACAGGACAAGGTGAAGTTAGTTTTCACCTGAGTGACGTTATGAAATGGTCACTACATGACCATTTGGCTCTGGTTTAAGCCCTTTCTGTTGAACTGCCTGCTGTCCTCAAAAAGACAATGGTTGTCCCCAACATGGCTGTTGCCTGCTTTAGCTACTACAATTGGACAATTTGCCTCCTAACCAATTAGACCATTTAAGGTTAAACTAACACCACAGGCCCTCTTTTGGCACAGTGGTAGCACCCCTGTCCCAGACTGGGAGGCGTGGGTTCACGTCCCATTTACTCCAGAGGTATGCAATAGTAATTCTGAACAGGTTGATAAAAATACTTAGAAATAACATGGTGAAAGCAGTGCTGTTGAGGCATAGGGCTGGGACCCAGATTCCTGACCCTGTTTCAAAAATATGGCCCCACATCTCAATCCAAACACTTGAGCAGAAGTCCAAGAAAGAAAGTTTTGCATTTATATAACCATTCATGACCTCAGCTCACCCCAAAACATCCAATTTACAGCCAATGAATTTTTTACTTCAGTGCAGTCACTGTTGTGAAGTAATGCTACATCAAATAGTTTCTGATTAGTGCACTAATAGATTTTGCATTTTCATTAAACAATGACTGAATTTTAAAAAACCCAAGAAGAATGTGATTCCTCAAACTGGAAACTGTCCAAGGGGCAAGTCATTTTGGACTTTATGTATAATAGGATTAGGACTATATTACTTTATATATCAATTGTCATCTTTACATCTTTTTAAACATCCAAAATTTTAAAATTACTAAAGCTTAAGTTTCATCTTACATTCAATTTGTCTTAGCATCTCTGAAATTTGCAATTGTAATCCCACATTCTCATATAATGTTTCTAGCATAAACAATACCAAATAAGAACTTTGTGCAATTATTCCTAGAAAATAAATGTCTCCATTTAGATTACAGATTCCTGAATTTCACAAATGTTGCATGTAACTCATTAGCCCTTTTCACATGCTTTGTTATTACCAATATGAAATTGCTTATGCTTTCCATTCACATTGTTAGTTATCCTAGACATGTTTGGCTCTGAGATTTTGAAATCCCCTATGATTCCATTACAATTCCCTGCAGCTATGTTATTTGTCTAAATAACTTGTTATGTATTTGTTTGTCTTCAGCTGGCAATTATCAATTGTGATTTATTTGTCTATATTATTAATTTCTAGAAAAATGTTGCTGTCTTCACCCCCTCCATTTAAAAATTGCTAAAAGGAGACACAAGGCCAATAGAACTAGGATTGACAGTTTACTGTCCTACTGTCACTGATGGCATGATTAGCCAACACTTCCCCATGCTGCATTAATTGGTGTCTCTTTTTTCAAGTCTTATTTGCATCCTAGTTCTGATGAATGCTCGTTGAGAAGCTTGGACTTTGTGTCGCCTTTTAGCAATGTATCATGCAATCGTTTATGTCCCCTTCAATTGTTAGTGTGATTTGAAAACTGGTGTTGTTTAATTTGTAACCAATAATAATACTTCTGTACTGTCCTTAATAAATCTCTTTTTACAAGATATTTTATGCCTTTTTTCTGTATTTTGCACCAATCATTTGGTTATGAATCCTTTTAAAAATGTAACTAACATCATTACTAATGCTACCTTTTCTTCAAAGAACTAACCCCCAAGCCTTTGACATTAGCATATGGTGGTTTTATTTTATCCTTCAAACTTTTCTAATTTGCACAAGTACATCTTCCCTCCTGTAATGTGAGCAAGAAATTGATGTAAACTTGGTCTCATTGGGGTCAGTTTGGCTTTAAAATGACAAGTCTGGCAAGGTGAGATTGAAACAATCATCTGTGATAGACATAGAAATCCAACATGAGTCAGATCAGAAATACAACAAGATGCTTTCGATTGTCTAGGCACCTTACCTAATTTAAGGGACCTAGAATGGTAGATGTATCACAGTGGACTAGTACTTTTCTAAATTTGTTCCAGATAACCCTTCATCCTAAACTAAGCATGCACTGGGAAGTCTTCCAATGTAAAGTACTGCTAGAAAACACAGTTGATCACACCTAAATCATGGAATATAAGAGCTGGGATGTTACAGCTGAACAAGACAGTGGTAAGACCACTTTTGAAGTACTGTGTACAATTCTGGTTGCACTGCTAGGGGAAGGATATTATTAAGTTGTAGAGGGTGCAGAAAAGATGTCCAAGGAAGGTTTGAATTATAAGGAGATGTTGGATAAGCTGGGACTTTTTTTCACTGGAGCGTAGGAAGTTGAGGGGTGACCTTATAGAGGTTTATAAAATCATGAGAGGGCTTAGATAAGGTGAATTGCAAAGATCTTTTCCCTAGGGGAAGGGAGTTCAAAACTGGAGGGCATAATTTTATGGTGAGAGGGGAAAGATTTAAAAGGGACCTGAGGGGCAACATTTTCACACAGAGGGTGGTTCGTATGGGGAATGAACTGCCAGAGGAAGTGATAGGTACAGTTACAGTTACAACATTTAAAAGACATTTGGACATTTGGAATAGGAAAACTTTAGAAGGATATGGGCCAAACCCAAGCAAATGGGACAAGGTTAGTTTGGGAAACTTGGTCAGCATGGATGAGTTGGACCAAAGGATCTGTTTCTGTGCTGTCTGCCTATGATTCTTAAGTCTTGGATGTTGCTAATGTCTGTCAAATATTTTCTGCATAGTGATGTACATCCTAATGGAGAAAAGGAGTGCATTCTATAGCAGGCAAATAGAAAGATGAAAGGAAAGATGAAAGTAAATAAAATCTATTCTTCTGGTGATTTCTGACTAATTTAGTATACAACCAGAGATAACATGATGGCTTTTTGTATGTGACAAACACTTGAGAAGCCAAAGCAAAATCTATTGACATTAACTAGTTGCTAGCCTACATTTACTAATGTTACAGAATTTCCTTTTGTCATATATATCTTTGACTAATACAAGCCATAAATGTGAGGTAGCCACTAATAGACCCAAAGAAACATCTTTAGCCAAAAAGTGGTTAAAATGTGGAACATGATACCCCATGAAGCAATTGGTGCAAATAACACATACTTTTAAGGAAACTTAGATACACAAAAGAGAAAGGACCAGGAGCTTATGATGATAGGGTTAGATGGAATAGGTTAGGACATAAACATTAGCATAGATCAGTTGAGCCATATGGCTCGTCTCTCTCTCTCTCTACTGTAATTTCAGTGTAATTAATCTAAATTACATTTTCATGTTCAAAGCTAATAGCTTAACCTCCTCCAGTATAGTTATGTGCAGATTATCCATCTGAATAAACACTCTAGTGACAAAATCCTTCCTGTGCTGTACATTTTAGGAATACCTCATTGATACAATTTATGCCGCTGTTTAACTTGGCCCCCAAATGACATAATTGGTTTGCCAGCAGCTTCGAGGAAACTCCTTCTCATCTGGGCCAATTTAGCTCAAAAGCAGCGGCAGTTCCTTTATTTTAGTTCTGTTTCTCACTATGGAGATGTTCATAGTTTCAGTTGTATGAATCCCAAGAGTTTTAATCTCTCCACAATTAAGTGCAGTATGCTGAAGCTTTGATTTCACAATAATGCTGTATTATTCCAATAGTGTGAGGTAGTTACTGGTTTTCATGCAAGTGAGGGGCAGCAGTGCATCTGTACTTATACTAGTGACAGATCAGAATTTTGCACTACATTAGCAGCTCAATCTGCTTCACAAAAATCTCTTAAGACTTTTAAATTAGGTAGTCTGGTCCTGCTCTTATTTTATATTCTTTTGTAGTTTATACTAGACTGGAATAGGACTGAAGACTGCTCATAAACAACAGAATGAATTGGATGTATGTAAATGGCCAGAATATTGACATTAAATTCAACACAGACAAATTTAATAAATGCTGGTCTTTTCCGTAATGCCCAAATTTCAGGAATGAATAAAAGGCGGCTATACACAGAAAGACAAAAAATGAATTACATGTCTACTATAAATGGCTTCAAGATAACAAAAGGATGAACCCGAAAAGAGGCCTTTGATTTTAGGAACCACGATAAATTCAAACACTGTAAAATAGCAATCAAGATATACAAGAGAGAATACTTAGGTATGATCATAGAATCCCTACAGTGTCGAAGCAGGCCATTTGGCCCAACAAGTCCACACCAACTCTCTGAAAAGCATCCCACCCCTCTACCCTATCCCTGCAACCCTGAAGCTCCCATGGCTAATCCACCTAACCTATACATGCACGGACATTGTGGACAATTTAGCATGGCCAGTCCACCTAACCTGCACATCTTTGTACAGTGGGACGAAATCAGAGCACCTGGAGGAAACCCACGCAGACACAGGGAGAACGTGCAAACTCCACACAGTTGCCAGGGGCTAGAATTGAACACAGTCCCTGGCGCTATGAGGCAGCAGTGCTAACTACTGAGCCAACATGCCACCCAAAAAAGCCAAAACTGCATCACATAACACTTTCATGACCGTGTTCAATTCCTGCCAACAGAACAGACTGGAGACAATTAAGTTCTGAAAACAATTCAGAGAGGAACTACACTGTTGATTCCCAGCACAAGACACCTGAATCATCAGGAAAGATTCCAGAAACTTTGGGCCAGATTTTCACATGGCAGCAGAGGCAGGACCAGAGGTGACTGTGCAAAAATCACCATGGAAGGAAGAAATTTGGTATGAGCCTTTTTTCAAGAGTCAAAGTAGATGATGGTGAAGTTGGCCTCCTCCAATGATCAAAGCTATTAAAAGGGACTGTAACTGCACCTACTAGAATTTTCTCATTGGTAGGCAGGCACCCTATGATGGCCAAAACACTGTCAATTAATGTAGACTGCCCAGCAGCAAAATTAGAAGTCTGTAGTTTAGAATAATTTAAAACCCTTTCATCCCAATGATGAAACATAGCCACCAGTGGGGATGCAGATGTCCCTGTCCACAACAGTAGTCTGGTAGCTGTGGCTATTTTTCTTTTTGAAACTTCAAAAGTGCTTTAAGTGCTGAAAGCAGCAGGTAGCTTGTTAGGCAAATTAAAAGGCAATTTAGGCCAATGACCAGAACTTTCCAGTTAGCCTATGGAATGATGTCAAAAGCACTACAGCTGCCTGGAGGTCACCTCTATTGGTGGCCTAGGGTCCAGCATCCTGGCTGATTTCAAGACCCATCCCTTGTCTGGCCCAAACTGTGACCAGAGACCACCTTTTGGAGGGGCTGCACCTTCAGAATGATGGTCTATTGTGGGCTTTTTGACATCAGTTTTTAAAATGCTGAGGGGGTACCCCCAAGGTGGAGACAACTCCACTCTTCCTCAACTGCAATGGTAGGCTGCAGTTCCTTCTGTACTGGTGGACCTCCTTTTGGCCCTTCAAATTCGAGAGCTCATCCACCATTCGTAATTGAATGTCAAGCACATCTTCTGGTTACTAATTGGCCAAACCAAACAAAATGACAGTCTGTGCAGATCTGGAGCTGTACTTGATCCTGATTTCAGAGTTCTGATCCAAAAAGTAAAATCCTGCACCTCAAACAGCCTTTGTTCAAACATGGACAAAAGAACTAAATTCCAGAGCTGTGGACATCAAAGCAGCTAGGACCAAGTGTGGCATCATAAAGCCCTAGTAGAATTGAAGTCAAAGAAATCATTGGGCAAATTCTCCATAGTTGGAATCATATGTGTACAAAGGAAGATGGTTATGTTATTAGAGGCCAATTAACTGATCAAGAAATAGCTGTTGGACTTCTCCGTGCAATGCTCAACCATCTTCACCATCTTCACCTACTTCACCATAAAAGTCAGAAATAGGAGTGTTCTTTGAAGAGTGTACAGCATTCAGTTCCAATCATAGCCACTTAAATGGTGAAGCACTCTTCTATCACTATGCAGAAAACCTGGACAGCATCAGGCTTGAATTGATAAATGGCAAGCAATGTTCATACCACAAAAATGATAGTTAACAACAATCTCAAACATCAGAGAACGTAATCACCTCCTCTTGACATTCAACATTACCATTGCTGCTTTCCCTCACCATCAACATTGTGTTGATGAGAAACTTAATTGCACTTATATTCGAACATTTACCTCACTATTGATGTCAAACTAAAAACCAATGTCCATCCCTTCTTACAAGTGGGAATATATTTGTTACTTTCATTAAATTTCCATTAAATCTACTGTGTCTGCACTAGCTGAAGAGAGACATGAAGCATAGTGGTTAGCACTGCTACTTCACAGTGCTAGGGACTTGAGTTTGATTTTATCCTTGGGTGACTGTGTGAAGTTTGTATGTTTTCCTGGTGTCTGCATGGCTTTCCACTGGATGTTCGGTTTCCTCCCACAGCCCAAAGATGTGCAGGCTAGGTGCATTGGCCATATTAAATTGCCCTGTAGTTGTCAGGGATGTGCAGCCTACATGAACTTATTGAATAGTCATAGAGCTGTACAGCATGGAAACAGACCCTTCAGTCCAACTCATCCATGCCGACCAGATATCCTAAATTAATCTAGTCCTATTTGTCAGAATTTGGCCCATATCCATCTAAATCCTTCCTATTTATATACCCATTCAGATGCCTCTTAAACGTTGCAATTGTACCAGCCTCCACCACTTCCTCTGGCAGCCCATTCCATATACACACCACCCTGCGAGTGGAAAACGTTGCCTCTTAGGTCCCTTTTAAATCTTTCCCCCCTCACCTTAAACCCATGCCCCTGGAGAAAAGACCTTGTCTACTTACTCTATCCATGGCCCTGATGATTTTATAAACCTCTAAGATATAAATGAAAGTATAGGGCTATGTGCAGCGATTTGAACTAGCTTAACCTATAGATACTAGAATATTTACATCAGCATTCAATATGCTGAGTTCAGAAAGCCGAGATCAAAATAAAACACAGAATTGGCTGGAACCTCCATAATCAGATTTGAAAAGGCATTCTGACGAAGTGAATTGGTGGGGCGGTGGGGCAGGGTGAAAGAATGGAAAGGAAGTGGGAATTCTTGGCAGGGAATGGAAGCTCCTGTGTGATGGGAAACTAGTTGCATTTGTATTGTGTTATTTCATATTAGACCTAATTTACAAAGAACTACCCTGACCATCAGGGATACCATACAAAACTTAACTCAGATTCCAATAATATATTTCTTTAAAATAGATCTGTTTACTTGCCTTATTCCAGTAGGTTATTTTCTCAGTAACACACACACCATGTGTACATATTAAACAAAACCCGACAGAAAAGTTACCACAGTTAATTTAAGCATTCAAGTTATTAGAAGAAATACTACACACACATTAATCAAGAACATCTCTAGACTAATTTTTGCACCTTGCCCCCTTGATCATAATAGCTCCTGTACTAATGGCTGTGCCTTAATTTGCTAATACCCTCAGTTCTGCAGTTCCCCTCCCAAGTCTCTCACCTGTTATTTCCTCCTTTAAGATGTACCTTAGAACCTCTTTGATTTAATCATGAGTATTTCCCTACATAGTTGAGTGCCATATTTTCCTTTGTGATGCTCCTGTGAAGGGCCTTGGCATGTTTCATTGTGTTAAATGTGTTATATAAATACAAGCTGTTTAGTCAATCATGGGATTTTATTTTTGCAGCTCCATAAGGAATAGGAGCAGGAGTAGCCCATTTGGCCCCTTGATTCTGCTCCCCCATTCAACAGCATCATGGCTGACGAGATTCCTCACATCCACTTTCCTGCCTCTTCCCCCAACCCTCAATTCCCCTGCTGATCAAGAATCTATCTCAGCCTTAAATATATACAAGATCTCTGCCTCCACATCTTCCTGTGGCAAGGAATTCCAAAGACTCTCAACTTTCAGAGAAGAAATGTAGGTCCTCATGTAGGTATTAAATTGGCACCTCTTTATCCTGAGACTGTGCCCTCTGACCCTAGAATTTCCCATGAGGGGAAACATCCTCTCGGCATTTTGTCCAGCCCTTTAAAACAATGCCGAATGTTTGCATTAGATGATCTCTCATTCCTCTAAACTTCGGTGAGAAGATTCCCAACCTGTTTAGCCTTTGTTGATTAAAAATTTAAATATTGATTGGTACCCCATTTAACACTACATGGTAAGCGTTAGAAAATAGAAATACATTTCTTTATTCAAGGTATTCTTAAAACGAATGTGGAGTAAGGTGTGTTGTACACATACATAATATAGATTTTCATTTAAAATGATGGGAAACTATTTTTTAAATTCCAAACTTAAGCCAGGGAAATATTATTTCTCTGTAACAAGTTTTGGATTTACAGTAAAGAAAATTTAAGTGTAAATTGCTTTTAGAATGCAATGTTGAAAAACAAATCTTTGTACTTTTATTGAATTATTTCCTTTGTATTTTAATAATTCCACGAGTGACTCATTATTTTCTCTTGATATGATCCACTCCTGATTAGTTATACAATAAATCATTAGAAGGTTACAGATGAATTACAGAAGCAATATGGATCAGTACGTAAAATTGGCGGTAAACAGTGTACCTCTGTCAGAGGTGGTAAATGGAAAAATTTCAGAAATGCAAATTAATAAATCTACATGTTATGTTAGAAAAGACACCTGGCAGATTATTCTCAGTTGATAAAGCAGCAACCTTGTTAGTATATTACATTGTATGATGGGATATTTCAGTCTAAGAGATTTGTGAAAGTTGAATCAGAGTAAGGTTGTAGGACTTTAAAAAATGAAACTCGATTATGATACTGCTAGTTCATAGCTACTCACAACATTTCAGAAATTTGCTACTGATTGGAGTACACAAAGACTTAAATATAGAACCATACAGTATCACATGTACAACTATATCCTCCGGAAGCCATTAGTTGGCCACCTTCGGTTTGAAATACTCAAATAATTGCACTCAGGAAGTTCTCCAGGAAGGCCATGTTTACTGAATCATGAGAAAAAGAACTATGACATTCTGTAGCTAAATGAAAGTTTAAAAAGTAGAACCAGCATTGATACAACTGAAGTAAACAATTCTCCAAAACACTGTGTGAATTTAAAACAGTAACAAAGTTGAATGGAGCTTTCGTAGTTCTTTTTCTTTCCCAGCACATTGTTTTCACTGTTGATCTTTTTAAATAGATATGTTTAATAAACCCTAATGTCCACAAAGAATATTTAAAGATATTCACAAATCTTACAGCAGATATTTCCCCTCTCTTTTTGCTGTTGGCTTGCATTTAGCTCTGTGTTGCAGGGACATGGACGCAAAATATATGGTGGGTTGACAAATTCCGCAACAGGATTCAACATTTAAGTAGCTGAGGACAGGTCTTGAGATCAATGATTAAATTTTCAGATGGCCAAAAGATTGTGGCTGGTTTTTGGATAGGTTTCCTCCCAACAGATGCCGTATTTTATAATATTAGGACAGGATGTCCTCCTTGTTCATGTATGGTATCAATAATAGAAATCAAGGAATAGTAGTAACGGAATCACTCATTGTATGTGTACTTAGAAACCACAGCCAGAAAATAAAAATGCATTGGTAAAGGATGTTACCAAGGCACTGAGATTGATGTAATTCATTAATGGGACACTTCTATTTTTACTGTGTGAATTTAAAATGCGGCTCGAGAAGACCCTGAATGCAAACTAAAGCGACAGTTTACTCAAATCTGTAAAAGGTTGAGCTGCAAGTACAAGAGCCAGAAGTTGATACTCATCATGGCAACTGACCTACTCCACCCATCTATACCACAATCAATTATTTCATTATCATGATAAACAATCATCAAAGGGTGCAGTACTGCACCTAACAAACAAGAGAAGCAACGATTTTCTTTTTACAGCAGCAGTTTGACTGCTTTAAATTGCTTAAAGGTGGACCATTAAAAAGACCTCTGCCTCTGAAAATATTGAGAATACTCTTAGAGAGCAGTCAAAGCAAATTTTTCAATTATGTGGGTATTTGGAAGGGACAGAACAATTATTGAATGGAATGCTAATGGGAATGAACTCCTACAAGTCTTAACTTATAAAAGTAACATGGACAAATAAATTTTGGGATGTGTGTTACAAATGAGGTTTTAAAAGATTCCTATGTTTTGGAATGAGTTGCTTAGGGTCATAAAAGGGATCATGTGACCTGTTCTAATGTCTGCCTAACAGCAGGCCTGATGATGTGGCTGTTAAAGATTAAAGGAAGGTCAGGGTTAGGTGTCCACACTTAGCAACAATGACAGTAGCATCAATATTTCCAGTGTTTATACTGCTCATCTACAGAGTCTCAGGAACATGTTAAGAATATCAAGTTGTGAACAGTTACACTTTAAACTGTCCATTTACTCTCAAGATAGGAGTTGGGGTCAAGAATAATTAATCAGTATTTCTACCTTGATACAAAGCTTGTGATCATATTGCCATAGAGATGGACTTTGACAGGGGAAGGATTTCTAAGATATCTCCAAAAACTCTCAGACACAGGCAGGCTGCCAGAAACCAGAAAGATCTATGGTTCACGATAGGAATTTGGGGAGACTATGGTTTGGACTGAAAAGGCCAGTTCAATAGGACTTAAAACAAGGCCAGAAGATTTTTCATGCCTGCTCTGAGGGGAGAATCGCCAGGAAAAAGAAACACTGACCTTGAAACATAGTTATGGGCTGAAAAGATACTGAGCTGGAAAAGGAAAATAATGGAAGTAAACCTTTGGAAGTTAAAAATCATCTTGCAGTGGGCCCAGAATAATTGAAAGACTACTTAAGGGACAGTATAAAGTAGGCATTTTTTTGGTTGTTTTAAAAGTGAAAAGGAAACATTCTGTTCTGTAATTTAAAATACTGTTTGCCTGTACAAAGTGTTGAATAAGTAGCGTTTAGTCTGTAACAGTAAATGCATTAAAATGTGAAATCTGTTGCAAGATCCCTTTCAACTATAAACCGAGAGTTCAAATGAATTTTTGTTCTTTAAAAGTTAATCAGTCTCTGAATGGTCCACAACATTTATACCATTCTGAGGAATGCATTTGAATTTTGGGAGCTACAGTGAAGAAACTAGAGAGTTTTATCAAATATATAAATAATGGGTAAAAGATGCAGGGTATTTCACCAAGGAAGAAAAATGCAGTCCTTTAAGAAGGCCATCAAAATTATTATGGTGAAATTCAGAGACCTAGGGGCATAATTAATCGAGTTCACTCAATTTGTGGAATGTTTAAGTTAATCCAAAAACATCTTGAATACAGTGTTTAGGATAATGGATGGAAAAAGCCTATAATCACTGATTAAACTGGTAGTAGTGGTTACAGGGTGAGAGTAGTGATTGGGCAGGAAGGATGGTGATAAAAATAAAAACTTTAGAATCTTTGTGAATGGATATGTTAGGAGGGGACACATACCAACTTGATACTGTTTCAAGAGTGTTGCCTTTGAACTAAATGGCTACTTATCATGGATATTCCAACATAATCAACTTTAAACATCTTACTGTTAGGTAACATTGGCTGAAGATATCATAAGGCAGTATGGAAATTTTATATTTCCATTTCAACTTAAAATATGTTTCAAGTATGTGAAATATAAATATTCAGCAGGTCAACTAAATTTCAATTTTAAAAAGATCCAAAGAGTTCATATTTGACCTACAATATTAACACGAACATTAATGTTGACTGGTTTATTTAATTTTCAGCATCAGTAATTTGCTTTTATTTTTACCTTTATTGTAGCTGTTTAGGATTAAAAGAAAATTAGCAATTGATCATATTCTACCACTAATAGCCCAATCTTACACAATTTTATATTTACTGGGAATATGCTGTCATTCCTAGTAGAACGTGAAAGAAAGAAATTTTTAGTAGATTTCCTAAACCTTGTAAATGCAAATTGTTTCACCAGCTGTAGCTTGAATTATATATTTTGAACTGTTGAGAAAATGAAACATTTTGAATAATCCAATATTAGCTTTACTTAATAGCACAAGGACTTCTTGTGCACTAAAACATTAATCTGATTTAAAGATTTGATTCTGAAAATAACAGTGGTAGATTGTCAACAAAAATCGACAATTTAACGTTAGGAAAGAGATGCTTCAATCTGATGGTGTACCACATTAATGCTCACAATTGTTCAACCTGCTTTGGAAATAAGACTTTCTGCAGAAACTGTAGGGTTAATTATGAATTTATCATCTGCTGAATGTATCTAAGCACAAATATTAACTTATTTAGATGTTAAATAACCAAAGATGATGAATCAAATTGGCATAAAAACAATTTACAGAAATGCATGGTATTACAAGCCAGTGACTATGCAAATTTTAAAATAAATATTATAACTGCTGTCTATGAAATTAAGATCATAAACTATCATAAAAACCAAAAGAACCGCGGATGCTGTAAATCAGGAACAAAATCAAAGTTGCTGGAAAAGCTCAGCAGGTCTGGCAGCATCTGTGAAGGAGAAAACAGAGTTAACATTTCGGGTCTGGTGACCCTTCCTCAGAACTGATGGTGGCTGGGAAAACGTCAGTTTATATGCAGAAAATAGGAAGGTAGGTGGGGTAGGGACTAAACGATAGGATAGATCCCGAAGAGAGAGAAAGACAGTTGGACAGACAAAGGAGTTGCTAATGATCAGGCTGGGAGGGTGAATAGTTGTTAATGGGGACTGTTAGTGACTAGCAACAGCGGGTGTGTAATGGCAGGCTATGTGGTAACAAAGCCTGGTGTGTGGGGTGGGAGGCTGGGACATGGGAGAGTTTAGGCCCTAAAATTATTGAACTCAATATTGAGTCCGGAGGGCTGTAGGGTCCCCAAGTGGAAAATGAGGTGTTGTTGCTCCAGCTTGCGTTGGGCTTCACTGGAACACTGTAGCAAGCCAGAGACAGAGATGTTGGCCAGGGAGCAGGGTGGTGCATTGAAGTGGCAGGCAACAGGTAGTTCAGGGTCTTTTTTGCGAGTAGCACGTAGATGTTCTGCAAAGCGGTCGCCAAGTCTACGCTTCGTTTTCCCAGTGTGAGCAGCGAATGCAGTAGACTAGATTCTGGGAAGTGCAGGTGAAGTGTTGCTTCACCTGGAAGGTATGTTTGGGCCCTTGGATACTGGGGAGGGAGGAGGTAAATGGGCAGGTGCTCCACCTTCGCTGGTTACAGGGAAGGTGCTGTAGGGCTGTGGGGAGGTGTTGGGGGTGAAGGAAGTATGGACCAGGGTGTCCTGGAGGGAACGGTCCCTGCGGAAGGCGGACAAGGGAGGGGAGGTGAATATGTGTCTGGTGGTGGTATCTTGCTGGAGGTGGCGGAAATGGCATCTGATGATCTTCTGGATGTGGATGCTGGTGGGATGGTAGGTAAGGATAAGGGGAACCCTATCGCTGTTGCGGGAGGGAAGAGAAGGGGTGAGGGCGGAAGTGCGGGAGATGGGTCGGACCTGGTTGAGGGCCCTGTCGACAATGGAGCTGGGGAAACCTTGGTTGAGGAAGAAGGTGGACATTTTGGAGGCTCCCTTGTTGAAGTTGGCCTCATCTGAACATATGCGATGGACACGGAGGAACTGAGAGAATGGGATGGAGTCTTTACAGGAAGTGGGGTGTGAGGATGTGTAGTCCAGGTAGCTGTGGGAGTCAGTGGGTTTGTAATGGATATTAGTGACCAGTCTATCCCCAGAAATGGAAACAGAAATGTGAGGAAGGGAAGGGAGGAGTCAGAGATAGACCAAGTGAAAGTGAGGGCAGGGTGGAAATTGGAGGTGAAATTGATGAAGTTTTCCATTCCAGACGAGAGAGGGAAGCAGCATCGACAATATCATTGATGTATCGGAGAAAGAGTTGTGGGTGGGGGCCGGAATAGGACTGGAACAAGGAATGTTCCACGTACCCCATGAAGAGACAGGCATAACTAGGGCCCATGCGGGTACCCATGGCAACCCCTCTTACCTGAAGAAAATGAGAGGAATTGAAAGAAAAGTTGTTGAGGGTGAGGACAAGCTTGGCCAAGCGGAGGAGGGTGGTGGTGGGTGGGGATGGTTCAGGTCTTTGCTCCAGGAAAAAGCGGAGAGCCCTAAGACCCTCCTGGTGGGGAACGGATGTGTAAAGGGATTGCACATCCATGGTAAAGAGGAGGTGGCTGGAGCTGGTAAACTGGAAGTTTTGAAACCGGCGTAAGGCGTCAGATGAATCATGGATGTATGTGGGTAGGGATTGGACCGGGGGGAGAAGACTGAGTCAAGGTAGGAAGAGATGAGTTCTGTGGGGCACGAGCAGGCTGAAACAATGGGTCTACCTGGACAGTCCTGTTTGTGGATTTTTAGCAGGAGGTAGAAATGAGCTGTGCGGGGTTGGGGAACTATTAGCTTGGAAGCGTAGGCGGTGGGGTGCGGTGGGGTGCGGTGGGGTGGGGGGGGGGGGG
>NC_063359.1:20816143-20875405 GCF_021869965.1 Rhincodon typus | reverse complement strand
GTCCTGTTTGTGGATTTTTGGCAGGAGGTAGAAACGAGCTGTGCAGGATTGGGGGACTATTAGCTTGGAAGCGGATGGGGGGATATCACCGGATGAAATGAGATCCGTAACTGTAGTGGATACAATGGCTTGATGTGCCATGGTGGGGTCACGGTCCAGGGGAAGGTAGGAGGAGGTAACCGAGAGCTGGCGCTCAGCCTCTGCAAGGTAGAGGTCAGTACGCCAGACTACAACAGCACCACCCTTATCGGCAGGCTTGATGACAAAGTCAGGGTTAGACCTGAGTGCATGGAGTGCAGTCAGTTCAGAGGGAGATAGGTTGGATTTGTTGAGAGGGGCAGAGAAATGGAGGCGACTAATGTCACGTCGACAGTTCTCAATGAAAAGATCGAGTGCAGGTAAAAGGCCGGAGGGAGGGGTCCAGTTGGAGGGAGAGTGATGGAGTTGGGCAAAGGGTTCTGTGGGACGGGGTGGACTCTTGTCCAAAGAAATGGGCACGGAGGTGAAGACGGTGGAAAAAAAAGAGTTCGGTGTCATGTCATGCCCGAAATTCGTTAAGGTGGAGACGGAGAGGGATAAACTATCATGCCTGATAGATAAACCACATTCTAAGTGTTCACCTATTATGTAACACCTAATATTGTTTAATTCAAATTGAGAGAGAGAGAAAAAACATTCTACATTGGATGATTCAATGTACTTTTTTTAAAAAAACTACAGAATGATTAAAACATACAGATTAAATGCATTGGCTGACCTACACTAACATGAATGCCCGATTTCATTTTAACTTAGTAGCGTTAGCTTATCTCAGGCAGGGTGGAATTCTGCAATTAGTCACAGTCCCCCTCAATCAAGATGTATCTGGGGACATCAGAATGCAGGAAGATGTAGGCTGCAATACATTTCACAAATAGCCTGCCCACATTTTTGTCTAGGCATGCAAATGAAATATGCCCACTTAGAAAAGGCACTTGAAGAACCAGAGGGACTGAAGGTGGAGATATTTCTTGCAGATGTTGCAGTCTGATACTTTCATCATACAGAACCTCCAAGACTAACAATTTTAGTTGAAAACTGATGATTTATACAACATCTTTTATTTTATAATGTACAGCAAGTCTAGGATAGTGTACAGAAAGTATTTTATGGGGCAATTGAGGGGCTCAGATAGCATCATACATTTTTTATGGTTTACCAATGTGCCTGCTACAAACAAATCTCCACATAACATACTAACAGACATCCTGCTATGTTATGTAAAAGCAAAACAATCAATTGTACACCAATCTGTTCCTTTATAGCCACTAGCATCACAAACTGAAGAAAAAAATCTTGGGACGTCAACTGAGAGTTATTTTAGGCCTGTTGTGGCACAATGGTAGCATCCCTACCACTAGACTTGGAGGGCCAGGTTCAAGTATCACCTCCTCCAGAAGTGTGTTATAAAATTTCTGAACAGGTTGATTGGAAAAATAGGTATTATTAGGTATATTTCAAGGTAGTATCAGCTGATATCTTCACTTGCTATGCAAGTATCTCTGAACGCAACAAAAAATTTGTTTTTTAAAATGGGAAGAAACTTAGACAACAAAATGTAAATTAAGACTTTTACATTCTAGCTTAGGGTCTGCAGCATCTCTCATTGCAAGCTGAATTCAGTTTTTAAACAATGGGGTGGTCTTCAGAGCTTCAGATACAGTAACAGAGCACGTCAAAATCCATTTTTATTTGTCTTCTGGTACTTTTAAATTCTACATTTGTTTATAATCATGAAAGACCATTAAAGGTCTATCTAAATATAGAAAATTGAGGAAAGAGGTGGAAAAGCAAATAAAAGCAAAGTGAAATTGAGAAAAGACTGGCAGCCAATATAAGAGATGATCCAAAGTCATCTGCAGTCATATAAAGAGTAAGAAAAAGAGTGGTAAAAGTAGGGCTGATTAGAGACCAAAAGGGCTTTTACGTATGGAGGCAGGGTATTAAATAAATATGGCTGAGGTATTAAATAAATACCTTGTACCAGTCTTTATTAAAAAAAATGGTACCCAGGTCATAGTGACAGAGGAGGAAACTGTCACCAAGAATTCAAAATTGATAAGAAGTGTTGGCTAGATTATTGGTACTTAAAGTTGGCAAGGGAATGGATGAGATACATCCAAGGATATTAAAGGAAGACAGTGTGGAAATTGCAGGACACTGAGCACATGGGGTGGCCTGCCTCACAGCGCCAGGGAGCCGGGTTCGGGTTCGATTCCGATTCCGATTCCACCCTTGGGCAACTGTCTGTGCAAACTCCACACAATTTCTCCATGTCTGCATGGGTTTCCTCCAGGTACTCCGGTTTCCTCCCACGGTCCAAAGATGTGCAGGCTAGGTGGATTGGTTATGCTAAAGTGCCCATAGTGTTCAGGGACGTGTAGCTTAGGTGGGTTATAGGGGGATGGGTCTGGGTCTGGGTCGGATGCTCCAAGGGTCGGTGTGGACTTGTTGGGCCGAAGGGCCTATCCCTACACTGTAGGGATTCTATGATTCTATAATCTTTCAGTTTTCCCCGGAATTGAGGGACATACCAGAAGACTGGAAAATTGCAAACATTGCCTAGTTATGTAAAAAGCATAACAGCTGACACTATCTACCATCAGTTCTGAGGAAGGGTCACTCAACCCAAAACATTAACTCTGACTTCTCGCCACAGATGCTGCCAGACCTACTGAGCTTTTTCAGTAATTTCTGTTTTTGTGTCTGACTTACAGTATCTGCAGTTCTTTCAGGTTTTATTCTCCACAGGTTAGCATTGGAGCCCTTGCTCTTCTTGATCCACATCAATGGCCTAGACTTTGGAATTCAGGGGACAATTTCAAATGCAGATGATAAAATTTGAAGAATTGTAAACTATGAGGAGGACGGTATGGAATTTCAAAAGGACATTGACAAGTTGGTGGAGTGAGCAGTTAGGTGGCAGGCGAGGTTCAATGCAATGAAGTGTGAGGTAATACACTTTGATAGGAACTACACTGAAAGACAAGCGGGGGTACAGGAGCACAGGGACCAGAGTGTATGCACGTATAAATCACTGAAGGCAAATCATTAATGATTTGGATTAGGGAACTAAACATACTATCTTCAGGTTTTCAGATGACACAAAGCTGGAAGGAAGGATGTACTGTAAGCAGGATGCAGAGATGCTTTAATGTGATTTGGACAAGTTGAGGAAGGGGGCAAATGCATGGCACAAGCCTTATAATGTAGATAAATGTAAGGTTATCCACTTTAGTTGCAAAAACAGGCAGGCAGATTAACTGATTGGTGATAAATTGGGAAAGGGGAAGGTGCAGCAAGACCTGGGTATCCTTGTACACCAGTTACTGAAAGGAAGCATGTAGGTGCAGCAGATGGTGATGATGGCAAATGGTATATTGGCCTTCATAGCAAGAAGATTTAAATACATCAGTTCTGAGGAAGGGTCACTTGGCCCAAAACATTAACTCTGACTTCTCTCCACTGATGCTACCAGACTTGCTGAGCTTTTTCAGCAATTTCTATTTTTGAAGGGGAATGTTTTGCTGCAATCGTACAGGGCTTTGGTGAGACCACACCTGGCATATCAAGTGCAGTTTTGGTCTCCTTAGCTGAGGAAGGATTTTCTGGCTATGGAGAGATGCACAGATTTATCAGACCAAATCCTAGGGTGGGAGGACTGACAGGTGAAGAAAGATTGAATCTGTTGCACTGGAGTTTAGAAGAATGGAGTGGGGAAAGAAGGAAATTTCATATAAACCTATAAAATTCTAACAGGACTAGAAGGGCCAAATGCAATATATTTCAGATGAATGGAGTCCAGAACCAGGGCACACAGTATAAAGGATATGGTTTAGGCCATTTACAACTGAGAGGAGGAGAAATTTCTTCACCCCAAGAATTGTGAGCCTGTGGAATTCTCTGCCACAGACAACAGTCGAGGCCAAAACATTGAATGTTTTCAAGGACTAACATATAGTTCTTGAGGCTAAAGGAATCAAATGGTATGGGGAGAAACCAGAAACAGGGCACTGAGTTAGATGATCTGCCATGATCATATAGAATGGCAGAGTAGGCTGGAAACGCTGGATGGCATACTCCTGCTCCTATTTTCTATGACAGATGGAAAGACCAGTTAATAAAGCAGATACTATCCTGTGCTGTATTAATAAGGGCATTACAGTACAACAGCAAAGAGGTGATGCTGAACTTCTACAACACACTTTTGAACTCAGCTGGAGTGCTGTGGGAAGTTCTGGGTGCCACATTATAGGATGGAGGTGTACACATTTGAAAGAGTACAGAGATGATTGCTTCCAAGGTTGAGGAACTTCAGTTGAGGATAGATTGAAGAAGTCAGGACTGTTCTCTTTGGAGAGAAGGTGGCAAACAAGAGATCTAAGGGGTTTTCAAAATCATGAACTGGCTGGATAGAGCGGATAGGGAAACACTGGTTCCACACATAAAAAGGAAAAAAAGAGAAGGCACAGATTTAAAGTAATTAGGAAAAAGATGAAATGAGAAATGAAAACAAATTTTCCACAGCAAATAGTTAGGGTATGGAATGTACTGCCTGGAAATGTGGTAGAGGCAAGTTCAATTAAAGGCATTGAATAATTATTTGGATAAAAATACCAACAGGAGCCTAATCATCACCTCCCCCCTACCCCTTCAAATTAAAAGCTATTTGTTTCACTTCTGGACACAGTCGCTAACAAAACTGATTTTTCTGTTGAAACTAGTAATCAGTTTAACATTGTGCACCGCACAAGACACTAGAAAGGACTTCAACTCTGATGAATGATATACCAAAAGTTGTGGAACATACACACTGGGATAGAACTAACACTGATTCCATACAATGTACAAGTCATCTAAGTTGCTATTTAAATTAACTGCAGAAGGGACAATTAGCATGGAAACTACTTTTACTATAGTGCTAAATAGTAGAATTCAAGGTTATTTACTAGCGGTGATCAATAGAGTGATTTAGTGAGGGGATAAAAGAACATTGAGTTGTGTGTAAGAGCATTTCTGGACATACAATAAGAATTCAAGTTTATAAATTGTGGAACTCAAATGGAGAATGATGTTTGGGATACAAATTTGACTCCACTTGTACGATAGTACTTCAGTTCAAAGCCGCCCCCCCCACCGCACTCTGTTTTTGAATCTGCAGTAAATGTGATATTTTTGTGCAACAATGACTGTCCAACGTGCAGCATGATTGCTTCAGCTATGTTAGCTCATTTGGTGTTGCATGTAGGTAGGATGCTTTCTTGTACACAGTAAATGCAAGGCTCAATTACTTCATTTACAAAGCAGTTTATTTTTTTTTAAGTGAATTTGTTTTCCAGTGAATAAATCTGAATACTGCTATTGTTAAAAAAAAATCCTGCCATTGTGGTAATACTATACCACCAGGAATGTGTAAATCAGGTATTACAGAAAAGAGGACGTTTATTTTTTTCATCAGTGCATCTCAGAATTAACTGCTAGGACAAAACAAATAGAAAAGGCTATAACTGATTTATTCACATAACATATGCAAAAAATAAAAAAATAATCTTTTAACATTTGTGTATACACTGTACCATAAGGAAACTACTTTTTCACTTGAGTACTAAATGTGCCTCTTAACTTTAGGTGTACTTTTGATAAAACATTTGTTTTTACGATTTGAAAAATAAAGGTTGCAAGTAACTTATGTCCTTTAGGGACTTATGTTTTTCATTGTTCTCAGCAGACACTGGAACAAATCAGAGTTCAACTATAAAGCAGATGTACTCCAGCAGACATCCAGCTCAAAAAAATTGCAACGTGGTTGAGGATACAACTGAAAAATAACAATAAAATTCTGTAAGAGGACTCCTAGACATTTTTAAAAAGTGTACTACTAATCTATTTCAAGAATGACAGCAAAGACAATTATTGACTTCAAGTACCTTGGAATTAATGGTTGTATCAACAAAGCACAATTAAAGTCACACACCTTTACATTATGCTGCATTCTTAACTTTATACATCTGCAAATCCCAGTCCAGAAGGTAGCATTTTAAAAATATCAAAACTGTCTAGGTGACTGCAGGACATGGGACTTGAACTAAAAATCACATTTTCTCACTAACCCTTACACAATTAGGCCAAGCGACAAATACATCGCCAGGTGTACCAAAATTAACACAGACAGACAGTTTGTGTCAAGTAAATCAAATTATGAGATATGAAACTAGGCACTATTTCAGTCAAAATGCAGAGTGTGACAAAGGACATCCAAGCGAGATGAAATACAGTTGACAATGCACTAACTGTATTTTTGAAAACTCATCTATTCTTTGGCAACATCTTTAAGTATTGACAAAGATTTTTGAATTACGTACAAATTGTTAGAACAAATTTAAATTGAATTAAATCAAATCATCTTTTTAGTCAGAAGCAAAATATCAATACATACCAGATTGGAAACTACCCGATTCAACGTTTTCCTGACCCCTCATCCAAAAATTTTTAAAAACAGCAGTTAGTGCTGATTTATCTAGAATTGATAGCAGGCTTTGCTGCAGTGTTATAATTTTGATCCTTGTTTAGGAGCTATTTTTTGTTCCTATGATTGAGGAAGTCTACTTATACCATGTACCCAGATATCTGGCAATGCCATCTGTACAAGCTATACAACAGGGAGGGAAAAGTGATGTCCCTTTTTCAACACTTCTTCCCTGGTGACCTAGCTGAGGAATATCACCTTATTACATGAAGAAAATCACTGATCTGAACACATACGCAAATCGTTCCGATATAGAAGTTTACAATGCATTCTGATATTCAATAAAGCTTTTGAGATCTCCAAAAATAGGTGATAGTCCACAGACCATTTCTTGTTTTGATATTTAATTTCTGAAAATATATTTTACATGCTTTGCAAGTTAATAAACATCAAACTTTTTAACTGGCCATGGCTATTAACAAAATTGGTTCATTCCACTACTGTATCTGCAGTCTCACATATCCATACATGGAGAACTTAAAAATTCCACAGCTGAGAAGGTGTTGCAACATTCTAAAGTTACAAATGTGAAAGTACATATATAAGAATCACAAATACTGTTCCAGATGAGGTATATGTTAATGTGCTAGGTAACCCAAAAATCTAATTTCAGGACCTATAGTGTCCAAGGATACTAACAATGGTGACATTGCATATAGAATTGGAAAGACATGGACAGATTATTAAAAGCAGTACTATTTACCTGCTGATAAAAATTGATCAGCCACCTTTATAAGTTTGAAACTTTGAATATGGTCTTGCATGAACAAAAAGCAACACTTTGACAAAGACCCAAAATGCTAATTCATTACATATTGTTTGCAACTCAAGTATGTGGTAAAATCGAGTTGATGAACCACTTCTGTTGTGTGAATCAAATCTGCAAAATACAAGCCTAGTAATGATTAATCATGGCTAGCAATACAACAGTAGCAGAATCATCATTATCTACACACATTTTTTTTTGGATAAGAAAACTTGTCCTGGATGTCACCTCCTAACACAGCATGGTAACACCAATTTCCTTTATAATTTCAATGCTCAAGAAGAAATTTATGTCAAATTTGTTAATTGAACATGGATTTGCTTTTACTCCCATGCCTGGAATATTGCTATATTAAAATTTAGTCCTCATGTACCAATTTCTCTGATCAACGCCACTTATCCAGGCTGTGGTGGCTAATGGAGTTTGTACTTCCTGTACATTAGCCTATAGATGACATAGATATTTAAACTCTTAGGAAACGGATGCACATCTACAATACTAACTTCTTTCTAAAAAAAAAACTCCTTCAAACATAATAAGCTAGGAATTAAAGAGATAACTCTTCTCAGCATTTAAACTTTTTTTAAATGGAAAGTGTCCATTATTATTGGAATGATATAAAATAATTTTGCATTTGATCGTCAAGACTTCTATTTTCTCCCAAGCACTGCACTTTTAGAATGGGTGCTATTCTACAAATTTCCATGCCATAACTACAAGGGTGTTCAAAGGAATCTTTTCAGGTTTTTGTAGCTGCTCTAAATTGAAGACATGGAAGACAATTTTGTAAATACTTGACAAACTTCTGCCACCCCTTCCCTACAAGTGGCACCTCAAGATTACACTAACAGAAGCCAGGAACTCTACAGTTACCAAAAATCCAAAGGGGAAAATCAGTAGCATGTACCATACTGAAGACTGAAACTGTGCATCATGTTAATATTAGTGATCCTTCAAAAATGTAGTGTTGTTGAGTCTAAACATTAAATGGATGCCTTCTGTGAAGAAGTGCTAAATTGCTTTCAGACTGGGTACATAAGAACTGGTGTAAAATGTAGACATATCAAGTCCTATCCCGTTTTGCTAAACATCTCTACTGCCCAGTACTGCTAACTGAAATAGTAGACAACTTCCTAGTGAACTATTCTCAGTCTTTATGACTGCCCAGAAGTGTAAAACTGCAGAAGGAAGATTATTTTAAAAACCCAACAATTATGCACCCATGGCTGGAGTGTGTGTTTTGGCCATTATCGATGACTATAACACGAAATGTGGTAGCTTTGCCAAATGTTTCTTGTCTTGCATTCTGTTCAAGTTCATTTGCATATTACTAAATAAAATTTTGCCATAAACCAGTGCAATTGGACAGCACTTTATAACATTAAAAAGTTACTTTTTCTTTTAAATATTGTGGTGATTGTGTTTGATTAATTTGTCTGAAAATAGTTAAAAGTGCTTATTTCTTGTGATTAACCCAAGTCTACTACTCGAGAGTAGCCCCATTTTAAGCAACTGAAAATGACAAAATACACAGCCATGCTGATATAGTCAGTTTAACTAAATTAAAATCTATTCAAAAGCTTTTAAAAACATGGTTATTTAGCATCCCCATGCCTAAAAAGGTTATAAAATCCCCAGACTGGGCTTGTAAACAGACATAATTAGCAGAACCTCAGTGGTGTGTATTGTGATCAAGAGCATAGCCAGTTTTCTGGGTGTGGCCAGCTTCTAATGTGTTTTTTTTTCAAAACTAGCACAAAAGAAAGATTGCATAAAGCCAAAATTATACTGGAAGTAATTTCTGCTTGAAATTCTATAATATTTTGCACTGTTTTGGCTGATTAAGTAAGTTACCTTGGGGGAAGAAACAGTGCAAACTATGGAAAACTATAGGTCTCAAATTATTTTTAGGACTGCTTAAATCATTCAAGCATATCAGGAGGAATAGCAATAAGACCATTGATTTATGAAAGCTGTGCTAAGATCATTGAAGAACTCAACAACTGAAAAAACTGGATGTGTTTTGTGTATCTCATTTTCAAGTGAACAGGACAGTATAAGAGCAATAGCAAAACGAATGTTACAAAGTAGCTATGTTAAGGTGTTTTGAAATTTTATGGTATATACCTGAATATCAGAGTCAACTGGATACATTTCCTGGGTATGGTTAATCAAAAGCCACACAAAAAAAAAATTACAGTACACAAGCCATTCAGCCCAATATCATCACGCTGCTCCTCCTGAGCCTTTTCTCATTCTTCATATACTCTGCATCAGTACAACCCTCTTCTCTCTTGCTTCCTTTTAAAAACACATCCAAATGATTAAGTAGCAGGTTCTACATTATCATCACTGAATAAAGGATTCTATTTGATTTCTTGGTGAGCATCATGTTTTGATGGCCTCTACTTTTTATGTTTTCATTTGGAATGATGGTCTATTTCTATACCTTTTGTATAATGTATATATTATTCATTCATTTCAGGGAAGTTTTTTTCCCTAATATAGAAGAGCTGTTCTGGGGAAAAAATATCCAATTACTTCCCTCTTCTGTACAGATAGCCTTGCAAATGTTTCCCTTTCAAGTGTACATTTAATCAACTCTCCCTTTGAAAGTTACTTTTGAATCTGCTATCACCCTTTTAGACAGTACATTCTGGAGTGTAACAAGTTACTACAAAAACAATCTAATTTCCTCTTCCCAGCTCACTCTGCTCTGGGTTCTTTAGCATTTACCTTAAATCTGCATCCACTGGTTAACTGACCCTGGCGTCAGTGAAAACCATTTTTTCCTTTGCACTCTATCAAAGTCCTTCGTAATTTCAAACCTCTATTACATAAACATAACATTCTCTACCGAAAACAACAACCAACATTTTTCTAGCCTCTTCACACAAATGTCAAACTCAAGCATTCAAAACCTACATTTAAAAAACAAACATCACTGCTTACAACTAAGAACAAGGTAGATTCAGTCGAATGATGAATTTTTTGCTTTGACGATTTCCATTTTAGTATTTATTCCCAATAGGAGTACCTTACTTACTAAGCACCCTTGAAATAGTTAATCAATCATTCTATTAAGTAGACATAAGCACACATGAAAGATACAGCAGCACAGTGGTTCGGAATCTAAAACTTCAACTCAAGACAGATCAGACCTTAGAGTGGGAGGTCTGACGGGCATGAAGTAAAAATCCCTAACATTGTATTGTCTAGAAAATTTCAACGTCAGTATGCATCGAGACACTATGACTGGCATGAGCTAATGTGGCATGACATATCTTTTAGTTCAGAATAAAAAAAAGGTACTATTGAGAAACCCGGGCTTAATGGCGGCTTACATAGTTCCAATCCTGACAGACTTCAAATGCAGCAAGGCCAGAATCTAACATTTATGCTACGTGATGAAATTGCCAATGAAATCTCTTTTTAAACTACCAAGTCAATGCATGTAGAAAATTCATAATTCTCTCACATCTATGCTAGGGTGATGCAATGGGGCAAAAAGAAAATGTCACAGCTTCCACTACTGATCACTATCTAGCAATTCCTATGTGAACAATAGATTACAAGACAAGACTGGAGTCACTTATGAATTTAGGTTCATTGCCATGGCATACAAAAATAGCCAAATATTAGAGGGTGCCTGGTAAAATTGTTAAAACCATAAAACCGTACCTCAATGGAGTAAACTCTGCAGGACAAGAGGGGAGAAAATTAGTGAGAAATTATTCTTTCAGATCCACTATGAAGATGGTAAAGTTCTCAGCATCTCTTCCAAGACCAAGGGCTTAATTCTAGCTGTTCCCCTCTGATAGAAACCAGGTTCAGGCATTTGAAAATAGAACAGAACATTTAGAGATTCCCCTTCCTCATTTGGCAAATTGCCCTAGGCCAGTGAGGTCCTCTTCAAATATGCAGATTAAGTTCCCATGATGTCATCACTAAGAGCTTATCTGCTATTTTTACAGCCAGTGCTGGCTTCAGGAACAGCATCAGCATTTCACTTTTTAAAAAAAATTAAGCTTTATGTTTCTTTTAAGGCCTGAGGGGAAAGGGAAATGGGACAAATTCCAAAATAGTCTAATTTTATTACATTTGGACAAATCAAAAATCCAAACTTTCAATTAAGACATAAATCATGCAATAATGCCTCTAATTACCCCCTGTCCCTCAGATCAGTTTTGTACAGTTCTGTAATGCCCTCAAGGAATAGACCATTATTCACAGATGTTAGAAACTTTAAAAAGGAATAGCAGAACAAAATTTAAGTGCTTTGGTCAGAAATTAAACATATGACTGTTAAAACACAAAACGAGAAGAAGTAATGTGCTTAATCGTTTAAGCCAATGTCCATGATAACATCATTAGCACAAAATTCTTCTAATTGAATTTTCAGACACCCAGATAATGCAGTCTATGCTGGGTCACTGCTGATGTAGAATTACTAGTGTAGCAATTCTAGCAAGATCAAGTTCCAATGTAAGAAATTACTACGCTTAGAAAAAAAAAAACTTTTAAATGGTAGATATATGCCAAAGAAACAACTACATATTCTTGCCTACTAATCGTCACTTAGTTTCCCCAAATAGCATGTTCTATAGGTACAAAGCTGCAGACGAGAGTCAGGAAGACAGGACCAAATGGAAAGAGCAGTGCCCTGACCATTTGGAAGTAGATTTTAAAAACAATAGCATAATTTCAAAGAAAAGTTCAGTGAAAAAAAAATGAAAAAAAGTTTAAGCAATGCGCTTGGGGTGTTTAAAATAAGGGGATCTAAGACATGGTAAATTCAAAGAGTCATTTCCTTTGGCAAGGGAATCAAGTATAGACGGGTATAACAATCTTGACATTACAGCTGAGCAATTTATGGCTGAAGTTAGGAAGCACCTTTTTTTTTCCACAAAACAGTGAAAATCTGGAGCTCCTATTTACCAGAAGAGTGGATCGTTTGGAATTTAAGACCGAGACCAATAGACTGCTATTGGGTCAGGGTATCTAAGGAAATTGAACAAAGTTGAAAATGGAATTGAGGTACGAATCAGCCATGATCTGACTGAATGGAGGAAAAGGCTCAAGGGACTGAACAGCCTATTCCTGTTTCCATTTTTAACATAATCATAAGGCAAAGCTTTATAATTTAGATATTAGTCCTGGACAAATAGTTCATTAACCAGGTACACTCTATTGCCTACATGCAAAAAGAGTTAGTGTCTTATTTTAAAACATACTTCTGTAAGAAACAGGACATACGCCACCTGTTAAGTGGCCTGTGGAACACAGTTAGTTCTAACAGTTTAAAGTACAGAACTGCATCTTTTAAATTAGAGACAGTATCAAACAACAATTAAAATGGTTAGTTCACAATGCTCTTTCATCAGTTGAATAGAAATCTACAGAACATTTCTTCCAAGTGCAGTGCTCTGCATATTTACTAACGCACTAATGAAATACCACTATAATGTTGATTTGGTGCATTGTTTCTATCACCCTTTCCAAAAAGTTTAGATTTACTGCTTGGCCAATGAAGTTCAGTTGGCCTTCTAACAAGATATTAGATCAAATTCAGCAACACTGCAGTCATTCAATAGTGTCTACTTCCAGAGTAATTTCTTGAATGCTTCCTTCAGTGACATTATCCACACATTTTTTCCCGTGCTGTTCTTTGAGGTGCCGCCTGAGTGCAGGCTTATGTGCAAAGCCCACATCACAGTAGTTACACTTGTGTGGTCTGTCACCACTATGGAGATTCAGGTGATCCTGCAAAGAACATTTTTGAGTGAACGTCTTTCCACAAATTGTGCACTGGTAAGGTTTGATTCCTGTGTGTACACGGATGTGCCGCGTCAGATTGCTTTTCTGTGTGAAAATCTTGCCGCAGCGCAGACACAGGAAAAGTTTGTGTGTTTTCAGGTGACTAATGAAGTTTTCAAGGTGCTGAAAGATTTTTCCACATGTATTACAATGGTGGGGCTTCTGAAGCCATTTGTCTTGCATTTTAAAATGATTAGTGTACATCGTTTTGTTTGCAAACAGTTTTGTGCCCCTGTTACGCTTGAATAAAAACCCACCTGCAGCAGCCATTTCCTCATTTGGAAAACTACTCAAACCTTGCAACTCAAACTCATTGGCTGCCAGCATAAAGCTTGTACCATTGACAACTTCTGACAATCTGGGTGGATCTCCTACAAAATTCTCTATGCAACTATCCACCACTTTGTTGTTTCTTGAATCAACAGTTGAATTGATGAGAGAGTACTGGGATTCCGGAGAATTTGCAACAGCTCTTTCCACACTATTGCTGAAATTATTTGAGAGATGGCTCAAACTATCACTATTCTCACTCTCTTGAATATCACTGGTCAGAGATTCCACTTTAACAATACGAATGTTGCTGTCCTCTGAATCAGTTTCACAATCAGAGACATCCCTTGTTTCGATAAGATCTTCCATTTTGTGTTTTTCAGAATCAGGTGGAGGGCTTTCTTGTGGTCTTTCTGAAGTTTCAGGAAATGTAGATGAAGTGCTGCTTTCACCTATGTTGTGCGCATGATCTTCCGACAACAACTTTGGCTCAATATATTTAGAAAGGGCCTGTGTGCACCTTTCTACAATGTGGCCCATCTGAAGATAGCTTGCAGCAGTTAAGTAATTTACCAATTCCTTAACAGGAAACTCTAGGATACCAGTGTAACAGGACAAAAGTATCTGTGCTCCAACTTCTGAACTCTGGAGAAGTGAAATCCTGACATCTTTTGAATCATTTAACAAAAACTGGTCTCTCAAAAAGGGAGAGCATGCAGCAAAAATTATTTTATGCCCGAGGAAGGCCACATTGTTGATTCGGATTGTGACATCACAGAATCGCTTTTGCTGCCTCAACAAATTCATTTTCTGCAACATGGAATCTCCATAGCTTGAAAACTTAAAATGAAGCACATCAGAAGTTGGAGCCATGTTTCCAAATCTAGAAAACAAAAAGGAAAAACATGAGTAATTCATTATAAAATAAAAGATCACAGTGTTAAAAATGGAGCCTGGAGTATCAGTTTAAGCCCCACTTTAGGTAAACACCAAATAATCAAAGTATTTTATTTCATCTTTGTGGCCACATAGGTGAATACTAGGGAATTAAAATACATATCCATATTCAGTTACAATTTCTGATACACAATTCACAAACTCAAATGGCTAGTGTCATATCTGAATGTCTAATATCATATCTGAATGTCTAGTATAACTGAAGCAACAGTAATAACAGCCCTTTCCAAATTTCCATATTGAGTCAATAGTTGGGAAATATTGAGTACACAAAACATTGGACTTTAACAGTGAATTTTGCCAGGACTCGGACAACACATGACTCACTGCCCGCAATTTGAACACCTCTTACTGTAACTGATGGACCTTTACCAGAAACATAACTACCATTCTTCAGGTAAGATGTTAAACCAAGCCTATTTTCTCAGTTTGGGTGGTTCAGGTAGACATTAAAAATCCTTTGCCATAAGAAAAAGCAGAAAAATCTAGTAATTTTTGGGAAGAAAGATTAGCCAAAGTACCATCAGTTGAACTAATCTTCTAGCTTTTTGTGAGAGTTTGCTGTATGCAAGATGGCAGCGACACTTGAACTTGTAATAGTTACAATGTTTTACTGAAGTGTTTTTAAATGTAGTGCTTTTGTCTCAGATTTTAATTACATTCAGAGATTGCACAGTTTTATGTATTTCATTAAACAGTAAGGAATGTCACTCAGGGTTCTGCTTTTTTTAAACTGAAGATGTGGGTAGTTAACCCAAGTTTACAAATTGTGTATGAGGGTCCTTGTAAGTATTTGTATAGTTACAGCAAATTCATATCTAAATTAAAAAGACTTAAAAAGAAAAACAAGTCGTACTACTGCAGAAAATATTTTATTATGTTATCTGTTTGTTAAACAAGTGCAAAAGGACAAAATGTTGTGCTTGTTGTAGAGTGTACTTTTTTAAAAAAATGAACACTAAATCAAGTTGGGCATATTTTAACACCCCTAGGGCAAGTGGAACTTGAACGCAGAACTTCCAGCTCAGAGGTAGAGATACTAACACTGCATGAGAGACTGAATATTTTTACATTTGTCCACTTTCCATCTTCAGTAGCTGATAAGTTTTTTCAAACTGAATTTATGCGATGATTCTATGGCTTGAAGGGGTATATTTTGTCCTTTTTTTTTTAAGAACGCAAAGAGGTTGAAACAGAGGCAACAAGCAGTCTATTCCAAACCAATAAACAGCTTGAGGGGCCTTTGGTTTTTTCAAACACGTTGGAACAATAGCCATGAAGGAGTGGGCTCAAGTTCCCATAGAACCAGGATGATAATGTAGTGCTCAGTCACCAGTGGGGCTTGGATGCTGCTACGCACCGACCCCTGCTACAGCCATACATTCATGCGTGTACGTGTGCATGTATGTACACACACCCACCCACATTGTTCTCTCTATGTTCTTTCCTCCTGGACTGGAGAATTTCATACGAGACAATCAACTTTAACAAATTTGCTTTTGCCAAGGGGGTGTTTAGGGGACGTTACTGTATTGGATCAGTTCCTGTTTAGTAGTTAAATAATCTATTATTCTGTTAAATTATTCCAATTCTGCTTTCTTTTGTTTGCATTTTATCTATAGTGTTTTGCTTCAAGCCTGGTAGTTTGGTCAAACTGCATGTGGAACACAATATCATCTTAATACATTTTGAGGGGGTTTGGTCTGGTCCATAATAAATTTTAAATTTGCATTGAAATACATAAACTTGCACATCAATTAACACTTAAAACTTGTATTCCACAAGTTTTGTCACTAGATGAACCAGAAGGCCATTTTCTGCTCCTAATTTGTATGCTCATATGAATGCGAAATACTTAAGTGACAAAATATTTGTGAAATCCACATGGGGAAGGAAAGAAGGGGTCTATTTACATGAAAGTTCATTCTTACTTTGTGTAAAATTCCACTTTTAAAAATTAAAATTCTTCCTAACATTTTCCTTCTGGGGTATGCTGCATTACACATTAATCTGTCGTCTACTAGACTATGCCGATACTTCTTTGAAATTGGCAGGCCCTCACATAAAGCATCGAAACTCCTCCCTTTAACCTCGGGATCAGGAACAAGGTGTTCAGAAAGTTTCAGAAGCTGCGCTTAACACAGGACTAAAATCAATCATCTTTCCTCCTCAACCGATCTAGTGG
Source organism: Rhincodon typus (assembly GCF_021869965.1). Lineage (NCBI taxonomy): Eukaryota > Metazoa > Chordata > Chondrichthyes > Orectolobiformes > Rhincodontidae > Rhincodon > Rhincodon typus. The sequence continues at coordinate 20,858,845 of NC_063359.1, read as the reverse complement.
TATAACTGTCAAAAACGTGCATGCACAGGATTGTATTACTTGAAATTTGTTTTAGTGAAAAGAGTTGAGATTAAAGCATACCGTACTTACATAATATTGTCAAAGGGATAATCCCATTCTTAATTATTCACTTTTTAAAAAACAATAATGCATGGGATGTGGGCATTGTTGACCGGGCCAGTATTTACTGCCAATTCCTAGCTATGGAAGCAATGAATTGCCTCCTTGAACCGCTACAGGCCACTGGTGCAAACAGACCTACAATGCTGTTAGGGAAAGAATTCCAGGAATTTGATCCAGTAATACTTAAAAGAACCAATGACATATTTCCAAGACAGGATAGGGAGTGGTTTGGAACTGACAGGTTTTGGTATTGCCAGTATCTGTGGCCCTGTCTTACTAGGTGCTGATAAAACAGCCTTGGTGCGTTTCTACAGTGCATTTTATAGATAGATGGCACACCACATTGCTACGGTGTGTCAGTGGTGGAGGGCATGTAGTGGAATGCATGTGGATCCAGTACCTATCAAAGCAGGCTCCTTTGTCCTAGACGATGTCTTGAGTGTTGTTAGAGCTGCACCCATCCAGGGAACTGGGATGTAGTCCAATACACTCCTGACTTGTGCCTTGAAGATGGTGGACTAGACAGTAAATTACTTGCTGCAAGATTCCTAGCTACCTGCTTTTGTAGCCACAGTACTTATACACTCACCTTTCCTGGCCCCATCCCCGCCTCTTCGACCTGTTTGTTTCCTCTCCACCTATCCTCTCCTCTATCCCTCTTCTATCCGCCTCCCACTCTCTCCCTATTTATTTCAAAACCCCCTTCCCCTCCCCCTTTTCTGATGAAGGGTCTAGGCCCGAAACGTCAGCCTCTCTGCTCCTATGATGCTGCTTGGCCTGTTCATCCAGCCCTGCACCTTGTTGTCTCGGATTCTCCAGCATCTGCAGTTCCTACTATCACTTATATAGTTAGTACAGTTCAGTTCAGTTTCTGATAAACGCTAACCCCCAGAATGTTGATAACGGGGGTATCACTAATGGCACTGCCTTTGAAATGTTAAAAAGGTGATGATTAGATTCTCTCTTGTTGGAGATGGATACTTGTGCCACAGAAGTGCCAAACAATGTAACTTGCCACTTGTCAGCCAAAAACTGGATATTGCCCAGATCTTTGCATTTTGAAATGGACTGCTCCAGTATTAGGAGCCGTGAATGATGCTGAACATTGCTCTTCAAGTGAACATCTACACATGACCTTACGATAGAGGGAAGGTCATTGAAGAAGTAGCTGAAAATGATGGGGGTGGGGGGAGGGGGGTCTCAGATTCTGCCTCAAGGAACTCTACTTCTCTCCCTTACCAAGGTCTAGCTTTATGCATGGATAATAGTCATAGCTTCCTTCTGGATACCTCGGCCTATGAAATCGCACCTCAGGTTCTGAGTCAGAGCACGATGTCTCATTGGATTCATTATCCATTTATGCAATAGCTTTCAAAGAATAGACAGAGGTGCTCGCCATTTGTTTTTAAAAGAAACAGGTATATCTGTACCCCATAATTCATTAAAGCAAATGCAGCTTATTTAGTTTAAAAAAAGTGTCACGGAATCTTTGGTATTCACCTGAATGAGCAGACAGGGTCTTGGATTAAAATATGAACATCACCTGTTTAGTAAGTATTGTTTCATGTACTCTGGCACCGAGAGAGGCTTTCTGAATCAGAGGCTAGAATGCTACCTTTGAGTCAAACAGACACCAAAAATGTTTGAAAGTAGCTTTGAGTAAAAGCAAGCAGAGACAGTCCTGCATGGTCTCTTGCTGAAGCCTCCATCATAATAGATTTCAACATCCAACCAGTTTGTGTCACTCAGTGGTAGCATTAAGACATATCGGGGTATACTGACACAGCAAAGGTTGAGATCCCAGCTGCAGTGAAGATCTGTGTACCAGATCTAGCTGTCCTCTTTGCCAAAAACCTGGCATCGGCTAACAATATGGAAAATCTTTTTGTCATATTTAAAGAAAAGCTCCGATCCTGCAATTTATCACTTCATCAATTACCTCATCACAAATTAAAAATAAAGCATTAGTAATCAATAGTGCCATCAAGTCACACCAAGACACTGTGCGCTAAAGGTTATTTCAGGATCCATCAAAGCCACTCAAGCCTGCCTCTTTGTAGGTTACGTGGAACAATCCCTCTTCCGTACCTACACTGGCCCTAAACCCCACCTCTTCCTTCGTTACATTGATGACTGTATTGGTGCCGCCTCGTGCTCCCATGAGGAGCTCGAACAGTTCATCCACTTCACCAACACCTTCCACCCCAACCTTAAGTTCACCTGGACCATCTCTAATACCTCTCTCACCTTCCTGGACCTCTCTGTCTCCATCGCGGGCAACCACCTAGAAACCAATATCCATTTCAAGCCCACCGACTCCCACAGCTACCTAGAATACACCTCTTCCCACCCACCTTCCTGCAAAAATGCCATCCCCTATTCCCAATTCCTTCGCCTCCGCCGCATCTGCTTCCAGGATGAGGCATTCCACTCCCGTACATCTCAAATGTCCGTGTTTTTCAAGGACCGCAACCTCCCCCCTTCAGTGGTCGAGAACGCCCTCCACCGTGTCTCCCACATTTCCCGCAACTCAGCCCTCACACACCGTCCCCGCAATAACAACTAAAAGAGAATCCCCCTCGTCCTCACGTACCACCCCACCAACCTCCGGATCCAACACATCATCCTCCCACACTTCCGCCATCTGCAATCCGACCCCACCACCAAAGACATTTTTCCCTCCCCACCCTTATCTGCTTTCCGGAGGAACCACTCTCTCCGTGACTCCCTTGTCCGCTCCACACTCCCCTCCAGCCCCACCACACCCGGCACTTTTCCCTGCCCCTACACCTCCTCCCTCACCCCCATCCCAGGCCCCAAGAAGACTTTCCACATCAAGCAGATGTTCACCTGCACATCTGCTAACGTGGTATACTGCATCCGCTGTGGCCTCCTCTACATCGGGGAAACCAAGCGGAGGCTTGGGGACCACTTTGCAGAACACCTACGCTTGGTTCGCAATAAACAACTGCACCTCCCAGTCGCGAACCATTTCAACTCCCCCTCCCACTCCTCAGACGACATGTCCATCCTGGGCCATCTGCAGTGCCACAACGATGCCACCTGAAGGTTGCAGGAACAACAACTCATTCTGCTTGGGAACCCTGCAGCCCAATGGTATCAATGTGGATTTCACAAGCTTCAAAATCTCCCCTCCCCCTACCGCATCCCAAAACCAGCCCAGCTCGTCCCCGCCTCCCTAACCTGTTCTTCCTCCCACCTATCCCCTCCTCCCACCTCAAGTCGCACCCTCATCTCCTACCTACTAACTTCATCCCGCCCCCTTGACCTGTCCGTCCTCCCTGGACTGACCTATCTCCTCACCTACACTCACCTTTACTGGCTTCATCCCCGCCTCTTTAACCTGTCTGTTTCCTCTCCACCTATCTTCTCCTCTATCCATCTTCTACCTGCCTCCCCCTCTCTCCCTATTTATTTCAGAACCCCCTTCCCCTCCCCCATTTCTGATGAAGGGTCTAGGCCCAAAACGTCAGCCTTCCTGCTCCTATGATGCTGCTTGGCCTGCTGTGTTCATCCAGCTCTACACCTTGTTATCTCAGATTCTCCAGCATCTGCAGTTCCTACTATCTCTGATACAAGCTCTTACCTTGCCTTGATTTTGGACATGCACCACTAGTGGCATTATCAACCTCCCTGACTGAGGATATCAAGTTAAAAGACTACAGCACCAGTAAATCCTAGGAAAATGGAGGTCAATGGAAACACCATTCAGGAGCTGGCACCATTCCCAGCACACACAACGGTTGTTCATTATTGCTAGAAGCTATTAATTGCAACTAAAGTAAATCAGTTTCTCTTGATAATGAAAACAAATCTTGGTGAACCATTTTGAACTGCCTCATTTACCTTTTCTTCTATGCCACGCTGATCAGTGACAGTTCTACAACATTCAGTTCAGTTCACAACTCCTTTCTGACAACGTAGAAGCACAAATCAGCTTATGCCAGGACCTAAACAGCATCTACATTCTAGCTATGTGGCAGGCAACATTATAAATGGTAACAATATTAAGCTTGTTAACTTCTCATCCTTCCTCCCTTGCCCACCACACTTAAAAATCTTTAATGTTAGCATTGTCACCAGAACTCCATCACCAACATTCCTATTGGCTGTCACTACTGACTAGAACTGAACAGGATTAGCGATATCAGCAGCAGGGTGAGGCTCAATGCCTCATCGATGTTTTTCCATCAACTACAACACTCAAGTCGTCATGAATACAATATTAAAATATTATAAGAAGATCAAGTGGTCTGAGATTAATGCCTCATAACTGAAAACATCCACTGCTGGCACTCTGACTACAGCAAGCACTATTTATAAGATGCAAACTTAATTTCACTGCCTTTACCAGCAACAGTCTCTAGGAATAAGGACAACAGCAGCATCATCATATGGACGTTGTCATCTGCAAGTTCTTCAAGTCATACAGCACTCTAACATGGATCAAGCATTTGTTCCTTCATTCCAAATCTTAAGGAAAGTAAGAAAACCATCACAAAATTACAGTAATTCAGGAAAGCAGTCTAGCAGTTAGAGACGGTCAAGGATTACAGCCCTGGCAGTGTCACTTCCATTCCAAGGACAATTGTTTATAAAAGCTCACCACTTTTAAATATCAAAATCCAGTGTTTATTTCACACACTGCAAACAAAAAAAAAGTTAATAAAATTTGATCGTTCTTATCCTCATCCCAAATGGGTTGTCATAGAGAGAGAGATGGCTACAGCACAAAAACAAAGGCCCCTTAAGCCCATCTAATCTGCACTGGTCAAAAACACCTAATTATTCTGAACCCATTTTCCAGCACTTGACCCATAACCTTGTATGCTTCGGTATTGCAAGTCTACATCTAGAGATTTAAATGGTATGAACAAACATCTGAACAAAACTTCACCCCCGGTCATTGATCCCTTTACCTAGGGGAAAGGATATCTCCTGTCTACCCCATCTATGCCTTTTAACTTTATACATTTCAATTATGTCTCACCATCAGTCTCCTCTGCACCAAGAAGAAAAAACCCAGTCTGTCCAATCTATCATAACTGAAACTCTCCTGCCCAGCAACATCCTGGTAAATCTCCTCTGCATCATCTACAGTGCAATCATACCCCTCTTATAATGTGAATTCCAGACCTACACACAATACTCTAGCCATGGCCTAACCAACATTTAAATACAATTCCAGCACAACATCACTGCTAACCAACCAAACAAGCAAAACAAAAATGACTTGAGGCATTGAATGATTCTTTAACATTTCCATTTTAACTTCTCATTAAAGAATTCTCTCAAAAACAGGTTTATCCGGTATCTGGTTTGCCTGAACCATTTTAAAGCAGCAGATTGTACCAGCTGCTATACAAACTCAAATCTCATTTCTGAATACCTAGTACATTACAAATAAACGGAATACACACTTCCCACTAAAATCAAAAAGAAAGTGATACAATGGGCCATGCCATGACTTTCAGTAAAGAATCATGACCTAACATTTTGTTAATGATGTTAATATAATGTCTTAACACTAGCCCTGAAAACTATGCAGGACACAAACAGGATATTAGGTAAACAACTGTGTCTTTAACAATTTGGAAGCATAACATTGTACATTAAACATCCATGTGAAATGTGAAATTTTAATTAGATCATGATAAGACCTTATTCTAGTGGGGAACCAAAAGGAGAAATCTTATGCCTTTTTGTAGAACACCATCTCTACCTGATCTGGATGTGTCTTTCAGACCTGTTCAAGGGTATTTTAAAAAGGCTCCCAGTTTCTTGCTATGAAACTGGTCAATACAAAGCAGAATTTAAATCGAGTTGAAATAAAAACAGGTAAAGTGCTGAAGACACTCCGCAGGTCAGGCAGCATCTGAGGACAGACAAAACAGAGTTAAGATGGAGTTGAATCTAAGTCACTGCTAGTTCCGAAGAGTCACATTCAACTCAAAATTCACTCTCTCTCCACAGGATCTGGCAGACCTGCTCAGTTTATCCAGCACCTGTAGTAGTTTTACTTTTATTTCAATGGAAGAAAATTGGATTGATTATTATAATTTGATACAAAATAGACGCAAGGAAGTAAACCAAATGAATCAAATCTCAATCTGCAATCACGTTTAATCAGTTTCTTAGACAAAATATAACTTGCAGCTTTGACATCTGTTATTTAGTCAGTTCTGAAAATCACCACCTACTCGTTAATTCTTAAGAGGAATAACACACATCAAGTTTCTCCTCATTTAGCTTTTTACAAAATAATAGAGGTTCTTCATAAATACTTTAGCTTTCGTAGCAAGTCGTAGTTTCAGGGCTCTTGAGGATTAACACTTAGACTACATGGCTCTCAAGTTCAGCCTCAAGCACTAGGCAAACTGATATTCAGACAGAGTGAATTAATACTCAGCCTGTTTTGAGCAAACTAATCTCCCGCCAATTCTTTCAGCTTTTGTAGTTCTCCAATCTCAAAAGGTACCTTCATCACTTATGATGCTTTAAGGATCGCAGAGAAATTGGACTGGATGTGACTCAAGATGTTTCCACAGTGTCCAGGAAGGATTGCAGTATGTGCAATTTATGATGCTTGTAGAATTTATAGCCAGATTCTGAGTCATATTTGTACAGGACAGAAACAGACCCTTTGGCCCAACTTGTCCATGCTGATCAGGTTTCCTAAACTGAACTAGTCTCATTTGCCTCAAATCCCTCTAAACCTTTCCTATCCACGTAACTGTTCAAATGTTAAATGTTATAAATTGTACCCACGTTTATCACTTCCTTTGGCAGTTGGTTCCATATATGCACCACCTCTGTGTGAAAGGTTGCCCCTCAGGTCCCTTTTAAGTCTTTCCTATTTCACATTAAACCTATGCCCTCTAGTTTTGGGCTTCTCTACCTCAGGGGAAAAGGACCTTGACTATTCACCTGATTGATGGCCCTCACGATTTTATAAACTTCTAAGCCTCCTATGCTCCAGGGAAAAGTCCCAACCTATCCAGCTTCTCCTTACAACTTGAACCTTCCAGTCTCAGTAATATCCTTGTAATTTTTTTTTTGCACCCTTTCCAGTTTTAATAATATCCTTCCTACAGCAGGGCAACAAGAATTTTACGCAGTACTCCAAACATGGCCTTACCAATGTTTTGTACAGCTGCAACATGACGTCTCTACTGTTGTACTCAATGCTCTGATCAATGAAGGCAAGTGTACCAAATGCACTTTTCACCATCTTGTCTACCTGTGACACCACTTTCAAGGAACTACATGCCTGTGCTCCCCAGACCCCACTATTAACTGTGTAAGCCCTGCCCTGTTTTGTCTAACCAAAATGCAACACCTTGCATTTATCTGCACTGAATTCCTTCTGCCATTCCTCAGGCCACAAAAAACGAGTGTAAGACCTTGAAGAGGTTAAATATTGCCTGAAAGGGAAATTCTGTCCTTTAATTCTAATCTTTTTAGCCAACTCATTTAACACCACGTTTTGTCCATTCCTAGGGCTACTACCTAAAGTGCTGTATGATGTTATTTAATCGGGTCCTGTTGATTTGTCGGCTGATAATTCCACCAATTTCCGCAACACCATTTCCTTTAGTTCTTTTCTCTCACTACATCCTGGCATTTTTGGGACTTTTGTTTGTCATTCTTTGTAAAAGGTATGACCAAAGTATGTACTGAATTGTCATCTCTGTTTCCCATTGCGAACTTCTCATTTCTGACTGTAAGTGACTACATTGGTCTTCACTATGTTTTCTCTTCACATACCTATAGAAGCTTTTACAGAAAGTTTTATGTTCTCAAGGTTACTTTGCACTCTATTTTCCTCCTCTTAAATCGATCCCTTCGTCCTCCTTTGCTGAAATCTGAAAGTGCTCCCAATTCTAAGGTCTGCTGCTTTTTTGACCAATTTATATGCCCCTTCCTCAAATCTAACGCTCTCCCTCATTAGCCATAGTCAGGCCATCTTCTCCATTTTGTTTCTCTGCCAGACAGAAATAAAAAAAAAATTGTAGCAGTTCCTTCGGTGCACTCTTTAAATGTTTGTCATTGCCCATCCACCATGATAGCTTTAAGCAACATTCCCAAAATGATCATAACCAGCTTACACCTCATACCACTGTAGTTTCCTTTATTTAGGTTCAGGACCTTAGTTGCAGAATCAACAATGTCGCTCTCCACCTTAAATGAGGAATTCTATCATGGTCACGCTTCCCCAGACCTCACAGCCAGATAGTCAGTTCTTCCCTTCTCATTACATAATACCCAGTTTAGGATGGCCTATTCTTTAGTTAATTCCGTAACATATAGGACAAGAAAATCATCCTGTCCACACCTGAGAAATTCTTCCTCTTATGTTTTTGCGACTGATTTGATTTGCCCAATCACATGCAGATTAAAAAGTCACCCATAATTACTGGTCTATCTTTATTGCCTGCATCTCTAATCTCCTGTTTAAAATGTCTTCCCTAACATTACCACTAGACAGCCAGGGGTCTTTCTACAATCCCCACTACAGTTTTCTGCCCCCTTGATGTCTCTAAGCTCTATCTATACAGTTTCCACTTCATTAAAGCAATCGTGAGGAAGGATGTTTCCTTCAATATTACTCTCTAACCAACAATGCCATCTCACCTCCTTTTCCTTTTTGGCTATTCTTCCTAAAAACTGAAAATCCTTGGATACCCATCCCTGGTCATCCTGAGGGTACGTCTCTGTGATCCCAACTATATTACACCCATTTATATTTGTTTGGTCTAATTCATCCACGTGAATGCTCTGTTGAGACACAAGGCCTGAAGGCTTGTCTTTTTAACATTTTTAGTCCTGTTCGCATTATTTTGACTGTGGCCCTGTTTGATTCTTGCCTTGAATTCTCTGCCTAGCACCTTTCTTATTTCCCACCTGTCATTTGTTTTTGCCTCAGTTTCCTTCTCTTTTGTCTCCATGCATAGATCCCCATTCCCCTGCCATTTTAAATTTAAACTCTACCTAACTGCAATGGCAAATCCTTGGGAATCAGTTCCCAACCTGCCCAGGTGCAACCCATCCAGCTTGTACTACTTCTGTTTTCCCTAGAACTGATCCCCATGCCCCAGAATCTTAAACCCTCCCTTTTGTACTGCATGAGACAACAGTGCTGTTTGGTTGGTAAGTGGACTTCGATTAAGAGAGAAACTGCCATGGAAAATGCACCCATTAATGCTAATTAACAGTTAACTGCCAGACTTTATATTTTGAACTAGACAGGTCGACTCTGATTATCTCAAGGTAGCAAATGACTGTTACTTATTTCATTGAGTTGAAGCAGGTACTGTGTATGATTGACCAAGATTTATATTCATAATGGAGATGAATAAGAAACAACCTAAAATAGAAATTCTAAAATTGGAAGGATTCTAAGCTCAATGGGATGATAGGGTTTTAGCTACAGTAAGATGGAACCAAAGACTAACAAAAAACTGTTGAAGAACAGAGTGCTCTTCAAGGAGGAGATGTTTCAGGCTAAATATACTACAACAAAGGTGAAAGGTTGGGAAACCAAAACCAGGGCTCCTTAGATGAAAAACAAAATGGGGAATATGAAATAGAAAGGGTGTATGATGCAAAGCAAGTGAATTCTTAAAGTGAGAATCCAACCAATTGCAAAAATTTCCAAGGGAAAAAAAAATTAAAAGGCAGACTGGCAAAGAGAGAATCAAACGGCAGTCAACATAAAAAGGAAACATCAAAATCTTTAACCTGCATGTCAATAATAAGCAGATAGTAAGAGATGGGGTGGAGTCTATAAGGGACAAAAAATATGCTTCGATACAGCAAGGCTAGAATACTGAGGTATTTTGCATCAGTGTTTACCAAGAAAGAGAACGTTAAAATCAAAACAGAATAATTTCAAAATGAAATTGGAAAGGCAGGAGGGAAATAAGCTTGCAGGGCTACAAGGATAGAGTAGTGGCAAGGGGCTAACTGGATTCCTCTAGAAAAGGGCAGATTTGGCTCAGGAGCTAAATGACCTTCTTCTATTCTATAATGACAAACAAATTTATTTCCTAGATTTCATGTTTGCATTTCAATTACTTTACAAATTGGAGACTCGAAAGCTGCCTTGATGCTAGAGTTTAGTATAATGCTTTTTTTTGAAGAATGTGAAGAGGGTATGACTGATGGTTTCATCTAGGTTTCTCATACTTCGCCAAAATGTTTATCATCATGTATTTCAGATTTAAGTGAGAAGGCATAAATAGTTGTTTCTATTTCCCCACTTCTTTTGGACCAATTTCAAGATATCATTTTAAACACATGCTGCAATGCTCCAGTGAATCACAGGAAGAAAAATATTTCATGTTCAGACTAGGAACCTTACAACCTTCTGGACTTAATATTGAATACAGCACCTTCAGATTGTGAATCCACTCCCATTCCTTCCCTCTCTTTTGGCTTTACTCATTGCATTCTCTATCACCTTGTCCTCGCTCCCTTCCCCCACTCCAATGGGACTGTTCTTTCCTGTTTGGCAGTTAGACACACCATTATCACATTCTGATCACTTAATTGCACTATTAGCAACCTTTCTTCCCCAGCACTCCAACTCTATCAGTTCTGAGGAAGGGTCACCGGACCCAAAATGTTAACTGTTTTCTCCCTCACAGATGCTGCCAGACCTGCTGAGCTTTTCCAGCAACTTTGTTTTTGCTCCAACTCTATTCCCCCCACTACAGCACAAATGCCGCATCCTCCACACACTTCATGTCGGCTCTGATGAAAATGTCATCTAGATTCAACACGTTAGCTTGCTCTGTTTCTCCATGGATGCTGCCTGAACCATTGTGATTTCCAGCACTTTTTTGTTTTCAGTAAAAAAATCCTTCATCTGCAGTAATTTGCTCCAAGATAAAGATCAAATGAGTTATTGTGTTAAGATATAGCACCACTAATCCTTTCCCTCAGAACTGGGTCACACTAGTCACCTAATTACAACAAGAATTAATGGAAATTCTTAAAGCTGTGGTACTAAAGGGAGAACATGAAGTTATTTTGACTCCAATTCTATGAATAAATGCCCTGTTAACAAAAGGATTATGCTGATTTTTGAGACCATCCCAACTAAAAAGGTAAAAACATTTTAAAGTGGCACCATTTGCTTACCCTACCAAATCCATTATATTGGGGTGGCCTGATTGAAGTGTATAAGATTGAGGAGCATGGACAGAGTGGATAGGAGCAGTTGATTCTCTTAGCTGAATATTCAATAACAAAGAGGGTGTAACTTTAAGATGATGTGCAGGAGGTTTAGAGGTGGTTTGAGGAGAAGTTTTTTTCACTTAGAGGGTGGTGGAAATATGGAATTCACTGTCTGGGAGGGCAGTGGAAGCAGGAGACCTTGCTATCTTTAAAAAAAGTATGTGGATGAGCACCTGAGTGTCATAACATTCAAGGCTATAGGCCAAGTGCTGAAAGTTGTGATTAGCGTAGATAGGTTGAAACAAATCTGATAGGTTGAAGGGTTTCTTCTGCTCTGTAAGGCTGACTTTGTCTACCGTCCTCCCCCCCATATGAAATCATTAACATGTGTCTGCAGGAGGAGGTGAGGTTTACAATCTCATTATTCATATCCCCAAGTCCCTCCATGACAAGTTATACCTTCTACGTCTTTCTCAAAGCAGCAATAAAAATCCCATTTCTTTGAATTCTTCAGATGGTTTTTTTTTCTAAAATAAAGCTTTCTCAAATGGTTCCAACTTTATTCCTTCATATAGTTAACATTATTGGTGTCAACATCACTTCATCACAATGGGATTCTTACCTCCTCCTCTGCGTCTTAAGGTGCCTTCAGGAATCTTCTTTTGTACCAAATACCATTCCCCATCCCTCAACAATTCATCTCTAACAAAACCAAATCATACTGCGGAAGGAGAAACTCCAAACACGACTTGTATTCCACGGCAGGATACAAGAAAAAGCTTATCTTTTGAACATCACACACACGTACATTACTTCCAATCTTTCACCATTACAATTTTAGTTTTATTAATAGTAATAACTGGCACCCGATCAGTATGACACTCAAAGCTCATTTCAAGAATGCTTGAAAGCGCAACATGAAAATCCTAAAAACTTTGAACACTGTACTAGAGAGTCACCGGTAAGGAAAATGGCAAGGCCTCCTCTGTGCTAACATGCATCAACATGATGAACAGTGGCTTAATAAATTACGTCAATGCTAAGAACAATCTACAATATCACACAGGAGCTTCATGTGCAGCACTTATTGGAGGAGCTGCCTCTCAAGGATTATCCCTTGAGCCAAAAGATGCATGATATGAAGACATCCTTTCTGAAGTGGATTGTTTGCTGTGTGTCCATCTGCTTTTGTGGTTGGAAGAACAGGGATGACAATGAGCATGACCAAGGCATTTCCCCTCACCCAAACTTTCTTCTCTGCAGAACATTATCAAACATATGCTCATTGAAAGCCATCTAATTTAACTCATTCCTTTCCAGCAACGCAAACATCAGCCTTTCCTTTGTCTTACCATTTTTCAAACTTTTAGCTAACACCAAACTTGAGTTCCAATCAAAACTTCTTTTAAAACCTTTCTGATGGCCCCTTGTTTAGGAATTGACTCAGGTTTTGTAAAAATATCAATGAGCCAGTTTGCACTATATTTATTCACATAAAGATAACACTCATAGAACAGAAGACTCCAAAATTGCACTTTGTACAAAAAAGTTACAATTAAAGCTTCTATTCATCATTACAATCATTTTTAAAAATCAGCTAGCACTTATTTTTTAATTTCAATTCTTAATTCAAAGATGCTGCATTCTGCAGTTGATATAACAATACAGACCCACACTCTTTCTCTAGAGATAATTCAATACTGCCCCATTTCTCAGTTTTAAACCTCTTTACCCATTATTTGCGTTATGTTCTCAGATTTTAAAAAATTAACAATTTTGATTTCATTGTCAGTTCTGACAAGTATAAAACCCAGTCACCTTATTTTCTAAAGCTGCCTCCAGAAGACTTATTTTTAGCAAACATTTTTCCTTCAACAATTTTGAATTTAAAGTAAAACATAATTCTATCCAAGACTTGTAAATTGATGACTCTATTAACACCCTCTTCAAGCATGGAGTTGTCATGATACCATAGCCCAAGGACTGAACAATAACAATTGATGGTTATAACGTTGATATGGTTGCAGCTGAGTTTATGATCTTTGGAGATTTCTCAGCTAGGAGGTAAATCAGATTGAAGATGTGACCCTGATACATGACAAACTTGATATTTTTAGCTTCAGATAGTGACATAAATTTCTAATCAGGATTTGTACAATATGCACACTCATTGCTATTTTCTATTGACAAAATGTACCCATTTCACACAAGCAACTGTTAACCTTTGATCATCTAGGACAAAAGAACCTTTGTTATAGCTAATGGAAATATCACCTTTTAAAAAAAATATTAGAATTGCACAGCACAATCTCACAATCATGCAAACATTCTCTAAGCGCTTAAGAAGGCACCAAAAATAAGTCATTATCTATTGACCCAGTCTTGACTTTGATTTTTCATTGTTGCAGATCAGGCCATTTGACAGATGGGTCCAAACAGCAATCATGCATCCACTCAGGCTACAGTACCAACTGTGACAGATTTGCAGACTCTCTGGGATTTGTTTCTTTGTGCAGAAAGGGCAGATGGCCATTTTGAATGCTAAAGCCAGTACTGGCATGGGTGGGGTTAAGAATTCATATATTATAAATATGGAATCTTGAACCTTCTAAACAAAAAAGGAATGTCATGTAAATGTGTTGTGGAAGGAAATAAAGCCAAGTCATTGTGGGTTCAAAATCAAAAGTACCAAAATTTTAGACTCCATTGTTCATGAAGTCTGTGTAAACAAAAATACTTAGCCCTATCTACAGACTTTTGATGTTTTAACATGAAAAGCATGAGGTGAGATTCACAGAATGAGAAACAGCTCACATGCAGTATGGGCTGCACGGCTGAATGAATTGTTTTTTCATATTCTATACATATTTTTTCTCTTCTCAAGTTATCACTGGTAGGAACTACAAAAATTAAATGCGATGCATGCAGTTTTTTCCCTAAAAAGTTGCAAATTCATGGAATCACATCAATTAGGGAATAAACAAACTGTTCAAGTCAGGTTCCTATACTTTTAGAGTGAGGTACATTTGAAAGAGACTATCTTGAGAATTTAGCAATAATCAATACTGTAACAACTCAATTCCTTCGGTACTTCTACCAAGATTAGTTTAACACTGCTATCTGATCTCATTTTAACGCACTAATTATTCCTTATAGACCTCAAAGCACACAGTCAGAACTAAAACAGAATTTTTACCAAAATTTGTGATGCAAAATAACAAAGCATATTTTTAAACAGTGCCCCTTCTGATGAAGGACATTATCTGATGAATGATAAAAGTAATATTGATGAACTATTGTCTTCCATTCTGACAGAACCAGGACAGAATCACCCTGTAGGACAGGACATTAGTCCCATTCCTTCTCATTCCCTCCCTCTCTGATAAAAAAAAATCCTTCCTTGTTTCAATTCTCTATGTTCTATGGACTGCTTCACATTTCACTTGCCTTTTCTGATTTAAAAAAACACCAATGTAAAACCTCTGCATCACACAAGATCACAGTAATGCACTCACCTGACAGAAAAAAAAAACTAATATTATATGCCATTCCAAACAAGAGGAGGTGTGCTTCTTTCTACAGCATGGATGAGATATTGGAAATGAGTACAAAGTTGTGTTTAAAAAGCATTAGTGTTGATTAAGTCATCACTGCTGTAGTCTGCCCTGTTTTATAAGGGCATTTTAATTTACTCATTGTTGGGTCTCCATTTCTTACAAGTTCACAGTAGCTTCTGTAACTTTGTAGATAAGTGTTAATGAAAGCAGATGGTTATCTCAAAAGTCAAATGTTTAACACGTTTTACAAACTGAAAGTTTTTGCATTCGCTTGAGATTAAGATAGGTGAATAAATAATTTTCCCTCAATATTATTAATAGAAATTACTGGGTACTATAACATAATTGTTATTTGTAGAACATCTGCACTACATCTCAGGTTATATTTGTATTTAACTTACTACATCAATTTGTGCTTAAAAGCACCATTCTTTATGTTCTTCATTCTGCTCCACAGGACTAACTAGATAAAAAGTGCCCTATGTAAAAGTAGGTGGTGAAGAAGCACTTGTCATTTCATTGCCTAATAAAATGACTAAAGCAAAACTACAGGATTTAATAAAAGGACATGATTGAAGCTATACACGTGCAAAAATTGAACAGCATGTACATGAAGTAGTGTTCTGCTATCCCACAAAACACTACAGCACAATTAAAAGAATTAATTCGCAGCACACAACCATTTTAAAATTCATCAGGAACGAACTTGCAGTAAGACAGACGAACTAAAAATAACACGTACAAATCAGTACAGTGGTACTTTAAATAACTCATCCAGCATCTGTTGTGAAATATCAGGGCATGGTTGGGGGCGGGTGGTGGAAGAAAGAGAAGAGAGTTCAATTTAGGATATCAATTCCTAATATCAACAGTCCTGTAAGTCGAAAACATAACGAAATTCCTTACTAAAGTTACTACACAAATAATTCTTAAAGCGAAAGAAAAACGAACCTGTGAAATACAAATGGGGGAGTCATCATTTGTAATGTGTTGGTAAATGGAGCCAGACTGCAGCCTTTTTGGGCCTAGTGCTGTAATGGAACAAAGCCAAGCCTGCTCTAGATTTACCCTGAACAAAGAGTAACACACACGCACAGAGAACAGCAACACTGCTGCTCCAGAAAACACACGCCAGCGCCAACTTCCACCTCAACAATTTCATATTTATATTCCCTCCCTCTCTCTCCACCTTTACAACGGTTTCCGGGCCTCGCTGGAGTGCCTATCTTGTGTGGGTTTTTGTCTCTGTCTAGGCGGAGCGCTGGAGACGGTTCTAGCAAAGGGAGAGAGAGAGAGAGGAGAAAACCCGCCGATCTAGCATTGTGATAGCGAGCGCCCCAAACAGAAATAAAAGAGAAAACCAACTCCACACACGCACAATATAAAATAAACCACATACACACACAGACCCGCTCCCTTTCTGCTCAAGAGAAATGAGGGTGGCATCAAAAAAATAAGCGAGTGAAGAGTTGAAGGGCTGGAGATTTTGATATAAACACTGTACCTTCCCCTCCTCCGGATTCTTGAAGCTCCAAGGCTCGTGTCCCTGCTCGAGCACGGGAGCGAGGGCGGACTGGATTAATCTAGACAAACACTGCAAGAACCCCGTCAATCATCCCGCTTAAAGGAGCCACCCTGACCCTACACCTCCAACTTCTCATTCCATCACCCTCACCTGCATTTTCCTTTTTCACTGAGCACTCCAAATAAAACTTCTCTCAAAGTCCCACAACTGTGCACCCGAAATGATGCTGAGATTCCACCCTCCCTCCCCCAGAACAAAATCTTGCAGTCATGCATCATCCAGCAATCAACCCCTCAGAACTGTCCCAAGGGACCTCACATCCAGTGAAGTACCCTCAATATGTAGTGGTTACTTTTGTAAATGAAAGGAAAATGCAGCAGGTTAACATACATCTATAAAAATGGGTAGAGAAGAACGAGGTTAACCATCAGATAATTTTTGTTTTAAATAATGCGACAGGATTCATAATTTCCTGATAATTTCCAGATCGGGGGCATTTAACAACAACTATTTATATTTGTATAGCGACTTTAAAGTACACCTCTCAGGAGCATTATGAAACGAAGTACGACACTGAGCCACTCAAAGATATTAAATCAGAACTTAGGACCTAGGAATTGCAGGTGCGACCACCAATAGGAGAAGAATATAAAAGAATGCATGCTCAAGGGATCAGAATTAGATGAGTAGAGATGTTTTTAAGGGTAGTGGGGCTAGAGGAGAAACCAAGATCGGAAGGGATGAAGGACAGGAGGCATTAGAAGACAATGTTGACGATTTCAAGATGTTTCTGACCAGGAGCCAATATAGGTCAGTGAGCACAGGGTAATACAGAGCAATGTCGCTTGGTATATGCTAAACTCTGAGCACCACAGTCTTTAATGACATTATGCAGGGTAAAATATGGGAGACCAGCCGGAAGTGTGTTGGCATAGCGAAGTCTGGAAGTAATGAATTTATGAATGAAAGTTTCAACAGCAGATCAACCGACACAGTGGTAAAATTAGTAGATGATCTAAATTTGGTTTTAGGATGGAGTGAAAATGAGGGCAGAAACTCATCTCAAGATCAAACATTAGAACTGTAGAACTAGAGACAAGTTAAGGTATAGAAAAGAGACCATTCAGCCCATCATGTGGCACTGGCTGAATAAACTAGTTGCCCATTCAAAATCAACCTTCCAACACCTGGCTCATAGTTCTGCAGGATCCAGTGCTTTAGGCGCAGGTCCGGGTTCTTTTTAAATAAATTAAAGGAGGGCTTCCACCTCGACCACCAAACGGGCAGTGACTTCCAGGCACAAATCTGAGTGAAAAACGCTTTCTCCATATCCCCTCTAATCTTTCTACCAATCACCTTAAAACTGCACTCCTTGGTAATTAACCTTTCTGCTCAGGGAAACAGGTCTTCTCTATCTTTCTCTAACTTTCATTAATTTGTACACTGCAATTAAGTCACTCCTCAGCCTCCTCTATTGCTGGGAAAACAACCCCAGCTGATCTAATCTTTCCTCATACGTGCAATTTTCAAACCCTGGCAATGTTCTTGTAAATCTCCTTGAAGTATCCTGCGGACAATAATGTCCTTCTTGTAATGTGGTGACCAGAACTGGACACAAAACTCTAACTGTGGCTTAACCTGTGTCTTATATAGTTCCAGCATTATGTACCTGCTCTTGTATTAAATACATTGCCCAATGCAGGTAAGCATTCCATATGCCTTCTTCACCATTGTACCTATCTGTCCAGCTATCAGGGACATGTGCATATACACTCCATGCCTCCCATTTTCTTTACCCTTCTCAATATGCTTTATTTATTGGAAATCCCCTTGCTCCTCAAATGCATAACTGTGGACTTCCTCAGATTGAATTCTATTTGTCACTTTTCCGTTCATTCACTCGAACAAGTTAAATCACCCTGAAATTGACAGCTTTCCCCATCTTTATCAACTGCGCAGCCAATTTTTGTGTCGTCTGCAAATTTCCCAAACATGCCTCTGATATTTAATTTGAAATCATTATGTATGACACAAACAGCAAGGGACCCAAAACTGAGCCCCAAGAAATGTCACTGGAAACCACTTTCTACTCACAAAACATCCATCGTCCCTTATCATTTGTTTCCTGTCGTTGAACCAATTTTGGACTGAAATCGCCACACTCAGCTGTATGTTATAGGCATTAATTTTTCTGGTCAGTCTGCCATGTGGGACCTTGTCAAATGCGTTAGTAAAATCCATGCAGAAAACGTCCATTGCATCCATCCTCCTTATTATTCCTGAAAACATTAAAAGTAAGTAAGTCACGGTCTTTGCTTCACAAAACCATACTGACTAACCCAGATTAAATTTGTGCCTCTACAACTAACAGTTGTGTGACACAAACGGCTCTTGGTATTGATTCTAGTAATGACCACCACCGAGATCAAACCAGCCTAACATTAGTTGCATTTGAAAATGTTCCTCAGAGCATCTGCCATTTCATCTATGACTCCCTTTAACAGCCTGGCTAAAAAAAATTCTCTTGAATGTCATTCAAGAATTTTGTCCCTTGGTGCCTCTCACGCTACTTGTATCTCAGTTGATATTCAACCATAAGACCATAAGAAATAGAAACAGGAGTGGGCTATTTGGATCCTCAAGGCTGCTCCACCATTCAATAGGATCATGGCTGATCCAACATTCATATGCCCATTTTCCTGCATTTTCCTGTGACCTTTGATTCCCCTACCAATCAAGGATCTATCTGTCTCAGCCTTAAATATAAACAATAACTCTGTCCCCACAGCTTTCCATAGCAAGAAGTTTCAAAGTCTCACAACCCTCTAAGAGAAGAAATTCCTCCTCATCTCAGTTTTAAATTGGCACCCCTTTATTCTGAGACTATGCCCTCTGGTCCTAGGCTCTCCCATGAGGGGAAACATCCTCTCAGCATTTACTCTGTCAAGTCCCTTAAAAATCCCATATGTTTCAATGAGATTTCCTCTCATTCTTCTGAACAACAGTCAATAGAGTCCTGCCCTGTTTGACCTTTGCTAAGAAGACAATCCCTCCATACAACACATTGTCCTGGTTAATCGTCACTGAAATGATATATTTCCTTACATAAGGGGGCCAAAACTGCTCACAGCACTCCAGATATAGCCTCCATAAGACCATAAGATATATGAGCAGAATTAGGCCATTCAGCCCATCGAGTCTGCTCTGCCATTCAATTATGGCTGATATTTTCTCAACCCCAATCTTCTGCCTTCTCCCATAACCCTTGATTCCCTTACTAATTAAGAATCTAATAATCTCGATCTTAAATACACTCAATGAGGTATAAAGTGAGAGGGGAAAGATTTAAAAAGGACCTGAAGGGTAACTTTTTCATGCAGAGGATGGTGAGGTATGGAACTAGCAGACAGAGGAAGTGGTCCAGCCGTGTACAATTACAACATTTAAAAGGCATCTGGATGGGTTAAGAATAGAACGGGTTTAGAGAGATATGGACCAAATGCTGGCAAATGGGACAAGAACAGATTGGGATATCTGGTCATCACAGACGAGTTGGACCAAAGGATCTATTTCCATGTTCTATGACTCTATGACTTGGCCTCCACAGATTCACCACTCTCTGGCTGAGGAAATTCCTCCTCATCTCAGCTCTAAAGGGTCACCCCTTCACTCAGAGCCTGTGCCCTCAAGTCCTAGTCTCTCCTACTAGTAGAAACATTTTCTCTACATTCACTCCATCCAGGTCTCTCAGTATTCTGTAAGTTTCAATGAGATTCTCCTTCATCCTTCTAAATCCATTGAGCACAGAGCCAGAGTCCTCAACAGTTCCTCATATGATAAGCCCTTCATCCCAGAATCATTCTTGTAAACCTCCTCTGGATCTCCTGAAATGCAAACATTTCCTTCCTTAGATATGAGGCCCAAAACCGCTCACAATATTCCAAATGTGTTCTGACCAGAGCCTTATCCAGCTTCAGCAGTACACCTCTACTCTTGTATTCTAGCCCTATTGAAATGAATGCTAACATTGCATATGTCCTCCTAACTGCCGACTGAGCCTGCATGTTAATCTTAAGAGAATCCTGAGCAAGTACTCCCAAGTACCTATGTGCTTCAGATTTCCAAAGCCTTTCCTTGTTTAGAAAATAGTCTCTATTCTTCCTACCAAAGTGCATAACCTCACAATTTCCTACATTGTATTCCATGTTATTTCTTTGCCCACTTTCCTAGCCTGTCCAAGCCCTTCTGCAGCATCCCTGCTTCCTCAACACTGCCTGTCCTTCCATCTATTTTTGTGTCATCTGCAAACATGGCAACAATGCCTTCAGTTCCTTCATCCAGATTATTAATATATAACTTAAATAATGGTGGTCCCAACACTAACCCCTGCAGAACTCCACTAGTCATCCACTGCCATCCTGAAAAACACCTTTAATCCCGCTCTCTGCCATCTGCCAGTCAGCCAATCCTCTATCCATGCCAGTACCTTGCCCCTAATACCAAGGGCTTTATTCTTATTTAGGAATCTCTTGTGTGGCACCTTGTCAAAGACCTTCTGGAAATCCAAACAGATCATGTCTACTGGCTCTCCTTTGTCTCGCTTGCTCATTACCTTGTCAAAGAATTCTCACAGATTTGTCAGGCATGACCTCCCTTGGCGAAGACATGCTGACTCAACCCTATTTTACCATGTACCTCCAAACACCTTGCAATCTCATCCTTAATAATGGACTCTAAAATCTTATCAACGACCAAGGTCAGTCTAACCAGCCTATAGTTTCCTGTCTTCTGCTTGCCACCTTCATTAAACAGGTGATACATAAGCCATTTTCCAGTGCTCCCGGACCCTCCCTGAGTCCAGTGATTCTTGAAAGGTCCCTCTGTAATCTCCTCAGTTATCTCCTTCAGAACACTGGGGTGTAGTCCATCTGGTTTGGGTGATTTATCAGGCCTTTCAGCTTCCTCAGCACCTTCTCCTTAGTGGTGGCTACTACACTCACCTCTTTCCCTGAATCTCACCAGCACCTTGTACAGTTGCAGTAAGGCTTCCCTACTGTTATACTCCAAGCCCCTTGAAATAAGGGCTAACATTCCATTAGCCTTCCTGATACCTGCTGCACCTGTGTGCGAGCTTTCTGTGTTTCAAATACAAGTATCCCCAAGTCCTTTTGTCCAGCAGTATTCTGCAGTTCTTCTCCATTTAAATCATATTCTGTTCTTTTGTTCTGGCTTCCATAATG
Organism: Rhincodon typus; assembly: GCF_021869965.1. NCBI lineage: Eukaryota > Metazoa > Chordata > Chondrichthyes > Orectolobiformes > Rhincodontidae > Rhincodon > Rhincodon typus. The sequence continues at coordinate 20,837,198 of NC_063359.1, read as the reverse complement.
AACAACTTCTACTCTATTTGGGTAGTTGATGTCCTCAACTGTTGTTGCCTTATTGTTTCTGCATTCAGAAATTTGTCCATACATTTTCTCCTCTAACTCTCTCATTATCTCAGGATCACTATTTGGAACAAGCCTAGCAGTGTGACAGCCCCTTTCTTGTTTCTGAACTCAACTTATTTGATGATTTCACAACACCAGGTTATAGTCCAACAGATTTATTTGAAAACCTGGTGTGTGATTTTTGACCTTGTCCAACCCAGTCCAACACTGGCACCTCCACATCATTTGATGATTCATTTAGGATATTACTCCACCTTACAGCTATAATTGATTTTTTAACCAATAATGCTATGCTTTTACCTTTTTATCTCAGTCTCTCTCCTGCCTGAAAACTTGACATCTAGGGATATTAAACTGCCATCCTTGTCCCTCCTTCATCAATTTTCCATTATAGCAATGATATCATGTTGCCACATGTCTCTGAATGCCCACAGCTTATTGGCTTTAATTGCTGTACTCCTTGTATTTACATACATACCCTTTAATACTGCTAAATTACTCTGCTATGCACTTTCTAACCTTTGCTTCTTCTGTCTTTCAGAGTCACTTGCGAAACTTCTGCCTCTCATTTCCTGCCATCCTGTATCTTTAAGAACTATGTATTACAATTTAATTGTAGAGTAACCTACTAGTACTCATCAATCAGCTTTTTCCCCTATATTGAATTAAAAGCCAACTACAGGAAGCTGAAACGGTCAAAGAAACTGATATTGTTGCCAGGGAGAAGAATAGACTGAGTAGCTAGGGAACAGAATTGGAATAATGGACTGAATGGATGGTTTTAGTCTTCCCAATATTTAAATAAGTGGTTTAGTAGTTAGCACCAGTGGAGGAGGTGAGAGAGATGTTGGTGAGGTAGAGCTAGATGTTGACAGCGTACCTTTGAACACTAATGGATAAAGTCAGTGTGGGGCAATGTTTAGTTGATAAATTGCAGGGGTCAAGGATAGATAGATCATTGATAATGGTGCAGAAGGAGAAAGAGAAGATATTGCAATTGTTTCCCTGGCTTTGATTAGATAGATAAGATTTGAAACCTTCCCGCACTTCTTCAAGTCACAACACATAATATTTTATGTTCACCTTTGATTAAAAAAAAATGGAATTTTTGCATATCATCCAAAAGGTGTCTTGGATGGCTCGGTGGCTCAGGGGTTAACATTGCTGCTTCACAGTGCCAGGGACCCGAGTTCGATTCGAGCCTTGGGTGACTGTCTGTGTGAAGTTTGCACATTCTCACGATATCCGCGTGTGTTTCCTCTGGGTGCTCCAGGTTTCCTCCCATAGTCCAAAGATGTGCAGCTTAGGTGAATTGGCTATGGGAAATTGCCCATGGTGTGCAGGGATGCGCAGGTAGCTGGTTGAGCCATGGGAAATGCAGGGTTACAGGATAGGGTAGGTCTGGATGGGATGATCTTCGGAGGGTCAGTGTGGACTTGATGGGTTGAATGGTCTGCTTTCACACTGTCAGGATTTTATTCTCACTTCTGGTAATACATAATCCCTTTAATCTAGATGTGCTCAAGTCTATAGAGTTAAACCTAAACTCATCGCTTCTGACTTAAAGGTAAGTGTGCACCCACAGAGCTGACATCCTGGGGATGAATCCACTTGTGCATAAAGAAGCTTTTGCTGATGGTTGTTTTGCTAATCATCTTAAATTGATGTCTTCTGATTCTCCAAACTTCTAACAAGAGGAGCAGTTTCTTTTTATCTAGGCCACTTGCGACTTTGAACACCTCTATCAAATTTCCTCTCAGTCTCTCTTTTCTATTGAGGTCAACCCCAGCTACTCCAATCTATTTACATAACCAAAATCCCTAACCCCTGGAACAATTTGTGAGCCTTTACAGCATCTGCCCTTAAGCTTTTTGTTCATTTGGCTGGAAGACTGGTTTGCAATGCGGAATGACGCCAAAAGCATCAGTTCAATTCCCGCACTGGCTGAGATTACCACGAAAGACTCTCCTTCTCAATCACTTCTCTTCTCCTGAGGCATGGTGACCCTCAGGTTAAACCACCATCAGTCAACTCTCTCTAGTGAGAGTTAGGGAAAATGGAAACTTTACCTTTAGCTCAGAATTGGAAACAATACTCCAGTTGATACTGAATTAGTTTCTCCATCTTACACTGGACATTTATGTCCATTGGAAAATGGACTGAAGCAAACCAAACTCATTTCAAAAGGAAGACAAATCAAAGACAGAAGTTGTTGGTGACTTCATAAGCCAGATCATATCCATTGAGAAACCATTTGATATTCTTCTTCAGAATTCTTGTCTCCCAGAAGTTTTTGCTTCTTTTTCAGATTTTCTCAATTCCCAGTGTCTGCAGTATTTGTTTTTTGGTTCGTTAAAGGACCATTATTAATGATAGGTGATCAATTATTCAACAGTTAGTTTGGCCTATGCTTGCACCCAGGTCTTTGATTATAAGAATTTCTCATATAAACCATTACCATTGGTAAAAATTTCCACTAAATTTGTTTTTCCTTTTTCTTGGGTTTAGAATGTCACCCTTTCCTTGCCATTTCCCTGACTGCCACCACTCATCTCAAATTGTACTCTTCAATTTCTCTCAGTATTTTATTCTGGGACTTTCCTTTCCTTACACGAGCTACTTTCTCCTTGCCTATTGTTCTGTCTCCCACTTTGCCATCTTTTCTTTCTTCAGGTTCGCAAATTCATTCTCCTGGTCCACTGAATCTATGTCCTGCCTTCTTGTTTTTCCTTTCCTGGGTTACCCTTTGAATTAGAATTTTTCAGTCGTTGGCTCAATCCTTGTTATTTGTGAATTGACGAGTGGGGGTGAATGCAATTGGTTCTGTTTCAGCTCACTGGTTGGAAAACCAGTTGGAGGTCTGCATCAACTCTGAGGGACAGCCAGTACATAACTAACTAAGGGAGGCACTAAACTGACCTGTATTGGGCCTTACCCAGGATTCAGGATCTCAGGGCTGGAAAACCCACAGTCAGAGGCTGGCAGCTCTCCATTATGGGAGGGGTGGCTGCTGCTCATAGTGCACCCAAGAAGAGTCCTAGAATCACCGAGGGACACAGGGAACTGAGGGTGGGGAAAGGGTCATGGGAGAGACCAGGGGATGAAGGGTGGTGTTCAGAGGCCAGGGGAAGGGGGTGATTTTCAATGGTTACCCCCTCAGCCCTGCCCTGCCCAGTGCTTAGTCCCTTGATTAGGAGCTTTGAAAGAAGGTCACAGACACACCCCTCAGGGCTTGTTTGGAGCCACTCGCACGTAATCCCTGAGCCACCATTAAATTCCAGTGAACTCAGGGATGACAGGTGTCAATTAACTTCCTAATGACTCTGACAACCCACATAAAGTGGCAGATTTCCCACCTTCATCTTATTTGCAGGACGTTTTCCGATATGTGCAGCCAATCCTGAAATTCAGATCCAGCCTGCTGCATTTCCCACCAATGTTCTTGGATGCCCCTGACTGACTGGTTCCTTTCAACTCTGTATTCCTGGGACAGTCAGTCTTTTACATGGCCAAGTGCGTTTTTCCCTCTGGTTCTTACCTGCTTGGTCCTGTTATTGAGTTTGGTTTCATTATGTCCTAAATTACCTGCCTTACTGCTTTCCCTTTCACGTGACATCATGTGTCAGGCCTTGGGATTTCTTTTTAAAGTTGGAACAATAGAAGTAGCTTGAAGGGGTGGGGTCAAGCTCCCACAGAACCAGGAGTTTTTTTTTAAGTTTTAGCCTTTAGTAACAATTTCTGGTGTCTTGAAGCTGAATGGGGATGCACTTAGTCCTCTCGCTGTTACAGCTAAAAGCTGGGGTTCTTCTCCTGCTGTTACAATTACATGTGAGACAATCTATTTTGCTGAATTTATCTTTGCCAAGAGTGTGTTTACAGGATGTTACTATATTGAAACAGTTAATTAGAAATAGTCAACATATCTATTATTTGATAGAGCATTTTGATAGAGCTACAGTTAAACTAATTATTTTATTTTTGTTTCGTCAGTATTTTAACTATAATGTATGAATAAGCTGTGTCTTGTTTCAAGCCTGGTAGTTTGATCAATCAAATTGCAGCTGGAACACAATGCCTTACACGTACCTTTAAAATAAGAAAATACTAGGGTCTAGACTATCTACTTAATTTATTTTGAGGGGGTTTGGACAGGTCCATAATAATTGCCAGGAGCAGGGATATCTTGCTGCAATGGTACATGGTCTTGTGGAAAACACACTTGGAGTATTGTGTGCATTAAGGTCTCCTTATCTGAGGAAGAATGTTCTGGCTGTGGAGAGAGCACAACAAAGGTTTACCAGACTGATTTCTGGGTGGCAGGACTGACGTATGAAGAGAGACTGTGTCAGTGGGACGATGTTCACTGGAGTTTAGAAGAATGAGGGGAATCTCATAAAAACCTGTAGTCATAGAGTCATACAGCATGGAAACAGACCCTTTGGTCCAACCAGTCCATGCTGAAACTTCTAATGTACTAGACCAGGTAAATACAGGAAGGATGTTCCTGATAATCAGAGAATCCAGAGCCAGGGGTTACGGTCGAAAGATAAGGAGTAGGCCATTTAGGAATTTCTTCACCCAGGGAGTGGTGAGCCTGTGGAATTCTCTGCCACAGAAGGTGGTTGAGGCCAAAACATTGAATGTTTTCAAGAAGGAGGTAGATATAGTTCTCAGCGCTAAAGGGTCACAGGGTAGAGGGAGATAGGGTGGAAATGGTATCGAGCTGGATGATCAGCCATGATCACATTGAATGATAGAACAGGCTTACAGGGCTGAATGGCCTGTTTCTTACTCCTTATTTCTATGGTTCTAGGTATAGACCAACATTGATAAGTCTCTTATTTCAGCAAATTTGTTCAGAGTTGACGTGGGACACACAGCAAAGACAAAGCTCTTCTTCAGAAACTGTGAGGGCAAATAAAATGGCAAATTGTTAGACAGGTATCCAGCTAGGTCTCTGTGGCTGGTTTCAAAACTGTAATAGTCGAAGCACAGAACAAGCTGTCTGACTGTGTCTGCTTTGATGCGGTCACGCATGAACTATTGAAAGAGATAAAAGAAACTAAACACAATCGAGAGAAAGGTAGAAACTATAGAATTAACAGCATTTGTGCTTTTTACTTGTTTCTTTATTGAAGACACATTCAAGAACTCTCAACCCCATCCAATTATTGTGCCCTCTACAAAAGTACATTGACTTCAAATTAAAAATGTATGTTAACATGTGATAGTTATATGGTAAAGTAAGATGACAGCAATATTGCTACACTTTTTTGCTGTGAGTCTGATGGATCGCTCCCTTGAAGGAATAAAACTCTGCAGTTTTCATGTCTTTGTATTGAGGTAATCACTAGATTTCAGTATTTCAGCCACCAATAAACATGCAATATTTGGCTAACTTTACTTCAAACTGCAATAAGCTCTTAGAAAGAGAGTAATAACTTAACCAAACCGATGAATTACCAAAGGATTAATGAAAGTAAATTGATGTTTAAGATATAATTTTTAAGCCTTTTACTGCAGCAAATCAATTAAAATCAACATATATGAAACAGTAATTAATAGGTAACTGACATATCAAACTAAAAAAGGGACATATTTTGTATTAACTAACTACGACAACTTATGTATCTAATGAAAAATTTTTATACCATGCATGCTTTGGATAGATAGATCAGTAGCATTAAAGGAATACTCTCAAGGTAAGTCCCATTTCTCCAACAAATGGACATTTCCCTCGCCAGGCCAGGTTAAAACTTCCAGTGCCCTTCAGTAATTGTTCGATATTTTTTCCGGAGCTTATTGCGTTTGATTATCACACGCAAGGCACAGAACTCCCTCTTTTCCCTAAATCCTTAAGAACCTGATCTACTTTGTTGCCTTTCTTTTGTACAGAAACAGAACTCCTACTCCTCTAGTGCTGCCCGGCCTGCTGTGTTCCTCTAGCTCCACACTGTGTTAACGCAAAAATGATAAATGGGATTAATTAGCTTAAATGGACAAGCAGATAATAGTCATCACAAAGCTGCAATGCATTCATCAGGCATAATTATGTGTAAAATTCTACATGTACATATTAAGTAAAAACAAATGCCTAGCATGTTTTATTGGGTCGGCAATATAAGGAATAGTAAAATGAGATACACAATGAAGAATGTTAAGATGCAGGAAATAAAGATATTTAAATATTTTTGAAGCTTCAGATATAATCTGTGGAACTGGTGACAAATGTAAAAATGGCAAGGAATGAGAGAGGAAAGTAGGTCATTTCCCCATATAACACAGATTAAACTGAAGCCCTGCAGTTCAAATGAAGTCAGGAAACCTGTTAAAGAAATATTGCGGTCAGAATTCTCAGGAAGCTTTAGGGGTGGTGGGGAGATGTTATAAAATTTTGGATTATCCTTGTAGAAGTTATAAATTGAAAAATAGTGTACAATATAGTCTCACATATAAATGTAACTGCAAACTCTTACTCATATTTTATTTTAGGAATTCATTTGCCTTCTTTCCCTTGCTACACGCCGTAGATTAAAATCTGACATATTATTATCAAATGCAATAATGCTCAATTTTGAGGTGAAAAGGTGACTGTATGCTATTTGAAAATAGCGACTTCAGGCGTACAAATAAGGATCTTGCAGTTTTACAGTATTCTAAACGTGACAAACTGTTTGTCTGCTTCAATTCTGCAAATTAATTGGTATCCAAATATAGTGCAATGAAATCAGCAGGTCTCTATTCCTTTCAAAGCAATATATGGATTTTATCTAAATAGTAAATTGCAGAGATAATTATCTCTGAATTCCTTATCAGAAGACTCCAAGTTAGTTAAAGTTTATGATTCTTCAAGGCCTGGTGTTATCTGGTACCTAATTTAAGATTGGAAATATGGCATATTTTTATACTCAGGCTTATCAAAAGTATGCCAAGTACATAGCTCACCAGATAATTCAGTTAGAGAGTGAGATACAATCATGCGGAATATGGCTCATATTTGTTTGCAAGGACATTTATTTTCATAAGGGCACCACGGCGATGTTTGAGCCACAATGCCCCAGTCCGATTTGAAAACAGTTGAGACGTGCTCAACTATAAAATGGCCAATTTTTGTTGATGTTCTTCAAGGATGGAGATACTATGAAGATTTATGAATATAGCTTTCTTCTACTGTTCACTGCAGAATTTGATAAGAAAATATCAACAAATTAGGAACGTTTGGCTATCTTGATATTTTGAAGAGAGCTGCACTGTTTGTACATAGAATAAAACAGAATGAATTAACAAATATCTTTGCTACAAAGCCTTCTTTCTAATTTCGCTACTGCATCTGAACTTAGTTGCAGCTTAAAATCAAAAAGTATTTTAATTGTATATTAAAAGAGATCTTTGTCAACATTCAAAACTACTTTTAATGCAAAATCACAATGGAGTTTATCAACCAGTAACATTCCTAATTTATATTGAACATGATAATATTGCAATAGGAACCTGATTTAAAAATAGTGTTTGTCAATTAAGGGACAGATTCTGTACATAACATAAAAAAAGCTCTTAAAGGACACCCCTACTTTGAAAATTTTCCAGGGTATTTCTTTACAAAATCAAAAATTTCACTTTACTAAGTAATTTCTAATACGCTAACAAATTAAGTTCTGCCTATAGTATTTTAGTAGTGAAATAGTGATTTGTAGGAAAGCAATAAAACCTAAAAACCTGAATAAATTATTTGCACAGTACAATATAGATGCTTCTCTGACCAGCAGATGTCGCTCTTACCTCACTTTCAATTGAGAGTTTCTTAGCTTCTGAACTGTGATTGCCTTTCTGCTTTAGGAGATACCAACAGTCTGGGAAAAGAGGAAAAGAATAAAATCATTACTTATTTTAAAAGGAACAGTGTGATTTAAATGATTTGCATGTTATTTATCTTTTAGTTCCTGAGCAGTTAAATCTATTGCATCACTCAATGAAATGCTCAATATTTTTATGGCAGTTCTAACATAAATCCAATATGTCTGCAATTTGTGGAGTTTGCATAAAGGGAGGCATGTAGAATTATGCGATGAGCACAGACATGCCCTGACTACTGTGTAAGCCTTGTGAAATCAGTTTGCTAGGGGTTCTGATCAGGGTACTTGAAGTCCCTTGCAAAGATTTAGGACACACCATTGAAAGAAGACCTTCATCTATTCCTCTTATCTTCCCTCAGAGGTTTCTCCAGATTCTCCAGCAGTAATGTGGATGCAGTGGGTATCCTGAAATCAAACCACTGTATATGCTACCCAGAGCTCACAGGCATCTATCATTCTATCCTCCAGGAGGAGATGCCTGGCCTTGACTCTCTCTCTCACCATGCCGCTCAACTAGGACTCTAAGATTGGGGACCAAACTTGCATCCTGCCATATTGTAATGCCACATCCTGGCACTCCCCACCTGAGTCGCCAGGAGCCTGTTGAGTATTCTTATACCTCTAGTATCTCCAGGCTGTTTGACTGTGAGCACCTCCCTTTGCATTGGGTAACTGGAGTCCAAGTGTAAAATACCAGTCGGTTTTCTTGTTAACAAGTCTCTTAATGAGTCCAGTTGGCTACGTAAAAAGGGCTGGTACCATGAATGGGGTGGGAGGCTGGCAAATTGGTCAGCATGGGTATTTCCAAACCCTGTGCACCTCCATTCCCGACCTTGGCAGGCCCAAAGTTCTGCCCTTTACTCTGCAGAAGTTGGCATTGAGGTAGGTTTCGTATTAGTGACAATACAAGTTTATTGAAGTGTTAGACTCCGTGAAGTTCTTACAAACAATTGAGTACAGGTCTTCTCTGAATTTAGCTTACTTCAACTGCTCAGAATATGGCCTTACCAGCCACAGATCAACCTTGGCCCCATTATTATCCTCTGTGTCTTTGAATCAGAAAGCGAAAAGTTCAGACCCTCACTACAGATACTTGAGCATAAGATCCATGTTGACTCTTCAGTGAAGTACAAGGATATGTGCCATGATTGAGGTGTTGGCTTTTAGGGAAGATATCTACTGAAGGCTCTGTCTGGTCACAAAGGTGAATTGAAACAATTCTGTGGCTCTGTATTAAAAAAGAGCTGGATTTCTGATCACCATTTCTCCCTTAACTAATAAATAGTTAAGTAGGTTAGTTTTCTTTATGTGAGACCTCGCTGTGTGCAATTAGGCTGCAGTGTTTCCCAGCATGACAAAGTAGCTACACTTTGGTCATGTCCCACCACATAAATAACTGAGCTTAATAGCTAGAACTTCTTGTACTGAAATGTTTTTTAAAAAATGAGACATTGGGGTGACTAAATTGGCCACAGCCATCACCTGACCACACAAGTTAGCCAAGCTTCATGAAACCAATGTGGAACAAATCGTCTGAACTAAATATTTTTTACTCAAAAAAACATTGAAACTAATTCATGCGGGCAAGTATGAAAAGGCCCTCATTTCCTACTTTGATTTACATCTATATGATAAGTTTCAAATATTAGAGATGAAAGACATCACCTGCAATTATCAAGCTTGGAAACAAAGAACTCAGACATGGAAATACATAAATATTCTGCATTCCAAGAAACTGCTTTTGGTAAAGCAGAGAGATAGATTTTGAACCATCTAAAGAAAGCGCTCCCTTGGTCTAACAAGAAGAAAAAATTCTGGGCAACAATTAAAAGGGCAAGTCTCAACAGTGAGAACTCAAAGGACCACTGAACTGTTTGTTACAGCTGATGATTCAGGATACCAAATGACAACCATGGTACAACTTACAAGGACATCATAAGGACTTTAAACATATATTCCTTTCATCTTCCTTTAGTACTGCACTGTATCCTTTTTTAGCTATGTATGCTTGACATCACATCTTTAAGTATTTTTCTCACGGTCAGCAAATAATAAATTCACTCTTCCTTTCAATCAACAAAATGTTGTAATTGGCTCCTTACTGTTAGGAGAAATCGATCAGCTACATTTTAATTGGAGAGAGGTATAGGCTGTGCCAAGAAAAATGTAAATCTTGCAGTGGTGAAGCTTCAAGTTTCTAAAGTGGGGAACCAGTTCACATCATGACTGTCACATCACTTCCGATCCATATCACACAACGTCCTTATCCAACAAAGTTCTGTTGAACACAGCATTGGTGAGATCAACAATCATCACAACATCAGCAGCCTTTAGGGGAAACAGTTCCAAATTACTACCTCAATTTGAATTAAAAAGCGCTTCCTGATTTAGATCTTGAATGCCCTAAACTAATTTTAAAGGATTTCCCCCTCACTCTTGTTTTCCCCTCTAGAGGAAATAGTCACTGCATATTTAACTTAAAAAATTCTTTTGACATGTTCATGTACAAATCAGCATAAATAATTGACTTGTGTGTTCATAAAATTGTGGGTGAAATTGTAGGGATTTGCTAACCATGTGCTCAAAATTTGGTCATTTTTATTGGACTATAGGAAGATTAGATCACGAGTAGGTCATAGAGCCTATCAAGCCTGTTCCCCCATTCAATGCAGTCATTGCTGATCGAACATTGCAATGCGGTTTGCCCATGCCATCCCCCATAAGCTTGTATGCGACGGGTAATCAGAAATCGACCAATCTGGAGCTTAGCGATGTTGAAGCTCCCCAGTGCTAAGCCTTGCAGTATCCCATTAGTCATAGCCTGCCAACATCAGAATGTCACATTTATTCTTCCTCTATGCTTTCTGTTTGTTAGCCAATTGTTGGGGTAGATTATTTTACAAAATAATTTCAGCAGCCTTGGGTCAACAATCATTTATGGAGCCAACATTTGAAAAGTCTATCCCAGAAAAGATTCTAAGGTAGCATTCTGACTCGGTGAGGATTCATCAGGCACTTTTGCATAGACAGTACATTATTCAAATTCCCAAGTGATCAGTTTTAAACAAACACCTTGTTTTTAATACATTCCAGAAGTGGCAAGGCACCTGTCACACCCGGTCTCACCACTCCCTGAAATCCCAGGTGCCATCCTATCATTTCTTCGTGCTTTATTCCCACCCTTGATTCAACACCAACGCTTCGTCTTTCTTGGTGTGGTACAGTGTCATCCTCACATTCCATTTCCAAAAAAAGCCTCAGGGTTAATGCTAGTCCAGCCACGTTGCATTTTCACAGAAACGCTGCCTCTGCTGCATCAGCATCTGAGCAATTTTCTTTTTTAACCAGACTAACTTTTTGAGTAAGAATAAATGAAAATGAATCTTAAATGATTTATGTTTATTGCTTATGAAGTTAACGAGAACATTCTGCCTCATTCTAATCCCAGATGGAAATTCATGTGGATTTACAGGTTAACACATCATCCTCAAATTGCTTCCTAAGACAATCATTAATCCATGCCAGTACATTGCCTCCTGTCGATATGCTTTAATCTTTCTAACCAGTCGGATAGGGGGGACTTTATCAAAAGCCTTGAAACTTTAAGCATATTATGTTCATTGTCTCTTTTTTATCAATTTTGTTAGTAACATCTTTAAAAAAACCAACATATTTGTCAAACAGAATATCCCATTCACAAGTCTATGTTGACTATGCCCAATCAAATAATTATTAACCATTTGTTTAATTATCCCATTTTTATAGCATTGTTCCTACTACTGATGTAAGACTAAAAGATCTGTAATTCCTTGTTTTCTCTCTTGCTACCTTCATAAAAGGGTGAAGTGACTTTTACTACCTTCCAATCCTCAGGAATCATTCCAGAATCTATGGAATTTTGGAACGTAATCACTGATGTGTTGACTATCTCTATAGCTACCTCCTTCAATACTCTGGGACGTAGACTGTAAAGTCCTGGGAATTTATCAACTTTCCATTAATTTTTCCAGTGCAATCTTCTCACTAACTTTAAATTCCGAGTTGAACCATTTTCTATAAATTTAAATCAAAAAGCTTAAAATAGTTGAAATAACCCATGGACTTTTGGTACTGCAATATTACTGAAGCATACAAGCCTAACATGCACAGATTGGAGAGGAGACGAGGTGCATTTTATGATATCTATTAGAATGGAAACATGGTGTGCAGGATGATTGAATTAAGCAGGATGTGAAACTTCGATTTTTGGATGGTGGTTAGGATACAGGGAACACAACAGTGGGATTTTTGGATGGTGGGTTAGGTTACAGGGAACACAACAGTGGGATTTTTGGATGGTGGGTTAGGATACAGGGAACGCAACAATGGGATTTTTGGATGGTGGGTTAGGATACAGGGAACACAACAGTGGGATTTTTGCAGCATGTCAAGCCTTTTGCCATCCTGTGGTAAGTTCATTATAAACTTGCATGTGATGAATACTCACCAGTATTCAATCTTTTTAAACTATGTCCGAACTTCAGAGTAAAGTCAGGGGTGCACATGAACCCTGAGGCATTCAGTTCACATTAGGATAAAAAAAATGAACACCAGTTATGTTCATGGAGTTATATCTGAGGTTTCCCCTGTTGAACTCTGTGGCACAAGGAGGGAGCAGGAGCTCAGCAATATGCGTGGAGTCTTGGCACTTGCAAGGTTGAGTCAGTGGAGGAGGGGGTGGTATTGGGGATTGAAAGATCAGTGTTCAGGCACATGTAGAAGTGGAAGAGGGATCCAAGGTAGAAGAAAAGGTGTGAGCAGTGAGTCTAGGGCAGTTAGTTGTAAGGGATGGGAGTGTTGTAGTTCACCAATCACATGGGTGAGGGTTAAGGAAGCAACTTCTGGCCATACATGTGTAAAAATGCAATGTTCCCAATCATAGTTGAATTCCATGTTGGACTGGTATCCTGGACACCTGAAAAAACATCTTTAAAGTTCAGGGAGAATGTTCATAAAATTGATTCGGAATTTTGTGTTGGCTGTTGGTCACCTTGCTCAGATGGAGGAGTAGGTGAGAAACGCCTGGCATCTGAAACAAAATAGAAAGTGCTGGACAAACTCAGCAGGTCTGCTAGCATCTGTGAAGAGAGAAACAGAGTTAATGCCGCTTCTTCAGAACACTGACTGGTTTCTTACAGTTCACCTACATTGAATTCATGTGGATCATTTTAATTATCTCCACTGATTGGGATCTTGGAAAGCGTCCATGACAATAGAATTGTAGAATCCCTAAAGTGTAGAAAGAGGCCATTCGGCCCATCAAGTCCACACCTGCCCTCCAAAGATTATCCCACCCAGACTCAGACCCCAATGGTATCCCTGTAACCCCACATTTCCCGTGGCTAATTCACCTCGCCTACAGATCCCTGGACACAATGGGACAATTTAGCATGGGCAATCCACCTAATCTGCACATCTTTGGAGTGTGGGAGGAAACTGACACATTCACAGGAAACCCATGGAGACACGAGGAGAATGTGCAAACTCCACACAGACAGTCACCCAAGGCTGGAATTGAAAGGCAGGTCCTTGGTGCTGTGAGGCAGCAGTGCTAACCACCGTGCTGCCCATACAGTGTGTAATACAGAAGGCCAGCTGAGCCAACAAGTTCAGTCATGACCCACAGAGTGGCGAGTACAACACGGAACACTAAAATGAACAAAAAGTCAACAAAAAACACCATATTGTTTCTTCTATGATAAATGATATATCCCTAATTCTCCCATAAATAACCTTGAGTCATGCCAGTACCTTTAGATCTCGGCTTTAGCTAGACTCAACAAAGAACAATGATATACACGTGAGTAAAGTGAAATCAATGAAATGTAAAATATTTGCAAGTAAAACTTAATATTGAAAGAAATATCCATGCTGATTTTGTGCTTGCACTCAGTCTCATGTTAATGGCAATCAAGTTAGGCGTGAAAGATTTGGTTGAGAGGCAGAGACTCCCTTGAGTGGCCATTGCTAATGGGGGCACCTGACAGTATATATGGAATGTCCTGTTCATTTCAAGAGCTGGATTTCATTAGCAAATGGTGGAAAAGAAGTACCTTCACCCCATTCTCTCCCCCGCTTTTAATACATTTTTACTTTCCTCAATATCCTTTCTCTATTCGAAGCATCTCAATAATCAGTAAATGTTTCTCAAAATGTGTTCCTTTGCAAAGTTTCAGTTTCTGAGTTGTATGTTTTCAAAGTTTTAAGCATACAAGCAGATAGAATGCAACTTGTCAGAATTTTTAGATTATGAAGAACATGGCTATTGCAAAATGATGGGAATATGCAGATGTGGGAGGTTGGAGTAGGCCATAAGTGATTGAGCTGAACTATGCCTGTGTGGTTCAGAGGAAATCAGAGTTAGAATTCACACTCATGAAGGGGTGACCAGAGAGTGAAATAGCCTGACAGTAATTGAAGATGAGGCTTGAGAATAATTGGGAAATCATCTTTGGACACATTTGGAGCTTGACCCAATTGGTGGGGTTGTAGACCAAGATCTGGGAGTTAATTAAGGGAATCTTACTCATGTGAATACACGTGATTGCTGGAGCTTGCAGTGTGGGACTAATAACTATATGGAATGAAAGGCCTGGTTTAAAATGTGTTATTCGGGATCACCCAACAGATGGTAGCAGCAAGATCTGGGCACTGAAGGGAATAGAACCTGGGTGTAAATATTGGAACTTGTAACTTGCTGCCCATCAGCTATTAATGATCTAGGTTTCATTGGCTCTTGAAACAAGATTAAAATGTCATTGGCAAGATAGTAGTTTGCAGCTTCTTTACCTGGGTAGTAACCTGAAGTTCAGTGATCCTATATCAAGTGGGTGCTCCAACAGGCTACCACCCAATCTGAGAAACTTCAAGGATGAGATTGAGTTGGCAGATGCACAGATAAGTGAAACAAATGAGAGAAAATGTTACAAAAGGAGTTAACTTTATAGGCAATGCCTAAATATTAATGCTTTAAAAATAGAGCAGAAAGCGAGCTCAAAGCAAAGGAAATTGTGAACCTATGCAGGCAAAGCGTAATTTAAGTATTTAGAGGTGGGATGTGTACATTTATTAATAGTTTCAATGATTTCTTTTGATAATTGTTGATTTTGTAAAAGCATCTATCATGTCTAGAACATCACAATTAGGTAGGTAGTCAACATAACCTTCCAAAAGATTTCAATTGTTTTTTATTTGATTAATGAATTGTTGATTATTAATTAAGATGAACATGTGTAAGTATAAACATTTGAATTAGGAGCAGGAGTAGGCCATTTCCCCCGCCCATCGTCCCATTAGATAAAATCATATTTGATCTAATTGTGACCTCAACTCCTTTCTCAACCATTGTTGAAATCCTCTGAGTTCCTCGTTAATCAGTATTCTATGACTGGTGCTTCTACTTCACTTTGCGGAAGTTGATGTACAGGTCAATAGTTTATTAATTATTTTTAGTGAAGCAATGTAGTGATTTAATAATTCCTTTGTTTGTTTATGGGGATCGGGGGAAATGATTTGTGCATTAGAAAGAATCTTCTCATTTCATAGCTCACATTTTCCATGATCCAGGGACACTTCTACACTTAGGACATTTATTGGAAACAAAACATTTAATTATATTTAGATAAATAGGAGAGGACTGCTCTCAATTAAAATTTAAGTCACTAACTGTTGGTAAAGTCTGTGCACAATATACTGAGTACATTTATACTTGTCATAGATTTTGTTTGATTCAGTTCAATCTCTGAGACTCCGGAGGTGAATACATTGCAAGAGACAAAGTTAAAATCTATCCACTCAGGCATGCAATTATAATTATTCATGGAATACTTTGTTGCTTTGTATCTTGAGTCTAATTTATGGTTTTATTTGTTCCTGGATGGCAGTTTAAAAGGAAGGGGTCACCCATGTAAAACAGAGAGAAGGCAATTTTTTTCCCTCAAGGAATTGAGAGTCTTTGGAACTCTCTTCCTGAAAAGGAAATGGAAGCAGAGTCTTTGAATATTTTAAGACAGAGGTGGATAGATTCTTGATATACAAGGACGCGAAAGGTTATCAAGGGTCAGCAGGAATGTAGCCAATCAGATCTAATTGAACGGCAAAACAGGCTTGAGGGACTGAATGGCCAACTCCTGCACCTTGTTCATATATTGTCAATCAAGTAAAGCAAATGGAAAGTTGGTATGATGTTTAATGAAAAAAGATGATATTCAGATCATTTGTAGCATTGTACATTTAGATATTTGTACATCGACTTCCCTCTTTAATTGAAAGTCTTCAAGTCGAATATGAATGTTGTACAAATTTAAATGAAATCAAATGAATCTAATTTCTAACATTAAATTTGCATATAAAATTAGCAACTTTAAATTGTAAGTTGTATCTTTATGGAAGTTGGTTCTTAGTTTTTATTCAGTGACTGGGGAAAACATATTATTCTATTTAGCTCTACTTTATACATGCAAATTGCATTAATTACATCACCCAGTTAAAGTAATTAGATTAATTATATTATACAAAGCAAAGCACCATGGTGTCACTGTTGTCTGATGAGTGCCAAATTACTGCATATTCATGCTTACCGCAAAACGTGTACACCCACAAAACACTTCACATCCATCCTGGCTGCATTCAGTTCTGAAAAGTAAATGCTGTCAAGTCAGATATTAAAGGTTTTTGCTGGTATTGTGGCATAAATTAACTTTCCACTATTAATATATCGCTGCCACTTTGTTTATTCTTTGTTCATTCATTTCATTCTGGTAAGTCATTGGGCAGTTTCACTAAGAGGATAAGTACATCATTTATACTCCAGAAATACCAGTGTTCAGGAATTAACTATAGTTTTTTTTTTAATGGAATACTTTTTTGCTTTGTATCTTGTGTCTAATTCATAGTGTTATGGACCATACCAAACTGTCTCAACATATATTAAGAAGACAGCCTAGACCCTAACTTTTTCTTATTTTAAAGGTGAGTGTAAGGCATTGCGTTCCAGATGAAATTAAATTGGTCTAACTACTCAATTTTAAGCAAAATACACTTTTTTTACACTATAGTTAAAACACAGACAAAACAAAAATAAAAGAAATGGATTGGCTTAACTGTAACTCTATCAAAATGCTTAAAAAGTAATATCTATTAACTACTACTAATTAATCATTCCAATATAGTAACATTCCAAAAACACACCCTTGGCAAAAGGCAGATTCAATAAAATAGATTGTCTCACATGTAATTCTGGCAGCAGAAAGAGAATTTCAGCTTTTAGGTGTAAGAGAGAGAGGAATAAGAGCTTCCACATCCAGCTTTAAGAAGCCAGCAACTGTCACTGAAGGCTAAAACTAAGAATCCTGGTTCAGTGGGAGTTTGACCCCACCCATTCAGGCTGCTTCTATTGTTCCAACTTTAAAAATAAAACTAAAGGCATCACAAGATGTTTACTTTATTTGGTTTGGAGTGGACTGCTTGGTCCTCTGTCTTAACCTTTCTTCATTTAAAAAAGGGACAAAACATACCTCCTAAAGCCATAGTATCAGCACAGTAATTTCATTGTCTAAAAGCACCCATAAATTATTCTGTTGCTCCCTTCTTGGCATTCGTTATTCCATATCAAAAACCACATACGTATTAGTTCTGCATAATGTTTTTGCTGTTGTGGTCAAATGCCAAAGATATAATTCTAGCTTTGCCAACCATGTCTTATATCCTAGCACTCTTGCTTGAGTAAAGATATTATGAGTTTAAGCTCCACTCCAGAATATAATCACAAAAATCAAGGTTGACATGAGTAGTGAGGTAGTGCTGCACAGTTAGAGATGCTGTCTTCCAGAAGTAATGTTAAACAGAGAACCTGTATGTGCTGTCACAGGAACACAATAGATTTAATGGCACTAAGTAACAGATTATCTGGTCATTACCAAATTGCTGCTTAAAGAAACATCTCTGCACTAATTGAATGTAGTTATTCATACATCACTAAAACTTCAAAAAGTACTTTCATTAGCTGTTCAGCACTTTGGGTCATCCTGTGGTCCTGAAAGTCACTTTAAATCAAAAGTTTTTTCTTCTTTATACATCTGTACGCTCAGCTTGTTCCAGTGTTAAAACATTGAGATTTTTTGAACAAAGGCAAGGAAAATGAAAACTTTTGTGCACCTATATATTTTATCAAGCCAAATTGTATATTAATAGATGTTAAAGGATAAATAATCAGAAAGGGGCCCGTGTGCATTTTGAGTTTAGTACCTACTGCCCCAAAAGTTCACTTATGAACACATACAGCAATATTTTAACTTTGCCTTCAATTATACAATGGGTAATTATCATTGATTTGATTTATAATTATAACAAATTAAAATAATGATGTGCAATAGTGATTTAACTATCATTGCATGGTAATGCTGTGTTCATTTAAAAGTCATGCAGAACAGTTATGTACAATATTGGTTAAGCTAGGTTAATTCAGAAAATGAAACATCAAACAGTAATTATAATAGTGATGCAGATATTGTACTGAATGTGCCTGTATTAGTTAACTACATTTTTGTTGTTAATTATATCATTTCAAAATTTGGTCCCTGATGATTGGCACAAAAATATGTTTCACAACTGGAAAAGGCCATTAAAGCTCAAAAAGTATGTTCCTTTCTGGCAGACAAACGCAGTGACTTTCTCACTGACACATTAATACGTTCCATCTTCAAACAGATTTCAGAACTACAACCACAGCCTGTCACTGGAAAACAAATCCATCCAAGCTGAATGTTTATAGCCAACAGATTCACTAGTATCCTTCAGGGAAGAGAACCTATAACTCAGCCACTATTGTCTACATTTGATGGTCCCATACTATGCATTTGGCTTTTAATTTTCTCATGATCAAACTTCTCAATTCTAAGATAAATTGTTACAAGAAGCCTTCCAGCATCTATTCAGAGCAACCAATGATGGGCAAAAAAATGCCACCTTGACAGCATAATTACTGGAAACTGCAATAACTCAGGAAATTGGGCTAGAAAGGAATATCATTTATTGTTGAACACCAAAATAGAGCCACTACTTGTACCGTACATAGGCTAGTCCCAACCCAGGACAGATAACTCTGCAGACCCATCCAAAGGTCTGCTTTATAAAGGTCTCAGGTGAAGAGTTCTAGATGGTCAGACCATTGCCTGGTACCAAGGAAATTTATACTCAATGAACATCACAGGGAAATTAATTATTGATTCCACATGGGCTTTGTAAGGGTTATCACAGGCATAAACTTAAAAAAAAATTCTAATAGTGTTTGTGAATTCATTCTGATGTGGGATAACATATGCTTTATGTACTCCATAGTAACACCTTGACCAGAATCCACCTGCCATCTGATCAGCATCCTGTTTCTCATGCAGTATAAACTATTGTTCCCTTTAAAATTTGATATTCTTCAGTGTCTCCTGTTGAGTGCAAGATGAAATGCTTTGAAAGCTTTTCTCTTTTTTTCAGCAATACTTGAACTCATTGTGCTGAGGGTTATAGTTTTTGAATTATTTTTTACTTCAATAACAATGTGCACTTTTCAGTCAGGAATATACTTCTTTCGGACAAACTAACATCACACTCCTAATCTCCCTTTCATTTCTTTGGACCTTGAATGGTAATCAAACATTCTATTCAATGCTAACCATACTCACAACAGGAAAACCACCCTGGTTAAAGTGGTCAACAATATCCTCTGTGTTTGTGGCTCTGAATTATTTATCCTGCCATAATCAAAGTAATCAGTTACTACCCCCATTCTTCCTCCTGGTTCCTCACACAAACTATTTCTCTATTTAACCCTGTGTTGAATTTTAAATCCTATACCAGTGTTTCCCAAACCTTTTGCTAAAGTGACCCATCTTGAGGCTTGAAAATTGTTTCAACCTGTTAGGAAGCACCATGAAGAGATTGGTGAGAGAGTGGGCTGGGCGGTGACGTATGAGAGCGGGGGTCCAGTCTGTTGGAGCGGGTATGCAGAGCTCCACAGTGGGCATTGCTGCCTTAGAACCTGGGACTTGAAAGTTTCTGCTTGTGGCCCCACCTTAAGTCTTAACCCCTATCCTGGGAAGCCCTGTTCAATGCTATATTTAAAGCTAGAACTACATGTTTTATTCTTCACAATACTCCCTATCTACTGCTCTGCGACCCTCACTGCTATGGACTCATTCACACACTTCCGTACTTGATCTTTCCAATATTTCTCTTGCTGGCCACCTGACCTGCTTCAACTCCAAGTTGCAAAAGCTCTCACCTTTGATTTGCAAACCTGCACTACAACCAACTCAGTTATCTCCAGATCACTGCTGACGGGTGCTGTGACTTTAACTTTGTACCAGCTCTTTACCTACAAATCCCTTCATGGCCTTGCTCCTCTATTTGACCTCTATAGCATTCTCCAGTTTTCCATCCTTTCCCTTAAATACAAGCCCATGATGTAAGCTGCTATTTATCTTTCTCTTTATATACTTAGCTTGAAAGCATTCTATTTCTTTGACTCTGCATTAGGCTACTTTTTCTCAATCTCTGTCAAAAGATTAACATTTGTTCTGCAGCTTCTCTTGTGAGTACTTCAGGACAATATTCTGAGAGGCACTGTTCTGTAAACAAGGTCTTTTTGGGCAATGGTAGCATCTCTACCTCTTGGCCAGAAGCTCTGGGTTTGAGACCCTTGCTAGGACTTGTTAGCTTCAGAAGATGTGTTTGTAATGTGGCCAAACAGGTTGACTAACATTGTAAACTCTTCCAATATACCTGATGGCAGGTAGTAAAAGTGGGAGTTTTCTGGCCAGTCATCCTGCAGGAAGCAATAGCAAATGACTGCAGTACTTTTGCCCACTGTGTAGACCGATTCAATGGATTAGCATGGCCCAACCCTCAGAAAAAAGGATAGGAAAAAGACAGACTGACTGTGCTATGTAAATACACGCTGTTACAGTATCATCAGAACTGATTCACATATGTATTCCAACAAAGCATGCTAGTATATGTAGGATAACACAGTGTGGAGCTGGAGGAACACAGCAGGCCAGGCAGCATCAGAGGAACAGGAAAGCTGATGTTTCAGGTCGGGACCCTTCTTC
>NC_063359.1:20800282-20815743 GCF_021869965.1 Rhincodon typus | reverse complement strand
CTGTGTTATCTCTGACTCCAGCATCTTCAGTTCTTGCTATCTTTATTATATCTAGGAGCCTATTTTACAAGGATCACACACCTTAATTCAACCACAATTGGTTTTGTTACAAATATTGTGGACTGCATTTTACCATAAATTGGCTTACTGCCGATTTTGGGGAGATTCATGGGGCATTTCTCTCTGTGAGTTTTGTCACATTATTTTCCACAGCTCACCTCATGATGTACACAGCACATCTCAATAGAAAACTGCTCACACTATTCTGTGCTCAGTGATGGCAGAGTGCTCACATTCCTGAGATTCCCTGCATGGGATCATTTTCAAACCAGCCGTGCACCAGGCAAGGCACTGTCAGCTAGGAGCTGCCCTTCACAGTGCATGTAGTACAAGGGCAATGAGAAAGAAATGCTCCTAAGGGCACATTGATGGCACAGCTGACACTGCTTTACAAATACAAGTTCACATTTGTAAAAGTATTGCTCTTTTACATCATTACCTATCTGATCACACGCCATGTAAGGAAATGTTGAGGAAATTACCAAAGGCTTGGCCAAACAGGTAGACTTGCATGAATGTATTAAAGGAGGAGAGTAAGATAGAACGGTTTAAAGATGGAATTTTATAATATATTCTCAATCTTTGCATTTTTTTATGCAAGGGCCACACATCTGAATTCATCTGGTGCACAACTGGTCTTGTGCTCCGATGTGAAATCTACTTGACCATAGTCTGAAATTCCAACACCTTGCTTGTGGTTACACTAAATTTATTGAAATCTGGTATAATTGCCCTTTGATCAGATTTCAGTTCAAATGCAATGCAGCTAATAACAAAACTGAATTCACCCTAAGTCCACTCACATAATTTAGTTGGGGCCATTGGGAAGTGATGGACGTGGGAACCCTGATTGAATTTATATTTGTAACCAAAGGAGATTTAAAAGTGAATTGTAGCAGCTGTACCACCAATGACCTAAAGCAAATGGTTCAATACAGACTGGAGATTAACCCAGAGATTTATCTTGTCTCCATCACTCGAGTGTACAATGCATGGATATATAGAGGAATTTGGCAATGTTTGAAGACCAGCTTGACATTGATCATAAAAAAAGACAATTATAGATTTTAAAATTGAGGGAAAAACGCACTTACCTCCCGCATCCACAAAACCATCTTAGGCCAGTCATGTCCTTTTCAAGATTATATTTAGTTCATGAAAGTCTCAATATTCAAGTCAAAAGTTGAACATTGGTAGTCCACTTTTATCGTTATCGTAACAGAGTAAAGAAGTTTATTTTAAATTCTCGAATTTCTGAGTAACTCTCTTGTATTAATAGCTTTGCTGTTCCCCACATGAAGAACCATTTTCTCCATATTCATTTTATCAAAACATTCAGAATTTGAATATTTTTATTAGGTTGCTCCTGAACCTTCTTTTCTCAAGAAAGGAAATCCAGTCTATTAATCCTTTCCTGACATGTTCACCTATTTATTTCTCGTATCGTCCTTCTAAGTTTTCTCTGTATCCTCTCTGTCACCTCCATATCCTTTCATAATATGGCAACCAGCCTGTCTGACTTTCTACTTGCAAGTATAATCCATTTGTTGATTGCCCTTTGTGTGAAGAATAGTTTCCTGCTAATGGTCTTAGATTTACCACTCTACATCTCTTTCCTTGCCTGCTATTTTGTTTTCAAGGATGACAGTCTCAAATTTTTCAAGTCTTGAAACAGGCAAGCTCAAAATCTACTGACTTGTACTTTGGACCACTTGAAATATAACTTTCTGTGAACACGTATGGTACTTATTGCACCAAGGAGAAAATTGTACACTTGTGGACTGTAACAAGTCACTAGTGTTGGACTTGGTCTTTACATATTAATTAAGGTTAATTCATTGTACCCTTTACCAACTTCTAATAGATTAACATTTTTTATTTTTAAATCTTCCATTGCATTCAGAATCAGTTTTTCTGTTTATTCCATCATTCAAAAATACTACTATACCTGTTGATAAGTGAGTATGAAACCAGCACAAATAAGTGATTAGGGATCACTTTTTTTGGAATTTCACACCAACCTGACTCTGAAACTTCAAAGTCTTGCCTTTTTTGTTCATAAATCCTGGATTTTAGTTCAAACACTAATTATGTTATTTTAGGAAAGCTTAATTACAATTAAAGACCATAAATATGAACACATGCATTCCAACACACTGTGAAAATATTTTAAGTGAGAGAAACATTTGGTTTGAAGGCAAATCAGTTAACAGATATGAAAGTGGTAAAGAATGATTGTGGACTTTACAGAATAGCTGGGGCCAGACAATATTGTCTACCTGCAGTCTGAGTGTCATGGAATGAAACAAAAAAAAAATGCAAGTTGGAATACAATATTGGGCCATAGTTTTGGGTGGTTGTGATATATGAGATTATTCTTTTCAGCTTCTCTTTGTGAAATGGATACACTCTTTATTAGCGAGATTTCAATTAATTTTAGGTAACTGAGAAAACAACGTATCTTTGTTTTTTTGAATATAGCCCTGAGGCATATCATGTACAAATGAATACTATCAAATCTAGATCCAAGTAACTTAATGCTGGCAGGAATAATATTGATATTTAAAGGAATAAATTTGTCAAATGTGCAGTGTGAAGATGTTTGTGTTTAACCTGAAGCATCTATCAACTTGCTGCCAGAAATATCAATCATAAACTTTTGCCAGCACTTATGGGATCAAAGAAATATATGCAATAAAATGAAATTATGTACCTCATTGAATAGGTGTGATTGTAGGCTTCGTCTTTGAAATTGCTGTGTAAATAATTACAGGCAAGCAGACTTCGGAGTTGTTATTAAAACTATGAGAAACAGGTTTGCAGTAAGTATCTTGGCATAGTTGCTTCTGCCTGGCATGTTATTGCTGTTCCGTGCTAATTTTTCTTTTAAATTTCCTTCCCTCCCTGCTGAAGGCATTGTGTGCATGATGACGTATGAAGGCATCATTTACATGTAAGGTTAGCCAATGATTGTTGGCAGTTCATTCAACTGGAATTACTACAATCAAGTCTGATCTTGACTTAACCCGAAATCCGCCCATGTGTAATTTCAGCTGGGCTTGGTGGAGAGTGATGGATGGTGGAAACAATGTTTGAATTACCTCTCATATCCAAAAAGATATTAAAGTCAAATGTAGCAGTCCTACCATGCATAATTGAATAACTCAGACTAGAGATTAAATGTAAGATTTTCCTTGTTTGTGTAACTCAGTTTCTAGGATTGAAATATTTATCTCAGCTCACTTAAATTGTTTAATCAGATTGAATCTGTCAACTTAAGATATTTCTGTGCAGACTGTATAGGGTCATACAGCACAGAAACAGACCCTTCGGTCCAACTCGTCCATGCTGACCAAGTTTCCCAAATTAAACTAGTCTCATTTGCCTGCATTTGATCCATATCCCTCTAAACCTTTCCTATTCATGTACCTGTCCAAATGTGTTTTAAATGTTGGAAATGTACCTGCATCTACCCTTCCTCTGGCAGTTCATTCCACATCAAACCATCCTCGATATGAAAAGTTTGCCACTCAGGTCCCTTTTAAATCTTTCTACTCTCACCTTAAAAGTATGCCCACTAGTTTTGAACTCCCTACTCTCGGAAAAACACTGTCCAATATGCAAACTTTACAAGTAGAATCTGGGGAAATCTACACTGTACTCAGAAAATGGGAATAATGATGTTTGGAAGTAAGCAGATCTCATTACATTTCATATCTTTTTGCAAAGGAACCAAAAATATTTGTTTTATTGTATGTCTTCAATGAATTTGATTTCCTCAAATCAGCCAGTAAGAATCAGTCATTGACATGCAACATTAAATTGGAGAATCCATGTGGCTACTTTGCCATTTAATTCTATGATAAACCGATTAAACACATTCAAATAGAATAATCATGCCAGCGTCCCCAAACGATTGATCAATTTAATAATTGGGATCACTTTCTAAAGCTGTTAAAAGGATCTAATCCCAATTAATACAGAAGATCAAGATGTCATTTTGTTGTTTTTGAGAAATTGAATACAATTGTATGCCAGAGTTACAAAACTATGTTGACTAACTTTTGGCAAAGAAATAAAACAGTGAAATTTAGTTACGTAAAACTAAACCAATTACTTGCATTTATAGTGCACTTTTCATGATTTTGAGAAACCCTATCAGGGCTTCACATCTAAAAGATACGATAGATTGTGGTGTATACGTTGAGCTTTGCAGCCTTAAAAAAATCCTTTAGGAAACAGGGTTTTTTGAAAAAATGACTGACGCACTGAGTATAAACCATGAACCTAATGTTGATGTAAATAATCACTATTTTGAAATGAGAACAAAACAGCACTAGTAACTCAAATTAAATCATTATTGCATATATTGTTGAATTGATTAATTGTACAAAGTGACACATAGACAGTAACCCAACACTCAAAATACAAGACTCTAAACCAATTAGCTGTTTCTCTGAAATCTCTGCTGGACCCATGGTTTGATTTTGCCTAATTAAGTGTGTGCATGACTGGTGACAATGTAACAATTCTGGTATTGTTAAGGATCTACTTCAATACATGTTTCTCAAGGTGAAGCCAGTGGCTGGTCACCGTTCTGTGGGTGCAGTTGGTCTTGGGTGTCCTCTTTACAGTGGAATCCTCTTTCTACCATTCTCATACCAACTTTTCACTAGCACAAATTCCTTCTTTGCAGCTCAGTCATTTGATAGGATAGCACTTTTAAACCTAAGCCAACATTGTACTTCAATCCTTTTCATGGGAACTGATTTATGTTCATTGTTCAGGTACAGTCTGCTCTGTGTGGGTGTTTCTTACACTCCCAGCAACACCAACTGAATCACCTGTTGATCCCATGCAGCGAATTAGAAGGTGGCTAAAAAATGAATTTTTGAGGTTACAAAAAGGCCTGTTGCTTTTGCTAGTGTAGAATTTCTTAGCGGAAAGTACATGGAGGATAGACGCAAGTTTAGTTTTGCCACCAAAATCAGGAGTTGTTTTACGTCCCAAGTTGGCATGTACAACACGATCTGTGGGATTTTCTTTGTAATATGGAAAAACACAGCCACCAGATTCCACACAACAGTACCCCACAAACAGTAATGAGGTAAATAACCAGGTAATGTTTTAAAGGTATTCGTTGAGGCATAAATATTGGCTGGGTCACTGTGAGTGCTCCGCTGTCCTTTTTGAATAGTACCATGATGTCTTTTAAACCACATGTGAGATGGTGCCTCCCACACTGCACTCCTACCCTACAATGCTGAAGTCTCTATGGCACCAAGACTGCCGTTGGAACATAGAAATAACAATAGAAATGTTGGGTTTGATTCTATAGCAGAAAATTGGACAGATTGTTGTCTCTTGCTTATGTATAATACGGCATGGTACTGTCTGATCGCAAATCCAGTGTCATTCCATCAGTTTCCGACATTACAGAAGGCAAGTGGGCACTAGAATTGGAAACCTGTCCAACATTTAGAAAAGAACAATGAACAATCAACTGAGTTTGTTATAAATGAAATTGAATTCAATTTTATATTTCTGTGGTTGTATGGGACAAAGTTTAGGTACTACACGTGTAGATGTGAGGAGGTCAAAAAGGATTGCAATCAGGAACATGACTGAGTGTAGCAGCAGAGTTGGCTTGTGAAGGTGTCAATGTTTGGCTGGTAGTAGACTTTATTTCTTTAGTTCTTTTAACAAATAAGGAGAGAGTGAGATGGAAGAGACCTGGTGGTAAGGACTGACTTATGGTTCATGGCCGAATCATGCTCCTAGCTGACATTAGCCCTGCTCCCCATTTGGCTGCAGATATCCTCTTCCTCACGGCAATTTGACACTGACCTGAGGGCATCTCCTAATTGATTGTCTGACACGCGATTTGCTGTGTAGAGCTAACAGGCGTGGGACCCAGTGGAGCACATACTTTCAATTCTACATCGCTCAACTTGTCAGAAACTGTAAGATCCACCTGTTGGTGTGTGGTAAAATGAGACAATACCAACAACTTCAAAAGTCTCAGGTGTGGCATAATTCACGCCTCTTGAATTGTCTGCATTGATTAATTCACCAATGTGCTTATTTCATAACTTGAAGCTGTATTTGCTTTGAATGTTTTTGTTTAAACTTGTTGGCATATTACGTAGAACCAGATACTCCTTTATTTACCAGGTCTGACTTTAAAGAGATGAATCACAAAGTATCTTTGTCACGCACTGGGAATCAAGTTTAAAATTTGGAATCTGCTAATCTTGTAAATGATGTCATCTTGGATCTGGCAGCAGCTTTGCCTTAACAAACAAATGGTTGATTCAAGCTCCACAACGAGATCAGAGTGTGGTCCTCAGTTGAAACTACATTGCAATAATGACACTGTGCTTAGTGTCCAAAGTCGCATCATCAAAGTGAAGTCCTGCTTTTTCAGGATAGTGTAAGACAATATTTGAAGAAAGAAGGTATTTCCATGATGTATGTAACAACATTACTCTTTTAACAGATATTACTGAAAGACAGTTTAAAACATTCATCTTATTGTTGTGACTCTGGTGTCACCAGTTCATAAAAGCAGCTATGTCAGTCTACATAATAATATGTACTGGACTCCAAAGATAATTCAAAAGGTTTTAAGATTATTGTAGGCCATTGATAAAATATAAATATTTTTAATGTAGCTTCAGTTACAATGTATGTAATAAATACTCAATTTACTAGACCATGCAGCTAAAAGATTCCATTCAGGAATCAAAAGTCTATTTACCACAGGAAACAGAAATCCAGTAGGTTTTTCTGTTTTACATAAATTTCAGTTGCTATTATTGTTAGTTGTGCCAATTGGATATGCATTACTTTATGTTGCTATCTAATAATCTCTCTAAACTCCACTCTACTTAATCTGACAATTCCATCCAGGCTTGAGCATATAGTGCCCAGTACAGTTTTGAGAAAGTATAGCTTTGTTAGATATCCCATTCTTTGGTTGAAATGTCAATCAAAGTCCTGCCCGTCATCTTGTTCTTGTTAAATGGATATTAATATTTTGGTGGTTTATGAAAAAGATTAATGGGAATCCCTGCCAGTATTACTCCCAACCATAAATAATCTGACAGTTCATCTCTTTGCTGTTTGTATGACTGTGCCTTGTGCAAATTGCTTGTTGCACTTGTCTAAATAATTAATCGCAAGTCTTTATTCCTAAGAGATATAGTAAGGTGCAAGGGTCTTTTTACATCTCCAACCTCATTTATATAATTCATGGCAGGATTGTCATTTAGTTTTGAAACATGTCTGAACAATTAGATATCAACAAAGGCCAGTGATGCCTCTTCCTATGAATTAGTGTATAATTGCTGCAAATAGAATCTGATTTTCATCCAGCTTATCTCTGACATTTTTATTGGGTGTCATCACATCCTGTAAACCAGGGAGTAATTAACCAGCTGCTTAATCACTGGTATTAACCCCTTTTGCTTTTGATGATGAACAATTTAAACCCTGATAAAAAGGCAAAATACTGCAGGTGCTGAAAGAAGAGAGAAAGAGACTTAATGTTTTGAGTCAAGTTTCTGTGGGGCTGAAGCGAGATGAAATGTGATAGGTTTTGTGCTATTGCAAGGGGGATGGGGGAATGCAGAATCTTAAACTTTATTTTATTTGTTCTAAGATGTGGGCTTCGTTAGCTAGGCCAACATATGTTGCCCTGGAGAAGTTATCAAAATTTTTCAAACTTGCTTCATCTCATCAACTCCTGAGAGGGGTATCTTGTCAACTGAGTGGAAAATATAAAATCTGGCAGCCCTTTGCATCAGGTAGGAGTAACGAGACAAAAAGATCAATATAAAATGTCTTCCAATTGCTTTCCAATCCAAAATTTAATCTATTTGGTATGGAACCGGATTTATACCACTAAAATGAACCGAAGACTATCGTGATTTATCTTCTCCTGGCATTCATAAAATAATGCAGTTTTAATTATATGGATGGTGCAATAGACATTTTCTTAAAGCTCATCCTTTCAAATTCAAGTTTTACTGCTAAATATACTAGTCAACAACAACTTGAAGTAATGTAGCTCCTTTCATATAACAAAGTGTTCCAACATGCTTAATGGAGATCTAATCATGAAAAGTATGGGATAGCTGGTTTTAAAGAGCAACTGGAGTTAAGAGGAGAGCAATGAGTAAGACAGAAACACTTTGCAGGAGCAAGGCTTTTCTCATTTCAAAGGCATTGTAAAAATGCAAAGCTTCAAAGCTGGTACCCATGTGGGTATCAGGGCTGTTCATATGAATTCTCAGCTCTATAATCAGCAGACGGCTTCTAATCACAGAAACATCAGTATGCATGTCAGTGCTTAGTATTCAGGGAGCAATCAGCATGACTTAATTCTGAGACATGAGGCATTGCTGCCGTGTACAGGGGTCCAGGCTGACTCATTACTGGTCTACAACCTTACTCCAGGTCAGCAATGCTTTTGTTCCAGGGTGGCCTTCTGCCCCATCCCAAGGTCACATTGCTTTAGTGCACTTTTAAAAGCAGTACCTCCAACCCTTCGGCCTTAAAAGTCGTAGACTTACCTACACCTCCATCCTACGTTGTCCAGAATTACTCATCTCTGCCATCTTCAACCATGGGCTGTAGCCTGTCAAGAGATGCTGGATCACTAGATTTTCACACGCACCAGCCAAAGCTCAGATTGTAGTGATTGTAATGAGGTCAGCCAGTTGGACCTCATAGAATAGGAGTTCTCTGATTGGACCAGGTTAACAGCCCCGGTCAGGGAGCACTGGCTGACAGATATAAATGGGATTATCAGACATCCTGTCCACTCTGAGAGCTGGCTCTGAGGGAGCTGGATTAGTGTCAACGACTGTCTATACGTAAATAAAGGGTGACTTGGTGACGTGATACTGGTTTCTGTGGAATTATTTCACAGACCGTGTTCTATTTTCACGTGCTAGTAAATCTATCAAATTAGAGAGAAGAGCTACTGTTTAAAATTTGGCATGTTCTACCCTCTGAGTCCCTGGTACAACTGAACTGTGGGCTGGCACACACTCATTTTTGCATTGCCATTAATATCGCTAAATGCTATATTGAACACAGTTGTTCATTAGTAATTAAGGGTGTCTATCCTGACCAAATTGTTTCCTCCGTTCTCCCCAGAAACATGAAATTCAGCAAAGTATGACCTGATGTCATTGTAGGTTTTAATTGTCTAATTTTATAAATAATGTTTATTCGGTATTTTAGTGTAGTTCTCAGAAAATATACAAATCATGGTTAAGTGACGTGATTAAATTAGTTTGGGGCTGATGTATATGAGTTCTGATTCCATGCAGCTGAGATAATAATTTGAATGCAAGTCTGCTGACAGTGAGATCTATTGATGGCTGCCTAGTCAACTAAAATCAGTTCATCCAGCCAAATGTTTAATTGTCTTCCAACTCTCACAATGATCTGAATGCCTGACTGCGTTAGTTGAATTCTTCTTAATACTTGAGGTCTCTGGAGCTTCACCTTGTGTTATTCTCCATTAAACGTTTTCCAGAGACCTGCCCCAAATTATATCAAGCTCTGGGAGGAATTAGATTCCGTTCCTAATGCACAGTTAATGGTTTGTATTTGGATTGCACTTTGACGTCAACGTGTCCTTTTGTCAAGGTGGAATGTGTGCAAATAAACAAATATTTTATTTAATGTAAGACAAAACATAATTCACTTGCGCAATCCCACCAAAAAGCCTATTGTGAAAATATATTCGATTTTTTGACTCCAGGCTAATTAAGTCATCTCACTTGTCATCATTCTTGCCACCTCAGAGAGGGGAACACCCATCCTAAGTTTACAGTTTACTGGGCAGTAGATATCTTCATGTTCCTATATGCTTTAGAGACTTGGACAACATACAGCAGACACCTCAAAGTACTGGGGAGATATCACTAGAGGTGACTTTGCAAGATCCTCCACATCCAGTGCCAACTCGGAAGACAATTAGCCCAGCATCTATACGCTAATCCCTCAAAACTACAACCTTTGGTCAGCACATGCAGATCACATGCCTGACACCAGACTGCTGAAGTGATTCGAGGGCAGCAGGATACTCACAGGACAGTGGAAATATTTTACAGATGTCATCAAATGAACAGGTCAAACATTCCTGCTAATTCATCGGAATGTTTGAGACTACACCCTTGCTTGACACGAAGCAAAATGTAGAAGGCTGATAGGGAAAGCATCAAACACATTGAGAACCCTTTGTCAGGAACATGTAAAGGCAAAGATTTTGGAGGCAGTGTACAAAGCTCCAACCAACCGTTGACCTAACCCTTTCAAGCACTGTCTTACCTGAATTTGGAAGAATCTGAAGGTCACATGTTGGATTTATCAACCATCTCAGAAAGCATCAAACCTGAGTAGAATCAGGCCATCCTCGAACCCACAGACTGCCTAAGTGAGAGAGACTGTCATTAACTTCATTGCATTTCACAGCAATGTTTCCCTAATGCTTTTAAGGAAAGTTTACTGACTATTACAGAAGCAGCTTGAACACATAGTCAGGTGGGAGCAGGGCATGGCATCCAGGCATGAAGTTTCACCTATAAATGCTCTTCAAGAAACCTGACATCATGACTTGGAGATTGCTGCTGTTCATGGCAGCAAACCTGGAAGGATGTGGCACTAACATCGCACAGATATGTCATATACAGATATGTCATATGTGCCTTTGAGAGTGTTTATTTTTTGAGCCTCTATGTGGTGTGTATATACAATATTGTGACTGTGCCTGTCTGTTAGTTTGCTATGGGTTTGCATGCTGCACATGTGGAAATTGGTTGCTTTGCTGTAATGTCTGCTTCACAACATGTTATCTAGTTTACCACATGTATTTGGAAAGGCACGGACTGATTAGGGATAGTCAACTTGGCTTTGTGTGTGGGAAATCATGTCTCACTAACTTAGATCATAGAATTGTAGAATTCCTACAGTGTGGAAACAGGCCATTCGGCCCAACAAGTCCACACCAACTCTATGAAGAGCACTCCATGCAGACTCACCCCTTCATCCTATCCCTGCCGTTCACATGGCTAACCTACCTACTCTACACATCCGTGGACATTTTGGGTAATTTAGTACGGACAATTCACCTAGTCTGCATATCTTTGGACTTTGGGAGGAAACCAGAGCACCCGAAGGAAACCCACGCAGACATGGGGAGAATGTGCAAACTCTGCCCAGACAGTCGCCTGAGGTTGGAATTGAACCTGAGTCTCTGGTGCTGTGGGGCAGCAGTGCTAACCACTGAGCCACTGTGCTGCCAACTTGATTGAGATTTTTGAAGATGTAATGAAGAGGATTGATGAGGGCAGAGCAGTGGACGTTATCTATGTGGACTTCAGTAAGGCGTTCGACAAGGTTCATCATGGTAGACTGGTTAGCAAAGTTAGATTACGTGGAATACAGGGACAATTAGCCAATTGAATATAGAACTGGCTCAAAGGTAGAGGGTGGTAGTGGAGGGTTGCTTTTCAGACTGGAGGCCTGTGACCAGTGGTGTGCCACAAGGATTGATGCTGGGTCCATTGTTTTTCATCACTTATGTAAATGATTTGGATGTGAACATTGGAAGTATGGTCAGTACGTTTGCAGATGACATCAACATTGGAGGTATAGTGGACAGCAAAGAAGGTTACTCAGAGTACAACAGAACCTTGGACAGATGGACCAACCGGCTGAGGAGTGGCAGATGGAGTTTATTTTAGATAAATGTGAGCTGCTGCATTTTGGAAAGGCATATCAGGGCAGGACTTATACACTTAATAGTAAGGTCCTGGGGAGTGTTGCTGAACAAAGAGGCATTGTAATGCGGGTTCATACTTCCTTGAAAGTGGAGTCATAGGTGGACAGGATAGTGAAGAAGGTGTTTGGTATGCTTGCCTTTATTGGTCAGTGCATTGAGTATAGGAGTTGGGAGGTCATGTTGTGACTGTACAGGACATTAGTTAGGCCACAATTGGAATACTGTGTGCAATTCTGGTCTCTCTTCTATAGGAAAGATGTTGTGAAACTTGAAAGGGTTCAGAAAAGATTTACAAAGATTTTGCCAGGATTGGAGGGTTAGAGCTATCGGGAGAAGTTGAATAGACTGGGGCTGGAACTAGTGTTGGAAGCTCAAGAATGACATTATAGATGTTTATAAAATCATGAGGGTCATGGATAGACTAAATAGCCAAGGTCTTTTCCTCCACGTGAGGGAGTCCAAAACTAGAGGGCATAGGTTTAAGGTGAGAGGGGAAAGATTTAAAAGGAACATAAGGGGCAACTTTTTCACACAGAGGGTGGTGTGTGTATGGAGTGAGCTGCCAGTGGAAGTGGTGGAGGCTGGTACAGTTACAACATTTAAAAGGCATCTGGGTGGGTATATGAATAGGTTTAGAGGGTTGGGTTTAGAGGGATATGACCCAAATGTTGACAAATGGATCTAGATTTATTTAGGATATCTGGTCGGCACAGACAAGCTGGACTGCAGGGGCTGTTTCCGTGCTATATATCTCTATGATTCTATGACTCTATTTTATATAAACTGACTTCTGAAACAAACCAACTGCAGATGATTGTTATGATTCCAACTAATGTTACTCCTGGACAAATCACTTTGGATAATGAAATCTGGCTTGATAGACTATTTCTTTAAGTTTAACGTGGTGGTCATTCACATGTGTGGTAAGCACATGAGGCTGCAGCTTTTCCCTAACAATAAACAAAACCTTGTTACCAAAAAAAAAGGAATGATAAAAAACCAAGCTTCTAAATATAGAATACTGTTTGAAAATTGTTAAAACACACAACAAAACAATGTCTCATCTACTCCTTGTACCATGACGTTACAGTTTCACATCCAGCGAAAGTAACCCTCCATCTCAAATCTTTAAGTTTGACTCAACTGACTCTTCCGAGGTCTTTCCTGTGAACTGTCTTCTTACACAAATACCCATCAAACTACAAGCTTGGATTCTCTTAGCCTTTTAATAATCTGCCAATTTGAAACCAAATAATCCTGATCTGAGATTCCACAAAGGAACTTTTTTGCTAAAGTAACTTACTCTCTGAACTGTTCTATACTCTTTTCCAGAAGAGAAACTATTTTGTGTTTCTTGCAATGGTTTGGGAATTCAACTGCAGCTATTCCCACTTTGATTCGGCAGAACTGTATATGGTCAAAACAATTTTTTAGACAAATGCCCTCTCACTTTTGAAGTGTCAGGGAAACAGGACAAAAAAAGAGCAAAATACTACAGATGCTGGAAATTTGAAACAAAAACAGAAAACGTTGGAAATGCTCAGCTGGTCCGGCAGCATCTGTTCTGTGAGTACAGTTGTTATGTCACTAGCCTGGGGCCAACATTACACTCCTGGCTCCCACACCAATAACAGAGCGCCTTCCAACTAACAAGGTATGTGTGAGGAATTTAATGGTGAGTGTATCCAAGTGTTGTGTTTAATAACTCACACAGGAATTTCTCTAAACGGTAAAGGTGCTTGATCTCACTTGACCAAGGAAGTCACCAGTGAGAATGTGTGCTCTTCAACCTGGTGACAGCGCACTGAAAGGATCGTGACCTCAGGTGGCATGACAGCTGAGTGATGGCCCACTCCCAGGTGCCAAGCCCCAGTATTTGACTTGTTCAACATTCTTTTGCAGCATTGACAAAAACACCTTGCAGCTCCATTCATTCCTCTACTTGCAAATGCCTCCCATGCCCATTTGAATAACTCTGTATTGGGAAGGAAGGCATTTCATGCACAAGATCATTCCTAATGACCCTCTTTAAGCACATCTTCTTGCCTTAGGCAGGAGAGGTTCCTCTTACACCCCCAACTGTTCCCTGACAAAGCTGGTAGGGAACAAAATCACCATCCAATATCATTTTCTGCTACCTGCTCATTCCTAAAGTCACCTTCACCTGGGAAAACCCCACTTAACATTTCAGGCCAATAATCCTTTCAGAACTGGAGAAGGATAAAAGTGTAACAGGATTAAAGGAAGTACAGAGACAGGGAAAGGGGGAAAAGAGGAATAGAAATCAAGTGAAGATCTGCAATTGGCTGGAAGAGATTACGTGACGAGAGATAGTGATCCAGGGCAAAATCTGACGTTGGTGATGGGCTGAATGTTGGCAAAAACACTGGAAGAATTCAGCTGGCAGATCATCAACTTAAAACATTAACGTTGTTCATCTCTTCACAAATGCTGCCTGTGCTGCCCTACTCAGCATTTCCAAAATATTCAGTTTTATTACTGCAGAAATCCCCGAGTCTTCCTTGAAATAGTGTCATGGGTTCTTTAGTTTCCAACTAAGAAGCAGATTTGGAATCAATTTCATGTCACTTCTAAAAAAATGGCACCTTCAGCAGCACAGCTGCCCCTCAGTATCAGAAGGTATTCAGATCTGTGGAGTGGGCCTCGAGAGTATTGCTACTGGGCCTTAGCTGGAACCAGGTCAGTATATTAACATAAATTAACACTTGAGTCAGCTGACCAAAAGGCTAGAAGTGATAAATGCTGGGGGAAGGCAAGAAATGAAGAAATTACATGAGTTTAGTTGAGGATGAGGACGGCAGGTAAGAAGGCTTGGAAAGCTACTTAAAATATTGCAATAATTACACATTGTCCGATTATGTAACAGATCATATCAGTCTAAAAAGACGTTAGATAAAGAAATGGATAGAAAAGCACAAATTTTTGCAGTGAAAGGGGAGTATTTGTTCTGAGAGGTGGATCCCCACGTGTCAAAAAGACAATACTTGCAGGATGATGACTTGTTTCCCTGAAACAATGTACGCTGGAATAGGTTAGAAGAACAAGAAAGTGAATTGTCATCAATAGGATCTACTGCAAAGGTAAATGAGAAAGGAAGAAAGAATAGCCCTATATTTAAGCACTGCCTTTAAATCAAAGATAAGGGACGCAAAGCATTTTATGTGGGGTTTGGCAATACAGACAAATTTATCAAAGAAACTGAGGTTATAAAGAATTAGGTTATTCATTAATTGTAATTAAATTAATTGCATAATAATATAGTAAAATAAAATTAACTATTTTAGGAGAACAGCCATAAGATTGATGAGCTCAATGACCTTCTTCTCCACTGTAGCATTTCAATGGTTTTGATGAACAGTATTTAAATGAACAACAGCTTGTTTTCCAAATATACAAGCTATCCTGTATGAAACATAGAGTCCTTTCGGTCCAACCATTCTATGCCAAACACAATCCCAAACTAGTCCCACCTGCCTGCTCCTGGCCAATATCCCTCCAAACCTTTCCATGAATGAACATAAGGAAGGCTTCTTAAGGATTCCATCATACTTATCCCTAAAGACCTTAACACCCAGGGCAA
>NC_063359.1:20776843-20800272 GCF_021869965.1 Rhincodon typus | reverse complement strand
GCCTGAGGACAGTAAACATTTCTGTTGAACATATTGGCTTCCAGTGTATATGTGCCTTATCTAAGTTGTTGTTGATGACAATTTAATTAGGGTTAGGTAATGGCCTCGCGGTATTATTGTTGGACTAATAATCCAGAGGCCCAGGTAACACTCTAGGGACCTGGGTTTGAATCCCACCATGGCAGATTTGGTGGAATTTGTATCAATATCAGCCTGGAAATAAGAGTTTAATGATCACCATTGCTGATTGTCAGGAAAAAACCTATCTGGTTCATTAGTGTCCTTTAGGGAAGGAAAGAAACTACCATCCTTACCTGGTCTGGACTACATGTGACTCCAGACCCTCTGCAATGTGGTTGACTTTTAACTACCCTTTGGGTGGGCAATAAATGCTGGCCCAGCCAGTGATGCCCTCAACCCATTGGAAAAAAAAATTATCATTTATGAAGTGACATTGTTCCCAAATAAATATTTGGCTTGTTTGTAAACAGAAGTACACAATCACAGGAAACATTGCCATCTAGGAAATGTTAATGGTTATTTCATAATGATAGAAGGTGTTCCCATGAATGAGTTAAGCACTACTTCTGGTCAAGTGCTGACACACACACATGCACACACCATAAGTACAGTAAGGGACATTTGCAATCCTGCAGGATCCATTCTGCTGCCAGCTAAAAAAATTCAAGTGGTGAATGTGGAAACAAACGTTTCGGGATTGGGGTGTCTCAAAGCTCCTTAAAATCCCTGAAAGAGCATCTTCATTTTCTGTGCTCAATGGTATGACTATTATAAGTATGCATATAAATCAAATAAAATATGAACGACACTCAAGACCAAATAATATGGGTGGATATGTTTTTCATTTCACGATTATACTTCATTCATAAATTATCTCTAAATAAAAAACCAGTCTAACACAGGTCTGCACAGACTTTACGGAAAACCAATGGCATTTTGACATTCCTTGTTATTTACAAACAAGGGCAGTTCCTAATTATGCAAGGAAACTTCTTACATTCCTTTCAGGAAATGAGGGAGGTCTCAGTCTTAACAGACCCTTGTTATACTTTTGCAGATAGACCTTAGACGGTGGTCTTTCCCCACTGTGCCTTGGCAGCAGCTGCCTGAAGCTTTAGTGTGACCCTCAGCACATAGTCCTGGACCTTGGAATGTGTAGTTGAGGTGCACCAGAAGACCAATAAGTTTCAGGCAGACCAAAATGCATCTTTCACTGAGTTGATAGTCTTTCAAGTGCAGTCGATCTTTGTCTCAGAGCGCATCCCAGGGACAGCCCGAAGTGTATATGAGTGTATATCTGATTTCCAACTCCCGCAGTTCTTTTGGTTTTTATATTGTATGTGAGATTTGTTGCAGTGTCGTTTCAAAATAATGTGAATCCAATCTGGAACAGGTTTTGACACTTGAATTGCTTTGTATCCATGTTTGATTTGTTATTACTGTCTTGCAAACTGTACCTGACTACATTAATTTTCTTTAACTATATGTATATTTAGAGATCCAATGTATAATTCTTTACTTGGCAATGTAAGTCCACATCTGATTGTTAAATTTGGCTCCTCTAGATAAACAGGCATGCAACATATCAAACCTGACTCCTTTGTCCTTGCTCACTTGGGGCTATTCTAGTTTGGGATTGCATAAGGCTCCAAATGTCTGAAAGCATATAACCATTGGCCTTGCAGAACTGAATGAAATATGTGTGTATCCTAGTCTATAGAGATAAATTAATTTGGTGCTTTCAAAGGCCCTAAGTTAACATTCTTTTTGAGAATTTGTAATCACGACAAGATCAAACTGACCCCAACGTAGATCAGTGCTACAGTGTGAGAAAAACATGTGTTTAGAAACTGAGAAAAAAGCAGTTTGAATAACTTCTTTATTCATTCATGGGATGTTGCTAGCTAGGCTGCTTTTATTGTCCAGAGGGCAGTTAAGAATCAACCACATTGCTGTGGGTCTGGAGTCACATGTAAGCAGACTTAGGTAAGGATGGCAGTTTCCTTCCCTAAAGGACATGAGTGAACCAGATGGGTTTTCCCCCAACAATCAGCAATAGATTCATGGTCATCATTAGACTGTTAACTCCAGATATTTATTGAATTCAAATTCCACCATCTGCTGGGGTGGGATTTGAACCTGGGTCCCCCGAACATTATCTGGGTCTCTGGGTTAACAGTGCAGTGATAATACCACTTAGGCCATTGCCTCCCCAACTTGATTCAAAGCCAATGCCTTTCGGATGCTTTGCACCATTGCACTTGTGAACCTATAAAGTAACATGCAAAAAAATTGTAGCCATTTTCTGTTTTGTAATCAAGTTATTTTAATGATACTTTTGCAGCTTATTCTCTACATTATGGATTTATTTGCAAAATCCATTCAACAGTAAATATGGAACAAAAAATGATACATTAGAGCCAATGTGCTAAAGCACCACAGCATAATGTGAGAGCTGTGCTAATGAGAATAGCTCCTTTTTTTACAGGCGCAGAATGGAAAGGTTAATTTTAACTTTCTTTGCCATAGTTCACTGTCAGGTACCTACATCCTGTGTAATTAAAATCGTAGCACTGTTATTACAGGTCTGAGTGCTATTCCAAAAGGCATGAGTGTGGTGTCTGGTTTGTCTGCATTTTTATGAACTCCATTTTCTCCTGTAAGTATTGTCTATACAGACAAGTCTGTGCTCAGGGTTCTTCCTCACACCACAGTAAAGATTAAACACTTGTTAGTGAATGTGTTGGGCACATTGATCCTACTATTGATTTTGCCCTGCCTTACTTAAGAATTTTGAAGTCAGCTATAATACCATGATTGCCTTCCTAGTAAAGATCAGTAAGATCATTTCAGACCTGGGATTAAATGTAGAAGCCTCTTGGCAAGACCTACATGTGTTATTTGTAAAAAGAACAATATTCAAGGTTATGTGGAGAAGGCAGCATCTGACACCTCAGTAAGATGCTAATTTAGAGAGCAAGTGCAGATGTGGACTGAATGACTTCCTTCGGCACTGCAACAATCTGTGATTCAGTATGTTCGTTAATGTACAAGTTTCCCCTTTTCCCCTGCTGCTATTTATGATCCTCAGATCTGTAAAGTTACTTGACAAAAAACGCTTTGCCTTCACTGTTCTGTGGGCATTTTAGACGTGCTGTGTGAAGATAGGTTACCAAGAACTCAAGGGGTTGGCCCGAAGGGGTTAACCTGGAGCTTTGGAATAACTCCACCTACTTATATATGAATGACAGTCTCTGGGAGGAGTGCCACAGTTGTTAGCTCTATGTTCTACAGTCTACAACACTTAGCAGAGACTTAGCTACCATCTCTTTGGAGATAAGAATGTCTCTTATCTAGTATTAATGTATTTAACAAATCTCAAGATGATATAACCTTTTATCTTATCTAGTATTAATGAAGTTAACCAGATTCAAGATAATATAACCTGTTATCTTATCATTTTGTAATAAACTACTTCTTGTCACTCAAATACATGCCTCTTCTTTTGACAACTTAGTAGTGATTAATCCTTCACCACTTAATACTCATAATAAATAGCATCACAAGAAAGGTTGTGGGCAGCATATTCACCCAGAGTTGATCTTGGCAGAACCAGATATCAGCTTGGGAACATCTCTTACGACAATTCTCACATTTACCATTTCTTAGGTACAAAGGTTGCTAATAATTTGCAATTATTTAAAATGATTTGCTTTGATCCTGATGCCATGGGTTTCTTTTCTGTATATTTAGAACTAGATATACAGTCAACAGATGTGATTCTCGATAGACAGACAGGCTAATTCACTGTCTTTTTTCTGATTTTGACTACATCGACTCCGCTAAAACAGTACATAACTTCCATCCAGCTCTGTTGGCCTGGAGGCTGCCAGAAATTGAGCTGCCCTTCTACTAGTCAGTAACTTTTCTTCTGAACTCTACCTGCTTGTGGCCACTGGCCTCCCCTTTTCAGACATCAATACTCAAGTCAACAATAAGCAGTAACTATTTCACCAGGTTATCTGTTGATTCATTTAGCTTAAGTCACATGATTCTTCAGAAAGGCTGTTTAGCGCTCGCTGTTTCAATGACTTGTTGAAACTTTCTTAAAAGAAAGTCAAATTTGTGAAAACCAAAAACCCATTTAGCTCTACTTTAAAGTACATGTTCTCAAAATAGTAACAATATATTATTAACTTTCATCACACTATTAAAACTGTTGAAAGAAAGTTCATTTTGAGCCAACATTAATTATTTTTCTTGTTAAGCAATCAACAATTACATAATATCTTACTGGGGTGTGTTGCATGTGGTATAGTACATTCATCTGTAATTTATTGCAGACAGAATCCAAGACAAGCAATAAAGGTTCATCAAACAATTCAAACCTGAAGTTCATCTGCAAAATAAAAGACCAACTTGCATTTATCTAGCACCTTTATTACCACAGGATGCAATCATGTTTTTTTGATAAAACCAAGAATTGCAAGTGCCAAAGACCTGAAACAACAGAAATTGCTGGAGAAACTTAACACTTCTAATGCTGACCAAGCCAGCAGTTTCTCTAGCAAGAGATAGTAGGAACTGCAGATGCTGGAGAATCTGAGATAACAAGGCGTAGAGCTGGATGAACACAGCAGGCCAAGCAGCATCAGAGGAGCAGGAAGGCTGATGTTTCGGGCCTAGACCCTTCTTCAGAAATGGGGGAGGGGAAGGGGTTTCTGAAATAAATAGGGAGAGAGGGGGAGGCGGATAGAAGATGGATAGAGGAGAGGATAGGTGGAGAGGAAACAGACCGGTCAAAGAGGCGGGGATGGAGCCAGTAAAGGTGAGTGTCGGTGGGGAGTTAGGGAGGGGATAGGTCAATTTCTGTTTTTAGCATTTTTTAAAAATCTAGTTATTGTTGTCACGTAAATACATGTCAACCAATTTGCACACAACAAGCCCCTACAAACAGCAATGTGATATTTAGCAGATAATTGGGAAAAAAAGAACAGAATTTGTTTTGTTTTTTCCCACCTAAGAGAGCAGAGAGGAATGTTTCAGGTAAAATTGTTTTCTCAGCTTATTTTCTTTCCTTGTATTCACAAGCCAATCCTTACAATTATTCCCCTACTTATTTCTTCCCTTGGGGCATTGTGCATTTTAATTCCTTTGAGGTTTGTTCTATTTCAGAGAAATAATCAATATGCAGTAGTATATAGATGTGTTCGCTAAGGCAGACACCAATAAGCGTACAGTGTAACTAATTAAAGAAATTAAACCTATAGAAGTGCTGTGTCAAAGCAGACAATCTTTGAATCAAATGAAATCTCAGCAGCAGGTTGTTGACAATGCATTGATGTCCCATGATGAGTAAAGGGTTTAGGAGAATAACAGTTGATCTCACTGAACCATGCAAGATTCTAGGGGAACTGGCCAGCGTAGACACTGAAAGGTGTTTCTCCTTGCTGGGGAATCTAGAACGTGGGATTAGTCACGAGATAAAGGCCCAGTGAC
Organism: Rhincodon typus; assembly: GCF_021869965.1. Lineage (NCBI taxonomy): Eukaryota > Metazoa > Chordata > Chondrichthyes > Orectolobiformes > Rhincodontidae > Rhincodon > Rhincodon typus. Next base: position 20,794,752 of record NC_063359.1, on the reverse strand, counting down.
TTGGGACTGAGAGTAAGTGAAGTTTTAGAATTCCCTACAACCCAGTGAGTTTTTGATGCTTCATCATTGACTAAATTTTTGGTCACTCAGAGAATTGAGAGGTATTGGAGTGAGCAGAAAGATTGAGTTTAGGAAAATGTCACCGTGATCATGTCAAATATCAGAAAGAAGCTCAAGGGCTGCTTGGTCTATTCCTGTTCACATTTCAAGAAACTTTAGACAGAGAAATGGTCAGATTACTACACAATGAAAAGTGAACTGTTTTTAAAAAGTGTTTTAATGGTGTGAGAAACTGTCTGTACTGGTCAGGGGTATTTATAGTTCATAGAACCCCTACAGTGTGAAAGCAGGCCATTCGGCCCATCAAGTCCACACCGACCCTTGAAGAGTATCCAACCCAGACTCACCCCCCACCCCCCACCCTATCTCTCTAAGGCTGCATTTCTCATGGTTAATCCACCTAGCCTGCACACTATGGGCAATGTAGCATGCCCAATCCACCTAATCTGCACATCTTTGGACCATGGGAGGAAACTGGGGGCACCCAGAGGAAACCCACGCAGACACAGGGAGAACGTGCAAACTTCACACATGCAGTCACCTGAGGGTGGAACCTAACCTAGGTCCCTGGTGCTGTGAGGCAGCAGCGTTAACCACTGAGCCACTGTGCTGCCCTAGCTGTAAAACTGTTTTACTGTGTCTGTGTTTTCTCCATTTACAAACATTTACATGGAAACATTTAAGATTGCTTCAACTTTAAGACTCTTAATTCTAATTGAAAATGAGACAGGTTAAAGGAGAATGAGTTAAATGTGGGAATAAGTTCTAACACGCTGATGTCTCTGTCCTCAGCCTCCCACTCTCTTCTAAACAGCTCAGCAGAAGCTCAAGGAGCAACATCTCATATTTTGATGAAGCACATTGCAGCCATTTCCAACTCAGTATTGAGTCCAACAATTTCAAATAATAACCAATACTTGCATATTTTTGGAGCCATTTTCGCCTCCCACTTCCTTGTTTGTGCCTTCCCTTACAATATCATCGCTTTCATCATTCAATCTTTCCTGCCTTTGATTCTACCTTCCGTTTTATCCTTTCTCCCTATCCCCATATTTTCCTGCCTCTGTGCTTGCTTAAACATTGGAACATTTTCCAGTACTGATGAAAGATCATTGATCTGAAATGTTAATTCTGTTCCTCTGACCACAGTTGCTGCCTGACTTATTGAGTATTTCCCTCATTTTCTGTTTTTATACATTCAATTCGTTTCCTCCTCATGCTAACCCTTAAATGCTTCTGTGCTAATCACCTCAATGGTGGTGAGTTTCACTTAGTAGGAAGCAATAATGAAAGCTACTGGTAACAAAGGAGCAGGCGTAGGCCATACAGCTCTGACACTCAATGTAATCACGGTTGATCCTCCAACTCAATAGCCTGTTCCTGCTTTCTCCCCACACTCTTTGATCCCTTTGGTCCTAAGTACTATATTTAACTCCTCTTTGAAAATTTTTCAAAGTTTTGGCCTCAACTACTTTCTATGTCAGAAATTACCATAGGCTCATCATTCTCTGGGTGAGGAAATTTCTCCTGATTTTGGCCCTAAATAGCCTACCTCCTTAGACTGCGAGCCCTCAGCCTGTGCTCCCTGATCATCAGGAACATTCTTTCTGCATTCCTGGAGCTGAGATATTCTTGAAAACATAAGCAAAGCACCTCCTAATTTCAGTGGAGGTAAAACTATTAAAAGAATAAAGATGTCAAGAACCGCAATAAAATTCAAATAAAGACAACAGGTTTAAAATATTCAGAGAGAGAGATGTGCAAAACAACCTTCAGGTCAGTCTACATTGGTGGAGAAAATAAACAAGTTAACATTCCAGGACAGTTAAAAAATTGCAGGGCTGATGTTATCTTGATGCAAGCTACTGCTTTTAATGACAACACATGTGGTAATGTGAACGGCAATGGATATAGTAAATAAAAAGAAGCTCAAGGGAAAGGAGAGAAATCAATTAACTATCCTGACTGTTAATGCAAGTTATATCCTACTTCCCTTTAGAGCTGATTTAGTAATGCTGCCAGGGATTAACAGATGCCTTTTCTATTGCTGTCTGAGGTACATTCTTACCAGGTTTTAGCGCAATGCATCAATTGAAAAGATTTTACTGTCTTAGTTGCCTTAGGGAGTTAAGATTAAGAGAAGTCTGGCCAAACTATTTCACGCAAGTCACAGGCAATTCCGCAGGATTCAGGAAGACATATGTCCATTCTGCTTTCAAAGCCTCTGACCTGGCTGATCAGTCCAATTTGCAATTGGCAGACTTTGCCCCATACAGGCCAGGTAGTGCTTGAAGAGTTGGGTAGGTGGGTTTTTTTGGACTTCTGCATACTGCTTCTGATGCCTGACCTCACCTCTGCAGTTTCCTAATGATCTCTCAATGTGCTTGGTACCTTCATTGATGAGCCTTCTCCATTTGGGTTGGTCACATGACAGGGCTACCATCAATTGGTGGAGATGTTTGACCTCTCCTGAAATGCTTTGAGGATGCAAGGTATAACAGAATAATGCAAAAAGGCTCCACTGAAATCTTTTGAAATGAATTATTGAGGACAGAACTATAGCATTCCTGACGAGAAAAGAAAATGACAAAAATTGACAAGGCAGGAATGAAGAAGGTGATTTATTACTTGTACGTCACACGATACCCTGAAACTTCTTGATGTTCAGTTGAAGGGAGTCATGACTCATTCAGAGCTTAAAGTAATCTGACACAGAGGCTCAAGAAAGGGCGTAGTAAGTGGTGAATATACAGTTCTGGATACCATTAGTGTAAATGCGGAAGTGGACTCCATACCTGTGGGTGATGTTAATTAAACTGTATGTAAATCAGAAAGAAGAGAAAATAAAATAATTTGCATTTACACACTAATTTACATAGTAGTGACTGCGATAATGTTGGGAAACATGATAGCATATTTGAACATAGCAAGGGCCACAAACTGCAAATGAACAAATAATCTGCTTATCTAAAAAAGGAATAGAAAATGTTTAAAATATTGAGCAAGTCAGGCCACAGAAACATAGAAAATAGGAGCAACAGGAGGCTATTTGGCCCTTTGAGTTCACTCTGCCATTCAACATGACCATGGCCGATTGTCTATCTCAATGCCAAAAGTCACTCTCTTTCCAAACTCTATAACACTTTTATCTTTGAGAAACCTATTTTTTTCTTGAATATTCAGTGGCTTTGCATCTACAGCCTTCACAGATAAAGAATTCCATAGGTTCAACACAGTAGGCTTGAAGAAATTTCTCCTCATCATAGTACAAATTGGCCCACAGTGTATCCTGAAACTGTGACCCCTTTTTCTAGCCCCCCCGAGGTTAGAGGAAGCATCATTCCCACATTCAGTCTGTCTAGCCCTGTCAGAATTTTATACTACAATGAAATCCCTCTCATTCTCCTGAACTCCAGTGAATACAAGCCTAGTTCATCCAATCTCTGATGACAAGCCTGACATTCCCAGGAATCAATTTGGTGAATCTACACTGCACTCGTTCTTTGGCAAATACATATTTTCTTTGGTGAGGAGACTAAAACTGTGCACAGTACTCCAGGTGTGATCTCACCAAGGCCCTTTACAACTGGAGTAAAATTCATTTGCATCTTAACTCAAAAATTCTTGCAATGAAGGCCAATATACCATGTGCATTCCTAATATTTTGCTGTACCTGCACATTTGCTTTCAGTGACTGGTTTAAGGGGACATCCAGGCAACATTCCACCTAAGCTGTGTGGCTGTGCGTGTGGTCACTCTGACATTCCACACACTATGATTGGCAGAAGGCAACATTCCTCTGATTCTGAACGTTGCTGCTGTGCACGGACCTCAGTTGTCTGTGCAGTATTGAACAAAATTAGAATGAACGTTGCACCCATATCCATTTGCACATCAACATTTCCCAAATTATCACCATTTAAATCATTCTCCATCAGTCCATTCATTCCTACTCTCAGTTTCCTGTCTGCCAACTAATTCTCAATCCATGTCAATATATTACCACAGATATCAAGGGCTTTGGTTTGGCAGAATTATTTCTTACGTGGGGCTTTACCAAAAATTTTCTGAAAATCCAAAAGCACCACATCCACTGGTTTTCCTTGTTTTACTGGTTATGTCCTCAAAAAACACCCATAGGTTTGCCAGGCATGTTTTTCCTTTCATAAATCCACGTTGACTTTGTGTAATGCTGTTGGAAGTTTTTAACTGTCCTGCTATCACATCTTTTACAATAAGCTCCAGCATTCTCCCTGCTCCTGATTTTAGGCTATCCAGTCTGTAATTCTTCACTTTTCTTCATCCCTCCTATCAGCAAGAATGTTCCAGAATCTAAGAATTTCAGAAGATAACAACCAATACCATTCCCACATCATTGGGATGTAGCTTAGCAGGCCTTGGAGACTAATCAACTTTCAATACCATTACAATTTTTCCAGCACCATTTTTTACCAAGACTAATTTCCTTCAATAGCTCCTTCCCCAAAACCCTTGTCATAGAGTTATAGAGTCATTCAGCACAGAAACAGACCCTCTGGTTCAACTCTTTCATGCTGACCAGACATCCCAATCTGACCTAGTCCCATTGGCCAGCATTTGGCCCATATCCCTCTAAACCCTTCCTATTCATGTATCCATCCAGATGTCTTTTAAACGTTGTAATTGTACCCACCTCCAACACTTCCTCTGGCAGCTCGTTCCACATACACACCACCCTCTGTATGAAAACACTGCCCCTGAGGTCCTTTTTAAATCTTTCCCTTCTCACCTTAAACCTATGTGCTCTAGTTCTGGACTCTCCCACCCTAGGAAAAAGGGCTAGGAAAAAAATAATCACCTTATCCATGCCCCTCACGATTTTATAAGCCTCTATAAGGTCACCTCTGAACTTTCAATGCTCCAGGGAAAATAGCCTCTCCTTATAACTCAAACCTTCCAACCCCAGCAACTTCTTTGTAAATCTTTTCTGCAACCTCTCAAGTTTAACAATATCCTTCTTATAGAAGGACAATCACAATTGTATACAGTATTCTAAAAGTGACCTCACCAGTTTTGTGTTGTCTTTTATGAAGACGAAACAAAAATAGATGTACAATTGTTCTGTCAGTTCCTTGTTCTGTATTACCAATTCTCCCATTTCAGACTGTAATGGCACTACATTTGTTGTCACTATTATTTTTATTTTTACATGCTAAAATAAGCTTTCACAGACTGCTTTTATTTTCTTTGCAAGTTTACTCCCATGGTCTATTTTCTCCCTTCTTAATCAACCACTTGGTCTTCCTTTGCTGAATTTTAATCTGTGCTCAGCCCTCAGGCTTGCTAGCTTTTGTAGCAATTTTATATTACTTCTCTTTGGATGTTAGCCATGGCTGGGCCACCTTTTCTGCCGTGTTCTTTCATCCAAAGATAACTGCTGCAAAGCAGGCACTTGTTGCCTGCATATCCACTGTCATGTCTTTTAATGAAGTTATCAGCCTATTGTAGCCAACTGACGCCTCATACCTTCATAGTTTCCTTAAATTAGGTTTAGGACCCTAGTTTCAGATTTGACTAGAAATAGCAAGAACTGCAAATGCTGGAGCCAGAGACAACACAGTGTGGAGCTGGAGGAACACAGCAGGCCAGGTAGCATCAGAGGAGCAGGAAAGTTGACATTTTGGGTCAGGACCCTTCTTCAGAAAATGAAAATGACCCCAAACATCAACTTTCCTGCTCCTCTAATGCTGCCTGGCTTGCTGCGTTCCTCCAGCTCCATACTGTGTTCTTTCAGATTTGACTACTTTACTTTCTACTCCAGTGAAGAATTCTATCATGCTATGGTCTTTTTTTCCTAAAGGATCTTTCACAACAAAGCTATTAATTAACTCCATTTCCTTGCACGAAATCAAATCTAGGACAGCTTGCCCCAAGCTAGTTCCTTAATGTACTGATCCAAAACTCAATCTTGTACTCACGCAGGAATTCATCTGCCACAATGTTGTTGCAAATGTGGTTTGCCTAGTCTCAGTGGGGATTAAAATCACTCATGACCAGTGTAGCACCCTGGTTGCATGCATATCAAATTTCTTGTTTAATGCTATCACTCCTCTCACCATAATTTGGCATTCTGTTTTCCATTCTATTTCTGCACCAATATCCTTTCTCACTGTTGCATTTCCTTACTGTTTTACCTGTCCTTCCTAAAGAAATGAATACCATCGGATGTTCAGCTCCTATCCTTAGTCACCTCACAGCCTTGCCTCCATCAACGTAATCATATTGTACCCTTTTACAACAATTTGCACATTAATTTGTTTATCTTATAGTGAGTGTTGCATGCATTCAGATATAATATCGTTAGAGATAACACGGTGTAGAGCTGGATGAACAGAGCAGGCCAAGCAGCATCAGAGGAGCAGGAAAGCTGATGTTTCGGGTCAAGACCCTTCTTCATTTTCATTGGCCTTCTGTGTTCATCCAGATTCTGCAGCATCGGCAGTTCCTACTATCTCTATAATATCATTAGACCTGTCTTTTGAAATTTTTAGAGGTATTTTTGTACTCCAGCCCTATTTGCAGCTAGGTCTTTTTTCCTCTGTCTTCCTCTTTTGCTTGCTACTTTTTTTAAATATCATTTTCATCTTCATTTCCATAATATTTTATCTCCCTTCTCAGATTCCTGACCGCTGCCATTCCAGTTTAAAGCCTCTCCCATTTTACTAGCGAATGCCCTGTGAAGACATTAGTCCCAGTCCTGCTGGAGTACAACTTCCCAGCCTGGACAAATCCCATCTTCCATGGAATTGGTCCCAATACCTCAAGAATCTAAATCACTGCCTCCTGCACCATCGCGCCAGCCACCCTGCCCCCCACCCCAGTACAATGGAACCACTCCTGGTGCCAGGGAATTGGCTCTTGCAGCATTCCCCTGAGAACGCAAGTTCTCTCGCAGTGTCTTTCGCAAAGAGGAACTACTTGAACATTCAAAAAGAAATGCTAGCATTTCTGTTATGATTTGTGAAAGAAAATTTAGGTTAGCATTCTGGATAATGATCACCTTCCCAACGAGTGAAGAAATACTACCTGAAATATTCACTTGTATTTTCTCTGAGACTTTAAAAATATTTCTCTTCTGGAATGTGGCAGATTCCTGTCACTTACCATTCATCTCTAGTAGCCTAAGATGGTGCTGATACACCTTCTTAGTGATTTTTGTTTAGACCATCAAAGTGCATTATGAATCAAGTATGTGGTTTGGAACAAGATCCAAGATGAAATAAGAGCAGTTATGGTGTCAGATTCCACTCCTTGAAGGAACTTTATCAATCTGTTGGGTTTTGATAGTAATCTTCCTGAACTCATGGGTCATTATCTTCATCTATTGCCAGAAAAACGTACAGCAATTTAAATTTAATTAAACACCTCACCAAAGATCGATTTCAACCCAGTACTTCTGGGTTGGTGGTTTTATAGTCATTGACAAACCTGCTATGTAGTTCCAGCTACAAAGGCCAAACATTCATAGCTTTATTAAAAACTGCCTTGTAAAATATTTTTGTGTTCTCTTATAAACCAATTTCATTGGTCATTTCTTAGAGATTATCCCATTTGTTTCAGTCTACAAAACAAGAGACCTGTCAAACATTATCGAATATTACAGGACGGAAAACAGACTGCTTGAACCTGAAAGCCAATGGTTTTGACTCTGATTAGCTGCCATCCAGGTAAGTAGAGGTTAATATTCTCCCTGCTCCTGAAATGTGAACACATCTGATAATTTCAATCATGGGTTTGTGTTCAGTCTTAGTGGATTCGACTGGGGACAGTTTTGACCATAAAAGGCAAAGGTCCTAATTCTACATTAAATCTCACACAGAGAGTGATCTTACTTCTTAGTTCCTGTGGGAGATTACAAAGCACTTATCCCATTCTTGGGTTGGACCTAAGGTGTTTTACAGAAAATAAAATATTTTTGGAACTGCGGTCTCCATTGTAATGTATGAAATGCAGTATCCAATTTGTGCACAGAAGGTTCCCGCAAATAGCAATGGTTTTATGTATGGATACTCTATTTCAGTGATGTTGAATCTGGAATATATGGCAACCAGGGAACACTGGAAGAGCTCTCATGCTATTCCTTGATTAATGCCATGGGATTTTTTTTTAACATGCTTTAAAAACTATTTCACAGGATATGAGAGATGTTAGAAAAGCCAACGTTATCATACACAAATGGCCAACATAAAACCAACATGTTAATTGTCTCCAATTGCCCTTGAGAAGGACATCAACCTGAGAGGAAAGATGGGGAAGACTCAGTATAAAAGTAGGCGCTTCTGACAGTGCAGCACTTCTTCTGTAATCCACTGAAGTGTCAGCCTGAGGGACTAAATTTTGCAAAATGAACAATTATACCTTTTCAAGAATTCAAATTGACAGATTGTGACATCGCGGTTGTGTGATTGAGCCTGCTTTCCTTTGATTAAAAGAAATTGTTAAAATAAATGTGCTTTAAGTCAGATGAACTGAAATTATTTAAGGTTGGATTGTGTTGAGCTTCATATCTAAATGATAGGTAGGAAAATGCATTGTAAATAAAACATAAAGAGTTTGCAGAAGGATATAGATAGGTTGAGCAAGTGAACAAATATCTGATAGATGGGTATAATGTGGGAAAATATGAATTTGTTCATTTTGGCAAGAAGAATGAGAAAACAGAGGGTTACCTTAATGGAGAACAACTGCTGAATGCTGAGGTGCAGAAGGATCTAGTGCATGAGTTGCAAAAAGTTAGTGTGCAGCTATATCAAATAATCAAGGAGGCTAATGGGATGCAATCCTTTATATTATGAGGAGAATTGACCATACAAGGATAGAATGCTTCAGTTAAACATCGGTGAAATCATAAATTGAATACTGTGCGCAGTTTTGGTCTCCTTGTTCAAAGAAGTAAATACATTGGAAGCAGTTGAGAGGGCATTTACTAAATTGATACCTGGAATGTGGGATTGTCTTATGAGGATAGTTTGGACAGGCTGTGCTTGTTTTCATCCGAAGTTAGAAGACTGAGGGGTTGAAATTTATAAATTCCTGAAAGCTCTTTCCATGGTGAATGTCGATTAGCTGTTTACTGTTGTGGGTGAGTTCAGAACAAGAGACACTTAAAAAATATTTAAGTGTTGCCCATTTAAGACAGAGATGAAGAGAAATTTTCTCTCTCAGAAGGCAGTGCGACACTCTCGCTCAGAAGGCAATGGACATGGATATATACCCGGGTCCCCATTACATTAGCTGGATCTCTGGAGTAACAGTACAGTGATAATATCACTAAGCTGTCTCGTCTCTAGTTAGGGTAAGAATTATGCATCATTGGCAATGTGTGACTGTAGAGGATATTGCTGTGAAAATTTTTAATTTTTTTCCTGTTTTTGCTAAGAGTTTTCTAAATTGTCTTATACATATAACTTTGACTTTTTCTTTTGTGTAATAAACATGTGTTCATTTGTTATAAGAACGTTGGAACTCTCATACAACTATGTTCAGTGACTAGCACCACTATAACCAAACTGCAGAACTAAAATGTATAATCTTGCGAACAAAGTTTCACTTCAAGATGTCACTTATCTTGGAGTACCATCAGTTGTCATTATAACCAGGCCCAAATTCCGAATGAGATTTTGGGACAGGGCCAGAAATGGAGTTCAGATAGAAGATCAATCAGGATTTTAGTAATGTAGGAACGAAGTAAAAGGGCAGACTGGCCTAAATCTACTCCTCTATCATACATTGTTATGTAATTTACTACCTTTTTATGTGTATATGTGTGTATGTCTGTGCATGTATGTGTTATGTACACGTGTGTCTGTGCATTTGTGTGTATGTAAGTGTGTGCATGTATGTGTGTCTGTATATGTGGGTGTGGTTATGTGCGTGCATATGTGGGTGTGATTATGTGTGTGCATATATTGTTTGTGTGTATTTGTGTGTGTGTGGTTATGTGTGTATGTGTGTGTATGTTTGTGCGTGCGTGTGTGTTTTTTTTATCAAGAAGGGTATTTGGATGTATTTGCGTGTTTTAATCATTCTGTGAATAATCTTTGCATGAATGATTTCTTTTTGTATTAAACTTGTCCTTTATTTGTTAACTAAGAGAACCTGGATGATTTGTTTGTGATCCTGAGCTACATGCAGTCTAATGTGTCCAAACTGACAATAGCACCTTCCCCTTCAAATTCAAATTTTGTTGTGGGTTGTAGAGGAATGGGATAGAGAAAGGAATCAGACTACACTCCTAATGATATTTATCATGTTAACATGCAAACAACTGCCAAGGCAATCATGCCAGGACAAAATACTCAAGTATATTTTGAAAGACATTTCAATGTTATATGTCAACAAAACAGAGATTTTGTAAGGAAGCATGTTCAGACACAGAACAAAGAAATCACCCAAGGGTTTGGCAAATATGCTTACACCAAACACAACAACATAATTATAAGGGCCTGGTCATTATGAAATAACTATACAGTTTTTCCTCATTCAAGGGCCAGAATTCTTTAAAATCATAGAATCCCTGCAGTGTGGAAACAGGCCATTTGGCCCATTGAGTCCACACCAACCCTCCAAAGAGCATCCCTCCCAAACCCATCCTATCCCTGCAACCCTGGGTTTATCATGGCCAATCCACCTGACCTGCACAACTTTGGACTGTGGGAAGAAACCGGAGCACCCGGTGGAAACCAACACAGACACCCAAAGGTGGATTCAAACTCGGGTCCCTGGCACAGTGAGGCAGCAGTGCTAACCACTGAGTCACTGGGCCATCCTGCATGGTGTTCATTTTTGAGTCAGTGTTTTTTCATTATTCGAGGTAGATAAACATTTATCAGCTTTACAACATGGAACAGCACCATACCTCATGAAAATGAGACACACCCACTCAGCTGACTGGAGCCATAGGTTAAACAATTAATTTTATTAAAACTGGTTCTTGCATTAGATTAAAGCAATATTTATATTTTAAGCATATGTCTACTTGCACAACATGATGGAAACTTAAGACAGTGTAAATTCATGGTAACTGTTGTACTTTCATAAATTGCAGGGTAAATGTGTGAATGGATTACAACTTATCCATGTTTATGTGATGATTTTACACACTATTGACTGAAGAGATAGAGATACATTTTTAAATGACAGTCTTTAGACTAAAGCATTGGTTGATATTAAAATGTTTGATGATAGATATTCTTGATTACCTCAATAATAGTTTAGTCTGCTGGGATTGTGCAGAAGCTAAAATTACTGCTGTGTATATCTTGTCAGCTGAATGATAATGAAGCACAAACAAAAGCCTCAATATTGAGTATATTTTGAGCCATGTCAACCAGCTGTAAATATTGTTTCCTGTGTCTCCAGCAGGTGATGATGGTGAGGGAGGGTACTGAGCAGGGGAACTTGAGCAGTCCTGCTTCCTCTCTAGGGTATCTTTGTCTGTCTCTTCCTCTCTCCAGGAGACCTCCTTCTGGTAAAGGAATTCCTCAACTAGATGTGAACTACAGGCTTAGTACCATGTAAATACCCAATTTTCTGAGCTAAACCTTAGCTTCTTTCACATTTATGAAGACCTGAAGCCAGTGGAATAAAGAATTCTTGTTGCATGATATTTAGGCCATCGACTGCTTAAATCTTATATTACACCATGTGTTATAATCCTGATAGCCAATTGGATAACACTTTCAGAAAGGAAAGGAATTTAGCGATGAGGCAGGAGACGCTGTGGTGATATTGTCACTGGACTAATAATCCAGAAACCCCAGGCTAATGTTCTAGGGGAAAACCAAAATAACTGCGGATGCTGTAAATCAGGAACAAAAACAAAGTTGCTGGAAAAGCTCAGCAGGTCTGGCAGCATCTGTGAAGGAGAAAACAGAGTTAATATTTCGGGTCCGGTGACCCTTCCTCAGAACTCAGAAGTCACCGGACCCAAAACGTTAACTCTGTTTTCTCCTTCACAGATACTGCCAGACGTGCTGAGCTTTCCCAGCAACTTTGTTTTTGTTGTTGTAATGTTCTAGGGGATATGGGTTTGAATCCCACCTGGGCAGACGGCGAAATTCCAATTCAATAAATATCTGGAATTAAAAGCTAACCTAATAGTTGAAACAACAGCAGGCCACTCAGTCCTTTGAGCCTGCTCTGCCATTCAATACCATCATGGCTGATCTAACATCAATTCTACAATAATGAAAGACAAGGACGGTGGAGAAAAAATTGGAAACATCATGTGAGAAGTCAAGTGAGGTCTTTCCAAACAGTAAAGGCAATATATCCCTCTTCCCAACTAAATTCCAGAAGTTGAGATGAGATTCTCATTAGTGAGCAGTGAAATGCCTATTAAAAGGGATCATTGCTCATGATCACCTTCATTATGGCTTAATCTCACCTCATTAATATACACTCTCCTGTTTTACTACTTTTTGCATCAGCTCCAATGTGCCCTTTGTTTTTCTACACTTCTATCTTGGATACCCAGCGCCAATGCCTCAGGATGCACTGCATGGTTACAGGCCACTCTTTGTCCAAGGACATTGGCATCTGATATGTAACACGAAACTCTCGTGACACAATTCCGTTCCATTTACAGTATCCTTCTGCACTTCAATGCTGCACTCTGGAGCACACCAGGAGTTGTAATTGGAAAACTGCTGCAGGGACATTTTGTATGCAAGGTATGCACCTAGCTCATGCTTTGGACCAGGCAGCAGCACAGGGCTGCTCACTTAGTGCTCACTGTCTGGGATGATCACAGGATCCGTGTCTTGCCTTATCTTTCTGCACTTTGCCCTGTCAGCTCAAAGTTACGTCCATCTGTCTTGACTTGCCTTGTAACGTAGGCACAAAGCCAAACAGTTAGTCCTGGTTGTCAGCAGCGATTGTCAAGGGGGTGGACATGTTACCGTACAATGGAGAGTACGTCTAGTTACAACGAGTGGGAGAATTGGGCTAGTATTGGATGTGAGGGATACGCTAGGGGTGTGGTGGGTAGTTAATAAGGTCAGTTGGGATGGTAGAACAAGAACTAATCCTTGCAGAGAGAAACCCTCCATGCAACTCACTGAAAATGAAACTTTGCCAAAATATGCTAAGATTCAGTTCAATGTCAACTATCATAAAACCCCATCAGGTACACTAATGTCCTTTAGGGAAGGATATCTGTCATCCTTAACTGGTCTGACTTATATGTAACTCCAGGGCTACAATAAACTGACGTTTTCCCAGCCACCATCAGTTCTGAGGAAGGGTCACCGGACCCGAAATGTTAACTCTGTTTTCTCCTCCATAGATGCTGCCAGACCTGCTGAGCTTTTCCAGCAACTTTGTTTTTGTTGCTACAGTAATGTGGTTGACTCTTAAATGCCCTCTAGAATGGCCTAGCAAGCCACTCATTTGCAACAGGCTGTGATAGAATCTGTGGGTGTCCCTACACCTTAAGGACTGCAGTGGTTTCAATGAGGCAGGTCAGTACCTCCTTCTCCAGGCAATACACGCTGGCCCAGCCAGTGACACCCACCGCCCTTGGACAAATAGTAATAATCAGTTTGCAACACTAGGGGGATCAAGGGTTGGTGATATAAGGTGGGGTGGGGGGCGGGGGGAGTGAGGACAGCAGTTTGGAAAGGGATAAGTACTTACAGAAAGGGAATTACTTAGAATTTCAGCTGGCATTGTGAAGAGCAGTGGATATGTGGTCAGGGAAACAGCACACAGATTTCATTTCAGAATGAAGTGAAAGAGGGCTTGCTGTGAATAATGAGAAAAAAAATGGAGAAAAAAGAAACTAGCTGGGATTGGATGGAAGAAAGAGAAGCAAAGGAATCAATGGACACAATCAGCAACAAAGATGTCCCTCAGGGTAGACTGGTCCTGGAAATTGAGTCACATGAGATCCATGGTGAGTAACAAGTTGGATACAAAATTGGCTTGGTCATAGAAGACAGAGGGTAGTAGTGGAGGGATGTTTTTCTGACTGGAGGTCTATGACTAGTGGGGGTCCATAAGGATCAGTGCTGGGACCTCTGTTGCTTGTATTATATATTGTAATATCATAGAATTAATCATAGAATCCCTACAGGGTGTAAACAGGCCCTTCGGCCCAACAAGTCCACACCGACCCTCAGAGCACCCACCCAAACCCATCCCCCTATAACCCACCTAATCTACCTAATATATATTTGGATTTGATGAAAACATAGGTTGTCTTATTAGTAAGTTTGCAATCAACATCAAAATTGGTGGCATTGTGGATAGTGAGGAAGGTTATCGAAGGATACAGCAGAATATAGATCAGTTGGAAAGTTGGGCAGAGAAATGGCAGATGGAGTTTAATCTGGATAAGTGTGAGATGATGCATTTTAGGAGGTCAAATACAAGAGGAAAATAAACAGCAAATGGCAGGATCCTTGGGAACATTGGTATACAGAGGGATCTTGGGTGTAAGAGACATCCTCTCCCTGCTTGTTGGAGGCACAATAAACAGAGAAGGCAGGATCTGATTGATTTTGGAGAAAAGGGGGTTTTGGAAGATTCTGAAGGATGTTTGTGGAAAGCAGGAAGGCAAAGGTCATTCAGCTACAATGGAACAGAATCCAGAACAAGATGGGATCCAGAGAATTATCATGGAATTAAAAGCTAGGAGCAGAGGTGCAGATGAGTCAGCTGATTGATGCAGAACAGGTATGAGAATAGAGGCTGCTCAATCAAGATGAAAAGTGGTGATGAAGCTGTTGGTCACAGAAAATCCTATGTAAGGCAAAAATATTAACTGGATGGTTGCCCAAGACAAAGCATATTTTAATCAGGAAGCTATTAAAGCAAGAGAGTAAAGCCAAGAGCTGTAAAGCTCAGTACAGAATGGCAGCAGCAGGCGGAAGCTCAGGTTACTATAAACTTGAGGCAACTTATTGAATTCTGAATAGACTTAAATGCAAGCAACTGTAAGGAGGCATAGCATTATACTAAATATTTCTAAGTATCTCAATAGATCAATTCGTAGCAAGTGATGGATTCTCATTGCTGGCTGGTAATCCTTAAATCTGGTGAGTTCATCCATCTTAGCCACTTGTGGAATTTCTATTTAACTAATTGAAACGTCTGAATTAAAAGCCAGTCCCAACGTGAAACTTGTTGAGTGTCATAAAAAATGACATCTGCATCACCGGTGTTGTTCTTTTAAGGAAGGAAATCTGCTCTCATTACCTGGTCTGGCCCGGATGTGACTCCAGACCCACAGCAATGTAGTTCACTCCTACATGCCTACATGTGGCTGAGGAAGGCAATTCATTTTGCCAAACAGCTGCAGAAAAGTCAATAAGGAATGAAAGCCAATGTAACCTCCCCCAGCATCAGCCTAGGCCTTCACTGTGAGGGGTTCAAAATTCTGAAAGTCCCTCCCTAACAGGACCTTTCTGAAGAAGGGTCCCGACCCAAAACATCAGCTTTCATGTCCCTCTGATGCTGCCTGGCCTGCTGTGTTCCTCCAGCTCCACACTGTGTTATCTCTGACTCCAGCATCGGCAGTTCTTACTATCCCCTCCTAACAGGAAATGCCTACAACAAGTGGACAATGATGGTTCAGGAAGGCAACTCACCACCGACTCCTCAAGGGCAATTAGGAATGGGCAATAAATGCCAGTGGAACCCACATCCATTAAAAGAAAAAGAAATTATAAACTTAAATCCTCTGTAATATATTTTCTGCAGCCGTGTTTATAACGGCTGTGGGCAACATTGAATAGTTTAACCTCCAGAGGGTGCTGTTGTTTCTCCATGCAATCTGTCATTATGGTTAGCAGTTTGCATTTTCCAGTCTGTTCAGGATTCAAGATCGAAACTTTGAAACAAAGGTAAAAGATGAGGGGCACTTGCAAGAGTTAATTGGATAATCCAAGGCATCACGTTACGCTTTACAGATCTATGGCTTGCACACAAGAATAGCGTACGACCTCTCTTGACCTTCCAGGGTCACACTAATAATTTATCCCTGCCTGAAATTGGACTGCTGCCTGGCAGTCACTCACTGATGAGGGAGAGTAGGATTTCTTATACAGCAGCATGTCTAAAAGACTTGATTTCAAGCGAAGATTTTATTCACACACAATACTGGGAGAAAGCTTGTTGACAAAAATGACACACAGGCGTGAAAACCCCTGCTGCTTATTCACACAGGAAGTGGACCCAGAATGAGGGTAGCCTTTATTTGTGGCAGAAGAGAAGCCTCCACAATGGAGAACAGGCCACTAACATAAGGGAACAAGGCAGGATTGAAGGTACAGCTAGTGGACTAATCACTGGTAGGACTGGTGCTTTTCCCCTCCCTGGTGACAATGTAATGTGCAGATCAGGCCTGTACCTTTGGGAGAAGGGGCAGAATGATCAGAGGAATTGAGATTCCTAGGCCACAGTTTATCACTGAGTAGCCTGTGCTTGTAAGGTGTTTCCATTATTTGAGATATGGCGTCTTCCCTCCCAAGCCCAAAAACTTGTGCAGCTGCCCATTCCGCTGAAGAACCTAATGCCACACAATGCCTTACATGACTGATTCCATTTACTGTATGTCCACCCCAGCCAACGTAGTGAGTCAGTTTGAAGATTGCACACTGGTGAAACACAGCACCTGACGAATAAAGGAGGTGGCAATGGACCACTCCGACAAACTGTTACTTTGTATCATTCTTCACCAACTGAGCACTGCAATCTGATTTCACAGGTACTGCACAGAAACGAATGCTACTACCTGAGCATGAGTAGTCTTTGCTACAATTTGAAAGTGTGCAAAACATTCAAAAGGTGCTGGTTTTGGAAAACCACACTTCCCATTACATTTCTCTTTTAATGGAATTACAGTTCGGTCGTCAGTGTGTGACAACTCCAGAGCCACCTGCTAATTACTTAGTGTGCAGGATAGGTGGGTTAGCTGTGGTAAATGTGGAGTTGTGGGGATAGAATGGGATGCTGTTTGGAGCATCTGTGAAGACACGATAGGCCAAATGGCCTCTAATCTTATTTATTCATTCATGGGACGAGGGCATCACTGGCTAGGCCATTGCACAATGGCAGTTCGGATTCAACCATATTGCAGCAGATCTGGAGTCACGTGTAGGCCAGACCAGGAAAGGATAGCAGTTTCCTTCCCTAAAGGACATTAGTGAGCCAGATGGGTTTTTCCTGACAATTGACAAAGGATTCATGGTCATCGTTCGACTCTTAATCCCAGATTTTTAAAATTGAGTTTTAATTCCACCATCTGCCATGGCAGGATTCGAACCAGCACATTATCTGGGTTTCTGGATTAATAGACCAGTCATAATACCACTATGCACTGAAAGGATTCTAATGATTCCATGAAAATTTTCCCACAGCAATGGCCCTGTGCTCAGTATCTCCAGTAAATCTTCAGTTGACAGAAGTTGTGTGGATGCTGGAAATTTGAAATGTTAAAACCAGAATGCAGGAAATACTTTACAACTCTGACATTAGCTGTGGCCAGAGGGAAGTGTTAAAATTTCAGGTGAATGACTGTTTGTTGCAACTGGCCTCACATAAGATGTAACAGCTCTTAAACAGGGGAGGGAAAGGTGCTAAGTTTGGAGGACAGAATAAAACGTGAGATCTGTTGATAGGTGGCAGGTAAGAGAGATTTAGCAACAGTTGGTAACAGGGTAAAATAAAGAAACTCTAAAACAAGAGGCCATGATTGGAAATTGTTGAATTCAGAATTGAGTTCACAAGGCTGTCAAGTGACTCAATGAAAGATGTGTCAGAGATAGTAGGAACTGCAGATGCTGGAGAATCTGAGATAACAAGGT
>NC_063359.1:20773940-20776443 GCF_021869965.1 Rhincodon typus | reverse complement strand
GTGGTTCTGTTTCTTGAGCTAACATCAAAGTAGCCCAATTGATTAGTGCCCCATCCACCACCTTCAACATTCACAGGGTCAGTAGTGAGTACCATATAAAAGTGCACTTCAGTAACTCACCAAGGTTCACGAAGAACACTACCATCTAGAACAACAAGGGAAGCTGTTCTTTAGGAACACCACTGCTTACATATCCCCCTCCAAACAACTCATAGAAATAAATGACCATTCCTTCAAAGCCTCTGAGATAAAATCCTGGAACTCCGTTTCAAACGTCACTGTAGGTGTATCACTTCAAAAAGGCTGCTCACTGTTAATGGAAGGGGAATAAATGCTGGCCCGGTCAGCAACACCCACATTTCATGAATGACAAAAGAAGGTGAATTCAAACAGTGTAGGAGGCAGTGGACAGAGTGCACCTGGAGTAAACAATGACAATGACAAGTAACTGGGAGCTCAGAGATAAATCTGCAAACTGAATACAGATATTCTGCAAAGCCATCATCTAGTTCACGTTGGTCCTCCCCACCATGGAGGCGAGCACTTTCCTGTTGACAAAAGCAGACATAGACAATGAAATTCAACATTGCCTCCAATGTTCCACTCAGCTATCAGCTGACTGAGGATAGTGGTTTGTGAGGATCGGAGTTTCAAACCCAAGGTTAAGGTCGCAGTATACCAGTTGACAATGGTCCCCACGTGATTCTCTCAAGCCATCATGCCCAGCATCGAGATATGAATTACTTAAAACCAACTCCACAGGGCATGACATTAGTGTGTCTGACACCAGACTCCCAAAGCAATAGTTCTATTTGTGAGAGGACACTGTTGTTGTCCTTTTTCTTGGCATTGGATGTGGAGGATCTTGTAAAGGGAGCTCTGTCATACTTTTCCAGTATGTCTAGGTGCCTGCTGTAGGTCGTCTGAAACATATAGCAGCTTGAGATCTCTGCTGCCCACTCAACCGTAACCTTTGTTTCAGGTTTGAGGTCCTGATCTTCAAATACTCTTCTCCTGAGTCAGCTGAAAGCTGAGCTGGCACATTGGAGGCAATGATGAGTTCCATCATCTACATCTGTCTCTGACAAGAGGGCACTTACAAGATATGGGAAATGCTTTAAACATTTTCAGGGATCTCTCCAGTGATCTCCTCTGTTTTGTCCTTTCCACTTCCCTTGAACACTATTTTATGTTTCCTTTTACCCTGTACAATAATCCTTTCAGTGATTTAATCTCTTGCTTTAGTTTATACTATGCAAGTCCTCCCACACTGTTCTTTCCACCTTTTACTCAGTCCTTAAGTTTCCTTTGATCTGATTAGGAAGCATGAACCTGAATGAATATCTGTTTTAATGTCCACAGACGTTATCAGAACTGCTGACTACTTCCTGCATGATCTGAATTCTATTTAAGGAACTAATTTCATACTTCATACGATGAACTTTGAGGAGAGATATTTACTGTGGAAGCAAGTGAAGAATCATCAAATGATAATAAAACAGCAGTTGTGGAATTTGAGTCATTACAAAGGACAATGTTAAGGGTGGAATACAGCATCACTGCATTAGACTCTCAAAAAAATCTAGATCTGATAAATTCAGAATCATAGAGATCTTCACAGAAAAATGACCCTTGGCCCATCACGTTCATGTCGGTTGTAGTGATTGGAACGAGGGCCATTGACTATGAGATCTTTCATTTGGGGTTGTTAAGCTGGGCCAGTCAGGGAATCATGGCTGACAGATATAAACAGGACATTCGGAAAGTCTTCTTATTCTAGGGACTGGCTTTGAGCTGGCTGGTCACAGACCATGTAATGTGCATATGTGGTCAGTAAATAAAGGTTGACTTGGTGATGGAATACTGGCTTCTGTGCAGTTATTTCATTGGTCAAAAACAACCACCTAACTATTTCAATCCATTTTCCAGCACTTGGCCCATAGCCTTGTAAGCATTGGCATTGCAAGTGCACTTCTAAATATTTCTTAAATGTCATGACGGTTTCTGCCTCTACCACACTTAACATTAACACATCATGACAGCTGCTAGATTTACATGAATTGATGCAAATTCTCACATTCACTAAATGGAATGTGCAGTTCATGAGAACCCCAAGTTCCAGGCAGCCATTTTCAGTATCACATCTTAACCTTACCATCACCCTAACTCCACCCCATTTACCCCCACAACCCATAATGCCCACATTTCCCCCCACACCCTCAACCCCACCCCATTTACCCCCACACCCCCCAATGCCCACATTTCCCCCCACACCCCCAACCCACCCCATTTAACCCCACACCCCCAGATGCCCACATTTCCCCCCACACCCCTAACTTCACCCCATTTACCCCTACACCCCCTAATGCCCACATTTCTCCCACACCCCCAACCTCACCCCATTTACCCCTAATGCCCACATTTCCAACACCCCCAATGCCCACATTTCCCCCCACACCCCTAACCTCATCCCATTTACCCCCACACCCCCAATGCCCACATT